>NW_020620714.1:5767493-6967493 GCF_003573695.1 Papaver somniferum | reverse complement strand
TACAGTCAGGAACTTAGGAGAAAACTTAGAAGTTAGAACGAATACTTGCTAGAGAATAGACCAAAATTAATTTTGGGCCATCAAATTACAAGCCCAAAGTAGGCTACTTCGAGTAGCTTAACAGATTGTCCACCTTGTGCAGCCGCACAACTTGACGGGCTTCAAAGCCGGCCCTGATCTTATCATAGGTCAAATATTTTGGACTTAAACCCGGTCGGAAACATCCCCATACGGTACCTTTGGTTCCATGGGTTAAGAGTATAGCCCAAACTCACACCCCACTGCCCATATTATATACCGCATCGCAACGAAGAAATCAATCTATAAGTTATACCAGTAGTACACGGGGATGTTCTTCAAGGTTTTTTGAGTTTTCGATCTCTAACTGTCGGCGATGGTTTTTTCAACTGAATTCACAGATGATATCTTGACTGAAATCTTTACTCATCTTCCTCTGAAATCAATCCATAAGTTTAAATGCTTATCAAAGGTATGGTTATCTGAGCTCTCAAACCCTATATTCGTCATCAAATGGTTTCAAGTCAATAACAAGTCTTTCCCATGGATACAATATCATACATTTGTTCTAAACAATTTGAATATTAACCATCGACCTTTGAGATTTAGAAGTGTATATCAAGAATTCTATTCAGAGTTTATGTCTGGACATGAACAATTGTTTTCTTTTAAGTTTGTTATAAATCATAAGTCATTTCAAGGAGCTAGATTATTCCTGTTTGGTTCTTGTAATGGTATGGTACTATTACTATGTAGTTCAGTTAATTCAACTATTCAGAGGATTGTTTGTAATCCGCTCACTAAGACGTGGGTTTTACTTGTTTCACCTCCTCATTCCAAGGGTAGTCTATTTGATGTTAATAGCATATCATGTGAGTATTCATCATCATCCGCAAGTTGTTATTGTTACGAGATATTGCAAGAAATCCAAGATATCCTCCTTTCCAGATATAGATAAGTTGTTGTTGTATATCTCATATCCTTGTATATTCCTTTGACTAAGTTAGGATACTTCCTGTTTTGTCTCCAGTTCTTGTATATAAGAACAGTTATATGTAATCGTATGCAATCAATCAATCTATTCGATTCACTCTAATATATGCCATGACAATTTCTGTCATGGTATCAGAGCCAATCAAGATCTAAATCAAACCGTGTTTCCGCTGCAGCAAACAAACAAACAAACAATAACCAGTAACCAGTATTTGAATCATAAAACTGAAACCCTAGTGTCGTGTATCTTCTCCGTCATATCCCAACATGTCACGTGAATATTATCAACCCATTACTGTGAAGTTTGATGGAACAAACTACAATCATTGGTCCTTCTTAATGAGAAGTTTTCTTAAGGGAAAAGCCATGTGGAAATATATTGACGTCAAACCTAAGAAGCTTGCAAACGGAGTCGTTATCCCTGAGAAAGGAAAACATGCAGGAGAAGAAACTGTTGAGAGCCGGGAGATCAATAATCACAAAATATTAACCTGGATAAGCAACACAGTTGTAACATCTATAAGCATGCAACTTACAAGTTTTGAGACTGCCAAAGATGCATGGGAGTTTCTCTCAAAAAGGTATACCCAGATAAATTTTGCTCAACGTTATAAGATAGAACGGGATATTCGATCTATGAAACAACAGATGGAACAATCTGTGTCAGATTTCCACTTTGAGATGTCAATTATATGGAACCAGTTAGCACTAATGGAACCTAACTGGATAGGTGATATGGAGTTATGGCAAAAATACAGAGAAGAGTATCGATTAGTTCAGCTCTTAATGGAATTAAGAGATGACTTTGAGACTGTGAGAGCCTCAATCCTCCATCGATCACCTCTCCCATCTGTCGAAGCCGCATTGTCAGAACTCATCACTGAAGAAACTCGGAAAAGAATTAAACCAGATATGCCAGCAGTGTTTGCAGTCCCTTCACGTGCAAACTTTAACACTCATCTCAACTCTCAGAAAACTCATCGTGATTTCTCACAAATCCAGTATTACAACTGTAAGAAACCAGGCCACCTAGCCAAGAACTTCACTGTTCTATCAGTGCAAAGTGGATCACAAAGTTCAACCACACAAACAATCCAGCAAGGATCAAGCTTTCCAATCCAGTGCAACTACTGCAAGGAACCAGGGCATACAGTAGGAAACTGTACATCCCCTTCTTTCAGAAATATGAAAGAACGAAGAAAGTTTAATGGGACTGGATATACACCTGCACCATCCAGTTATACAACACCTGCACCATCCAGTTACGCAGCTGCATCCACACCAAATAATCTAGATGACATACAAGAAATGCTCAAGCAAGCACTCTAAATGGGTAACAATAATACTACAGCAGCATCCGCATTATCTGCTTCCACATGTAGTTTCTCAAATGGATGGTTCCTTGACTCCGGTGCCTCTAACCATATGACATTCAATTCTATCATATTTGAGCACAAGAGTCCTATTATTACACCTACAATTCAAACTGAAGATGGATCTGAATTAAATGCTAGTCATATTGGTCAGATTAAAATCTCTGACAAGATACATGTATCTGATGTGTTACTTGTCCCAAAAATAAGAATGAACCTTATATCAATTGGACAATTATGTAATCAGGGACTTAACATATATTTCATCTCTTATGGTTGTGTGATACAGGATGCCAAGACAGAGAAGCTTGTTGGGATAGGCCGTAGAGTAGGAAGATTGTACCTCCTCGAAACACTGATTTCTCCTCAACTGTCAAAGAGTGAGCTTGACGCCACTACAACTGCCAATTCTCTTTCTTCAACTGTATCTCCATATGTGTCTCCTTTTATGTTATGGAATTCTAAGTTAGGCCATGTTTCTTTCTCTCGTCTCACTTATATGATCAATAATGGATTATTGGGAACAACTCAGGTTGATAAAGAACCTTATTGCATTTCATCTAAGCTCGGAAAACAATCTGATCTTCTTTTCAATAACAGTATAACTCATTTTGTGGAAACCTTTGATCTCATTCACTCAGATGTCTGGGGAAAATCCCTTGTTACCTCTAAGGGAGGAGCACAATATTATGTTATCTTCATTGATGATTTTTCTCGTTTCACATGGATATATCTTTTCAGCTCTAGATCAGTTTTGTTAAAAATATACACAACCTTCTCTAGAATGATCAAAACTCAATTCAGAAAAACCATCAAGACCTTCAGAGCTGATCAAGGGGGAGAGTTTATCTCAACTCCTTTCAAAGATTTTCTCGCAACAGAAGGTACTCTTCTTCAATTATCGTGCACTGGAACTCCACAGCAAAACGGCATAGCTGAGAGAAAACACCGCCATATCGTAGAGACAGCTAGAACACAACTTCTGTCAGCATCAGTCTCATCTAATTTCTGGGGTGAGTCAGTCTTGACTGCAGTTTACACAATCAATCGCATTCCATCCATAATTACAGAAGGCATGTCTCCATATGAACGTTTATACAACAAGAAACCAGACTATTCTGAGCTTCGTGTGTTTGGGTCAACGTGTTTTGTTCTCCTTCCTGAGAGAGAAAGAACCTAACTAACCAAGAAGAATGCTATATGTGTATTCCTAGGTTATGGCATAAAACAGAAAGGTTACCGCTGTTATGATCCAGAGAGTCAAAGGCTACGTGTTTCTAGACATGTTACCTTCTGGGAAAGTATACCCTTTTGGTCTCTTCCCATTAGTAAATCCTCCAGTTCCGAGCATTTTTCTTATATCGATCCCTTTGAGGATGTGTCCTCAACCAATTCTCAGTCACCCAATTCTCAGTCCACTGTCATTCCCAGTCCCCAGTCCACTGTCATTCCCAATCCTCAGTCCACTGTCATTCCCTTTCCCACCACAGATATCATGTTTCTTGAAGATCTATAGGCTACACCAGATCACTCTATAGTTCATCCTGACACTGCTTCTCAAGAAGGGAATCCTGCTAATGATACTCTACCAACACGCAATCGTCGACCACCAGTAAGGTTTGCATACTATCATTGTTCTCTATCATCCATCTTATCTGTGCATACACCAACATCTTACAGGGAAGCGTCTATAGTACCAGTTTGGCAACACTCTATGGACGAAGAATTAGTTGCACACAAGGAAGCACACACTTGGGATATGGTTGTGCTTCCCCCAGGAAAGTCTGTCATTGGAAGCAAATGGGTATATAAGGTCAAAACTGATTCAGAAGGCAAGATTATTCGGTACAAGTCCCGTTTAGTTGCAAGGTATACACTCAGGAATATGGTATAGACTATGAAGAAACATTTGCACCTGTTGCTCGTATGACTACAGTTCGTACTCTGCTTGCAGTTGCAGTTGCTCGTAAGTGGAATCTACATAAAATGGATATGAAAAACGCCTTTCTTCATGGAGATCTTCAAGAGGAGGTGTATATGCGACCTCCACATGGAATGACTCATCCTTCTAACCAAGTATGTAAGCTTCGTAAACCTCTGTATGGACTCAAACAAGCGCCTCGTGCTTGGTTTGAGAAATTTTCCAATGCTGTTATGCAATTCGGATTCACTCAAAGTGCATACGATCCAACCATGTTTACTCGTTCCACTGCACAGGGTATGGTCATTCTTCTCTTATATGTGGATGATATGGTTATTACAAGTGATGACATGAAAGGCATTACTGCTCTTAAAACTCATCTTAGTTCCTGTTTTGAAATGAAGGACATGGGTCCTTTATGTTACTTTCTTGGCTTGGAGGTAGATCGCTCATCTGATGAGTGCTTTATTTCTCAAGTGAAATATGCCTCAGATATTATTCAGCGTGCTGGCTTAACGGATAATAAAACCGCAGCTACACCTCTTGAATTGAATAGTAATCTTAGTCCTTTTGATGGGAAACTCCTTCCTAATCCTACTTTGTACAGACAGCTTGTGGGAAGCCTTAATTACTTGACCGTTACGCGACCAGACATCAATCATGCAGTGCATATCGTTAGCCAGTTCATGGAAGCTCCGCGATCAACTCATTATGCAGCTATTCTCAGGATCCTACGCTATATCAAAGGAACATTGTACCAAGGTGTTAAATTTTAATCTACTTCTGATCTCTGTCTTCGTGCATATTCATATCAGATTGGGAAGGAGACATCACAGATCGACATTCAACTACAGGGTATTTGTTTATTTCTGGGTAATTCTTTGATATCCTGGCGCAGTAAGAAACAAAATGTAGTTTCACGTTCTAGCGCTGAGGCAGAGTATAGAGCTCTTGCACATTCAACTTCAGAAATTGTTTGGCTGCGCTGGCTTCTAGGGGATATGGGAATTCATCTGACAGCACCCGCTCCACTGTGTTGCGAAAATAAGGCTGCTATTCACATTGCTCATAATGATGTCTTTCATGAACGTACTAAACACATTGAGATTGACTGCCACTTCGTTCATCATCAGTACAAGAAACAGACTATCACCTTATCCTTTGTTTCTTCTGAGTTGCAACCTGCTGACCTTTTCACTAAGGCATTGTCCTCTGTGCGTCTCAAGCTTTTGCTTTCCAAACTCAACATGTGCTCTATCCAATGTTGAGTTTTCGGGGTGGGGGGGGGGGTGTTACGAGATATTGTAAGATATCCAAGATATCCTCCTTTCCAGATATAGATAAGTTGTTGTTGTATATCTCATATCTTTGTATATTCCTTTGACTAAGTTAGGATACTTCCTGTTTTGTCTCCAGTTCTTGTATATAAGAACAGTTATATGTAATTGTATGTAATCAATCAATCTATTCGATTCACTCTAATATATGCCATGACAATTTCTGTCAGTTATAAGGTTGTGAGTATCAAATTTCCGCCCGTGGGTTTGAAGAATTTTAATGTTGATATGTTTTCTTCTGATTTGGGTGTATGGAAAAGTTTTGAAGTTGTGTGATAAGTATGTGATTCGGAGGTGGTGTAGACACTATAATGATGTTATCCTCCATGGTGATTTTTTTTGAATTGAAGGGGGGAATAGATTGTTAGTTTACAATCTAAATAAGAACAACAGAAGTAATGTACATCGATGTAGTTTAATTGATATGCCAGATGGGGAGTTTGGTGCTAATGCGAATGACTTTGATAGTGTCCTTAGGGTATCAGAAGGATGGGTTTGTTACGCTAGAACTAGAACTACAGGCAGGGAACTGACTGTGAGTGTTTGGGTGCTCAGTGAGGTTAACTGGCAATTATTGCACAAAGATGTTTCAATAGACGCACTACAAGAAAATTTGGATTAAGCGACCAGTCATTTTTGGTTGGAAAAGCCCATATTGAGTCGCTCTAACCCTTAAAGCGACTTAATTTTGCTCTCGCTCTCGAGTTGCAAAAGGTGGGATTTCTACAAGTCTAGAGCAGCTAGGCAATCGCTTTAGTAATCAAGCAATTATCACATAGCGTCTTTTTTCTTAATTGCTTCATGGCTAGACCGACCTTCCTAGAGCAAGCAAACTAGTGATCGCTTTAAAGCTAGACCTACCAAAATACAACAAGCAAAATAATGATCGCTTTAAAGCTAGACCAACCAAAATACAACAAGTGAAACACTGATCGCTTCATAGATAGACCAACCATATTAGAACAAGTGAACCTGAAGTTTGGTCGCTTACATTTTTGAGCTACCAAACTTTTTGCCCGGAAGTATCTAGCCGATTTCGATTTAGATAAATCCCAAATTGAAATTAAAATGAAACTTACAATTAAAATTGATACTAAAACAAATTATGAACCAAATTAAAAACTGAATCAAGTTTTATTATATCACATAGATCAATTTACATCATTTCTTAAAAAAAAAGACAATCTTTACACGAACAAAAAGATCAAAAATACTAACCAATCATTTCTTTAAAAAATGATGATTACAATTTCCTTAATTTTTAAATAAAAGATGAACACTCCTTCGATTTTGTAGCACCAAGCTCATGATAAGAGATTCATACTTCCATCATTCTTGTGTTTTAGTTCCTCTCTGATCATTCATCATTGGGATCTTGATGGAGTACTCATACTCTAATAACATCATGGAAGGAATCAAAAGCACTGTGAGGGATTAGGTTGTAGCATGAAGGAAGTGATTCACATAATTATAATCAGGAGATAATGGATTCTCATCTATAAAGCCATCAAACCTCACAATGCACCTTCAAAAGTTCTCCATAACTAGATAGCTCAAATCCTAATAAAGATTAACTCAATTAGAATTAACAGCACAATGACAACAATTACCTGGGAAACGAACGAAACCACTAAGGGAAAAAGTGGATAAATGTCTAGTATAAAATTCCTCCTCTGTAATTCATCTTCCATTTTCTTCTGCCCTCTTTTCCACCTTCTTCTCAATCCCCTTCTTTATATCCTCCTCCACTTGGTTCCCCTGTTTACACCAACAATTACAGAATCAGTACAAAAATTAGAAATCAAAATTAAATTTCTATAATCAAAATCAACCAAATCAAAATGAGAGAACCTCGTCAGAGCTGTCAATGTAAGAGTTTTCCACTTTGCACCCCTCAACATAATCTACATCAAAAAAACAAACATCAATTTCACTTAAATCTTCACTTCATCTCAACGTAATCTACATCAACAAAACAGGCATCAAACCCTTAATCTTTTGATTTTGTTGCACCCCTCAACGTAATTTACATCAACAAAACAGACATCAAACCCTTAAATCTTCACTTCATCTCAAGTTCACCTCAAACCCTTGTTTCTTGAAATCTTACAGACATCAATTCCCTAATTCCATTACAGATTCATCTTCTACAACATCAACGAGATCAGTTCTTCCCTCTTTTCTCGATCAGTAGCATCATAAACATTGTCAGAATATGAAATAGATATCTTTTTAGATTAAGAGAGGTAGGGAATGATCTAGGTGTGTCTATTAGAGGTGGTGTTAATACGAGTACGTGATTTGATTCAGAACCAGAAGAACATGTAAATCCGATGATATAAATTAGGGTTTTGGGGATGAGTTCAAGATGAAGTAAAATAGAGAAATCAGTGATGAAATTAAGGGTTTCCACTTGAACTAAAGCTAGGGTTTGTGAGGATTCAGTATGAAATCGAAAAGAGAATCAGGGATTTGGGAAATCAGTGAATTAAGGTTTCGTGGAATTGTTCAAAGGAATATGTAGAAAATGAAATTGAGAGTCTTCGGGAAGATTAGAGATGATTTTTTACTGAAATATAGAGATGGAAGAATCGAGTTCTGTGATGAAGATTGAAGCAATTGAAGCTAACGAAACTTGGGTTAAGGTTTTTTTTTCTGAGGGAGGGGAAGATGAGAGACGAGAGAAGTGAATGAAGATAAGTGAGAGAAAAAAAAATCGTTTTATCTAAAAGAATTTGAACGGATAAGATGTGATAGGATGGGGTCATACGGATTGTGAAAATATTTGGACGGTACAGATTTAAGTAAAGAGTGTCATACGGATCAAGGCAAGTGTGTTTTCTTTGTGCTTTCTCTTTGTGTTAATACGAACTCATGTTTTCGGTTTAATTATCAACCTTCGACATAAAAAAAAATCCCGGAAAAATATTAATAAATTTAGCACATTGTTATCGACATTCTGATATAAAAAAATCCAAAAGTATAAGAATGAATTGGGAAAATGAAAAATGAATTCGATAATTGGTATGTTTCTTTGTGTTTTTGTGCTTTCTCTTTGTGCTTACGGTTTGAATTTCGACTATTCACATTGGTCATGAAGTAATTTTGACAAGTCATATAGGTCATGAAGTAGCTTTAGTTCACACTGTTAGACTCAAGAAGCATAAAAACTATGAACCAAGAAGCTCCGGCAGGATTCTGACTTCAAACTTAGCAGGATACATCATCGAAATCGATAAATATGAAGCTCAATGTCGATTCGAACTTCAAATGTGGTATAACGGCATACAAACTATGAACCACGAAGCTTCGGGAGGGTTCTGACTTCAAACTTAGCATGATCTACATCATTGAAATCGATAAATATGAAGCTCAGTGTCGATTCGAACTTCAATATGCGATATAGCGACAAACAAACTATGAACCACGAAGCTCTAGAAGGATTCTGACTTCAAACTTAGCAGGATACATCATCGAAATCGATAAATATGAAGCTCAGTGTCGATTCAAACTTCAAATGTAGTCTAACGAGATACAAACTATCCGTGATTTTTTAATCGAATGCATCGACCTTAATTAGTAATTTCCCATGTTATTTATCAATCTTATCCAATACCGCTCGGCCTCACTAGATTTCTCCTAGATTTCATGGTATATGGTTATCTATCAATTCATACCCAATATCATCAACTTCACTTTCGCTTGTTATTCGTCATCTTACCTGATATCATTCAGTCACTCAATTTTTATTGGACTCCGCCTTTCTCATGTTATCATCAATGTAAACAAATATCCAAATATCAATATCTCATTGAACTCTGATTTCTTTTTGTATTCTTGTTCTAATCATTAATTCTAATATTGGGTTTGTGTTAGAACTTTCAGTTAGTTGTAATTCGTGGAATTTTCCTTAGGCATATGAGTGCTTGTGATATTGCCATGGAATCTTACCCATAAATGGTTGGATTCATCATTTTTGCAAACTCTCAGACTTATAGTAATCCGCTCCTGGACAGGTTTCAATCTCATAGTCAATTTCTTTCTCGAAGTTGACGAATTTGTATGTGTTTAAGGTTTCTGAGAATATTACCGTGGAATACTACCCGTAAATTTTCGATTCATCGTCTTTTTGGAACTGTCAGATTTATAGTAGTCCGCTCCTGGTCAGGTTTCAATCTCGGAGCGAGTTTCTTTTTTCGAAGTTGACGAATATGTGTGTTTAAGGTTACTGAGAATATTCCTGAGGAATATTACTCGTGAATGGTTGGATTCATCGATTTTGATTATGTATCCTGCTAAATTTGAAGTCAGAACCCTCCCGGAGCTTTTTGGTTCATAGTTTGTATGTCGTTATACCACATCTGAAGTTCGAATCTACACTGAGCTTCATATTTATCGATTCCGTGATGTATCATGCTAAGTTTGATGTCAGAACCCTCCCGGAGCTTCTTGGTTCTTAATTTGTTTGTCGTTATACCACATTTGTAGTTCAAATCGACATTGAGCTTTATATTTATCGATTTCGATGATGTATCCTCATAAGTTTGAAGTCCGAACCCTCCTGGAGCTTCTTGGTTCATAGCTTGCCGTTACACCACATGTGAAGTTCATGACCAGTATGACTACTCAAAATTGCTTCATGACCTATGTGATTAGTCGAAATTCAAATCTGAAGCACAAACAGAAAGCACAAACTGACAAAGAGAAAGCACAAAGAAAAATCACTTTCTTATTTTCCTGCTACATTCCCATATATTTTTCGGAATTTTTTTATAACTGAATGTCGATAATAATATCCTAAATTTATTGATACATTTTTTGATTTTTTTCATATCAAAAGTTGATAATAAAATCGAATACACGAGTTTGAACTAGCACAAAGAGAAACACACAAACTTTCCAATTTGTATGAGCATGCTAAAATGAATCTACACCGTCCGTTAATTTTTGTAATCCGTATGATACTAATCCGACCAATAGAAAAGTAGAATAACAATCATGATCCGTTTGCCATTAATCGGACCAATAGGAAACTAGGATAACAATTATGTCCCTACGACATTAATCTAACCAATAGGAAACTAAAATGTATAATCCACGGATATTAATCCAAAAGGAAACCTCATACGGATTGCCAACTTTATCCGACGACCACAAGTTCATTTTGAATTAGAAAACTTTCTGGGCAGCAAAATTTAATTGTGTTGAATTAAAGGGGACTTTCTGGCGGCAAAATTCCACCACTTTTTGTAAAGAAGTTATTCCAGCTAAGAGCCACTAGTATTTCGGTCCCAATAAAAACTTAGTAGTTGACTAGTTGACTGCTTTTATATCCTTCACGTGTTAGCTTGAAAAAATTGTTTGCTGAACTGGGACCAAATGGTACAATGGCAAGGTAACGCCTAACAGCCAACAACATTTCAATGGGATGATATCCTTATTTTAGAAAATTTACCATTCATTTTCTCTGGATCGGTTTTACTACCATTCATTTTTGTTTTTGGAACATCATCGAGAGGTACAAATCATTTGCTAGCTTGGGATGCATGTATCCTTAATTAAGATAAATCTTACTCACCAACAAACTAATTCTTTTTATTAGTTACATGAGCGTCTTTAGAATGGCCAAAAGAAAAAACTTAGTAAATAAATCACCAATTGTATGATATGACTTCTCTTTGATAGAGTGGTGGCTAAGACTATTGGTACCTGAGATAGGATTATACCAACCAAATATTTTTTGAATTGCTGCCCTATGATGGCTCAAAGCAAGTAGCGACTCAAGTATTTTTGTAGTTGTTGTGGATAACTTGAAAAAGTGATGTAGCAATCATACACCTTTATTGGTCGCTTGAAAACAGTGGAAATAAATTTACAGCGAGTAAACTATCTGTTGGTTGCAAACTTGGTTGCTTAACCATTAAAGCGACCAAAACTTCGGGCTCTTGCTAAGATTTTGGTCGCTTAAGCCATGTTTTCTTGTAGTGACGGTATCTTAGCAGAAGTGCGTTCTCGTTCAGGTAGTCATGCAGACATTCAAGCTTTAGGTTTCAGTCCTGTAGATCGTAATGTTGCTTTGCTCGGTTGGATGCACTGGGTTTGGGGTATTGATATCAAAACAAGAAGTGTTGAAGAGCTCTGCTTGGACAACAGACATCCACTTGATGCAGCCGAGATGATCCGTCCGTTTGTGCTAAAGCTAATGCCAACAATACTTCCATCACCCTCTTGGATAGACACTTGAAAGTGATTTTTGCATTTCAAACTGAGTACTTCATTTGTTTCTTTTGAAGCACTCAATGATGAACTCTATGTCTTAGATGCACTAGATTTTTCTTTTTGCTTAATGTTCTTAATTTTAGCGTGTTTAGGGAAAACTTTATATTAAATTCCATAGTGCACTGTTTCTCTACGTGCTAGATTTTGTGATCAATTTCTATCTTTAAAGCTTTCTTTAGTCTGCATGATACGACAGTGGCTAAGCAGCAGGAGTAAGAGGTTGGAGGTTGGTCATCCATTACATATTTTGCATCCGGTGGTATGTCTAATTAGTCAATAGGAATGTAAAAGTGGTCGGTGGTGTTTCTTAAGACTTTCTAATGTCTAGCGTCTTCTTCGTGCATCAACAGAGAGAGTTACTGAATTTGGCACTATTATCAGTAGTTGGAAATGGGAAAGAGTTGGTATTGGCGGCTGAATTGCATCAGATATCTATCTTCCATTACTTCCACTGATTATTGTTTTCATTCACTTTGATTATGCGTCCTAGATTTTACTGGATTAGAATCAATTCTTCTTAATATAAAGGAGAATGATTTTGCTGACGTGTCGGTACCACATCGTCTCCAATATATTTAAGACACATCAACTCTTTCTTTGGAGAGATACGACTTCTCATGTTTGTGTACAAAAAAGTTGGGAAAAGACACTCCTATTCGTGAAGTTGTACATAAAGATTTCCCTTCAGTTTGTTACAATTCATAATAGCAAAGTTATCCTCCTATACAGTTTGAAGGTTAGCACCATTACCAAGGGACACATCGTTTGTAAATGAAACAGTTTCAGCTGTATCCAACAGTTGCGTCCATAATTTTCCTGGCTTTGCTTTATATATAAGGATTTTTCAAAAACACATATGCATGGGCACATCTCAGCGTTCTCGCAGTTATATGTTCTCTCAATTTTTGCTTAAACTGCAACGACAAAAGTTGTTGACGACTCGAGGGTTGTTAGGAAAGTACAAACTAGGTAAGCATAATTCATCTTTCCAGATATGTTTGGTTTAATTTTAGTATGTGGATTTCCATTATAGAAAGAAAAAAATTAAGGTCATCTTCGATTGTTCAGATTTTTATATAGGTTGTTGAAGTTCAATGCCATTATATTGGTTACACGCGCAATATCGTTTCTTCTATGTCATTTGCAGAATTATATCAGATTCAACGAAGAGGATGAAAAGTGGAGTTAACGTTCTATCCACCTCACGGTATGAAGTACCATCGATTGCATCTCTTATAATTGTTCGATCTCACATGCAGAAAGGATTATACTCGATTTATTATTGATGCTCATTATATGATCGAAAAATATCAAATTCTAATTGCTGGATGCACATTATATGTTCGAATATATTACGTTAGTTTGTTTCATTCCCAAGAGTCAAACGATTCAATGCCATCTTAAGGTCATCATAAATTAAAAATCACATCATAAAACAAGCAGGTTTAGACGAAAAAGAAGGCATAACAAGGTGATGTAAATTTTTGAGTCCTATTTCCAAAACTAGCAAATCTTTTTGTTGATTCTCATAACTAATGGCAGAAGAAAGAGAATTAAGCACGAATCACTTTCAAGGAATGTAATCCGAGATTCTTCTTTGTTTAAATGTAGTATACGTAGGATATGTTTTCATACTTCATTGATTTAGGCTTTCAAAACGTGATGCAAGAAAAGGTACGATTTATCGGGTTTGTTTCTTCTATCTATAAATCAAGGAATGGTGTACTAATTGACCTCCATGATATGAAGGTTTGTTCATTTTATTTTCTCTATCAATCTGAAAGTTTTTATGAATTTTACAACTATCTAAACTCCAGTTAGTTTGTGAAAGAGTCGATATTTAGCAGCGGAACTCTAGCCAAGAGGGAGGATAACATAACGAAAATGAGGCAGTATCTTTCTTTATTAAATTTAGAGGTTAAATCTTCTTCGAAACGAAGGTACAATTGAGAATGCAAAGGGTAAGAACTCTATTGAAACGAAAATATTTTGTTTGCATGAGAATTACTAATTTTTACCATCTAACAAGGGTAAGAAAACGGTTTTTAAGGTATCTCCTCCAACGGTGTTAGTCAAAGTTGAGCATTGTCACATCACAACAACAAGAAAATTCTAGGTACGTGTTTTTGTTACTTTACAGGTTCTTCAACTGAATGTTAGTGCCCTCATAATACTTGGTTAGTTAAGCTAAATAATGGCAATATATGTTTTTGGTTATACGAGTAATATTTGTGATGACATCATTTTCCCTTTGTTATTTGCCCAGGTCATTGGGTTTTTTGTTGGTTGCTGTGTGATTGAAG
Organism: Papaver somniferum; assembly: GCF_003573695.1. Classification (NCBI taxonomy): domain Eukaryota; kingdom Viridiplantae; phylum Streptophyta; class Magnoliopsida; order Ranunculales; family Papaveraceae; genus Papaver; species Papaver somniferum. Next base: position 6,953,269 of record NW_020620714.1, on the reverse strand, counting down.
GATATGCGTTGACAAGGTGGAGATTATAGTGGATAGTGAAGAAACATTTAATGCTGATGCGCTAAGGAGTTATTAGCTCGACCAGGTAAATATTGTATGCACAAAGGCATTGGTTTCGTTATTCAACAGCTGAAAATTCGGGCACTTTTTTTAACATGCACCTGGAGTTTCAAGAAAAGTACAGAAAGTGCATCTATAGCAGTCAGAGTGCTAGCAGGATTTTGAGGCAGTTTGGGAGGTGATCTTTTGGTTTTGGAGTACAAATTTAAAGAGTTTCCGCTGGAATACTACTTAAGTGCATCTATAGCAGTTAGAGTGCCCGAAGAATTTTGAGCCACTATGGAAGGCGTTCTTTTGGAGTACAACTTGAAAGATAAAAAAGGGTTGAATCAGTTATAATACAATCATCGTCACTATTTGGTACGTAACTCTAGGATACGTTCTTCGGTGACAAGACTACATAGAACACACAAGTGTGAGGGCATGATGGCATATTTCAATGGTTTTTTGAAAGGGGGAACACCCTTTAGTCATCTCTCAATTGTTGGAAGCAAATGACGATGGATGAACGATATACAACAGAACTTTAGCAATTACCTCAGAATAAGATCATTTTCTTTCTTTGTGAATTTTCATGGAAGAGACTGGATATCCTAATATCATGCCTGGATTGCTTTCTTAACAAAACGATCTCATTACCAGTTTGGTGTTTGATGAAGCGGTGTCGTAAGTAATGGCCTTATCAATTTTAATTCTTCTATTGTTGGGTGAAATATTGTTTGAAGAAGTTTTGAGTATTTCAAATGCTCTAAGAAGTGGAAACCAAGGAGCAAATAAATTTCTACCCAACCAGACAAGATCTGCATGGAAAAATGATTCAATACAAGCCGTAATATTTATTGCAATGGGTAAGATTTGGTAAATTTTAACACCGGACGACACAGGACACATGCGTACGGGATATTTAAGATTTTGGCTTCAAAATTCAAATTTTCAGTTAGCCACGCAAGATCAATCAAAAAAACGAGAGAAAATCTTGCCAAGACCTTGTTTCATAATATGCATGTACGACGATTTCCTAGTTACATATTTAGGATTTTTTTCAATTTCTTAGAAGAATTATGCATTGTTGATTTTACGGGAATAGAATTTTGCTATATTTTTGAGATGCTTTTTAACATTTTATGTTGAGACATGTCCAACTGATCGGTAGAAATATAGAAGTGATGTTATATCATTTCTACATGTTTGAGATGCTATCTCTTTGTTCCTTTTAACTTTCTACTTATATGATTGGTCCACATTCTTCTTTAATTAGCTAGTTTCACCGTGCATCCTTCCATGCAGTAATGTCTCTTGCTTCATATTAGACTTCAGAACGGCAGATGCAGTAAGTAAACAATCAATAATCATTGGTGTAGAAGTTGCTTAACAAGCAGAAGATACTCTTGTAATAGAATCAAGAACCTCGGTAAAACATGATGTTCTCTTTGGATTCATTTTAAAGCCTAATTGAATGTTTGTAGTTTCATGCTTTCAAATTGTTAGGTGGGGTTCTACAGGCATTTTAATTTAGTTACTTCCACGCCTCAAGTATGTGAATAACTTTTGTTTTGGGTTTTGTCTCTACTGTGCATGCTTCTTGATTTTGTATGGATTATTACTGGAACTCATTTTTATGATTCTCTCTTATCATGTTACAATTTTACCCTTCGCAAACAAGGTTAACCACTTGATGAGTATTTTTCGCTAATTTTCTCCATTTGGCTGACTATGCCTAACTCTAGTTTCTGCTGTTTTTGGTTTATCAGTACCAAGCTTGATGATTTCTTTACTGCATGATTCTTTTTTAATTACAAGGTTAAAAGGGTAGCCTTAGAGAACTATTTTACAATGACCTTGTTGGATTCCATAACAAAGTTTACAAAGCAAGAGGAAACAACAAAAACGAGTGCAGAAACAGATAAACCGTGTAAGATAACAACAAGGATGGTGGAAACTGGAAACAGCTCATTTTTATTACATTCCGATCCCAAGAAACCGATTCCTCACCGCTTGTACATCCACAATGACCTCATTCATCTTGATCCTATCTGACGGTAACTCTGATGAACATATAACTCCAATCTGAATAATAGAAGCTAAAATTTGTGCCCTAGCATGTGTTGCTCTGTTTCTTCTTTCACTTTGTTGCTAAACTGTAATTGTTGGTTTCATTATTATGAAATCTTCACCTTCTAATTCCAGCAGCAATCGTGAATCGACAATATCTAGAACTCGTTCTGGCAATGCATGCATTTTAGAGAAGTTATGAATGTTTAAACCATCCTTAAACATGTTGTCTGTCTGTTTCGTTCCTGTAAACATTTCTAACAGTAGCATCCCATAACTATACACATCACCTTGTGTAGAAACTTCATCACCCGTTCCATATTCTGTTCAAACAAAGACGAAGATTTGTTAGAAAGCATACAGAACAAAATCAAATTGAACATTATAATAACATTTTTTTTTCTTCTAACCAGGACAGACATATCCAATGGAGCCTTTTATTGCAATTGAACTTGCATCTTGTTCATTCAGCTGTCGATAAGTACTGCAGGTGTGATGGAGGAACTTAGCCAGCCCAAAATCGCCCACATGGGCAATCAAATCATCATCAAGAAGGAAATTACTTGGTTTCAGATCACAATGCACGATGGGTGATTCACAATCATGGTGAAGATAATTTAATGCAGAAGCAACGTCAACTGCAATGCCCAACCTTGTTTCCAGGTTCAGATTTTTAACATGTAGCTGATCATCATTACTTGAGACAATTTCAGTAGGGTGCAACCAAAGACAACACGTAGCCATAGTTTCTTATATTACGTGACCTATTAAGTCTTACTGTAAAACCACAGGTGGCCTTCCGTCTTTGGTTGTGGTGGAAACTAGAGTAAAGTATGCCGTGTAAACACGTTTATAGCACAGCAAGACAAAGCAAGCTAAAACTTAATTATTCATGGAGTAATTTCACTTAACACGAAACTAGTGATGGTCAGTGTTGAATATTTGAGAAGGAATTAATTAGTTATGGCTGGACCACTAAAGTCTTGGTGATTAATGATTCTGGGGACACTAGCTTGACAAAAACCATTTAGCTGTGGAATTTTTCGTATGGCCCCGTTAATAGAAGACTTGATATGCGGCCATGAAGGAAGTGAAGAATTATGTACGTCAAAAACTAGTAATTTAATGGTGCCAAGAGGGGCGTTGGACCTCTGAGTAGGCCTTTTAAGTCTCTGTGGATGACGAAATTGTTTGTGGATATATTACTTCCCTTTTTGCTCTAATGGAACCTAAAAGGAGTGTTCTAAATACGTCTTGGGAAGAAATACATTAACGAAACTCAAGTTTATTACATTTCGATCCCAAGATACTGATTCTGTACTGCCTGTACATCCACAATGACCTCATTCATGCTGATCCGATCTGAAGGTAACTCTGAAGAACATATAACTCCAATCTGAATAATAGAAGCTAAAATTTCTCTCGTAGTATGTCTTGCTCTGTTTCTTCTTCTGCTTCGTGGCTTATTAAAATTGTTTGTTCCAACATTTTCAAGATGTTCATTTTCCAATTCCAGCAGCAATCTTGAATCAACGATATCTAGGATTCTCTCTGGGAATGCATGCATCTTAGAAAAGCTATTAATGTTTAAACCATCCTTAAACATGTTATCAGTTGGTCTTTTTCTAGTAAACATCTCTAATAAGAGTATCCCATAGCTGTAGACGTCGCCCTGAGTAGACACTTCACCACCCGTTCCATATTCTGCACAAACCCAAAAAAAAAAAAGATTTGTCACAGAACTCGCATCACATAATATAATTCACTCTCTTAGAACTACTCATATAAACACGATCATATCAGTGGACCCTCTTTTGCTTACCAGGAGCAACATAACCAATGGAGCCCTTTATTTCAATTGAACTTGCATTTGGTTCAATCAGCTGTCGAGAAGTATTGTAGTTGTGATGGAGGAACTTAGCCAAGCCAAAATCACCCACATGCGCGATCAAATCATCATCAAGAAGGACATTGCTAGGCTTCAAATCGCAATGAACAAGGGGGGATTCACAATCATGGTGTAGATAATTTAATGCAGAAGCAACATCGACTGCAACTTTCAATCTTCTTTCCAGGTTCAGATTCTTCACATGTATCTCATCATCATTACGTGTGGCATCTTCACTGGGGTGCAGCCAATTCTCAAGACTACCATTAACCATGAATTCAAAAACTAGTGCTTTGAAAGGATTACCTTGAAAATCAGTACTCGAACAACAAGTTACAATCTTGAGTAAATTTCTATGTCTAACTTTCCTCAAGGCATCACATTCAGCCAAGAAACTCTTGGTTGCACCTCTTTGTTGAAGGTGTAGAACCTTCACTGCAACAGGTTTGGATTCATGTTGTGAAAGAATTCCCTTGTACACAGAACCAAAACTTCCGGCACCAAGCAAGTTGGTAATATCATTAAATCCATTGGTAGCTTTAAGAAGATCATTGTAAGAAACACCATTGAACCGTTCACCCATATCTAAAGATGTAGATGACAGTTTGGTTTTTGACTGCTTTCTCCGGTAAAGAGCAGCAAGAATCACAATAGAAGTTACAAACAAAACCACGATTATGATGATAATAGTAACTTTGGCAGGCATTGATTTCTTTTGTTTTAGCTTGGTATTTGGGTTTGATGGTATGGAGCAATTCGGCAACTTCAAAACAGGTATACCACCACAAATCTTACTATTCCCTTCAACTGAAAATCTACTTGCATTTTCAAAGACTCCGTCATTTGGTACCGCTCCTTCCAAATTATTATAAGATAAATCCAGATGAATGAGCGTCGTTAAATTCTCAAAGCCTTTTGGAATTATACCGGAAAAATTATTGTGGGAAAGTGTTAAACTTTCTAGACCTTTTAAGGAAGTAATAGCTGAAGGAATGGCTCCTTGAAACAAGTTATTATCCAAGCTTAGTTTTATTAAGCTTAAACACTCGCCAATTGAGCTCGGTATTTCACCAGATAACTTGTTTCTGTCGACGTACAACTCCATAATGTTTTCTAACTTACCAACTTCCATAGGAAGTGTACCAGTGAATAAGTTATTGCTCAAGTCTAGACTAATAATTGAAAAATAGGGAAGCCTGGGTATGCTACCACTTAGTCTGTTGGTTTGTAGGTGCAAGACCTGCAAAGATTTACAATTTTCAAAACTCGATGGAAGTAAAACTGTCAAGTTATTTTCGAATAAATAGAGTTGGATCAGTCTTGTTAAGTTGCCAAATGAAGAAGGGATAGGACCAAAGATTTTGTTACTACTTAAAGCTAATATTCCCATATTTTGAAGGAGACCAATACCTGGAGGAATACTACCTGATAACTGGTTTGAATTCAAATATAGTGTTGTTAATCCTAGAAGATTTTGAATACCTGGAGGAATACTTCCATATATCTGATTCCTACTGAAAGATAAGGTCTCAAGATTTGTTGTGAGATTGGCTATAGAGTTTGGTATCTCTCCCCCTAAATTATTCTTAGATACATCTAAGAACCTCAACTTTGTACAATTGACCAGAGAATGGATGAAGTTTAGATCGTTAGCTTCTCCACTTCCAAGTTTAATTTTCTCCTAATCCAAGAAATTCAAGACTTTTTAAGTTACCAAAGTTATAAGGTATGGAACCAACCAAATTATTGATTTGGAATTGGAGCATGACAAGCCTTGACATATTGGACAATGAACTTGGAATGTTTCCGGTGAAATTATTTCCCGAAACTGAAAAATAGATTAGATTTGGAAGTGTCGAACCAATATCAAAAGGAATACTACCATGGAGTTGATTATTCATCACTGAAAACACTTCAAGTGATGAGATATTGTAGAGTGAAGAAGGGACAGTACCTGTTAACCTATTCATTTCTAGAACCAGTAATTTTAAGTTTGTTAATCGACTTAGAGAGTTTGGGATTCTTCCCTCCAAATTGTTATTAAAAAGAGCAAGATGAGTAAGAGTTGATGAAAGGTTACCTAATGAAGTTGGGATCTCTCCAGAAAGATTGTTATAAGAAAGCCACATCATTTTGAGATTAGGTAAGTAGCCTAATCCACTTGGAATGCTTCCCACAAGATGGTTGCCAGAAAAACTGAAGGATATGAGTTTGGAGCAATGAGAAGTATTGTGTGGAATTTCTCCTTCCAAAGAATTATTTGTAAGACCCAATTGTTTCAGTCGAATAAGAAGACCAATTTGCTTTGGGATTTCTCCGTTTAAGTTGTTGTTCTGGAGGAAGAGGACCTGAAGAAAGCTAAGGTTTCCAATGTGAGGAGATATGGAACCTTTCAAACTTTGTGACCGAAGATCAATCATGGTGACTCTACTAGGATGACGACGGCTGCATGTAACACCTCTCCACTCGCACAAATGAAGAGAATTATTCTTGTCGTCCCAAGAACTCACTGTTCCGAGTGGATCTTCAGTTATTTCTTTCTTAAATGCAATTAGCGCCAGTCTGTCACTTGATTTATTATCATCGTTGATCGCAGCAAGGAAGTTGACACTCATGGACATATAAGAAATTATGAGAGTAAGGCTGCATAGTGTAGTTCTGAAGCTGAAAGAATTCTGATGGTTCGCTAATGACTTCATATCTCTAACATGCACAGATTTGAAGTCCCCTTTTAAAAATTGACAAAGAAATTGTAATAATCAGGTTCTAACTTAGTTGGGTTATACTATAAGCTAATTAGTTGTGCCTAAAAGGAGTGTTCTATAAGGAGAATTCATTAATTAATTAATGACCCTGGTTGTATTCACTATCAAAGACCTCTTCTTGCTCTTCTTTTAGAAAGAAATCCTAAACGTTTCCGCCAAAAACAAAAAATTCACTATCAAAGAGAAATAGACAATGTGGCCGGAATTTCTTATATTACATGACCTTAATTTTGTCCAAATGACTAAAAATTTAATGGTGCCAAAAGAGGTGTTGGACCTCTGAGTAGGCCTGTTGTCTTTGTGGATGACGAAATTATTTGTGTATTTTTTTCCTTACTCTGATTCTCCTTTTGCTTGGCACCAATAATTTATGTCGATTTAGAGTCTAATGGTGCCAATTAGATTACTCCAGACGTCGAGATTTAGGAAACATATTAAAGTGAGCAGTTTGATTGCTACAAGGTACCGATTATATTATCTGCATGCCCCAACAAAAATAGGTAAGAAATTGAAGACCATTTCTCTCCATTATTATGTCTTTTTCATTTGATGTTATTAACGATAGTCAATTTGTTGAAATCAACAAACGTAAACATCTATGACCATCATCACTTGGCAACGTTATCGTATAGAATTGCCGTTCAATTTATAAGATTTGATAAAAATGCCGACTAATATATTAGCTGGAGATTACGGAAGAATTCCCTATGAACACGCAAAGCCGAGGAACCCATATAAAGAATTTGGGGATGTCACTCTTGGCTCAGTCGGTCAAGGAGCTTTACTTTCAAACTTGTACTTAACGATTCGAGTCGTTGATACAAAAATATACAAGCAGATGATATAAGAAAGACTAGAGCATGAATAAATGAATGTAAACTCTGATGGTTTAAATCTCCACTAGCTTATAGTACATCCCAGCTGAGGAAGAACCTGATTATGGCATCAAGAAATTTTGAACTCCTAGCTTGAGCTGCTTGAGTTCATATGGCATCAAGAATTTTTGAACTCCTAAATTGAGGGGAGAATGGCGCGAATCAAATATCCACTAGAATTTTGTTATTGGAACCATATAAGTCTCGAGACTCTTAGAGCTGAACCCTCAATAGGCTGGGGGAGGTTTTAGAATAGAATCATTTTGAGGCAAAATTCTCGGAGGAGAGCGAGAGATTAATGGGCATTCGATCGAGGAGATAATGATGATGCTTTACAAGACTTTCTTTCCCAAGTCTAAAATGTAAATCATTTACTTAAACATTCAATTAAGAAACGCTATAAAACTTAACCAACACTAGCCATGCTCAGAAATATATATACAAGAAATCCTCTCAAATGATACATATAAAATAGTCATTTGGTTTACAAATATAATATGCAAATAATAAACATATCCGAAGTTAACCATCTAACGAACTTAACGCTTGAAGCTTTCGCTGCTCAACTCTGATTTGTCTCTAAAACTGAAAGTGGGAATGGGTGAGCATATCATCCCTCAAAGGGGTGCCCAGTAGGAAAATAACATTTAACTTTCAAGTAATCAATTGGAATGATTTGGAAAACAATTCATGTTTTCCCTAAACACTAAAACGCAACCAATTTCACATAGGTAAACAATCACGTATATGGAACTAACTCCTTCCAAACAATATATAATATTGGTGACTCGTACCGCACCTAGATAGCTATATGGTGACTCGTCCCGCACCTAGTGATTGCATAAAAGCTCGAATTCATGTAGATATAAATGAAGGAGCAGTATCATATATACCACATATGGAAATTCTCATTTTCCAAACAATTCATAAAGACAAATAAAGCATTACAATTCCTTTCCAAGCAATGGAAAGATTAAAAGAAATACCAGAACTTTCGTAATTCAAAGTTAAAAAATGCATGGAAAGCACAACCAGACAATGCATGAATTTGTTAAACATAAACTATTGTAAAGAAAACAACAATAATCACAAAAGAGTTAAATATGGATTCTCACCTATTTTGATGACAAGCCACGCCTACCTCGAGATCCACGATCCACTGGTTCATCCTTTGAATTGATCGTTGTTAATACAGACTAATTGTTAATCACACAAGAAGTCTAAGAATCTATCCAAAATGGCTCATGCAAGAATCATATAGTTCTATTTACTAGTTCTAAGCCCATTTATGTCTTTACAACTTTCCATTATCTATCTTTAGCATAACCAAGATTTACTAATTGAATTAGATGATTCTACAGTTCTTTAGCTAAGTCTTAAGAACATCTACAACTTTGTACAAGGAACCAAATGCTAATTCAGACTACATAGGTCCAGTACATGCTCAATAGAAAAACTGGCTATAAGCCCAAGTTCACTAAACAGGCCCATTAAGCTAGGCTACAGTCCATCTGAGTCAACTAACGGTCAAACTAATAGTCCACGGGTCAACTGACGGTCCACGTCTAAAGTCGAGGTCAGAGTCCAGGTTCTGGTGAAGTCGAAGTCTAACTATTCTAATAAGTCAAGACTGGGTTAACTCAGTCACTAAGACTTATTCGGGTGAGTCAGCTAGACTGACTGGCAACAATTCTATTGCAGTCCTACAGTGCAGACTAACCTCGACTCTATTTATTAAACCCCGTAACTTCAACAATTCATTCCATTCAAGATATAATTCAAAATTGATTTACAAAGATAACACAGCCTACCTGCACTTGCAGCTTTAAGCTATACTCATATCACCTCAACACAGTCATCTAATTCTCTTTCTAAAACTTCAGTCACATAACATCTCTTACAACCTGAATCATTATCACTTCCATTAACTCTAACGATCTATTCCTCGATCTCATTCAACTGAGTTCAGTACAAAACCTCACTGCCAAAACTCGGCATCTCAACTGCAAGATTAATTCCCTAACTGAATTAACATCAGTACCACAAACTCCAGTTCTGCAATCTCAGCCACACAGACAATGCCACTATCTCTAGCCACTCACATTCTCCACGACTCCAACATCACCACCACATAATTGTCAACCCAGACTCCATTTTAGAGTCATAATCAATCTCCTATTACTCTTACAACTCAATCTAGTCTTGCCACTCCACAAAAGCCTCAATAATCAACCACTCATTCAACAAGTTACAACAGTACCCAACTCCATATTCACCATCTCCATCTCTTTTCTGCCTCAAACAACCATCCACTGTAACATAATTCCTCATCCAGTTCCATACACATACTTCTATCTCAATTCTTATATCAATTAACAACTCATAACTCAGTAATGAAAGTATAAAAATATCACTAAGTTAACTAAGAAGAATAATTACCTCAGAACAGCTTCTCTCCACCAACTGGAATCCCCTTCTTTAGATTGAATCAACTCATAACATCACCATCCAATTCCCAAAATATTCACTCAAAGCAACACAACTTCAGTCAAACATCATTATCTGCAACATAACAATTCCCAGTTCATAATAACTCAGCACCTCCACCAGTTCAACAACACCATATACAATTCCAGCATGTGTAATCCATTCTCTTAACTCAAATACATACACACTGAACTGCATCATAAATCAATCCCACAAAATCATTAACAATTACAGAACCATGACAGTTCAATTCAATCCTCTTTAAACAGCATCATTGCACAACATATTTATCTCAACTTCAACTCTACTTCAAACTCAACAATTTCTTTATTACAATATCACTTCCAACTACAGTCACTGTTTCGTTTTTTAATCATCTCAAACTCAGATTCAATCCTAAACATAAACCTCAACGAATCTTAGCAATTCAACTCAAAAGTATCAAAGTTAAACAATTAAAAGCTTACCCAAGCAGTAACATCTTCTGAATCGCTGGTTCACCAAAACAATTCTACTGTAGCCCTAGTTGATCAATTACCATCATCAATTTCATTCTCCTGAACATAACTTCATCTGTAATTCCACTCTAATCCCTCCAATCACTCATAACCCATCTCAACTCGACATCCTAAAACATCAATTTCATCATCTCAATCTCATCTGCAGTTCTCATGAAACCCTAATTCTACTATTCATCACCGAATCCGCTTAAACATTTCAATTGAACACCAACCCGTGATTGTTCATCAAGCCATAGATCTATATCTTATCTTCTAAATCTTCAGAACCTAAATCATCTCCATAAACCCTAATCTTGCTACTCTCAGATTCAACCCCGACTGTTCTGTTTAAAACCTAACAACCATACAATCTTATCCCTTGTATTAAATAAACAAAACCCATCATCAAATGATCGATTCTATCATCAATCTCACTTAAACTCCAAAGAAACAGCAAACTCTGATCTCGTTCTTCTCAGGTTATCTCGAAACTAAATCCATCTTCAATTGATTTTCTCCATAAATTACAATTACGCCATCTTGATCATCCAATAGATAGCTTCAAAAAATGATTCTCTCAAATCATCGCAGAACAAAAAGGACAGAGGAAGAAAAAAGAGAAGAGAAGCAGAAAGAAGAAGAACGAAGAAGATAAGAAGATAGAAAAAAGAGAACGAGTTAATCTTCTCGAGTGAAGGATAAGGCCGAGCCAATTTGATGAGTCACCCACTCTCTTAGACACGTGCATCCACAAGCGTAAATTCCAAATTACTATTTTATCCTCTGAAAATAAATTGATAAATTATCTTCATCCCGTATACGAATGACACGTTCGAGTAGTCCATTTCGCATAACTTTTCGACAACTAACCGATGATACTAGTTTCTTATCTAGATCACTGTTAGATTAATTTCTAATGATTAACGTTCGTGTTAACTAATCGAACTATTATAGGCTAATACGTCTCTTGACTAGTCTAATAACGTTGACGAGTTTGAGGATCCTGACATGAATGATCTCTGTTAATGAAACCAAAGCCTACAATACCGGAGTTTCCTCTTGATGCACCATCATAATATAGTAGAATGGTGTTTACTATAGGAAGTGTAAAGAAAATGTTTATGGCTTGAGTTACTTTTACTTTCGTACACGGAGTATCAAAATATCTGAGAAATGCTAGATCATAATATTTTCAACTATTGGTTGTTGCACCCTGCCACCATCACTTGTAGACTCCAAACTAGAATCAGTCGAAATTTTCTGTGGTACAGAAATATTAGTCTTTCCAAGATTACAAATGTCAAAAAAACAATACAGTAGAACCTGTATATAAGAATATCCATCGGACTGTATACAAATATACTTATATAGAGGTAATTTTTAAATTGATTAAGCCAAGTTGGGACCAAAAAATTTTATTCTTACATGGAGTTTATTCCTTTATGGAATATTCTTATATAGAGGTTCTGCTAATAGGCTTGACCTTCTTACTTGTTCTACTTGTACTCTTAATAGGAGTTACAACTTCTTTTTTGAGTTGTTTCCCTTTTTTTAATTATGCATTCAGCGACCAAATGGCCGACTGTTTTACAATGATTACAAAACTCAAAAAGTTTGGAATCACAATTTTTAGAGTTTGTAGACATCCAAACTTAGCTAGGAATCGGCTATCAACAAATACACCATCATAATAACCTTTTTCAGAGTTTTTTCATCTACATAAGTTGTCCTTCCAGTAGTTTTACCAATGAATAAATTGAATACCGAAGTAGAGGAAGCATCTCTAGACATGACTTATAGATCACTGATGAAGTAATGTACTTGTGAGATACAATAAAAACTCCGTATATTAGTAAACTCTATATATTAATAAAAAAATCAAAATCTCAATTTGGGCCAGCTATAAATAATAACAACCTCCATATTTTAATATTAATTGTTTTATCTAGTCCCGTCATAAGGAATTTACCTCCATAAATTAATATAATCGTCACTATTTAAAGCTTAATTAAATATCATGTTACATCAAAATCAAAATTAACATGAAACAAAATACTTATCTATAGTTATTTGAGAAATGAATGCAACTTTTTGGATTATCATCGCATCTTCTGATTTGCGGATGCGTAAAACCTTGTTACTAAGAACACCTTCTTGTTGAAGCAAAAAAATTTAAAACTTGTCGAGCATGTTTAAAGCTTCTTGGTACGAAACATTTGGTATCTTTGTAATATCATCATTAGAATTAACTCCTTGTGTGATTACATCGTTTTTCGATTGAAGCATATACGACTTGTTGCTCATTTGGAAGATTAACGAAAGCATCCATAATATCCATTATCCTTTACACACTTTGAAATTAGCAAAAGATTTATTTTTTTATTACACCTCCGTGTATTAATAAACTCCATATATTAATAAATATTAATAATTATGTGAAGTCCTAAGACAATTAACATATGGAATATTTATTTTACATAACTTATCTTTGCTTATAGAATTCATCAGCATATCCTTATTTTATAAAAGACACCCCTTGTTAATTGTGACTTCTTCATCGACGTCCAGGTACTGAGTTTGACCTTTCAAGCTTAATTTATGTTTACCAATGAAGTATTTTAGGATTGCGAGGTTAATCAATTGGATAATACCTATCTTGATTCGCGTGCAGCCAGTAATGTTCCTTTACAGTAATTGGGCCGGCCGACCGGAAGGAGGGAGTCCCTTTTATGACCATTTTTTTGTAAAATGTAGACTAACACAAATGTCCATTTTGATAAAAAGATTGGAATTGAATTTGGTGGTAGTCTTTGGGACATGAAAAACCCAAAATATCCCCCTTTAGCCTAATTATTATAATTCCTTAGGTATAATATTTTTGAAGGGTATAATTGGCAACCAAATCTTAATATAACATACTTAAAAATCCGTGCCTTGAAATTTTACAAATTCTTTATCATTGGAAAGGTTTTAAAAACATCTACACAACGAGTACAAATAACAATATAAAATCTAGAGTTTCCACGAAATGTTCGGCGGTGTTGATACTTTTAAAATTTATCCATTATGCAAAGCACCACAAAAGATGCATAATATATGGGGAAAATTGATGCAAACCACCACAAAAGATGCATAAAAAATGGGGGAAATCATGTAAACAGCCATAAATTGGATGCATATCAATTTTAGTTTTATAACACCATCACGCATAACAGTGTTTTGTTTTTCTTCGGTCGGCCCTCCTTACCGTGGCAACGGTGATCTAGTATACAAGTTTGGTACAAGTTATAGAAATTGGTAAAATTAAAATGCTTTAAAATTTTATAGACTATTTTAGAGGTTGTTTTTTGACTTTCGAAAACAAAAGTTAACATTTTGTAAAGAAAAAACGGGTTTTTTTACTGTTTGTATTTTTTTTTTTGATTTTATATATCATAATAAGCTATAAAAAACCAAGGTGACCAAATTGGTGGTACGAAAAATCCAGCCATATTATTTTTAATAAATAAAAACAATTTTAAGTAGCACAAAAACCCCAAATCAAATAATGAGTAAATTTAGTTTTTATTATTTTTAAAAAACCCAAACATACCCTTTTTATCTTTATTTCTTCTTCTTGTTGTCCCATTTCTTCTTTCTTCCGCCTCCTTCTCTCCACCACCATCATCACCAGCAACAAAAAAGATAGATCTCCACGAACACCAGCAGCAACACCTCCGTCACCACCACCAGCAACACCTCTGTCTCCTCCACGAAACCTCTGTTTCTTTTTCTGCTACTCTTATGTTCAAATCTATCACTGATGAGTGATAAATAGTGCATATTTATATATATTTTTGTTGGCATTTAACTCATCTTTTGCGCATTAATTCTACATTTTATCCCATATTCTGTATTTTCATTGCTTTCAAGAATAAATATTTTTCTTACTTAATTTTATATTTTTAGGTAATAAATAAAGTCTGGATGAATTGCGGAGCAAAAAGAGCAGAAAAGTAGTAAAAAGCCGGGAGGAATTACGCGAGGAAGCCGCGAAGAATGTTGTGCACAAGACCAAGAGGGTAGAAATGGGCTCAAGAAGGAAGAATTGTTCTTAAAGAAGTTATGGGCCCGGCATACCCAAAGCCCAAAACCCTTTCTCAAACCCATTTATACTACCCAAGCCCGTCTCGGATTTCAGCCATCAGATTGAAGCCTCTCAGCATCCTACGGTCGCTCCATCATCGCACATCAATCTCCGAAGCTCCCGCTTTACATCGCAACACCGATCTCCATCTAGGGCCGTCCATTTCGTTGTATTCCTCCATCCGACGGTCGCTACCCATAGCCTCCCATCTCATCGTCGGATCCACCTACCATCGTCACATCCTACGGATCAGCTCGCCAAACATCGACTCAGATAATCCCGCCTCACACCCTAGCACCAAAGCCTATACTACCACCCAAACACCCCCTTCTTCCCAAAACTCGATCTCATCTTCCTCCACCCGACCACTTCCAGAACCACCATCACCTGCAACTCTCTGCAACACCACCAGACCTCGAGCTCCACCACCACCACAAACACCCGACAACACCACCATCTCCATCAACAGACAACAAAGCCCATCCCCCTATTTCACCCATTTCATTAACTCTACTCACTGTTAGGGTTCTGAAATGAGAGAAGTAGGGTGATGGTAACTGAGTTCATAGCAGAAGAAAGTATGGGTGATTCACAGCAAATAGCAGAAGACAGCATGGGTCGAGCAGATTTTGGGAGTTTGTAAGTCCAATTTTTTTGTATTTTCAGAAAACCTAATTTTCTGTTTTTGGGGATTTACCATTAGGTTGAGTGTCTGATATAAAAGGGGTACTGTGTAATATTGTGGAGGGAGAGGGGAGACCCAAGTTTCATTTCAGTGAAAATTTCTCTATCAATTTGATTTGTTCTGTGTTCTGTCTCTGTTGCATGTTCTCTATGTACACCAACTCTCTTAGTATCATGTTAGGCTCTCTAATCATGAACTAAGCATCTTAACTGGGGTTAAGATGAAACCCTTAGCCTTAATATTAGAATGTGTGTCTATTGCTACTGATGTATGATCATTATCACTGTGTAGGATATAATTTTTGTGTTGAACAACATGTTGCTTTCACCTAGAATGTCAAGCATCCTAGGTAGTTAGAATTCCCCTATGTATGTTCACTGACTCTAAATTGCTTGTTATTGTGTTTTGATTAGTTGTGCTTTAAACAGACAACTAATGCTTGCCTTGATTGAGTGATTGGAGGTAATCTATCCACTTAAAGAAGCTGAGTAGTGCATTGGTTCACATGCTAGTATGGGCTGAGAGGTGAATTCTTAAACTCTAGTTTCTCATTCACCTGATTCATCATATCCTTATTACTGTTCAGAATTTTTACCCTTTTCATTTGCTGTTTCATCTTCAGTTCTTTGTAACTTTGCTTCAATCTCAATGATTGAATTAGTGTAATGTCTGCCTCCAAGTCTGCTCAGTTAATGAGAATGATTGGTATCAATGATTAATGATTAGTTCTCCAGAAATAAATGCTAGTATTAATGTTTAGTCAGTGGTTAATGATTAATGTTAATGTTTAGTTAATGTAAATGATTAGTGTTAGTAATTAATGCTTTAGGAATAAATACTGTGTTGATTTTGATGCTAACCTGAAGTCAATGCAGGAAGTTTAATGTTAGTGGAAAATTAATGTTAGTCTGTCTAATAAATGCTAGTTCTGTTATGATTGAGAAGTTAATGCTAGCTCAGTTAATAATGATAATGTTGAATTTAATGCCTGTTCTGTTAATGGTTGTTAGTGAAATAAATGCTAATTCTGTGTAATGATTGGGAAGTAATAACTGCTAATGATTAGTTCTGTTGAATGCTAATGATTAGTTCTGTTTAATGTCACAATAAGAAAGATCACACTTGCTCCCCCTTGTCCCTGTGGAACTGACCTGTGCTTGCCCTGTGTTGCTTGCCGACACTGTGCACTTGCAGTAGAATTTTTAGGACTACGTTTCTTAGTCGCAACAAGTTTTTGGCGCCGCTGCCGGGGACTCGGTTGCGGCGCAATTGATCTTTCTTTCTTGTGGGTTGCTCCTAAACTGCTCCTGCTGCTGCTCACTGAACTGCTGTGTGTGTCACTGAACTGTGCTGTGGTGCTGCTCCTCTTTCTGCTGTTGTGCTAAGCCTGTTACTGAACTGGGCTGCCAAGCTGCTGTGCTGCTGCAGTTTTCTTTCCCTGCCAACCTACTTCTCCTGCTGCTGCTGCTCTGTGCTTCTGACCTGCTAGCCTCTCCCAAGCTGCTGCTCCTCTCTGCTGTTTGTTGCTGCTGCTGGTGCACTTGCAGCTTTGCTGAACCAAAAGCCCAACTGGGCTGTAAGCTGAAGAAGGTGCAGAAACTGAACAAAAGCCCATCTGGGCTGTAAGCTGCGTAAACTGCAGAGTGAATCAAAGCCCAACTGGGCCTCAGAAAAACCAAAGCGCGTAGGACGATCCAAGCCCAACTGGGCTTTTGCAACTAAAACCGAACAGCTGGGCTGTGCTATTCAGGTAGGCCTAACCCATGAGATAACCCAACTGGGCCTCATTAAATTCATTTGGGCTTGTGTTTAAGTATTAATCTGGGCTTGTAATAATTTTCAATTTTCTTTTCTTTCTATTTGGGCCTGTAATAATTTTTAATTTTCTCTTTTTTCTTTTTCTTTTCTTTTATGGGCTTGTATTTATTGTTTGTGATTATTCTTTTTCTTATCTTTTGTGGGCTTGTCTTTTAATTTGGACTTTAGGTGTATATCCCATCCATTAGGCTCCCAACTTTATAAAACAAAAAAAAAAAAAAATTTAGGGCTCTACATTTTATAAACCAAAACCCATTGTGAAACCAAATCATCAAAACCCATTTTAAACCAAAATATTGGGCCTTTTGTGGTTCAAAAATTGTTTCCGACTGCTCTGACCAACATGTTAGTTGAGGTACCTGCTAGGACATGATTGTGACCTACAGAGACCAAACAAACAGACTCGTTAGAATTAACCCGGACGATCCAATCGAAATCCTTAGTTCTGAGGTAGACAGTCCAGATCAATCAGAAACAATGGGAGAACCCCGTACACTCAAGGATTATATGTACCCAACTAGAACTAGTCAACCATCTTGTATTGTGCTACCCGAAGCCAATGGCCATTATGAGCTGAAATCGAGCACAATACAAATGCTTCCAGTTTTTAGAGGTGTAGAAAATGAAAACCCGTACCATCACGTGAGAGATTTGAGGAGATTTGTGGAACTCTGCGTTTCACTCAAATGTCTGACGAAATCCTAAAGTTGAGGCTTTTTCCTTTCTCCCTTAAAGATAAGGCTAAGGCCTGGCTGTATGCTTTACAGCCTCAATCCATCATGTCTTGGGATGATCTCATCAAGGAGTTTTTCAAAAAGTTTTTCCCAAATCACAAGACTGCGACAATTCGTCAAAGTCTGAATAGCTTTGTGCAATTAGAGGGTGAGACCCTAGCTAGATACTTGGAGAGATTCAATGAATTATTGCTCCAATGTCCCCATCATGGTTTTGAAAAATGGAGACTTGTGCAAATTTTGTATGAGGTCTAGATGTGTCCACCCGAACAACGGTTGAGTCAATGTGCAATGGTCTTTTTGTAAAAGACTGCTGATGCGTCTTGGGACTTCCTGATTGAAGTAGCTGAGAAGACGCAACAGTGGGAATCCATTCGTGAACCTAGAAAGACTACACCTGTAGCTAGAGTCCATAGGATTGAGTCTGATTTTGAAGGAAGTGCAAAGATGGCTGCGCTAGCAAGAAGAATAGAAGCGTTAGAACTACAGAAAAACGCAAACCCTTCTCCCACTACCTTTTGTGAACATGTCGAAATGGCTATCTGTGCTCTATGTAATGGATCTGATCACCAAGTCAATGATTGTCCTGCATGCATTCCAGGAATCTAAGCTTGAGCAAGCACGCTATGTTTCAAAAACAAGAGCACAACCCATATTCACAGACCTATAATCCAGGATGGAGAAACCACCCCAACTTTTCATGGTCCAAAGGCCCTGCCCAAGGAGGACCATCTCAACCAAATCAAGGCTATCAAAACAACCAAGGCTATCAATACCCGAGAAATCCTCAACAGCAGTCGTACCCTCAATACACTGCTGACAAGAAATTGTCCAACATTGAAGAAAGTATCAATCAATTGACCCAACATCTGATGAAAAACGAGAAAGCAACTGATCAGCGAGTCACCGCTCTAGAACTACAGATGGGTCAAATTTGCGATGCATTGAATACAAGAGAAAAGGGTAAACTTCCTAGCCAACCCCAACAAGAACCAAAGAGGATATTTCAAGCAGGCACAACATCATCATCTTGCGAAAGAACCTCACCCGATCAAGTCCATTCCATCACCACTCTCCGAAGTGGTAAAGTTGTTGAGAACAATGTAGGCATACAAACAAGTGAATCCGAGCCAAACTTAGCATTGCCTACACCACCTAAGGAAACCTCCAGTCCAGAAAAAGAATCCGAGCACATTAGTGAAGCCGACAAACCTACTGCTAGGAATGTCCCTCTACCTCCTAATGTTCCTATTGCTCCTTTTCCTCAGAGGTTAGTTCGCCAACAGATAAGCACCCACTACAATGAGATGTTAGAACTGTTCAAAAGAGTCAACATCAACATTCCTTTTCTTGAGGCAATTAAGCAAATCCCTGCATATGCCAAATTCCTCAAAGATTTGTGCACTCAAAAGCGCAAGATTAATGTGCACAACGTGCTTTCTTAGCTGAACAAGTGAGTTCCATTATTCTCAACAAAACTCCACCCAAGTTTAAGGACCCAGGTTGTCCAACAATCTCTTGCACTATCGGAGAACACACGGTCAATAGAGCTTTATTAGATCTAGGTGCAAGTGTGAACCTCCTGCCATATTCTGTTTATGTGCAGTTAGGTCTTGGAGAGTTGAAGCCTACACCTATAACTCTCCAATTAGCAGATCGATCTGTCAAAGTTCCTCGTGGAGTGGTAGAAGACGTTTTGATTAAGGTTGAAAAATTCTATTTTCCTGTAGACTTCATTGTCTTAGACACCCAACCTGTCCAAAACCCAAATTGTCACATTCCTGTCATTCTAGGACGTCCATTCCTGGCGACGTCCAATGCGATCATCAACTGTCGGAATGGAGTGTTGAAACTCTCTTTTGGAAACATGACTGTAGAATTGAATGCGTTTAATGTTAGTCAACAACCTGTGAATCTGATGATGAGGAGGTACATGAAGTCAATATGATTGAGAGTTTGATACAAGATTCATTGACTAGCATTATGTCAAAAGATCCCCTGCAAGCATGTTTGGAAGGTGTTAACTTGGAGTTGTATGATGATGAATACACTAGTGAAGTCCAATCTTTGCTCGAATCTGTACCTCAAATGGACATCACTAAGTGGCAGAATACAGTGGAACAACCCCCACTTTCTGAGGAGTTTGTTATATCTTCGGATGAGTCGCCTAAGGCCAACCAGGAATTGAAACCATTACCTGAGACTTTGAAGTATGCATTTCTAGGTCCTTCTGATACTTTACCTGTTATCATTTCTTCACAATTAAACATAGAACAGGAAAACAAGCTTTTAGGAGTCCTTGAGGAGCAGAAAGAAGCCTTAGGATGGACCATCTCAGATCTCAAAGGGATAAGCCCCACCATTTGCATGCACCACATTAATCTTGAAGAGAACGCCAAACCATCTAGGGAAATGCAAAGGAGACTTAACCCTAACATGAGAGAAGTCGTTAAGAGTGAGATCTTGAAGCTACTTGATGCGGGTATCATATATCCGATTTCAGATAGTAAATGGGTTAGTCCCATTCAAGTTGTGCCTAAAAAGTCAGGCATTACTGTAGTTCGGAACGAAAAGAATGAGTTAGTCCCCTCACGTACAACCACAGGATGGCGAGTATGTGTCGACTACAGGAAGTTGAACACAGTAACAAGGAAGGATCACTTCCCGCTCCCTTTCATAGACCAAATGCTAGAACGTGTGTCTGGACACAGTCACTACTGTTTTCTAGATGGCTTTTCCGGTTATAACCAAATCCATATAGCACCAGAAGATCAGGAAAAAACTACATTCACGTGTCCATTTGGGACATTTGCTTTTAGACGTATGCCCTTCGGGCTGTGTAATGCACCCGCTACTTTTCAGCGGTGCATGATGAGCATTTTTTCAGACATGATAGATAGTTTTCTCGAGATCTTTATGGATGATTTCTCTGTGTTTGGTTCCTCTTTTGACGAATGTTTGGACCATCTAGTCCTTGTGCTATCAAGATGTAAGCAAAAGAATCTGATTTTAAACTGGGAAAAATGCCACTTCATGGTGAACTCCGGCATAGTTCTAGGACACATCGTATCGGAAAAAGGAATTGAAGTAGATAAAGCTAAAGTCGACCTCATTCAGCAATTACCTCAACCCCACTCTGTGAAGGGGATTCGATCATTTTTAGGTCACGCTGGGTTCTACCGGCGATTCATCAAAAACTTTAGCCAAATCTCAAGACCTTTGTGTAACCTACTTGCCAAAGATGTTGTCTTTAACTTCGATGCTGCTTGTGTGAAGGCATGGGAAGAACTCAAGACTCTCCTCACCACCGCTCCTATAGTCCGACCACCAGATTGGAAACTGCCGTTCGAGCTCATGTGTGATGCCTCTGATTATGCCGTTGGCGCTGTTCTAGGGCAACGTGTTGATAGACTACCATATGTGATATACTATGCTAGTAAAACTCTTAATGATGCTCAACTCAACTATTCGACTACCGAGAAGGAGTTACTTGCCGTGGTATTTGCATTAGACAAGTTTAGATCTTATTTGATAGGTCTAAGATCATCATATACACGACCATGCGGCTTTGAAGTATCTTCTTTCTAAGAAGGATGCTAAAGCTCGCCTTATTCGATGGATACTCTTATTACAGGAATTCGACATCGAAATCCGTGATAAGAAGGGTGTGAGAATGTGGTTGCTGATCACTTGTCTAGATTAACTTAGAGTCTATTCATGAATCTGAGCTGATTAGAGAATCATTCCCAGATGAACAGCTGATGTCTATCTCAGACCTTCCTTGGTTTGCTGATATCGTTAACTACCTTGCTGCAGGTAGGATGCCCTCACATTGGTCGAGACAAGACCGCTATAAGTTTTTGGCTGAAGTTAAACACTTCATCTGGGATGACCCATATCTGTTTAAGTATTGCCGGGACCAAATCATTAGGAGATGTGTCCCCAACACGACAGAAAGATGTGATATCTTTTTGCCATGACCAGGCATGTGGAGGCCATTTCAGTGCCAAGAAAACCGCTGCAAAGATCTTGCAGTGTGGATTCTATTGGCCATCATTGTTCAAGGATTGCCATGATTATTGCGTTGCTTGTGAACGCTGTCAAAAGCTAGGAAGCATTTCGAGGAGAAACATGATGCCATTGAACCCCATTCTGATTGTGGAGATTTTTGATGTTTGGGGGATCGACTTCATGGGTCCATTCCCTATTTCTGACGGTAGATTGTACATCCTAGTCGCAGTTGATTACGTTTCTAAGTGGGTAGAAGCCATAGCAACCAAACAAATGACCACAAGGTGGTACTTTCATTTCTAAAGGAAAACATATTCGCACGTTTTGGTACCCCTAGAGCTATCATCAGTGACGGCGGTTCACATTTTCGTAACAAGTACTTTGAGTCTTTAGTACGCAAGTATGGCATAACTCACAAGGTTGCTACTCCGTACCACCCTCAGACTAGTGGACAAGTAGAAGTTTCTAATAGGGAAATTAAGCACATTCTGGAGAAGACGGTCAACCCGTCTAGGAAAGATTGGTCATTAAGATTGAATGATGCTTTGTGGGCCTATAGAACAGCTTATAAGACACCAATTGGCATGTCCCCCTATCGTCTAGTGTATGGAAAGCCGTGCCATCTACCTGTGGAATTAGAACATCGTGCCTACTGGGCAATCAAGGAGCTGAACTTTTCTCTGGACGAAGCTGGAATTCAAAGGAAACTTCAACTCAACGAGTTGGAAGAATTGAGAAATGAGGCTTATGACAGTGCCAAGCTGTACAAGCAGAAGATGAAGATGTTTCATGACAAGCGTATTCTACGCAAATCTTCACTCCTGGTCAGAAAGTCTTGCTGTATGACTCCCGATTACATCTTTTTCCAGGAAAACTGCGTTCCAGATGGAAGGGTCCGTACCTAGTACGCACAGTTTTTCCTCATGGAGCTGTAGAGTTGGAGGATGTCTCCAACAAAACGTTTTCAAAGTCAACGGGCAGAGATTAAAGCCATTCCTTGAGCCATTCCCACCCGACATTGAAACAACCAACCTGGAGGACCCGGTCTATGTGGACTAAACTGGTCCACTCTTTCCCTAAATAACCAAAAAGTTTTCGAAATGTTTTTCTCCCTAAAAACCAAAATTTTTCTTTTTCCCATCCAAACCAAATGTCTCCCGACAAAACCAAAATTTTCCAAAAAGTCCAATCCCATTAAAAACCAAATTTCTTGTAGATAATGTGTTAGTTAAATTTCCTTTTGTATATATTTTGTGCTCATCCATTGTGACTGCTACTATGATGGATTTTTGCCTTGAATAACGGAGTTTTAATCGAGCTGCCGTACAATCGGGTATTCTCTCTCCTTTTACTCTACTCAGCATGTTCCTCTTCATATATTGTTTTATAATTCTTTCCATGTTTTGAAACATTGAGGACAATGTTTAGTTTAGGTTTGGGGGTATAGAGTAGATACCATGATAAATTGCCATAATAGAAAACGAACTCCATCTTTTTGAAAAAATTGAAAAATTCCAAAAAAAAAAAAAAAAATTCAAAAAAAATTAAAAAAATGAAAAATCATAAAAAATGGAGCTCATTTACCTTGAAATGTTGACTCTTGTGCAAATATGTATTTTATTAGGAGTCTTAGTCTAGATATTTAGGCACCCTGATTCTAGCACAATTCACATAGTGATAAGAAATTTGCACGCGCACGATCTACCAATACATGTATGGCCTCGATCTTCAAGGTGTTGGATAGGAAGTCACGATTGCCAATCACTTTAGAATACTGAACGAAACTTGACTAGCTTGTTCTTTGGTTGGTTGGGATAGAAGATGGAGGTTACATTAAGAAAACAACCATCGAATTTAACTGGGTGCATCAAAAAGGGCTACCTCTTGCAAAGTGTCATGTAATTTTTATTTCCTTGTTTTTGTATCAAAAGTTTCTCTATCAAAAAAAAAAAAAAAAAAACGATGTATATATTCAGAAAAAAATATCAGAAAAAATACCAAAAAAAAATCAAGTATTTATCAATTCCATCATCTCTTGTTCCAAAATAAAAGAGATTGTCAATGTAAATAAGAGTCATGTAAATAGTATTTTTGTTGTTTCTTGTAATAAGCAAGGAAGGGTGTATGCCATTGATGTACAACGCGAGAAATTGTGAAATACCTCCAACTCATTCACAATTCTCGTAAAGTCCGGACAGCTAGCTAGATTTCGACCTCAGTTCTTAGCCTGAGAAACTATCTCTTGGTGATTAGTAGTCATAACTTCAGATCTTTCTTTACACATGTGTAGATACACTTTACACTCTTATCACATGTCCTTATTTGTTATCAGTGCTAGGATTGTGCCTTGATAGCTAGATTGACATCTCCATTTTGCTGTGAGCTTAAACTGTTTTGCACATGTCACATTTGACGGAATGAGCTTATATTTTGTCCTTAGGTTTGTAGGTACTCTGGCAAACCTTCACGAGACTTCAACTCGTCCACTAGGGACACTTAGTGGTTTAAAAGGCTTAGTGCATACGCTAAATGCATTCGAGAGACCAGCGACAGTGGTATAGTAGGATTTCCTTAGTTTGTTTTTACTTGAGGACAAGTAAAATTCAGGTTTGGGGGTATTTGATGAGTGCTAAATAGTGCATATTTATATATTTTTGTTGGCATTTAACTCATCTTTTGCGCATTAATTCTACATTTTATCCCATATTCTGTATTTTCATTGTTTCAAGAATAAATATTTTTCTTACTTAATTTTATATTTTTAGGTAATAAATAAAGTCTGGATGAATTGCGGAGCAAAAAGAGCAGAAAAGTAGTAAAAAGCCGGGAGGAATTACGCGAGGAAGCCGCGAAGAATGTTGTGCACAAGACCAAGAGGGTAGAAATGGGCTCAAGAAGGAAGAATTGTTCTTAAAGAAGTTATGGGCCTGGCATACCCAAGGCCCAAAACCCTTTCTCAAACCCATTTTACTACCCAAGCCCGTCTCGGATTTCAGCCGTCAGATTGAAGCCTCTCAGCATCCTACGGTCGCTCCATCATCGCACATCAATCTCCGAAGCTCCCGCTTTACATCGCAACCGATCTCCATCTTGGGCCGTCCATTTCGTTGTATTCCTCCATCCGACGGTCGCTACCCATAGCCTCCCATCTCATCGTTGGATCCACCTACCATCGTCACATCCTACGGATCAGCTCGCCAAACATCGACTCAGATAATCCCGCCTCACACCCTAGCACCAAAGCCTATACTACCACCCAAACACCCCCTTCTTCCCAAAACTCGATCTCATCTTCCTCCACCCGACCACTTCCAGAACCACCATCACCTGCAACTCTCTGCAACACCACCAGACCTCGAGCTCCACCACCACCACAAACACCCGACAACACCACCATCTCCATCAACAGACAACAAAGCCCATCCCCCTATTTCACCCATTTCATTAACTCTACTCACTGTTAGGGTTCTGAAATGAGAGAAGTAGGGTGATGGTAACTGAGTTCATAGCAGAAGAAAGTATGGGTGATTCACAGCAAATAGCAGAAGACAGCATGGGTCGAGCAGATTTTGGGAGTTGTAAGTCCAATTTTTTGTATTTCAGAAAACCTAATTTTCTGTTTTTGGGGATTACCATTAGGTTGAGTGTCTGATATAAAAACTGGGTACTGTGTAATATTGTGGAGGGAGAGGGGAGACCCAAGTTATTTCAGTGAAAATTTCTCTATCAATTGATTGTTCTGTGTTCTGTCTCTGTTGCATTTCTCATGAACACCAACTCTTAGTATCATGTTAGGCTCTCTAATCATGAACTAAGCATCTTAACTGGGGTTAAGATGAAACCCTTAGCCTTAATATTAGAATGTGTGTCTATTGCTACTGATGTATGATCATTATCACTGTGTAGGATATAATTTTTGTGTTGAACAACATGTTGCTTTCACCTAGAATGTCAAGCATCCTAGGTAGTTAGAATTCCCCTATGTATGTTCACTGACTCTAAATTGCTTGTTATTGTGTTTTGATTAGTTGTGCTTTAAACAGACAACTAATGCTTGCCTTGATTGAGTGATTGGAGGTAATCTATCCACTTAAAGAAGCTGAGTAGTGCATTGGTTCACATGCTAGTATGGGCTGAGAGGTGAATTCTTAAACTCTAGTTTCTCATTCACCTGATTCATCATATCCTTATTACTGTTCAGAATTTTTACCCTTTTCATTTGCCTGTTTATCTTCAGTTATCTTTGTAACTTTGCTTCAATCTCAATGATTGAATTAGTGTAATGTCCTGCCTCCAAGTCTGCTCTTCAGTTAATGAGAATGATTGGTATCAATGATTAATGATTAGTTCTCCAGAAATAAATGCTAGTATTAATGTTTAGTCAGTGGTTAATGATTAATGTTAATGTTTAGTTAATGTAAATGATTAGTAGTTAGTAATTAATGCTTTAGGAATAAATACTGTGTTGATTTTGATGCTAACCTGAAGTCAATGCAGTGGAGGTTTAATGTTAGTGGAAAATTAATGTTAGTCTGTCTAATAAATGCTAGTTCTGTTTATGATTGAGAAGTTAATGCTAGCTCAGTTAATAAATGATAATGGTTGTGAATTTAATGCCTGTTCTGTTAATGGTTGTTAGTGAAGAATAAATGCTAATTCTGTGTAATGATTTGGAAGTAATAACTGCTAATGATTAGTTCTGTTGAATGCTAATGATTAGTTCTGTTTAATGTCACAATAAGAAAGATCACACTTGCTCCCCCTTGTCCCTGTGGAACTGACCTGTGCTTGCCCTGTGTTGCTTGCCGACACTGTGCACTTGCAGTAGAATTTTTAGGACTACGTTTCTTAGTCACAACAATCACCAACAGTAGTTATCCCATCACCAAACTAGTTGTTATGTCCAGATCCGTTACCAACAACACCTCCATCTACTCCACGAACACCTCTTTTTTCTTTTTTTCTACTTTTTTGTTCAAATCTATCACCAACAGTAGCTTCGCCACCATCAAAACAGTCGTTGTGTCCAGATCCGCCACCAACAACACCTCCGTCTCCTCCACTAACACCTTCATCACCTTCTTCTCTTTCTACATCCTGATTTTTCATCAACAACATCGTTCCTCTTACTTTTGTTTTTTCCCACCACCACATGTCTGATCCGCCATCAACACTATTTCTGTCTCCTCCTTCTATCATCTAAAACCACCACCAATACCTTCAAATCGGCCACCAACAACACCTCCTCCTCATTTTATCATCTAAAATCAACACTAGTACTTGCAGATCCGCTACCAACAACACCTCCGCCTCATCATTCAATCCTCTACAGTCACCACCACCACTACTACTTTCTGATGTTTCATAACCAACAAATAATGCTACATCTTCATCGTGGAAATCAATATTGTGCTGGGGAAATGACAGATTTATAATGAAACCAAAATTGGTTTCATCATATTCTGACAGTTTTAGTTGGTGAAAACAGTAAACTAATGATGAAACCAAATTTGGTTTCATCATAAACTTGCCTATATTCTATCATGAAACCAAAGATTTTAATGATGAAAATTAAGTTTATGATGAAACCAAATTTTGGTTTCACCTGATTTTTGGCTAGTTTATTTTGGCCTAACTTGGAAGTCGTCGTGTTTGTTTTCATCATTGAAGTTGTGTTGGTGAAAGGCAATATGTGGGAAAATGATGAAACCTAATTAGGTTTCATCGTATCTTTTTCATTTTGTTGAATATTGATCTCTATGAAACCAATTTTTGATGGCGAGACACAGGTGGATTGTTTTTTGTTGAAACTAGTTTTAGTTGAGGAGGTAATGGTTGTGGTGGTTGTGGTGGCGATGGGGGTGGTGCAGTTGATGGTGGTGGTAAGTTTCATCTTATTTTCATTTTTTCTTCATTCTCCTTTCTTATATGATGAAACCAAATTTGGTTTCACCTTATTTTTTCCTTGTGTTATTCGCCTTGACTTGGAAGTCGTCGTATTTGGTTTCATCATTGAAGTTGTGTTGGTGAAATGGAAATATGTGGAAAAATGATGAAACATAATTAGGTTTCATCACCGGCGACGATGGTGGTCGGTGGTGGCGGCGGTGGTGGTGGTCGGCGGTGGCGGTGGTCGGCGGAAGAGGTGGTGGTGGCGGTGGCCGTCATCGGCGGTGGTGGTGGTGGCGGTGGCGCGGTGGCTGTCGGAGGTGGCGGCGGCGGTTTGACGACGATGGTTATCAGTAATGGTGGCGCGTTGGAAATGGTGGTGGTCGGTGGTGTTGCTAGTTGGTGATTGGTTGTTGTTGGTGGTGAGAATATAATAAAAATTAAAAGTGGGGGTTGATTTCTGTTTTTGTTGGAGTGATTTAAACTACAACGGCAATATAGATAGTTTATGTTAAATGGAGTTTTTGTGAACTATTTGTTTTATTGGAGTATTTGTGAATGAACAGTGACACATTTAGTGTTGTAACTCGCGGACTATTTATACATTTCTCTTTATTGCAGATGGATTCAAATATAAGTCAGGTATGGTTCTCACTTATGACGAGGCTTGTAGCAAAGCAGCGGCATTTAAGCTGCAACATTGCGGAGTTGTAAAAGCCAGTGCCAGAAAATGAATGTTAATAAGAACTAAGAAGGGATGTATACATACAGTAACTTAGAGAAATTAAGATTCGATACCGCGACCTACGGCTAAAAAACCATGACCGGGTTCGACTTTTACCTCTAAAGACTAGGGGGATTTTAAAGTTCTTCGACATCGATGGAAGTTTGTTGAGAAGTTTCAGAGAGAAATTGAAGTTCCTCTTTGAATTCGTAAGAAATCGCGGTTGAAATTAGGGTTAAAGAAGTTCTTAAATCGCCGATGTCCATTAGAAAGTCATTTTCCCCAGCATCTATTGACAGCCGATTCAAGGGTGAGTAGGTTCTTCCATTAGAAAGCCATATTGTTTAAATTCATTGACTTAGGAATCTGAATTGTTGATTTTACTGGATTAGGATTTCGTTTTGCTCTCTGGATTAGAATTGTGGTGCTAAGTCTAATTAATCAGTAGAAATATTAATCTTTGTTTCCTTTGAGACATTCTTCAATCTGAAGTAATCTATTTGTACCAGTTTTCCATGAGAAAATCTGACATAGCAGCTTCATACTAGGTTTCTGATATGCATATTTATTAGCAAATTGTACAAAAACCGAGCATTGGCACAAAAGCTACCGAGATGGGTACTCTTGATACAAAAACATGTTGTTCTCTTATGATTCGTTGTAAACCCTAAATTGCCTAATAGTCTGCCTAGTAATTTTTGCTCACCTGGTGTATAATGAGATGTTCTGTAGTTTTGTGCATTACATATCATCCAATCAAGTGGAGGTCTGC
The DNA here is from genome assembly GCF_003573695.1 of Papaver somniferum. Classification (NCBI taxonomy): domain Eukaryota; kingdom Viridiplantae; phylum Streptophyta; class Magnoliopsida; order Ranunculales; family Papaveraceae; genus Papaver; species Papaver somniferum. Next base: position 6,923,883 of record NW_020620714.1, on the reverse strand, counting down.
CGGCCTTTTGATAGGGTTAATTCCATGCCTCAATCTGTTATTTTCTTTGCAAGTGAAGAACTTCACAGGGGGGTCATGCCATATCTCTAGAAAATCCTTGCTGCTTGCTTTTTGTATAGATTACTGATGTGTGACATATATCTTGGTTAACACTATTCTCGTTTTTCTGTCATAAGTAACAAAAATAACATCTACAAAACCGATCAGTCAGCCATGTGGTAAATATTTTCAATAAATTGTTTTCAGATAACAGGTTAAAATGACGTCCTTGGAGAACCCTTCTACAGTGAATTCTTTGGATTTCATCACAGAGTTTATAGAGGAGGAAGGACCAATAAAGACAAGTGGAAAGTGTAAGATGAAAACGTGGACAGTGGAAACAACTCATTTTACATTCCAATCCCAAGAAACCGATTCTTCACCGCCTGTACATCCAGGATGACCTCATTCATGCTGATCCGATCTGAAGGTAACTCTGAGGAACATATAACTCCAATTTGAATAATGGAAGCTAGAATTTGTCTCCTAGTATGTGTTTCTCTGTTTCTTCTTTCCGTTCCTGGCATCTGGAAATTGTTAATTTCGTTATTATGAAGATCTTCACCTTTTAATTCCAGAAGCAATCGTGAATCAACAATATCTAGAACTCGCTCGGGAAATGCATGCATCTTAGAGAAGTTATGAATATTTAGACCATCCTTAACATGTCATCAGTTGGTCTCTTTCCTGTGAACATCTCTAACAATAGGATCCCGTAACTATATACATCACCTAGTGTAGACACTTCATCACCCATTCCATATTCTGTTCAAACCAAAGAAAAGATTTGTCAGAAATTTTGTGGAACAAAATATTATTCATTCTAATTGAACTACTCACATAAATAACTTGGTCTTGTTATTTCATACCAGGAGAGACATAACCGATGGAGCCTTTTATTGCAATTGAACTTGCATCTTGTTCATTCAGCTGTTGGGAATTTCTGGAGCTGTGACGAAGGAACTTAGCCAAGCCAAAATCGCCCACATGCGCAGTTAAATCATCATCAAGAAGGACATTGCTTGGTTTCAGATCACAATGAACAAGGGGACATTCACAATCATGGTGAAGATAATTTAGTGCAGAAGCAACATCAATTGAAATGCTCAATCTTCTTTCTAGATTCAAATTCGTCTCTTGTAGTTGATCTGCATTGCGGATATCAGTTACAGCCGGATGCAGCCAATTCTCTAGACTCCCGTTAACCATGTAGTCAAAAACTAGAGCTTTGAAAGGAGTACCTTGAAAATCAGTACTGGAACAACATGTTACAATCTTGAGTAAATTTCTATGCCTAACTTTCCTCAGGGCATCACATTCAGCCATGAAACTCTTGGTTGCACCTTTTTGTTGAAGATGTAGAACCTTCACAGCAACAGGTTTTGATTCATCTTGTTGAACAATTCCCTTATACACCGAACCAAAGCTTCCGACACCAAGCAAGTTGGTAGAATCATTAAATCTATTGGTAGCTTTCAGAAGCTCATTGTAAGAAACTCCCATGTACTGGTTGCCTACGTCTGAAGTTGCCAAAGGAAGTTCTGTTTTTAGCCTCTTTCTCCAATGCATGTAGAGAGAAAACACAGCAAAATTTGAAAATAAAACTGCAATAATTATGCTAATTATTATGACTTTGACAGGCTTTGATTTTCCCTGTCTCTGCTCCATATTGGGATTTGTTGGGATGGAGCAATTCGACAGCTTCAAGTCAGGTATACCTCCACAAAGCTTGTTATTTCCATCCATATAGATTGCACTTCTGTTCTTAAACACTCGTTCTTTGGGAACCACTCCCTCTAGGTTATTATATGATAAATCCAATTTAATGAGCGTAAGATTTTCAAACCCTCTCGGTATTGTACCAGAAAAGTTATTGTGGGAAAGGCTTAATTCCTAAAGACCTTTCAAGGAAGTGATAGATGGAGGAATGTTTCCTTGAAATAAGTTTCCCTGCAGGTTTAGATATGTTAAGCATAAACACTCGCCTATGGTACTTGGAATTTCACCAGATAATTCAAGTACCCCAATGTTTTTCAAGTTACCTACTTCCAGCGGTAACGAACCATTAAATAAGTTATTACCTAAGTTTAGAGTAATTGATAAAGAGGAAAGTTGGAAAACTTGTTTCGGTATATTACCACCTAGTCTGTTGTTTTGTAACCACAAGTTCTGCAATGATGTATATTTCCCAAGACTTGATGGAATAAGACCTTTTAAGTTATTGGAGTCTAAAAACAGTCTGATCAGTCGTGTTAGGTTACCGATGAAGGGATTGAACCAGAGAATCTGTTTGTTCCTAAATCTAAGTTTCCCAAATTTTGCAGGTTCCCGGTGCCTGGAGGAATATTTCCTGCTAACTGGTTTAAACCCAAAAGGAGATTCGTTAAACCTACAAGATTTTGAATACCTGTTGGAATACTTCCATATAACTGATTATCTCGGAAATTTAGTGTGTCCAGGTTTTCGGTGAAATTGGCTATGGAGATAGGTAGCACACTCCCGAAATTATTGACGTCTAAATAGAGATATTTCAAACTGGTACAATTGATTATGGAATAGAGGAAGTTTAGATCATTAGCTTGTCCACTTCCAAGATCGTTATATGATAGTAGTAACCATTTAAGACTGTTCGAGTTACAAAGGTTATAAGGGACTGATCCAACTAACTTATTCATTCCCAATAGTAAATACTCAAGTCTAGACGAATTGGAAAATGAACTTGGAATGGTTCCAGTGAAATAGTTGCTTACAACCGAGAAATAAGTGAGATTTGGAAGTGTGAAACCAATATCAAAAGGAATACCACCATGTAGTTGATTGTCCAGCAATGAAAAGATTCCAAGTGATGAAATGTTATAGAGTGAAGAAGGAACGCTACCTGATAACCTGTTCGAATGCAGAACCAGGCTTTTCAGGCCTGTTAGTTGGCTTAGAGTGTCTGGGATTCTTCCCTCCAAATTGTTATTACCAAGACGAAGATGAGTAAAAGAAGTTGATGAAAGGTTACCCAATGAAGATGGAATCACTCCTGAAAGATTATTATTACCAAGCAACAATATTTTGAGATTCCTTAAGTAACCTAATTCATTTGGAATGCTTCCCACAAGATTGTTACGAGAAATATTTAGGTGTACGAGATTGGAGCAATGAGTAATGTTGTGGGGAATTACTCCTTCCAAGGAATTATTCGAAAGACCCAAGTGTTTCAATCGAAAAAGACGACCAACTTGCTGCGGGATTTCACCATTTAAACTGTTGTTGCTAAGGTAGATATCAATAAGAAAGCTTAAGTTTCCTATATGAGGAGAAATGAAACCTACCAATCTTTGTGATCGAAGATCAATCCCAGTGACTCTACTAGGATGAAGACGGCTACATGTAACACCTCTCCACTGGCAGAAATGAACTGAATCATTCTTGTTGTTCCAGGAACTCATTATTCCGAATGGATCTTCAGTGATTTCATTCTTAAATGCAATTAACGCCAGTCGGTCACTTGATGTGTTATCATCATCATTGATGGCAGCAAGGCAGTTGATATTCATGGACATATAAGAAGTGAAGAGAGTAGTAAGGCTGCATAGAAATAGTAATTGCATAGTACTGAAATTAAAATACTTTTGATGCTGTGGTAATAACTTCATCTCCATAACATGTGCAAATCAAGTAATTGAAAAAGGTATGCAAATCAAGTTTTAACTTGAACTGCCGGGTTACATAAGCTAATGGTGCTTAAAAGGAGTACGTGTCCTATAATCGTCCAAACGTAAAGAGACTTTATTAAAAGAAGGGAGCATCTGAAGTCTTGGTGATTAATGACTCTGGGGTCTAGGGTCTTGGTTTTTCAACCTGTAGACCCTAGCTTACAACCTTTTAGTACTGAGAAATCCCTATTGGTGGCCATCAGGGTCGAGGGAAAATCGTATGCCGGTGAAAAATTACGAAAGGATTAATCGGTCGTACATATATAACTATAGTGTTATAAATTAAGATGGCCTTGTATGTAAGATTTCTTCTATTTCTATAAATAATTAAATAGAGATATAAATTATCCGTATAAGTTAACTCGAGCTTCTGACCCATTATTTTTATTTTTTTATTTTGATGCTATAAAATTTCGAGAATGTTGTTTAAGAATATATATATTTTTTCCCGAAAATATATTTAATCGGCAATCACATTTAATAAAGAATATTTACTAAAATCAACTAAATCCCATAAAATCTCCTAAAATTACTAAATAAGTAAGAAAAAATGTTTAAAATTCTTAATTAATTATTAATATTAAGATAATCCCATAAAATCTTCTAAAATTACTAAATAAGTAAAAAGAAAAACATTAGTGTTAACAAAAATATATTTATATAATTATTAATAGAATAATTCATTTACTATCATTTTTAATATGACATTTAATTATGACATAATATATTACTTATTGTAAAAATTAATAAAACATTAGTGTTATGATAAGTAAATTTTGACTCTTAGATGCATTTTTCATCCTAATAAAAACCATCACTTATGAAAAACAATCATTAATTGTTTCTATTGATGTAGTTATTAGTATTCTAGATAAGGAGAATTGGTTGAGGAGAGGCTCTAAAGTCTTTGTGATCATTTACTCTGGGTAAGCCCCACCTAAACAGAACCTTAATAAAGTTTGTGAAATTCCGTGTGGTCCTATCCTACAATCAAAGACAATGTGGCCATGAAGGAAGTGGCCATGTTACAAGTGGGTTGTATTCACTATCAAACCTGCCGAAAACAAGATTCATTGTCAAAGACAATGTGGCCAGCATTTCTTATATTCCTAATTATGTCTAAAAGACTAGAAGTTTCATGGTGTCAGAAAGTCTTTGAGGATGACGAGATTGTTTGTGGGTTTTCCGATGGTGGAATTCTCTTTTTGCTTGCACCAATAATGCCTAAAAGGAGTGTTTTCATTTTACAATCAATCTAAAATTTCGTAACTGGCAGCAGACTGGTTCATTAGGAAAGACATACGCGAACATCATTAAGTTGGCATCTGATCGAGGAGATAATGCTGATGCTTTTGTTGCAGTCTTAAATTGAAATTAGAAGGATATATCTTCCCAACTTGTTTTTGTTGTAATTCATGATCAGTTGATTAACAAATTATCTCTTAAAATTATATACAGAAGTTCATGGTATACAGAGAATAATCTCAGTTTGTATAATATATGTAAGTTTGATAAGGAAAAGAGAGCACAAACCATTTCTTCAGGAAGAAAAATCCACTAAGATTCGGAAAACAAAGAGCAAATACATAAATTGTGAAAGGGTTTCTTTTCGCTGATTACATTCCAATATCAAGATACCGATTCCTAACCGCTTCTACATCCAAAGTAACCTCATTCATGCTGCTTCTATCTGAAGGAGTTTCTGAAGAACATTTCACTCCAATCTGAATTATTGAAGCCAAGATTTGTCTTATCGTATCTCTTCCGTTACCTCCTTCTACATCCAACAGCAAACGCAAATCGATTATCTCCTCAACGAGCTCTGGAAACTCGTACATCTTACAGAAGTTATGAATGTTTAGACCATCCTTGAACATGTCATCAGTCGGTCTTTTTCCTGTAAACATCTCTAGCAATAGAATCCCATAACTGTACACGTCACCTTTGGTTGATACTTCGCCGCCCATTCCGTATTCTGTGTAAACCAGAGCAAATATTAGACACAAGAACACGTACGCTGTAATCGATTTAGGGATATTTTGACTTTGGGTCCCATAAAATGGTATACCTTTGCATTTGGAGCCTAACTTTGTCCAACTTTGAGTTTGGGTCCCGGTCAAAGGTTGACTATTCTTGACCATCCAACAATCAATTAAATATGGGTTATTTTAACGAAAATATTACTTTTTATTTATTTACTAACTCTACCAAGTTATCTAAGACAGTGAAATGACTAACGAAAACGTTTTATTTTTGTTAAAATATCTCATATTTAACTGATTGTTGGATGGTCAAGAATAGTCAATCTTTGACCGGGACCCAAACTCAAAGCTGGACAAAGTTAGGCTCCAAATACAAAGGTATACCATTTTATGGGACCCAAAGTCAAAATGTCCCATCGATTTATTGAACTACTTGTATATTTAAAATAACTGTCATTATGAAGGAATTTTGCTTTCTGACCGGGAGAAATATATCCAATTGAGCCCTTTATTGCAATTGAACTTGCATCTTGTTCATTCAGCTGCCAAGAAGAGCTTGAAGTATTTGAAAGGAACTTAGACAACCCAAAATCACCCACACGGGCAACTAAATAATCATCAAGAAGGACATTGCTTGGCTTCAGATCACAGTGAACAATGGGGGATTCACAATCATTGTGAAGATAATTTAGTGCAGAAGCAACATCAACTGCAATGCTTAGTCTTTTTTCAGGATTTAAATACCTCATCTTTAGGTGATCGTCATCGTCTGCAACACCCATTGTCGGGTGCAACCAATTCTCTAGACTCCCATTAGCCATAAACTCAAAAACAAGAGCTTTGAAAGGATTACCTTGAAAATCAATACTCGAACAGCAAGTTACAATCTTGAGTAAATTCCTATGTCTAACTTTCCTCAGGGCATCACACTCAGCCATGAAACTCTTGGCTGCACCTCTTTGTTGAAGGTGCAGAACCTTAACTGCAACAGGTTTAAATTCATTTTGTTGAAGAATTCCCCTGTACACAGAACCAAAACTTCCGACACCAAGCAAGTTGGTGGAATCATTAAATCCATCGGTAGCTTTAACTAGCTCATTGTAAGAAACTCCGATGTAGCGGTTGCCTACATCTGAAGTTGTCGAAGGCTGTCTTATTCTTGACTTCCTTCTCCAATATAGAGTGAGAATAAACACGGGCAGAGTGAAAAGCACTATAATGATGATAATAACTTTCAAAGGAATGGATTTCCTCTGTTTTCGCTTGTTATCTGGGTTTAATGGCATGGAGCAATTCTGCAACTTCAAATCAGGTATACCACCACAAAGCTTACTGTTTCCTTGAACCGAAAGTGCACTTATGTTCTGAAATACACCAACTTTTGGTACTTCCCCTTCTAGATTATTATATGATAAATCCAATAGGTTAAGTGTAGTAAAACTCTCAAGGCCTTTCGGAATTATACCAGACAAGTTATTCCGAGCAAGACTTAATCTTTCGAGACCCTTTAACGAAGTGATAGCTGGAGGTATGTTTCCTTGAAAAAGGTTTCCCCGCAGATCTAGATAAATTAAGCTTACACACTGGCCTATGGTACTTGGGATTTCACCTGATAATCTGTTTTCAGACAGGTCAAATATCCCTATGTTATTCAAGTTACCTACTTCTGCTGGTAATGAACCAGTAAGTAAGTTATTAGATAGGCTGAAATAATTTGCTAATGAGGGGAGTTGAAAAACCTGTTTCGGTATACTACCACTTAATCTGTTGTTTTGTAGAGACAAGTTCTGCAGTGATGTGCAGTTCCCAAGACTTGATGGGATACGACCTGTTAAGTTGTTGAAAAGCAAAAAGAGGTTGATGAGTCGTGTTAAGTTACCCAAGGATGAAGGGATTGAACCAGAGAATTTGTTTTTTCGTATATCTAAGTTCCTTAAATTTTGAAGGTTTCCGATGCCTGGAGGAATACTACCTGTGAACATGTTGTCTTGCAAAATTAGTGCAGTTAAACCTACGAGATTCTGAATACCTGCAGGAACATTTCCATGTATTTGGTTGTCTCTGAAATCTATTGTATCAAGCTTTGTTGTGAGATTGGCCATTGAGCTAGGTAGAACACCCCCAAAATTGTTGCTATCTAAACCAATAAACCCCAAATTGGTACAATTGATTAGAGAATCGAGGAAATTCAAATCATTAGCTTGTCCACTTCCAAGATTATTTGCTCTTAATTGTAATCTCGTAAGACTTTTTGAGTTACAAAGGTCATAAGGGACTGATCCAACTAAATTATTTTCTCCTAGTTGTAGAATTTCAAGCCTAGACAAATTGGAAAATGAGCTTGGAACGTTTCCTGCGAGATTGTTAATTGAAAACGAAAAGTAGTTGAGATTAGGAAGGGTGAGTCCAATATCAGAAGGAATACTTCCATGGAGCTTATTATCCATCAACTCAATTGTTCCAAGTGATGAAATATTATAGAGTGAAGAAGGGACAATACCTGATAATCTATTCAGACCTAGACCCAGAAGTACTAAGTTTGTTAGATGACTTAGAGTGGTTGGAATTTTTCCCTCTAAATTGTTTTCGCCGAGACTTAAAAGAGTAAGAGATGAAAGGTTACCCAATGAAGTTGGAATCTCTCCTGAAAGATTATTATCATAAAACTTTAGTATTATGAGATTCGACAAGTAGCCAAAATCATTTGGAATGCTTCCCCCAAGATTGTTGCCAGAAATGTTAAGGTGTATGAGATTGGAGCAACGGGAGATATTTTGCGGAATTTCACCTTCCAAGGAATTATTATCAAGACCCAAGCCCTTCAGTCGAGAAAGATGACCAATTTCTTCTGGGATTTCTCCGCTTAAACTGTTGTTGCTGAGGATGAGTTCCTTAAGAAAGCTAAGGTTTCCAATATGAGGAGAAATGGAACCTGCCAATCCTTGGGAATCAAGATCTAACACAGTGACTCTGCTAGGATGACGGCGACTACATATGACACCTCTCCACTCACAAAAATGAAGGGAATTATTCTTATCGTTCCAGGAACTCAATATTCCAAGCGGATCTTGAGTTATTTCATTCTTAAAAGCAATTAACGCGAGTCTGTCGTCTGATTTGTGATCATCAGTGCCAGCAAGGGACTTAACATGCACGGACATATGTGAGATGCCAAAAGTAAAGCTGCATAATAGTAATACGATGGTATTGAAGTTGGCGTTTAGCTGTGGTTTCTGTAACAACTTCATCTCCGTAACATGAACAGATTTAGAGCTTTAAAATTTGAGGAAGAAAATGAAAACATATACAAAAGAACAAGTTGAACTTAATTGGGTTAATATAGGTTGATGGTGCTTAAAAGAAGGAGGGTGTTTTACGTCGGAAGTCCAAACAAAAGCCTCCGTAATCATTCAGCTTAGGTAGAGGTGGAAACGAAAACTCTAAACTCACCCCTGGCTGGAATCCCGTGGTGGGTACCGCGAAACACAGCCGGATGAGCCCGACCTAACCGACCCCTACGAATTCACCGGGTTGAGCGGACCCATCCTAATGTGTCTTACGCCACATCATGGGATCCCAACTCGTAGTGAGTGTAGACTTTCCTAGTTGGAAATTAAGAATTCGTGACAATCATGAATATATCTTTAGGGTCATAAAAGGTTGGGACGAGGCCATCCTGATGTGTCTTGCGTCACACCGCGAGATCTTAACCCGTAATGAGTTAGATTTTCCTAGTTGAAAATTAAGGATTCGTGACAATCATGGATGTATCTTAAGGATTATAAAAAGTTTTTCATATTTCCCATTGCTACTTTTCATATCTCTCATCCACCTCACAAATTTTAAGATCAATTTATTTTATCATTTTGTTTTCTCCTATTTCCCGATTATAAAAATCAATTAATTATGACCATGATTGTTATTCTTCTTCTTTTTCCCCCGAACCAGCAACGCACATCAAGTTTGAAACCCCAGTTAGGTTGGATTCCTATTCTAATGCATTTATTCTCTAATCTTTTACAAGACACACCCATTAATTTGCGATTAATCCATAAATCAGTATTGTAGAAGAAAATTATCGCCCATGTGAAGTATATACTTTTTCATAGTGTCATGAATAATTTACCATCTACCCGATACCGAAACTGAATGTTACTAGCAGTAATCATTCTTGTGATCATTAATGATTTTCCTTCTAGTCTTAACTTGATTAAATTCGCGAAAGAGTTACATATGTGTGCAGAGCGTCCAAATCATACAAGACTAGACAAATCATATCATAATAAAATTACAATCTTAATTAATACAAATCATAATAATTTAAGTAGGAAATACCATTTAGTCCTAAAAATAATATATTAGAGAGAGTCTAGTCCAGTTGACTCAGTCATGTGTCTGTTTGGTCCTTTTTGGAAAAATATTGACTCAGTCATTTTCGTGTTGCTGTAACAATGGCGACTCAAAGGTGAAAATCTAAATCCGTTTTTTTTTCTGGATTTGTTTTTGATTTCTTCCTGCTCGTGTTGAATATGAAGATGATGAAGACGAAGAAGTTCATTCTTCTTTACATGAACTCATGTTGCTGTTGTTGCTCATGAAGATGAAGATGATGATGATGATGATGATGATGAAGAAGACTTTCACGATCTTCTATTGTTGATTGATGGTGTTGCATTCGATGAAGATGATGATGAAGACGATAAACATGATGAATACGATGTTGTTGTTGATGTTTGAAGACGACGATGTTTGGTGTTGCTGCTGTTGAAGACGACGAAGATGATGATTTTTGTGGATTTTTTTAGGTGTTCATTTCTAGAATGAACTCTGGTTTGTGATGATGATTTTGATGTTTTATTTCTAGTTTGTGATCAAGATTTTGGAGAGTTCATTTCTGGAATGAACTCTGGTTGGTAATGATGATTTTGAAGAGTTCATTTCTGGAATGAATTCTAGTTTATAGAGGTTTTATTAGGAGTTCATATATGGAATGAAATCTGGTTTATATAGGTTTTATTAGGAGTAGATTTCTGGAATGAACTCTGTTTTATATAGGGTTTTATTAGGAGTACATTTCTGGAATGAACTCTGGTTTATATATGGTTTTATTAGACAGAGTTCATTTCTGGAATGAACTCTGGTTTATATAGGGTTTTATTAGGAGTTCATTAATGGAATGAACTCTGGTTTATATATGGTTTTATTAGGAGTTCATTTCTGGAATGAAGTATGATTTATATAGGTTTTATTAGGAGTTCATTTTTGAAATGAACTCTGATTTATATATGTTTTATTAGGAGTTCATTTTTGGAATGAATTCGGTTTTCATATATGAGTTCATTCTACAAAAAAAAAAGTTTTTTGATGTACGAGTTCATTTACAAAATGAACAGCTAGAAAATGAACTAGGTTCATTCTACAAAATGAACTATAATATGAGTTCAGTCTAAAAATGAAGTGCTATACGAATTCATTTTATAAAATGAACCCGGTTTTCTCACGGAGTAGTGATAACTGTTACCGCCATAAATAAATGGAAAAATAGTATATAAGAATATTTTGGTACACTTAATATTTTTAAATAATTATGAACTAAATGAAAAAAGATGATTTCTAAAAAGACTAAACAAACATGAAATCACCTAAAAAAAGGTGCGAATGATATTTTTTTCATAAATTAATAATAATGACCAGATAGTTTTTCCGATCATTCTATGCAATCTAGATGTTTATAGTTGATATACTTTCACGCATTTACTTGGTCATGTCTCAGGACCCCTTAAAGTCCATGAATACATCTTTTGATACAATACCTGCCAAAGATAAAGTGATTGAAGGTGGCGGTGAATTGCGGAGGTGCGAAAGAAGACTATTGTGGTCGGTAGTGGAGACGAAGAAAGATATTTTGTCTTTCGTTTAATTGTTGGGTGACTTTGTTGTTGGGTGTAAAATCCATTGTCATATTAATGAGAAATTAAAATTGTTTTCTAAATTCATGTGGGGCAATCCTTTTTTTCTTTCTATTTTTTCTGAGATGACTGGCTGCTGCTATTTCTTTCAACAATATGCATTTAATATATCTTTTTCATCCATAATATGCATTGATTGGTTGTATTTGAATTTTTTCTTTTTTGTTTTTTTGCTAAGGATGGCTGGCCGCTGCTATTTGTTTCAACAATAAGTATTTATTATGCTCCATCCGTTCGGTTTTACTTTATGTTTTAGGGATTTTTTTTTGTGTTCCAAAATAGACAAGGGTTTAAGTATTTTTCCCAAATTCTCACTGATTTATCCTTATTTTGGAATCACGTCATACCATTAATTCTCATTGTAGTTAGGAGATATATAATTAATCCAATTTTTAAATCTATTTCATGGAGGAATATTTGGTTCTTTCCAAGTAAATTACAACGGAATTCGTAATTTACATTAAATCCATAAACTAAAAACTATGTAATTTAAGAGAATTGGGTCAACTGCCCAAATATTTTTAAAACATGGTTCTAATGGACGAGTTAAAATTAGTATTGGTGAAATGGACACCAAAAAAATAGTAAGGATGAATCTGCATTTATCCTGACTTAAACTTAAAAAATAGCGAGGATGAAATTCGATGCATCCTGATGTAAATTAAAAATAAGAAAAAATATTTGAAAATGGGTAGGTGAAACTGTTTACATCCTGGTTATTTTTACATTATCGTCCATTTAAATAATATCAAATTTTATATGTTTTTTTCACTCAGGAATTGTCGTTATTGGGTTAATTGACTAAATTTGTGGTAATTTAAATTCTTAATAAGCTATTAATATGGGTAGAATCGGAAAAAAATTTACTTTCTTTATTGTTTCTTAATCTGCGTAAAAAAACTCTAGAAATGGAACGAAGGGAGTATCGTTTTTTGATGGATAATATGTATTGATCGATTGTATTTGAAATTGAAGATTTCAAAATACCAAATTTCAACCCGGTGGTTCTAGATAGAGACCCTAAACCTTAAGCAGTGAAATTTCATAATGTTCCTATTGTTGAAAAGACTTATGTGGCCATGTAAAACATGGGAGTAGCTAATGAGCTATCCAACGAAATTAAATGTTCATTCTCGGCTCCTAATCTACATTTTAATGTGTCCTATTGTAACATTCTTTACCATTTGCTACAAAAACATGCTCCCACCCAATGTAAGAAACCCCTCCCAAATCCTTATGATCATAAGAGACTGTTGGTTGAAGGGTAAATCACCCCTATTTAACGTACGATTCTAACCCCATTTACAATTCCTAATCATTGTACCATCCCTGCAATACTTCATCTGCCTTTCCCCGCATTAATTGTGAGGCTTGAGTAGTTTCTATTTTAATGAATGCAGTTTACAGAATGTCATCGAGTAATCGGAACCCCTCGAAATTACTGGCTCAGAATTCAGATGTCTGTGTACTTTACATACCTTTCACACGCCGTGTTGTAAACACTCAAACACCAACTTTCCCAAAAATGAATGTACAAGTGGTTTCCGCTAGTTAGTTGTAGTGAAGAGCATTTCAAAAAGAGTATGAGTATTTAAAAATAAAAAATATGGATGACACCTAGAATTTTTGAAACTCTTATAACAAGAAATCATAGAATAATAAGATCATAATATTCTTTCCATTTTCTTTCGTGTTTAGGAATTTTGTGCAACTCGCTAACTGAGGATGAGATTTGATTACCGTGACCAAAATAAAATTTTCCACGTAGGTTTGATAGAGAGTACGAGTTTCCGTGTTCTTGTAGCCAAATAATCGTTGCGGATCATAGGTTGACTCCAAAATTTGCCACTATTAAGGTTAGGTAACATGTCATTAGGATGGGAAAGGTGCGAACCTTTTTGTTTGACTAATTTCTTCTTCTGTTTTTCTCCGTATACCGGTTGTTCGCCTTCACTTCACCTTGTTCAGATCCTTCACCTTGTATTAGTTGTTGACTTCGCCCAGCATGTTCCTAGAAATCTCCACTTTGTCTTTCCCGTTGACTTGGCTCAACCTCATCATCTTCCTCTCCATCGTGCTCATTATCTGATTCTCTAATACGTTCACCGATTGTTATTTTTCTATGGTCCCTATTCTCCCAAACTTTCCCTCTTGTGGAGCCTTCCCTCAAACTCTGATTGCGAACAAATTCTTTCCCTTAAGGAGGCAGAGACTCGGGAGTACCAAGACTGTTCTTCTTTCTTTTCTTAACATCAGCATCTTTACTCTTTCATTTCTTAATTTCCTTGGCTTTAGCCCTATATCAAAAGATATATGAAATAAATAAACAAAAACTAACAATCATAGCTGAAGAGGTTAATAAAACGATAATCTGACGAGGTTAACAATACGATAATTTGACGAGGTTAATAATACGATAATCTGACAAGGTTAAAAATACGATAAATAAGATAAGGCGAGATCAATGGCCAATGACTTATGAGAGCACATGGAACTGCGATTTCGTCGACAAGATTGAGTCTCTAAAAGCATTGATCAAAAAGAGTAATTAAATATCAATGACCTCTCCCTAAGGAATCAATGAGCACGAGAAAGTGAATATGAAATAAAAAGCAATATATGAAAGCATTATGAAATCATCATGAGAAATGAGAAAAGGAGTATGAAATGTTCATGCAAAGGCACGAGATTACAAAGACAAGAGCAAGATGAATGAAAGATCGCGCTGACGCATGAAGGAGCAATAATGATACATACTCTCGCCAAGCTAAGTATTATTAAATTTTTAAGAACAATCCTATTGCATGAGAAATACTTACTTCATTTGCTAGATCTAACATGTTATTAATCCTTGAGTAAACATCCATATTGTTATGTTCATGCCATTTATATGCGATACATACTATATCCAAGTAATTTACAACATTATAGTACAATAGTAAGATTCACTTCGCATAAACATGAAATCTCAAAACTATAATATAGTTTCGCATGGATGCTTGAATAACTTATCCTTCGAATGGTAACATTTCGCATTGAAATTTAAGAGATTATCCTTAGCATAATGTATATTTCGCATTGCATCAATTCACATGGATATTCAAGTAATTTGCTTCTCGCATTAATATCATTTCGCATAACGCAAGACATTCGCACTTATAAAGTTTGTCCAATTTATTAGTTGAGACACTTCTTATACTTCTTAGAAATACTTTATACTATTTGAAATTCTTATCGCATGGATATTCTAATAGTTTCGCATATCTTTGCAAATACCTTTTATTCTACGCGAATTATGGAGGGTATTTGTTAATACTTTGATACTTCATAGTGAGGCACAAAAGCACGTAATTCGCACAAGACTAGTATTCACAAAATTTGATCATTCACATAGCCTTACTACTTCCATGATTAGTGAAAACGCATCACTTTTAAATGTAACATGTATTATAGAAATCGTATTACGACAATTGATTCGCATGAAGAATTGTGTTTTCAATTTTCCCATAAAGAAGCAAAATAAATTCTAGTACAACATCATATTTATTGCTTTTCTTCGCACAAATTAACAATAGCATATGAAAAATTACTTTTCTTGGCACATATTAATTGCTTTTCAGAATTTACCGTTTCCTTGTTTTTGTTTTACAACATACGAAAAGATGAGGCAAAATGAGTAAAAATGATCTACAACAACCACAACATTTTCAAAGTGACAATAGCATATCACCTTTATAATACTAATACTAATTAGTAAATTTGATATTACATATATGTCTAATAGTAAAAAGTTTACTTATTCTTAAACGTAGTAAAATAAAATAAAACAATTTCAGAGATATGTCTGTTTTTGCTATTTGCTACAATAATAATAGTTGAACCTGATATTTCCCAAACACAATTTGATTATCATTGTTGACTAGTTGACCATTGTTTTGGTAATTATCATTAAATTTATGAATAAACTTAGATGAGGAGATTCGAACTCCCAAACCATAACTTGGTACCTAGCGGTCATACCACCATGCCATGGTCTTTTTAGTGTTTATGTTTAACTTATGTTATACTTATACATATTTTATCATATATAGTCATCATATTTTTTATATAACACATCCTTATTTTTATATTTTAAGGTAATATAAAAATGACTAAGAAACTTCGATTCACGATTCAATATACGATTCGATTCTCAAAATTGAAAAAACAATTTACGTTTCGATTTACGATTTCACAACCTTGCTCAACGCAGTAACGCACATCGGAAAAACACGTTTGTAAAACTCAGAGAAATGTCAAACTAATCCTAAGTATTAGTTAAGAAAATATATTTATTATCATCATTAATAGAATAATTATTTATTATCATTTTTAATTTTACATTTATCATGAAAAATTAATAAATATTTATTATGAAGAGTTACTGGAACATTAGTGACAAGGTAAATTTTATTCGTTAGATTCATTTCTAGTCTCAATCACAACCATCAGTTACGACAAATGATTACATCCGTAGATTTTTCTTTTGTGAGGACAAATCCAGATCACTCTTTACATAGGCAAAGTTATCCAAATTGTGTTCTGTATTCTAGATTGAAAAATATTAGTATACGTGAAAAATAGAAAACCAGAATTTCACCGAGATTTGGAATCCAGATCTCCCCGAGACAAAATTATACCAGTGTCTCGATCAGGGCCGAGACAACGGGAGTCCGAGATTAGATCGACTATATTGGATCCATGCCATTTCTTATGTGGCAGCGTTAGTAAAACCATTAAATACATCTCAGACACTCAAATTTGATACTTCAACCTGCATCTTCGAAAACCATGACCAACTCTGTTACCCTAAAGGAAAACTCCACTTACTGATACCGGATTTCAGAGTTTTCTCGACATCGATTGAAATTTGTTGTGAGTTTGAAAGGATTCAAGTGATGGATTCTGATTTCTGACATTGGTGTTACGGCTAATGACCGACCATATTTTAGGAGTTCGTCTTTGAATTTCGAAGAAATCGTGGGTTTTCAATGAAATTAGTGCAAGTCGAAGAAGTTCAATTTCAAGTTTCGAGTGAAGCAGTGGGAATCACATACACAAAATCAGTTTAGGATCATGTTTTAATCGGAATCTCCACTGAATTTGAGTATGTGATTTCCAATCTTTTCATTCGAATTTAAAATCAACAGAGAGAAGACATTGAAGTTGTCATTACAGATGTGGGAAGAAGAATCAGGGATTGGCGGCTGAATTCCATTAGAAAGCTATCTTCCCCAACTTCTTCTATTGAAAAAGCATTGGAGGGTGAGTAGCGTTCTTCATACTTTGATAGAAATATATGTTTGTACAAGATTGAAATTCACTAGATGGAAATTTCGTTTTGCTTTCTCGATTGTCTGTACAAAATCATTAAAAATGTAATTAATCAATATAAATATGCATTAATTGTTGTTTATGTTTCCTCTAAGACATTCTAGTTACATAATTGGTCCGCTTTCTTCAATCTTTAGATTGCTTCACCATCTGTAGATGTGAAAAATCCTAATACTACATCCAATGGATCTCAAACACACATATTGTAAGTAAATAAGCAAAAGATGAACATGAATACAAGATATACGTGGTTAGACATGATTATCTACATCCACGGGGGTGAAAGAAATATCTTAATACTGAATTCAAGGGTTACAAGTGATGATTCTTTCTTAATGACTCTCTCACAAAGTCTCAAGTGGTATTTCTTGTCTCTTATTTCTCTCTCTTACTTGCCTTTAGCTCTCTACAATGCACTCTATTTATAGGCTAACATGTAGATACATCCAAATTACAGTGTGCGTCACAGTGTATCTTTCTTGATGTTCTTCTCGGAGAAATAAGTTTGAGCTAAACCGAGATGTTGATCCGACCTTGATGAGTGATGTTCCGTCGTCCCTTTAGATTCGTTTTTTTTATTATTGATAGTCATTCTCATCATGATCGACGTGCCCTTGATTCTATCTTTTCTAATAAATCTTCCCCTTTTTCGTGTAGGACTGAAAAGAGACAAAGTAAAAACTTGACCGAAGCCCAGTTTATCGAAAAGTTGAAGGATGATTTCAGTTTTCATGATTATGATGTCAGCCTTTTGTCGGGTCAAAGAGGTACTTTAAAGAAGGAGAACGTCGAGAAATTTTCTTATTCGTCCGAGGCGACCATCATCACCAAGGTTTAGCTCAAGCTCGTGCTTTGTCTTGCGATATATGATCCTACTCGTCCTTTTGTGTACGAGTTCTTGTCCCAAATACACCCTCCTCGGGCTCTAGTTCAATGGAATGGGAATACCTATCGTCTCATGGACGAATGGGAGAGACGAATAAAAGGTGAGTGCTCTCAGACTCCTTGGTCGACATATGATACCTCTCACGAAATCAAATATACCTCGGCCAGCTTCATCAGCAACTATCGAAGTGGGACTTCCACCAACGCGGATCTTGATGGTTTTGCTGCCAGCCCTCATCGCAACAAGGTTCCTACCGGTGGTTTTTAGAAGTTGATGCTGGACGAGGATCTGTAGGGAGGGAAGAACACTAACAAGCATGCTCGTCACACTAGTGACTCTGTCTGGGATCGGGTTCCCTTGGTTGTTCATGGTCCTATTTTGAGTGTAAATCTTTCTCCTCCCGATTTTCCTGTTGAGCCATATTAGTTTTGGGTGGTTAATGCCGATCAGGTAAGGCCTTCGTGCTGTTTCTTGGCTCAGGTTTATTGCTCCTGTATCATCAGGCTACTAGAAAATTTTAATTGTTTCATTCTTTTGTAGCCCGATTCCCAGAGTGGTCATATCAAAGAAATTTCTACTCGGAAGAGAGGTTCTAGCACAAGGATTGAGGAGTATCAAGTGAAGCTAACAAATATACTGCTCTTTCCTTAGTACATGTACTTGTCCCTATTTGTTTCCTTCAATGGATTTGACGATGGATCTTGTGCAGAAGCCTATAGATGATAAAGGAGATGTTGAAGGTATGTCAGCGAAGGATGGTGAGTAACCCGATGATCGAATACCCTTATCTCAGTTCTTGAAGAAGTCATCTAAGAAATATTCTGATGTCGCATCTACCCTTGTAGGTGGTAAGGCTGATGATAACAGGAAATAATCTTCCCCTGAGGTGATCGTGCCTCCGCAATCGGCCGCCTGCTGGTAAAGGATTTGTTCTTCCACATGCCAATGTTGTTTTGGTGATGTCCGATGATGAAGATGGTGATGAGGAAATCTATGCCTCAGATGGTGAGGCCAATGTGTTCGATCATGAAGAGGGGATGGGGGAAGCAGAAGGTTCACTTGTTGGGAAAAATCCTGGCGCCCGAGACGAGCTACTAGAGAACCTGCCCAAAGATGTTCTTGATCCGAGTTCGGGTGGTAAAACTGTCTTTTCTTTCTCGGGCGTTGTCTGTAATTCCTTAGGTGCGCTTATTTCTCCCAATTTCAGTTCTTACTCTGTTGACGAGATGGTCAATGTCGTGCCCCTCTATGCTACTGGATTGAGGGATTCCCTTGATGTTATGGTGAGTCGCCCTTTCTTAATCGTGTAGATGATATGAAAAGAGGTTTTTTGTTATTATTGATGTGAATTGTACCACTGTAGGCTGTGAATCAAAGGTTGCTAAAGGCTGCTCTTCGTCAGCAAAAGTTGGCAGAGATGGAGAGTCTTCGCGCCCGATTGCGGCAGGAGCAGAAACAAACCCGAGGACTAGAGAGGCAATTATCTGAAGCTAAAGGTACTTGTTTAAAACTTTTGGTTCCATCGATTGATCATGTAGTGCCAATATCCTGAGTTTAGTATTGTCTTCTTAGCCGAGGTATCTAACATAGATAGAGATGATGTTTCCGAATATCGTCGGATGAACAGGAAGTTAAACATCAAAAAATAACATGTTGCGACGCTTCAGCAGAAACTTTATAATAAACATGAGAAGATTGATCGTCAAGCTGTCGAGATCGAGGATCTTTAGTCCGAGTTGCTTCGATATCAAAAGTTCGAGTATGTGCCCGAGGAGATGGATAATCTTCGAGCTAATTTATCTCAAGACCGCAAGTTGCAGCCGATAGAGGTCTATTAGCTGAGTCCTTATAAAGTCAGTGCGGATCATTGATACTTCAGATTATAGATCTGCATACCGATTGTAAACGGCTGTTACAGACAAAGGATGTTTCCGAGAAATCTATTCAAGAGTTGATAGAGAAGCTTCGGAGGTTCAATGAGGTATCCCGAGAGTTGGAGTGGACACAGGCTTAGCTATCCGGTCTTCAGTTAGAACATGACCGACAGAAGGCTATATGGAGCGATCATAAGAAATATTGCCCCACTAATGAGTTTAATGAGAAATATTATAACGAGTTAATCTCGAAACTATCTGCGCTTGAGATTTGCTTGTTGAAATCTGAAGAAACTATTAAAGTGTCTTTGCCCTTACTTTCAGGTGTTCTCGAGCGTCATTTGTCGTTGCCATGACCTTTTATTGTCCTTATATGTTATGTGACTCCATATTGACTGGGTTTTTTTTGTTTGCATCCGAGCAAGGGAAGGTCCAATCTTTGGAGCAGGAGGTTGCCCAGCTAAAGGCGGAGATTGTTGATGCCAAGGACGAGTCGAATGGACTATCCCGTCAACTTGTTGAAGAAAGAGAATCGCATCGTGCCGAGCTTGTAACGAAAATTAAAGAGGGTGTGAAGGAGTTCCGGGAGAGGAAGCGAGCCAAATTTTCCGCCAAGAAGTCGGGTTCTGGATATGTTCCTCCGAACGAATAAGCCATGCTTTTGTAGTGCTGCGCTACTATTTTGCTGTAATGTTTCTTTTGTCTGAACACCGTCTTTTGTTGTGGGGTGTTGCATCACCGTTTTGACATTACCTTTTATCGTTTCCGACATTAATTGTTCTTTCGGTTGTTGTTGTTGTTTTCCAACATTAAACTTCATCGCTTTAAATCATGTCGTGTTGTTCATACTAGTTAGCCTTATGACTCCTTGCATTTTATGTCATTAATGCATAGGTTAGTATAAATTCCATTTCTGTCGAACACACTCAACAGAGAGGGCCATCGGGCCCAATGCCATGTCCTAATTGAGGTATCTCATCACCGTCATTTTGATATAGTGGAAGGGAATTCAGACATTCATAAGTTCTATGGCCCGATTACTCCGGGTTAGTTATCAACCAACATTCTCGGGAAAGCGAAGTTTCGAACACTTGTGATGGTAGCAATGTTGTATGCTCGATTGTCAAATACTCATGCCTTGACAATCGGTCGCTGGTTCCAACCACCAGGACCCTTAGACTACCTCGGCACTTGCAGACTTCCACTGCCCTGAGTTCGAATAGCCCGTCGAGTGTAAGTCACCTCGGAACTTGCAAACTGCCGTCGCCCCGAGTATAAATGACCATTAGCCGTATAGCCACTGGCTCCATCCTGGGCTCTTAGATAACCTCGGACCATTCCGTTTAATGACCCGAGTACAAAATGACTTGTGTTTCAGATGTTATATTCCTTACCCCACGTGGATTTTTAAAGGAATTGAATGGAAAAGTATCATACCTGCATATACACCTACTCATGGGTGATATAGCTTCATGTGTCGGGTGTTCCATGGTCGCAGATGTCATATTCCTTAGCCCACGTGGATTTTTAAAGTAATTGAATGACAAAGTATCATATCCGCCTACACACCTACTCATGAGTGATATACCTTCAGGTGCCGAGTGTTTCATGGTCACGCTTCTGGTGTTCCGTATGGTTTCAATATTTTATACGCTCCTTCTCCGACTTTTGACACTATAGTGTATGGTCCGTTCCATCTCGCCGCTAATTTTCCACCCTTTTTGTCACGTTCATAACTGGGTAGTTCCTTCATTACCAATTGTCCCGGTTGGAATTCTCTTGGACGAACAGGCTTGCTATGTTCACGCTGTAACCGCCTCTGGTAGTTTTCCATTCTTTGTTGAGGCATTTCTCTAGTTTCTTCCAAGTCATCCATCTTGGCTAGGATTAAATCCGCCGAGATGTGTCGACTCCTCGCCTCGTTCCTTGTGGTGGGTATCATTTCTTCGGTTGGAAGGATGGCTTCAACGCCGTATGTAAGCATGAAAAGTGACAAGTCGGTCGCTTCCCGTCGGGTAGTTATGTAAGCCCATAGAACATTATAAAGCTCTTCACACCATTCACCGTATTCTCCATCCAACTTCTTTTTTAGGTTAACCGCTATCGCCGTGTTTGTGATTTTGGCCTGCCCATACTTTTTGGGTAAATGGGTGTTTCCTTGCTCCTTTGAATGTTATAAGTGTTAAAAAATAGGTCAATGTTCTTCCCTTGCAGTTGTTTCCCATTATCCGAGACGATTGCTGCTGGAATCCCAAAGTGACAGACGATGTGTTCCCAGATGAATCGAAACACGTCTTTGTCTCAAATATGTCTTAACGGAGCGGCTTCCACCACTTGGTGAAGTAGTCTGTAGCTACAATAAAATACTTTCTTTGTCACGACCCGACATGCAATGGTCCCACAATATCGGTCCCCCATTTGGCGAAGGGCCATGAACTTACCACTGAGTTTAATGATACTGCTGGTGCATGTATCTTTTTGTCGAACTTTTGGCACTCGTCACAAGTTAACGCCATGTGTTTCACGTCCTCATTCATGTATGGACAAAAATACCCATAGTCTTGGCTCTAGCTGATAGACTTCGACCCGAGCTGTGATCGCCCGCGGCACCATAATGTAGCTCATTCAAGATTGAGTGTCCTTCTTCTTTTCTCAAACATCTTAGGAGCGGCCCCAGATAAGATTTTCAGTACAGGATACCTTCTCGTAATTCATATGTTGATGCTTTACTTTTGATTTTGTTGATCTCGGGTCGTCCCTTTGGTAGTTCTCCCATTTCCAGGTATTGATGAATGGGCTGGCGCCAATCACCTGTCTCATACCTATCAGTCGTGGTTACGGATATGTACGCCTTTGTATCTTTTGTTTCAGGAATGGATGGATCAGCACCCTCATGACTTGGATGCCTTCTATACTAGAGTCTGTTAACATCGAGGCGATATAGGATAAAGTGTCCAAATATCGATTGTCTTTTCTGCAAATGTGTCGGAACTTGATATTAGGGATCCGATTAATATAAAATTTGGATAGCTCACAATACTTATGCAATACCGGGTCATGAATAACGTATTTCCCGCTAATCTGTCGAATCACCAGCTGAGAATCACTAGTTAACCTCACAGCACGGATTCCTAGTTCTATAATTAACCGTAAGGCATGTATCACAGCTTTATACTCAGTGATATTGTTTGTTGCCTTGAAATCAAGCCTAAATGAGTGGACCATCTTTTTCCCTTTTGGTGTAGTGAAGACTAATCCTAGTCCCGATCCTTCCTTGTTGGACGACCCATCTACAAACACTTTCCATCGTGTCGGCTGCATGTTTCGAGGAGATTGAACGGATCCTCCTGATCCTCTTCCATGCCTGGGATATCCTCAACTCCATCCCCATTGTCTAGGGGAAAGTCTGCCAGGAAATCAGCTACCTCATGTGCCTTCGATGATATTCTCATCTCATAGAAGATGTCGAATTGCTTAATTTGATCACTCCATTTCGAGATCCGTCCCGATCTCGCTGCAGTGTCAAGCACGGATTTTATAGATGACTTCGTAAGTACCCGTATCCTTTGGGTCTGGAAGTATGTTCGCAGCTTTTGCGTCGTAAACACTAAGGCGAGTATTAACTGTTCAATTCTGGTATAGTTCTTCTCCGCCGGGTTCATGGTCTTGCTTATGAAGTACACACGTTTTTCTTCTACTCCGAGATTTTTGACTAAAACTGCACTTATAACATAACTTGTCGCCCCAAGGTATATGGTAAGCACTTCAGCGGGCTCGGGCCTTTGTAATATGGGTAAGCTTGCGAGATGTTGCTTGATCTTTTGGAATGCCTCCTCGCACACCTTTCTCCATTTGAATTTGTATCCTTTTCTTAGTATTCCAAAGAAATCTTTACATTTATCCGACGATCTTGAGATGAACCGTCCCAACACTTCCAAGTTTCAGTTTAGCATTTGTACGTCCTTTATCATGACCGGAGATGGCATTTCCAAGACGGCCCTGATCTTGTCTGGATCGGCCTCTATGCCTTTATCAGTGATTATGTATCCCAAGATTTTACTCGAAGTTACCCAAAAGGTACACTTGGCCGGGTTTACTCTCATTTTGTATTTTTTTCATAATCTGGAAGATTTCTCGAAGGTCATCGATGTGGCTGGATACCATTCTACTCTTCACCAGAATGTCGTCCATGTAAACCTCAATAGTGTTGTGTATTTTATCTTTGGACATTTCCTCTACCAATCTATGATAGGTAGCACCTGCGTTCTTTAACCCGAACGACATTCTGGTATAACAGTATAGTCCTTTGGGTGTAAAGAAAGACGTGTTTTCCTGATCCTCGAGAGTCAATGGGATATGGTTATACCCCGAGTACACGTCCATTAATGTTACTTCCTTGCATCTACTATGGATTCTATTAGTTGATCGGTGTTGGGAAGAGGAAAACTATCTTTTGAGCAAGCCTTTTTTAGGTCACTAAAGTCGATGCATATTCTTACCCCTCCATTCCTTTTGGGAACTATTACCATGTTCGATATCCACTGTGGATATTGGGACTTTCTAATGATTCCGGCTATCTGTAGATTCTTCAACTCAGCTTCTACCGCCGCTTGTAGCTCGGGAGCAATTCTGCGCAATTTTTGTCGGATCGGCTTGAACTTTGGATCTATCCTGAGGCGATGGAAACATACCTCTGGGTCAATCCCCTCCATATCGTGCATTTTCCAGGCGAACACATCCATATGTTGACTAAAGTAGTATCTGGGATCAAGTTTCGATATTGTTTGAAATTGATCCACATCCTTCCAGTTTGGTGAAAGGCCCTATTTGGGGTAAAGGTTCTTATGAACCTGGTGGAGGTCTTCTAGCAAGGCCATTTAAGAGAACTACGGTTGGGTACGTACGCAACCATTGATGGTTCAATCGACGTTGGAAGATGGGTTGATTTTTTCTATTGATCGTCTCATGCATGAATGCATGATCCGAGGTGGATAATTGTTGGTAGGTTGGTCAAGGACTACATTAGGAAATCTAGTTGGTTAAGGAAACCAAGTACTTGTGTCCTAAGTATAGAAGCTTAAGAGGTTTGTTCTTAGAGCTAAGATTAGGAAACCCTATACTTGTAGGAATGTATTCCTTGTTAAGGAATGTGTCCACTCTATTGATGTGTATAAATAGCCATAGAGAGAACTAGAGAAAACACACCAGAACTAAGTAAGAGTTCTATTCTTTTCGTCTAAAGGCTTTGTAGATTTCAACCTATACAATGATATATAAAATTGCTTATTCCTTCCCGAGGATTAAACCTCGTTAAATACTTGTTCTTCTTGTGTATGTGATTGTGTTCTTTGCGATATTGAGATATCTCGTAGTAGTGCAAGCCTAACGCTTCCGCAGGCTTTGGCGCAACAATATTCCATCAACATTACTATGTTTAGCTCTAGAAAAAAAAATTGGGATGCTTTTTAAGCTGAGTTAAAAAATTTTGGTGTTGCATGCTGGAATCCAACTGAAAGCTCAGCATTATATAGGAGAAATAATGCGAGAATCGGGTTTAGCATCCATAAGAGTTAGAGAATATGAAAGAAGCAAGGTAATATCAGTGTTATCATCCTACTAATTTTGTGTTGCAGGCACAATAACTATGAGTGTTTGTTATCTGTGGTTTAAATATTGAATTGCGCAGTTATGAGAAAAAATGCTCTGAACATTTCATTTGCATAGGTTGTTTACTATTGGTGAAACCGGTGATACCCATATGGCTATTCAGATTATTATTGGTGCAATCGTAAGATACGTTTGGGCATTTGTTTAGCAAAAATGCCCTGAGCTCGAGCTATATTGAGGAGATGTCTATGTTTCCGTTCCACAATGCCATTTTGTTGAGGCGTATAGACATAGCTTGTTTGATGCAAAATACCATTCTGATGAAACCAAGATTGAAGTTCTTTGGATTTAAATTCAGAACCATTATCGGAATGAAAAGTTTGTAACTGGGGAATGAACTTAATGTGGGTTCCAGAAGATATGGCAGCAATCTTTTGCCCATACTGGCTGATCATGAATGTAAAGAAGTTCTGTAAACACGTTAGAGTGTCTGATTTTACAACCATGAGATAAACCCAAGTGCATCGAGTGTAATCATCAACTAAAGTGAGAAAATATCTGGCACCAGTAGATGATGCTACTGAAAATGGCCCCCAAATATCAGCATGAATGAGCTGGAAAGCATAAGAAGATGAAGAAGTACTTTTATTAAGTGATAACCTTGTCTGTTTTTGCAAGGGGCATATAATACAAGAGTGATTACTCTTGGAAACAATACAATCAAAAGTGCGAGATAATAAACAAAAACAATCCTCACTGGGATGGCCTAAATGGTAATGCCACATATCCATTGGCTTGTTATTTGCAGTAACAGAAAAAACTGAAGGGCGGAAGCTAAAATGATAAAGGCCTGCAATGTGCCTACTCCATCCAATCTCCTTCTTCGTTTGAAGGTCCTGGAATACACACGAGTCATGTGAAAATTTGATACAACACTTGGTTGTTTTGGTTAATTGACTAACCGATATAAGATTAAATTTAAAACTGGGAACATGAAGAACATCCAGTAATTTGATTGTAGGTGATAAATAAATATTACCAACATGGCTCACAGATGTAAATGATCCATCTGGTAATTGGACTTCAATTGGTTTATCAACCACTGCATAAGTGGTGAAAGACGATATAGAAGAACATATACGGTGTGTAGCACCACTGTCGATCATAGACGCATTTATGTGTCTAATATAGCTCATTTGTATATATTGTTAGTGCTCGATATTGTACTTATTTGGTTATTTTATTTATTTGTAGGTGTTTTTGGAAGAATAAGGCTTTGTGGCGAAATTAGCTGAAAATGTGGCATTTGGACCTCCGTAGATAGCACACCGGAAGCTCTCCAGAAGTGTACCGGAAGTACCCCATAAATACCCCGAATGAACCCCGAAAAAGTGCGGAAAACATCCCAGAAGAATGGTTAAAGACACCCCTAAGTTGGATAAGGGGCACCCCATTTCAGGGCATGTGCTAAAGGGACACCATAACTGGATTAGGGGGAGGTCAGTTTCCTTCTCAAAATTCAAAACAGAAATTGGCGGGAAAACAAGGAACCAACGACAACAGTTGTGGATCAAGGAATTGAGTGACTTCTGAGGATATTCAATGAGCAAATTTGGTACCCACAGACTCTACAAGACATAAGGGACCTGTTAGAAGCGATTAGACCCATCTAATTGGGCTGGATAAGTCAGAAAATCCACACAAAGTCAAGACAGTGCACACGGTTTCTGTTTAGGGTTTGGGATTGGTCAAAGAGATTTATGGGATATTCTTGCGTGAATATATACCAATTCAGTTCATTCCAAGTCAGAGAATAGTTTGGATACGAGAGAATAGCCAACAGAACCACGTGAATCAACAGGAAAGTGATTTTTTCCAAACTTCCCGAGAAGAATAATGAGATTATTCTCGGATTTGATCGAGTTTCTAGGGAGTTGCATAGCTATAAATAGCTGTGTTTTCATCATAGAAGAGTTAGAAAACCTTAGGAGAGAGTTTAGAGTCCAGGAGAGCCGAGGAGAAGCGATTACACAGAAGACAGTGCTGCTGCTGCCATTGAAGAGTTTCAAGAACACGAAGAACAAACTCGCATAGTCAGTCGTTCTTCAGCAGTCTTAAATAACCATACCAGTGTCGTTCTTTTACAGCAGTAAAGACTTATCGTTTACAACAGTCTTAAATATCACTTGCCCCTTTGTAACAGTGACGCTGTAACACTTCTACAGCGTTGCTAATTCCTGTTTCATCTTATATACATCAATAAAAACACCTATTTTATCCATGAATTTATCTTGTGAGTGTGTTTTTGGGATGAGGAGATAAACCCATTAGCCAAGGCAACGGAGGAAGCCATTGTTCCAGATTAATTGGTATAATTCTATTTTTAGTATTTATTTGCAATATTATTATTTGATTATTTGCATGGAATTGAATTTGGAATATTAGTTTTTATTGAATAGTTGTGAATTAATTTGATGAAGCATGCTGGGTTTTAAAAACTTTTGATGTTTTATACTCTTTGATTACAATTATTACTTCAAAAATATATTTGAGGCAAATATTAGAATTATTTTTAAGGATAGAATTGCATGAATATTATTTAGAGTTTACTATTTATTTGGCCAATGGTGGAATCCAAGTCTTGGTGTTTACTTTATTTACTTGCTTGTTTAATTTAAATCTGAAAAAAAAAAATTGTTGTCTTCACAAGTCTGAAAAGACCGCCTTTTACTACTACAACTACAACAACATTTGAAAATCCATCAATTTTTGGCACCGCCGACGCGGATTTGTGTTTAGGTAGCATTTTTTTTAGATTTTTTTTTATTTTTGTTCTTCTTTACGTTTTTGTTTTTTTTTGTTTCCTTGCAGATTTTTGAAGTTGGAGCGAAAGACAAATTTGCCAAAGCTTGTGGTGATTTACTTAAAGTTTGGAGCGAAAAGCAAAGCTAAAGGAGCGAAAGAAGAAGATTTTCTTTATTTTTTAAAAGAGAGAAAAAAAAAGAGAGATTTCTGTTTTTTTTTTTTTAGGCTTTCATTTTTTGTTTTTGCACTTTATTTTTAGACTCTGTACTGTGAACTTTGGGACTTTATTTCTATTTTTATTTTAAACCCTACGGAAGGGTAGTTTAAATATAATTGTTTGCAGGGAAGGACGACGATTACGATATCGTCTCGGCCCCTCGGGTTCGCACACTGACACCGGAGTCAGTGGCCCGAGTCGACTTCAACGGTTCTTCGCCCGTCTGGTACGGGAGGTAAAATTCTAATCACCCGTGAATCTCCAGCAAGCGGGTTTACTGTTTTCCTTAAGGTGAATATATGCTGAGGACTTGAATATGGACTGTTTTTAAATTCCTAGTAAAGGGAAATAACTGGCCATATAAGATAAGGGTTCGGATTTCATCACCGCTCCCTTCTTGCCCGCCTTAGGAAAACGAAACCAAACGCGAACCTAAGCCTAAAATTTTGACTAGAAAGAGACCTATAGGGTAACGTGCTTAGTAGGAAAGTCATTCGAAAAATATTGGTTATTCTTTTAGCATACTCCGAAGTTCATGATGGTTTCTGTGAGTTGAATGCGTGATTGCACCGCCTTGTAACACGGTGAGGCCTTGGGTATCAAAGCTCCACTAAGCTTCCCTCGGCTCGATTCAACTTACTTTGACTCCGATTGATTCCAGAGGGGTTTGATTAAATTGTAACGAATTCCCTTTCGAAGGATTAGAAGTTGGTCTAGAAACAATCTAAGTGGAGCCATCATGCTTGTTGTTTGCTAGAAATATCTAGGTTTGCTGTGGTAAAGTCGAGTCAGCCTGTTGTGTGATTGCTAGAACCTTCCTGTTAGGATTTTTATTTCTTTTTGAATTCTTTTTAGTGTATGCCCTATTTTGTTGAAAGGGCCTGGAAAAGAGACACACTAGGTCGTTTGATTAGTGACAAACCTAGTAGTTCTTCTTGTGAAGGCGGGGAGCTCGAAGACTCTTCTTTTGAGAGCCCTGTTTTTGGAAACTTCAGTTTTGAGAATCTGTCTCTTCGTGAGGAAAGTACCCCTAGTACTTCTGCTATTCCAGCAATGGAAACTTTGAAAGATTTGTTAAACCCAACTAGGACCTCTCGTCCGTCTTGTATCAAGTTAGCTGAAACTGAGGAAAATTATGAACTGAAACCTGGGACTTTACAGATGCTCCCAATGTTTTTATGGAAAGAGAATGTGAACCCCTATTTTCATGTTAGGGAATTTGAGGAAGTTTGTAGTACTCTCAAAATTAAATACCTAAGTGATGATGCGTTGAAACTTAGGTTATTTCCCTTTTCCTTAAAAGATAAAGCCAAATCGTGGTTGTATAGTTTGGCTTCTGAGTCAATTGAAACCTATGACCAACTTACTTCTGCCTTTATACATAAGTTTTTCCCAAGGCACAAAACATCGTCTATTAGGACACAAATCTGTACTTTTGCTCAACAAGAGGGAGAATCTTTATATAGGTATTTAGAAAGGTTCAATGACTTAATATCTCAGTGTCCTCATCATGGTATAGAGAAAGTTAGGTTAGTTCAGATCCTCTACGAGGGTTTAGATTATTCAACAACAACCATGGTTGAGTCCTTATGCACAGGTGGGTTTGAGAATAAAACTGTTGATGAAGCGATGACATTTTTGAATGAAATCGCCGATAAGACCCAACAATGGGAACATAGTAGGGAACCCCAGAAAACAATTCTTCTAAGTAGAGGAAATGTCAATAGGGTAGAAGGATCTTATGAGTCAGATGCTAAAATAGCTGCCATAGCCAAAAGGTTAGAAGCCTTATAATTAGGTCATTCTAATGGTAGTATTGGAAGAATAGAGCCTTTTTGGGAAGGCCATACGGTTGAAGAGCAAGCCAATGCTCTTTATAACAACACTAGGTTTGATAATCGACATAAGTTTGACCCATATTCAGAAACCTATAACCCTGGATGGAGAAACCATCCCAACCTTTCTTGGTCTAAGGGCCAGAATCAAGGCAGTCTAGTAACTCTCAGGTTCCCCCAGGTTTTGGCTATACTAAAAATCCTTCAGCTCCGACACAGTTTCAGAACCCTTCAGATAAGAAGATTATGAGTTTAGAAGAGTCTATTGCTTTGTTAACTCGTAACACTGTGAAGTTTCAGCAATCTGTTGCTCAAGGTTTAGATGAGAATAAGAGAATAGGTCAGGCTAACTCTCAGGCTATATCCGAGTTGAAAACCCAGGTTAGTCAAATAAATGAGTGTTTAAGAGAAAGAGGTTAGTTTCCTAGTCAAACTCAACGCAACCCAAGAGGGATTAATGAAATAGGTGAAAGACCATCCGATCATATAAATGCCATTAAAACCCTTAGGAGAGGTAGAGTAATAGAAAACAAGGTTTCCATGCCTGATAGTGAACATGATGTAGTTCACCCTTCTGAACCAGAAACTGAGGAGACTGATAGAGTGTCTAAAGAGACCAATGAGGGTCATACTGAGCCCGACTTTGTCCCTAGAGCTCCATTCCCATAGCTGCTAGTTCCAACTAAGAGGGAGTCCAATTTTAATGATATATTGGAGGTTTTTAAGCAAGTAACTACCAACCTTCCACTACTAGATGCAATTATGCAGATTCCCTCTTATGCCAAGTTTCTTAAGGACTTGTGTACGCGAAAGCGTAAGATCAGTGTCCAGAAGAAAGCCTTCATAGCTAGTCATGTGAGTTCTATTATTCAGAATACCACTACTCCTAAGTATAAAGACCCAGGGTCCCCTACCATTTCTTGCACAATAGGTAAGTACCGTGTTGAGAAAGCGTTGCTTGACTTAGGAGAAAGTGTGAACTCACTGCCATACCATGTGTACCTTAAGCTACTTGGTGAGATGAAATCTTCCCAGATGACACTTCAGTTAGCTGACAGGTCCGTCAAAATTCCTCGTGGTGTGATCGAGGATGTTCTTATAGAGGTCGACAAGTTTATATATCCAGTGGATTTTGTTATCCTAGATACCCAACCTGTCCCTGACCCAGAGAACCAAATACCAGTAATTTTAGGTCGCCCGTTTTTAGCTACATCCAATGCGATCATTAATTGTCGAAATGGTATTATGAATTTGTCTTTTGGTAATATGACCATTGAGCTGAACATTTTTAATATTAGTAAGCTACCCTCTGAACTAGATGAATTGAGCGTAGAAGAGGTAAAAATGATAGGAACATTAGTGGAGGAGTCATTACCAAACACTTTGTTAGAAGATCCATTAGAGAAATGCCTAGATCACTTTGGGATTGATTTTGATGATGATAATGTGATTAATGAGGTGAATGCTTTGTTAGATTCAACCCCTTTGTTAGATACTAGTAATAGATGGAAACCTAAGTTCGAACCACTACCAGTTTCTAAGTCTACCCTAGTTCCTTCTTTAGAAGAGACTCCTAAGTTGGACCTAAAACCATTGCCAGATACCCTGAAGTATGTGTTTTTAGGCCCGTCCGAGACTTTACCTGTGATTGTTTCTTCCGACTTGGATAGAGATCAGGAAAGTAGGCTAGTAACCATCCTTCAAAACAACAAGGAAGCTTTAGGGTGGACCATAACAGACATTAAGGGCATAAGTCCTACTGTTTGTATGCATCAGATTTATTTAGAGGAAGATACCAAACCTTCTAGGGAGATGCAACATCGACTAAACCCTAATATGAAAGAAGTAGTTCGAACTGAGGTTCATAAGCTGTTAGATGCAGGCATTATCTACCCGATTTCAGACAGTAAGTGGGTCAACCCCGTTCAGGTTGTTCCCAAGAAATATGGTATTACTGTAGTATAGAATGATAACAATGAGTTAATCCCGACCCGAGTAACCACGGGTTTGCGTGTTTGTATTGACTATAGGAAATTGAACAGGGTCACTAGGAAGGACCACTTTCCCCTTCCCTTCATCGACCAGATGCTAGAGAGATTAGCTGGACATAGTCACTATTGCTTTTTAGATGGCTACTCTGGCTATAATCAGATTGTTATTGCCCCAGAAGACCAAGAGAAAACCACTTTTACTTGTCCCTTTGGTACCTTTGCGTATACACGCATGCCTTTTGGGCTTTGTAATGCCCCTGCGACTTTTCAACGTTGTATGATGAGTATATTTTCTGACATGGTGGAACGGTTCTTAGAGGTATTTATGGATGACTTTTCAGTGTTTGGTTCGTCTTTCTATGAGTGCTTGCATCATTTGACATTAGTGTTGACTAGGTGTAAGGAAAAAAATTTAGTGCTTAATTGGGAAAAATGCCATTTCATGGTTAAATCAGGAATTGTGTTAGGGTATATCATTTCTTCAAAGGGTATCGAGGTAGACAAAGCTAAAGTTGACCTTATTAAGACTTTACAGGTCCCAAAAACCGTAAGAGATATTAGGTCTTTCTTAGGGCATGCAGGTTTATATCGTAGATTCATCAAGGATTTTAGCTTAATTTCTGGACCTCTTTGCAACTTACTTGCAAAAGATGTTAAGTTTGTCTTTGATGATGCTTGTTTAGAAGCTTTTGAGAAGCTTAAAACCTTACTCACTACCACTCCCATAGTCCAGGCACCTAACTGGAACTTACCCTTTGAGATTATGTGCGATGCTTCAGATTATGCTATAGGTGTTGTTTTAGGACAACGAGAAATCAAATTGCTTCATGTTGTTTTGGGATGATCCTTATTTGTTTAAGTATTGTCCAGACCAGATTATTAGGAGATGTATACCGGAGAGTGACTAGTCCAGTATTATTTCCTTTTGTCATGATCATGCTTGTGGAGGTCACTTTATTGCTAAGAAGACTGCTGCTAAGATATTGCAGTGTGGATTCTATTGGCCTTCGTTGTTTAAAGACTCCCA
The DNA here is from genome assembly GCF_003573695.1 of Papaver somniferum. NCBI lineage: Eukaryota > Viridiplantae > Streptophyta > Magnoliopsida > Ranunculales > Papaveraceae > Papaver > Papaver somniferum. The sequence goes on along the minus strand of NW_020620714.1, from coordinate 6,890,574 downwards.
CAGTTACTGTGTTACTTGTGAGCGATGCCAGAAATTAGGAACCATTTCTCGTAGGAACATGATGCCCTTGAACCCTATTTTAGTTATTGAGGTCTTTGATGTGTGGGGTATTGACTTTATGGGTCTGTTTCCTAATTATTTTGGTAACCTTTATATCCTTGTCGCTGTAGACTATGTCTCTAAGTGGATTGAGGCGGTTGCGTGTAAAACCAATGACCATAGGGTTGTGATCGATTTCTTGAAAGAAAATATACTTACACGTTTTGGTACACCGCGAGCTATAATTAGTGATGGAGGGTCGCACTTTTGTAATGAACCTTTTAGGTTTTTGATGAATAAATATGGTATTACACATAAGGTAGATACCCCGTATCATCCACAAACTAGTGGTCAGGTAGAGGTTTCCAACAGGGAAATTAAAAGTATTTTAGAAAAAAACAGTTAATCTTAATAGGAAAGACTGGTCGTCGAGGCTTACTGATGCCTTATGGGCTTACCGTACTGCGTTTAAAACACCCATTGGAATGTCACCTTATCGTTTAGTATTTGGAAAGGCATGTCACCTGCCTGTTGAGTTAGAGCATAGAGCCTATTGGGCTATTAAACAGGTTAATTTTTCACTTGACAAGGCAGGAGCTCACAGATGGAGAGATTCGTAGAGATGCGTATGATAGTGCTAAGGAGTATAAGAACAAAATGAAACTTGTGCATGATAAGAATATTTCACGAAAGTCATTTTCTCCAGGTCAAAAAGTTCTTCTGTATGACACTCGTTTGCATCTATTTCCTGGGAAGTTGCGCTCTCGGTGGACCGGTCCTTTTGTGGTCCGTACTGTTTTTCCTCATGGTGCTGTTGAGATTGAGACACCAGATGGTAGTAGTTCTTCAAAGGTTAACAGTCAGAGATTGAAACCCTTTTTAGAGCCTTTTCCTACAGGTGACGTTGAGGAGGTCCCTGTTTACCTTGATTGACCATCGAGGCGGTTTGTATGTTGTATAATATTTTTTGTGGTTTTTGGTTCCACTCCACCCAGGTACTATCTTTCCGAACATCTCTATTTACTGCTTCCTCATGTTATTTTCACTTTTGATACTGTCATTTCATTAGAAACATTGAGGACAATGTTAGATTTAAGTTTGGGGGTGGGGAAGAAACACTTTTTGGCTTTTAGTTGCAATAAATAAACTCCAGAACCTAGATATTTATGTCTATTAAGGATAGCACTAACCAATCTAAGTGGATGGAAGCATTTTGGTTTTAGGAGTTGAGGAACCAATCTGACTAGATGGAAACATCTAAAGAGTCTATTCATAAAAGCACAGAGCTCAGGTGTTAGAAATAACATGATAGTTTCGCCATATCTCGTTGAGTCCTTTTCACTTCTGTTTTTATTTTTTTCATTTTAAACTATGTTTCTCTAAGTGATTAGGTGGGTCTCACGATTCAAGTTGTTACCATTGCTAGGGTGAAATAGAGTGATTGAGTTACTTGGATAGCAATATGTGTGTGTTCTCCCTGTCTCCGTCGCCTAAACAAGCGTGGAATGCAGGACCCGTAGGAACTATCATGTAATCTGCTGACAAGAAGCATGCGCTTGGATTAAAAAGATCTATTCATGCCGTTAAAAAAAAAAAAAAAAAAGATCGAAAAATTGTTCTATGTAGTCAACCACTGGTTCCCTTGTATATGCCAGTTTGTTGATCTAGATTTAGGTTATCGACCACTGGTTCCCTTGTATATGGAAGTTGTGTTGATATTAGTCACACCAGTATCTCAATCCATTAGGATAGGTTCATCTTGGCAGTGGCCTTCAGACAGATATGAGAAACACCGTTCACTTAGTCAACATCAAAACCATATATGTCTTTCTATATCCATCTCTTAATCTATCCATGTGTTTAGTTTGACTCCGAATATGATGTCCATTGTGAAACTATCTTAGTAGAGCTCTATCACTTATATGAATTTTAGTATGCTTGAGTGCAAACTCGTGTACAACAATTGGTATTTCGCATCAGGGTACTTCCTCCTGTAATCAACAAGTATGCCAACCAAGGAGGTTCTTTAGTGCTTTCCAAGGTTTTACATAGATAATTAGGGTCTGGAGTAAAGATTTTGTGGGTATATCTCTAGTAATCCCTCCCGAGACTATAACTCGGCCGTAGGGCCACCTAGAGGTTTAAAGGCTTATTGCATACGCTAAATGCAATCAACGATGCCTGCGACAGTGAGTTAGGATTTTATTTTTATTTATTTTGCTCGAGGACTAGCAAATAATAAGTTTGGGGGTATTTGATAGACGCATTTATGTGTCTAATATAGCTCATTTGTATATAATGTTAGTGCTCGATATTGTACTTATTTGGTTATTTTATTTATTTGTAGGTGTTTTTGGAAGAATAAGGCTTTCTGGCGAAATTGGCTGAAAATGTGGCATTTGGACCTCCGTACATAGCACACCGGAAGCTCTCCAGAAGTGTACCGGAAGTACCCCATAAATACCCGGAAGGAACCCCGAAAAAGTGCGGAAAACATCCCAAAAGAATGGCTAAAGACACCCCTAATTTGGATAAGGGGCACCCCATTTCAGGGCATGTGCTAAAGGGACACCATAACTGGATTAGGGGGAGGTCAGTTTCCTTCTCAAAATTCAAAACAGAAATTGGCGGGAAAACAAGGAAGCAACGACAATAGTTTTGGATCAAGGAATTGAGCGACTTCTGAGGATATTCAATGAGCAAATTTGGTACCCACGGACTCTACAAGACATAAGGGACCTGTTAGAAGCGATTAGACCCATCTAATTGGGCTGGATAAGTCAGAAAATCCACACAAAGTCAAGACAGTGCACACGGTTTCTGTTTAGGGTTTGGGATTGGTCAGAGAGATTTATGGGATATTCTTGCGTGGATATATACCAATTCGGTTCATTCCAAGTCAGAGAATAGTTTGGATACGAGAGAATAGCCAACAGAACCACGTGAATCAACAGGAAAGTGATTTTTCTCCAAACTGCCCGAGAAGAATAATGAGATTATTCTCGGATTTGATCGAGTTTCTAGGGAGTTGGATAGCTATAAATAGCTGTGTTTTCATCATAGAAGAGTTAGAAAACCTTAGGAGAGATTTTTGAGTCCAGGAGAGCCGAGGAGAAGCGATTACAGAGAAGACAGTGCTGTTGCTGCTGCTTCCATTGAAGAGCTTCAAGAACACGAAGAACAGACTCGCATAGTCAGTCGTTCTTCAGCAGTCTTAAATAACCATACCAGTGTCGTTCTTTTACAGCAGTAAATACTTATCGTTTACAACAGTCTTAAATAGCACTTACCCCTTTGTAACAGTGACGCTGTAACACTTCTACAGCGTTGCTAATTCCTGTTTCATCTTATATACATCAATAAAAACACCTATTTTAGCCATGAATTTATCTTCTGAGTGTGTTTTTGGGATGAGGAGCTAAACCCATTAGCCAAGGCAACGGAGGAATCCATTGTTCCAGATTAATTGGTATAATTCTATTTTTAGTATTTATTTGTAATATTATTATTTAATTATTTGCATGGAATTGAATTTGGAATATTAGTTTTTATTGAATATTTGTGAATTAATTTGATGAAGCATGCTGGGTTTTAAAAACTTTTGATGTTTTATACTCTTTGATTACAATTATTACTTCAAAAATATATTTGAGGCAAATATTAGAATTATTTTTAAGGATAGAATTGCATGAATATTATTTAGAGTTTACTATTTATTTGGTCAATGGTGGAATCCAAGTCTTGGTGTTTTTCTCTATAACTTTGAACTACTTTATTTACTTGCTTGTTTAATTTAAATCTGAAAAAAAATTATTGTCTTCACAAGTCTGAAAAGACCCCTTTTTGCCACTACAACTACAACAGCATTTGAAAATCCATCAGTCGACAATCCAAGTATGCATAGCACAAGCAAATACACGTGGTAAAGAAAGCAATAGTGGGTTAGAGAACATACCAGGGAAGTTTGCTGCTGGAGAAGTGGCAGCGCTGCTGCTGGTCGGATTCAGCAAGTTGAGGAGCTGAGCGTATTGTTCAGCCGTGATGGTGGGAGCATCAGCAACCTGGACAGGGGTAGCAACAGTTGCAAGAGCACGGGGATCAGCATCCTTTGAAGAGGCGTTTGGATAACCATGAAGTTTCCAACAGACCAGACGAGTATGGCCGTGCCTATTACAGTGATCACAACAAGGCCGTGGTCGTTTATTTCCGTTGGTGCTGCTGTTAACAGGGCGGAACTGGGAGGAAGAGCGAGGTGGTCTGTTGTCTGTGCGAACAACACTTAAAGCAGCAAACTCAACAATGGGAACAGCAACAGAGTTGATTCCTTGCTGCTCCTCTTCCTGACGAACAAGGTTGTAGAGTTTGGCAGCCGATGGTAACGGCTCAGTGACTAGGAGTGGGCTTCGCAAGGCAGAGAAACGATCCTGAAGACCCTGTAAAAATTGCATAGCACGGTCTTGATTATGTTATTCAATAAAGGACTTACCGGAATGACAAATACACGGTGTTGGAGGTCGAAAAGAATCCAATTGATCCCAAAGAGTCTTGAGCTGTGTGTAGTATTGAGCAACAGTGTGATGTTCCTGTTTCAAGTTGGAAATCGATTGCTTGATGGCATACAACTTTGTTGCATTTGACTGAGCAAATCGGCTCTTCAAGTCCATCCACATCTCATGGGAAGTGTCGAAGGACATGATACTACGACCAATCTCTGGTTCACAAGAGTTGCAAACCCAACTGCCAACAAGATCGTCACATCGTTTCCAGTAGGGGATATCAGCTGGAATGTCTGGTTTGACAATGGTGCCATCGGTGTAGCCAACTTTGGCCTTTGCACTCAAGGCCTTACGAAATCCTCTAACCCAAGTGGCATAGTTTTCACTTGTGAGGGATGGTTGAAAGAGAATGGTTGTAGGGTTGTCTGCCGGATGAACATAGTATGGACTAGAGGGATGAAGGTGAGGATTAGAATCAGCAAGACCGGTGCCAGTGTTGCTGTTGTTTGTGGAAGAATCAGTGATGTCGCCCATTGATGCTGTAGGAAGAAGATGATTGCTCTGAACTGGAAAACGATGGATATCACAGCCGGTGTTGCTGTTGTTTGGAGAACCGGATTTCTGAAATACCTAGCACGAAGATACCATGTAGGATTTATATTTAGGAGACAATGTTTAATGTTTTCACAACTGTGAATATTTTGGTTATTCTCATTGATATATATAGTAAATCAGATTACATAGGAAATAACTAAGAAGTTACAACAGATAGAGATATTCTAGGAATATGACTATATTTATGTAAGACTAAGCTAGGAAAGAATCAGTAAATTGGGAAACCTAGTAAACCTAGTAGACTAAACAGATACGTCGCTAGCATATTCTTTTGGTTTCAGATTTTATGTCAAACGTTCTGATGTTTTAAATTTTGTATGCCTCATATAGTAGCATTTGCCTAGATGCATTGGTAGTGTATTACACCAATTGGACGGTCTTAATTCATGTGTTCAGGTCAATCACATTCACCCAGTATTGAATTTTTTTTTTCTTTTCTATTTCAAGTATTTGTTTTAATCGGTATCAATTTATATTTATGTTGAAGGTTGGAGACCATGCGGGTAACTATGCAGCAAGAGTGTTGATCTCTTTGAGAGTGTTGCTGCAGAAATAATCAACCCTAATATACTCTAGCGTACAATGGCTACTCGTTGCAAAAATTAAGAGCAGGTTTGTGAATGACCTGGCTATTCACTATGATGCTTAGTTGTGTATAATATTTTTTTTTACTCATGCTAAACACTATTAAAATTCTACAATTCAATCGAATAGGATCTGCCAATTGGTTTGACGATGGTTCCGTTAATATTCACTTTGTTTACCTCTTGACATTGTATTTAATTTTTGGAAATTCCTATCTTGCTTTATTAAACACCTGATTCATTTGAAACAGTAGTTGTTGTTCCTTATTTATTCAAAAATATTAAAGTATCCGAAATACCTTTTCTTTCTCTTATTTTCTCTTTTATTCACCATGTTTTCTTTCTTTTTATTTTCTCTCTTTGCTTAACATTAATAAAAAAAAAACTTAAAAATGAAATATCTTTCAAAATATAAGTCGAAAATTATTAAATTTTATATATTCGGAAAGGTCTCGTCCAGATCTACAAAATGAGTACCCATTATACTATGTTTCGAAATTTTAATTTTTTCGGTATAATAGTAGTTTATTTTCAAGAATGAACACTATTTTAGAACATAGTAGTTCATTCTACTTCTAGCAGTTCATTTCCTAGAATGAACTCGCATATGCTACCAATTTGTTTTTGTAGAATGAACTCATAAAAGCATTTCATTATTAAGAATGAAGTCACAATAGTAGTTCATTATTATAGTTCACATTGAAGAATGAACTCGTGATAGATGTTCTTATTGTCGAATGATCCATATTGTAGAATGAACTCGTGATAGGTGTTCATATTGTATAATGAACTCCTAATAGTATTTCATATGGTAGAATGAACTCGTAATAATAGTTCATTATACCAGTTCATTTTGTAGAATGAACTCGTTTTATAGTTATTTTTTAGCCTAAGGATAACGTAAAAATTAAAAGCTCCGAAACATATCTACAATGGTATTCGTTGGAAAGCTCTTGACGTGGGATTTCCGAATATATAAAATTTATCATTTCTGGACATGTGGTTCAAAAGATATTTCAATTATTTATTTATATTTATTAAGAGAAAAAAAATAGAAAAAAATGGCATTTCTACAACTATTAAAAGGTTATGACATCATTCATGACGTCATTCCACGTGGGTATTGTCCATTCTAGGACCAAACAATAATATTTTAGACCAAACAATAATATATATTTTAAAAAAGGATCAAACAGACTGTTGACTGGGTCAACTGGACCAAACTAACTTTAATATATTATTATTAGGACTAAATGGTATTTCCTACGGGATTGAATTCACTTTAAATTTGATAAAATGGGTTCATTTGTTAACCAAATTCGATATGTTGGCTTGTTTCAAGTATTAATTTAATAAAAGTAATAAATTATTAAATAAAATATAAAGGAAAAGGAAAAAAAATTAGACTCAGCCGTATCTGATTAGGCTGAATTAGATTGGGCTGAATCTTAAAACCGGAATTTTTACAAACATGGTTAGTCATAATTTATGGACAAATGAAATTAGTGGTAATTTTTGTACAGACACAGCCCGTCCTTTAAAAAATAGTACACCAAAAATATAACACACATTAGGACGGGCTGAATTTGTCATATAACCTAGTTTATGATAGTTACAGTCCGTCCTAAAATCCGCATTTTGGACTGGTGTCATGGTTCTTCTTCTGCCAATATTGAAGAGCCTTCGCCCCATCCTGATAACACCATTCTTCTCATCAATCAAACTGGTCTTTTCATCGTTCAGTTGCCTAATAACACCTCGAAGACGTCGAGCACGAGACCTAGAAGATCCTATAATTTCATATACTTATTAAACTCAAGCTTAAGATGTCCAAACTTTTGCTTATAATCCTAAGTATCATCTTCCACATCATCCTCCTCATTCCCAGACAACAAAAAATCCTTCCTAAGAGAATTAAAATGCACCAGAAGAGCCTCCCTCTCTATGTTCGTGGCAATGGTAAGATCATACATATCAAACACCTCTACAAGGAACCTCTCGACCCTCAACTAAAGAAAGTTTCCTTAAAAGAACAATAAAAGGCAGGGAGAAAAAAAAAGGGCAAAGATATACTTGCTAGAAAATTATTCCGAACCCGGGCAGCATTCGCCGCGCTCACACTGACAGATAACTCCCCGTTAAATCTATCGCGATCCTTGTGGAGTAGGGAAATGTCGCCTTGAAGACTTACGACTTCGCATCTAAGAGAAGAGATCTGGGCAGACTGAACACGAACCAAGCTCGCCACCTTGCGATAATCCTCAATGTGAGCAACCATGCGACACATATTATGAAAAACAGTATGAACAATGTAGATAGGAGGGTAACATACTCAATCCAGAGCGAAAATGCAAAACATCTAGATTACTAGATAATCGAACGCGAGATGTTGCTCGAGGGAAAGCTCATAACTAAAATCCCATCCGGGCTGAGGGACATCAACAGAAGACTGCGGAGCAAGGTTTAACTCCAATTCGCGAAAAGGAGCGAGAGCGTGATCAAACATAGATAACTGAGCAATAAAATCTATCTTAGAAAAAAAGTTCACAGCAGCGTCTTCAGGGGAAGAAGAACTTCCTGGTTTTGTCATACTAGGAGCGGGAATGGACCGCTTGTCTCATAAATGTCAACGACATGAGAGCTATTCGTTTATCAGTAGTTGAAGACCTCACATCAGAAGATAGCGCGACAGAAGCGTCAAGCCAGGCTGAGACAGACACTTCGGCAGATTCCAAGGTCAAAGGGATAACCACGTTGATAAGGGGCTTATCCTTCGACATGCCCCTGGACTTGTTTCTACTCTGGCTAAACTAGATGATTTTTTCCTTCTTGGATTTGTGCAAAGTTGGGGAATCCTCACGATCGAGTTCCCTATCTTCGTCCTCAAAACCTTCACCTCCTTCATCCTCGCCCTCATCCTCGGTCTCCTCCTCATCAGGAATAGACTAAACAAACAGAAGTTAGATTAATAGGAAAAAGCAGTGAAACTCATCTACAAAGTAGCGGTTCGCACTACCTGTTTCGAACATGAAGGTATTTTCCCGGACTTCGCCTCTGCAAGTTTTTATCTCCTCATGCAAGATTGTGTATATTGTAATATTCTCATTCATTGTAAATTGACCCTATATTGGGTATGTAAATCCATATATAATGCAATGCATATCCACCAAGTTATGTGTGGAAAATATTCACCGAATATCTAGTTTTGTTTTGGTATCAGCCAAACCGATCCTAAAAATCACGTCTCATCTTCATCTTCAGTTTCAATGTCAGGTCCAGAAACTTCAACCCTGCATCAGATCCATGTTAACCATTTGATCAACATCAAGCTTAATGATTCAAACTACACTCTATGGAAAGCTCAGTTCCAGCCTCTTTTGAAAGGTTACAGACTGCAAGGATATGTTGATGGGACTTACCAACAACCGTCACAACATCTACCTAATACCCAAACAGTCAATCCATCCTATATCAAGTTTGAAGAACAGGACCAAATCCTGCTGGGCTGGATTCTCTCATATCTTACAGAAAGTGTTCTAGGAAGGGTCACTGGACTCAAAACTTCCAAAGAAGTATGGGATGCTCTAGAGAAAAGATATGCCCCAAAAACTAAAGCTCATCTTTTGCATCTCAAGAGACAACTCCACAGTCTCCAAAAGTGTAAGATCAAAATGCAAGAGTATTTTTGTAAGTGTAAACAATTGTTTGATGCTTTTGAAGCGTCTGGCAATCCCCTAAGTGAGGAAGATATGCAACAATCTATTCTAAGTGGCCTAGATCAGGCGTATGACTCTATTGTTACTACACTCAGCGCGATTGAAGTAGCTGATATGGACACTTTTCATGCGCATCTTCTATCCTTTGATATGCGCTTAGAACAACAACTTTCACTGCTCCAACAACCAACGGCTCATGTGGCTTCTTCCAGCTACACAAGATCCTTTTCACAATCTGATCAGAGAAGGAATCAGCCTCGGAACAATCGACAAAGCAACAACAATAATCAAAGAGATGATGAAAGACCATGTCTAGTCTGCAAAAAGAAAAATCATGCTACACACAACTGTTGGTTCCGCAAGAAAAACAATGGCCCAGCACAATATGGTCGTCCAGCTGCCTATCTTACTCTACCTGGTGGAGCTACTGACAGCAATTGGGTTACGGACACTGGAACAACACATCATCTTACTGCAAATCTCAACAATCTTGCTATTCGTCATGAATATGATGGAACTGAGCAAGTCCATGTGGGTAATGGTCATGCATTACATATTGAAAATATTGGTAATGCCTCTTTTTCACATAATAATAGAACTTTTAGCCTCAATAATATGCTCCATGTCCCTAAAATAAAAACAAACTTGCTTTCGGTTTCCAAATTTTGCATAATCAAGTTTATTTTGAGTTTCACTCTAGTTTCTTTCTTGTGAAGGATCTACTCACCAAGACAATCCTGTTGCGAGGCAGCAGTAGAAATGGGCTATACATACTTGATGGTGTACGAGAGATTACTAAAGCTTCACCAACTGCTCTTGTCTCACCTACAATTCCAATATGGCATCAACGTCTTGGTCATCCAATGCTGCGCACGGTTTTGAAAGTGATCAAGAATTTTTCTCTTCCTGTTTCCAATAAAAAGTTTGAATTTTTCCATTCATGGTATGTTAGCAAAAGTCATAAACTCCCTTTTCCTATTAGCTATTCTATTTTTGATAAGCCTCTGAGCTTAGTTGTGTCTGACTTGTGGGTTTCCCCAACTGTTTCAAGAAATGGGTATCGTTATTACTTGCTTTTACTTGATGTTTTCTCTCATTATACCTGGATATATCCCCTATCTAGAAAGTCTGACGCGTTACCTGTATTTATACAGTTCAAAAAGCTAATAGAACATCAAACTGAACACAAAATAAAAGTGTTTCAATCTGATAATGGAGGAGAGTATAGGAAGTTTACAGCTTTTTGAAACAGCTCAGGTGTTGTTCACAGATTTTCATGTCCTCATACTTCTGATCAAAATGGTCTTGCAGAACGTCGTATTAGACACATTACTGAATCAGGTCTTGCTTTAGTATTTCATGCTTCCATGCCTAAGTCGTATTGGTCAGATGCTTTTACCACTGCTTGTTATCTCATTAATCGTATTCAAGCTTCGCAATATGAGTCTAAATCACCTTTAGAGATTTTACACAATAAAAAACCATATTTTTCTTTTCTCAAAGTCTATGGTTGTCTCTGATACCCATGTCTAAGACCTTATATGTCAAACAAACTAGAACCAATATCTCTTCCTTGTGTGTTTATTGGATATAGTAGTGCACACAAAGGATATCTATGTCTTCATGTGCCAAAAAACAAGATCTACATCTCTCGTCACGTCAAGTTTGTAGAAACAGAATTCCCATTTGCTTCCAAGCAACAGGTAAGCTCCCATGAACCTCAACATTTTGTATAATCTACTAAACTGCTTACATCACCTACTTTTACAAATCCCTCTTTAGCAGCTGAACCTAATACAACTCAGCAAGGTCCAACTGATGTTGTTATTCAACAACCTTCAGTGTTAGACCAAAGTGTACAGTCTTCAGCATTATCTATACCATCTACATCAGTTCAGGGAGTAGACCATGCAGATGATAGATCCGTCACTATTGAGAATACAGTTGTTCAGTCGCAACCACCACCACAAAACTCTATAGTGACAAGAGCAAAGGATGGCATCAGAAAACCGATTAAGAAGATGTGCCTAGCTGCATCAAAACATCCTTTGGGGATACCTGAGTTTATGGCTCCGTCTTGTTACAGTGAAGCTTCTAGAGATCCTAACTGGAGACCTCCAATGGACAAAGAAATCAATGCTCATATACGCAATGGAACGTGGAGTTTGGTTCCTTATGAAAAATGGATGAACATAATAGGTTCTAAATGGGTTTTTCGAGTTAAACAAAAACCAGATGGCACCATTGATGTACGAAAAGCTCGGCTTGTAGATAAGGGTTACAATCAAAGGGAAGGATTTGATTATGCAGAAACTTTGATCCTCGTAATCAAGCCTAGCACCATTCGCCTTGTTTTGTCCATTGCAGTCACACATGGTTGGACTATGCGTCAATTAGATGTTCAGAATTCCTTCCTCCATGGGTTCTTAACAGAAGAAGTATTTATGAAGCAACCATCTGGATATGTGGATCCAAATTACCCAAATCATGTATGTAAGTTGAACAAAGCCATCTATGGGCTAAAGCAGGCACCGTGTACATGGTACTCTAAGCTCAGCACACATCTGACAAGCCTTGGTTTCACAAACTCAATTGCAGACACCTCCTTATTCATACGGCAGTCACACAATGAGATAACCTATGTGCTTATTTATGTATATGACATCATCATCACAGGTTCAAATCGGTCCCTTATCACCAAACTTATTACTGACTTGAATTCTGTTTTTGCAGTCACAGACTTAGGTGAACTAAGTTATTTCCTAGGTATAGAAGTGATCAAACAAGACAACTGTGTGCTACTCAGTCAACAGAATTACATCTCTGATGTTCTCAAATGTACGAAAATGGAGGTATCCAAGCCAGTAACTACCCCACTTGCAGTGAATGCAATAATCAGCAGACAAGGAACTATACGATTTGCAGACCCCACTTTATACCGTAGTGTGTGTGGAGCGTTGCAATATCTTCATACTACTCGTCTGGATGTTGCTGTAGCTGTCAATAAAGTGTGTCAATACATGACTGACCCATTTGAAGAACACTGGGAGCTTGTGAAAAGAATTTTAAGGTATCTAAAACACACTGTGAATTATGGCTTAGTGTTACGGCCATCATCTGACACTCAATTACATGGTTACTCCGACTCTGACTGGGCTGGTAGTTTGGACGACAGAAGATCAACTAGTGGGTATGCCATCTACTTTGGAGTAAATCTTGTCTCATGGAGTTCCAGAAAACAGAAGACTGTTTCAAAATCGAGCACGGAGGCTGAACTCAGAGGTATTGCTATTGCTACCTCTGAGTTAATATAGATTCAATCTCTTCTGAAAGAACTAGGTATTACAATTCAATCACCTTCGTTGTGGTGTGATAACCTTGGATCCACGTATCTAACTTCCAATCTTGTGTTTCATGCTCGTATGAAACACATTGAAATTGATTACCACTTTGTAAGAGAAAGAGTTGCGAATAAAAAGCTGGAAGTCAAGTTCATCTCTACCAAAGACCAGTTAGCTGATATTTTTATGAAGGGCTTGGCTAACTCACGGTTTGATTATTTACGCAACAAGTTGAACATTCGGAAAACTCATGCACAACTTGAGAGGAGATGTTAAGGATACAACTATTAACGAAATTGTAGCTGATCCACATGCAAGATTTTATCTTCTCATGCAAGATTGTGTATATTTTAATATTCTCATTCATTGTAAATTGACCCTATATTGGGTATGTAAATCCATATATAATGCAATGCATATCCACCAAGTTATGTGTGGAAAATATTCACCGAATATCTAGTTCTGTTTGAAAGATCCTTCTTCTTCTTCTCAACAGCAATCTTCGCCTTATTCTCAAGCAAAGTAAGTTCTTTTGCTATCTTCAAATGCAAAGGAAATACATAATAAGGAGTCATGAAACGAAATAGAATAGAGAACAGAAAATAACACATACACAATCCTCTCGGTTATTCCAATTGAACTCCCAAGGATGGTGCAAGAGCATCTTTCCCAACAAGTGACTCGTCTGGAGCGGCACGAGGACTCCCATCTAGATTACGACCCCACAAAAGAGGACCCTCAACAATGAGATAAAAATTCATCCAACTAGGGTCACTGGAATGACGAAAAAGGCTGTTCGTGTTGCAATGATGATCCACATGCTCCAACAATTTCTTTACACCGTCCTCCAACTTCGCCCTACTCAAGCGAACACCCCAACGAGAACCATCTTTCATAACCCAATTCACATTATATCGCTGAAAGAAGGACTCAAAGGTGTAACCCGCGCGGTCATAAGGGTCCACTATATCGGGACAGAGAGATTTTCCTAGACCAATCGCGCGAAGTGCAAATTCAAGGATAACACGAATCACGTCACCACTTAGTTGGTACGAGCACGATCAATTCCTGCGAAAAACTGATAGAATAAAGGAATTTTGGATCAAAAAAGGGAAGAGGAAGACCAGCCTTTAGTTGACCCAGCGCAACAGACATACGATTTGCGATCCATGTTTCTCCTAAGATCTTTTCCTCACTCATAGGAATGGTAGGAGACGAACCAGGTGGAATAATAATCTTGAAACCCTTATCCTTCAGCGTCACCTGGAAACCCTTGATAATATCAACCAATTTCTTCACAGGTTTGCGCTTTATGTTGCAGAAATCGAATGGAGATGCGTAGGGGGTGTTAAAATTGGAAAACTTCGAATGACATTAGCAATGGCAGAAGAAAGATCGTAGCCATTCCATGGAAAGCACAAAATGGTTAACCGAGGGAACTAACTTACCGAGAAGGTGATGGGACAACAGCAGCAGGAGCAGGCACGTCTTGGTCCGCCATAACACCAGAAATGAAGAGTCTGAAAAGAAGAGTTCAACAAAGAAAAAGATGAACAGAGAAGGGAGAGGGTAAAGTAAGAAAAATAAAAACTTTCTTCTTTTTACCTCTCTCCTAGATATTTATCTGAAGGAAAACAGTAAATACGTGCCTCCCAAAGAGGAAGAAACCGCTAACATGTATGACGGTTACGTCGAAATCATGGAAAAATGTCGGGTAAGATAGAGAAAACGAAAAGACAGATCAGGCACGAGGCTCTGACCAGGAATTCTCGCATGATTCCCCTTATAGAAGTACAATGCGAGAAGAGACAAAATTTTGGGACGAAATATTGCACAAGATAAATCCATAATTTCTCCCAGCTAAAATAACCATGAGCACGAAGAAGAGAAAAAATATCGCGAAGAGTAATTATGCGATAACAAGAAAGAAATGCGAGTATCAGTTACACGATGACTACCACAGGATATTCATCAAGAAGAACACAAAGCAGTAATGCGAGAGACAGTGACATCTCTCCAAAGCCAGGCTAATAAGACAAACTGAAATAAGATCAGTAAACAAAGATCTTGCATATGATCTTCAGTTGTCTTCTACTGATGTATTGTCCTATATAAGGATTCAAATAATGGAAGGAGAGGGTATTCAGTTAAGTAAGAGGGCTACGAAATGCTTCTAGAGAAAAGATAAAGAAGCCATTAGAGCTTAGCCTTCATTTTATTTCCTCCATTGTTGTGTATCAAATATATTTGTAATCATAGTAAGAATATCGCACATCTAATACAAAATTCTTGAGAAGCTCATGCTAGTGTTAAAGTGGTGTATAATATCATTAATGTTTGAGTTAATCTCCATGACTTAGACTTTGTGTTATTATCATCTTAACGGGTATAGTTGTGGGATTTTCCGCAACTACATAATAATCTTACTGCACATAAAAACTTTATTACTCCATGTGACACATTTTTCTTTTCTTTCTTTTGAAAGGGGTGGGTTGTAAAATTGATAACCGGATGCCGAGGAGACAAAAATTACAGAGACATCCATGTGACACTTTTAATAAACGAAAAAGTCGAAAGAAAAATAGTGTTTCATTAATGAGTAAGCCTACTTAAACTGAGTTTCTTCGAAAAAAAGAATCCGTTTTTGATGCTTAGTGACTTTAAAGAAGAAAGCAGGTTTCCTATTGATAGAAGAGAGTAGTTTACAAGGAAGCTGACTGTCATTGCTTCTTCAACGGTGTTAGATGAAGATAGTGATTATCGAAGATTTAGAAGAACATAGTGAAGGCCTTCATGATTGTGAATTTGAGAGAAATCTTCATCTCTTGCCTTGTGAAAATAAGATCTCGAAAAGAAATGAGAGACACTCGAATAGAACAGAGAGAGGGAGCTTCACATGCTCAAAAGGAATAGAAATAATGAAAGATAAGCAAGAGTCTATATAGGGAGGGGTCACAGATCTCGCTAAAAAAGGTCTTTCTCCTACTCATATCTATAGCGGGAACTGCTCAAATTTCATGCTTTAAAAGTCATGTAATCAGGTATTCAACAGCTTTGTAACAGAACTACTTCCACGCCTTAAATCTATAGTCCTTCGGGAAGTTTATAAAGGTAGAGGAACAAACGAATGATACATATTAGAATACGGGCATCCAATTCAAAACCAATTGGCAATGAGTGGAGAGGCCTTTTGAGTTGGATGCCCTAAAGAATTATAAGCCGCAGGATCTTAGATTGCCCAGACAATGTGGGACTAATAATCTCAACACGCTCCCTCACGTGTAGCCTCATCGGGTGGCACGGAGTAAAGGCGCAGTCAAAGACTCGTCGCAAATAACCTGCTCTGATACCATATTAGAATACGGGCATCCAACTCAAAACCAATTGACAATGAGTGGAGAGGCCCTAAAAAATTATAAGCCACAGGATCTTAGATTGCCCAGACAATATGGGACTAATAATCTCAACAATACAAGTGTAGAAAAAACTTAATCCTGTTAGAAAACAACAACATGGACAGTGGAATTAACTCATTTTTGTTACCTACAGATCCCAAGATACTGATTCCTTACTTCCACATCCATTCATGCTGATTCAATCTGACGTTCCGAGGAACATGTATCAAAAAAAATAACATATAACTCCAATTTGAATAATAGAAGCCAAAATTTGTGCTGTAGTATGCCTTCATCTGTTTCTTCTTTCCCTTCGTGGCACATTACAAGAGTTAATTAGTAACATTATCGTCATGATGTTCACCTTCTAATTACTCCAGCACCATCCGTGAGGAGACAATTTCCAGAACTCTCTCTGGCATTGCACGCATCTTAGAAATCATGAGTGTTTAAACCATCCTTAAAGATGTCATCTGTTCGTCTCTTTCCTGTAAACATCTCTAAAAATAGAATCCATTAACTATACACATCACCTTGTGTAGCCACGTCATCACCCAGCCATTTCTGTTCAAGCCAAAATAGATTTGAGAATAACTTCTTGTGAAGCAGATTTTGTTTGCTTCCGACTTTCAAGATTGAATTCTATCTATTAGGTTAGTCCCAATTAATAAATCCCCCAGTAGCAGCAACCCATCATTTTCCACCCGTATTACCAGAATATTGAACGGGGTCGTTATAGGGTAAACTATCAGTATTGAGATCTGTTAGCCCTACGAGCAAGGTTCTCACTGCTGCCTTGTTAGTAAATTTCCGAATCAGCAAGCTATGTTGTAAAAGGCGCCCTGGGAGCTCGACTAGGCGCGTGAGTCGCCCAGGGGGCGCCTAGAAAGAAAAGGCGCTTTAGGCGCCAAAACAAAACTGATTTTGTTGTTTTCTAATTTTTCCTTGGGACACCTAGAGCGTCTAGGCGCGCCTAATACAACATAGTCGGCAAGAGCTGCAAAAGTTCTGTTCTCTTTGGATTCACTGTAAAGCTTGGAATTATGCGTGCCTACGCTTGGTGAAAGTTACCAAATATTTTCTGATCATATTTATAGTGAGCACAGCACGGCTCTAATTTATTTCACATTTTCATGCTTTACAGATAATCCGGTGGCGATGAAATTGTACTTCCATAATACTTCCGTGCATGAAGACAAAGATTATGACATGGAACTTATTTTTATTACATACCGATTCCAAGATACTGATTTTTTACTGCCTGTACATCCACAATGATGTCATTCATGCTGAGTCGATCTGATGGTAACTCTGAGGAACATATTACTCCAATCTGGATTATAGAAGCTAAAATCTCTCTCGTTGTATGTCTTGCCCTGTTTCTTCTTTGGCATCGTGGCATATTATAACTGTTAGTTTCAGTATTTTCAAGATGTTCAACTTCAAATTCTAGCAGCAATCTTGAATCGACAATATCCAAAACTCGCTCTGGAGATGCATGCATTTTAGAGAATTTATGAATGTTCAAACCATCCTTAAACACGTCATCAGTTGGTCTCTTTCCTGTAAACATCTGTAACAGTAGGATCCCATAACTGTACACATCGCCTAGTGTAGACACATCACCACCCATTCCATATTCTGTTCAAACCAAGACAAAGATTCCTCAGAAAAGTTTCAAAACCTAATTAAACTACTCATATACACACATCAATAGTAACTGATCTATTTCTTCTTACCAGGAGAGACATAACCAATGGAGCCCTTTATCGCAATAGAACTTGCATCTTGTTCATTCATCTGTTGAGAATTGCTGGATGTCTTGTGAAGGAACTTAGCCAAGCCAAAATCACCCACATGCGCAGTTAAATCATCATCAAGAAGGACATTGCTTGGCTTCAGATCACAATGAACAAGGGGCGATTTACAATCATGGTGAAGATACTTCAGTGCAGAAGCAACATCAACAGAAATGTTCAACCTTCTTTTCAGGTTCAAATTCTTTACATGCATTTGGTCGCCGACGTTTGTGTCACTCAGACTTGGGTGTAACCAATCCTCTAGACTACCATTAGACATGAACTCAAAAACTAGAGCTTTGAAATTATTACCTTGAAAATCAGTACTCGTACAACAAGTAACGATCTTGAGTAAATTTCTATGTCTAACTTCCCTTAGGGCATCACATTCGGCCATAAAACTCTTGGTTGCACCTCTTTGCTGAAGATGTAGAACCTTAACTGCAACAGGTATTGATTCAGCTTCACGAAGAATTCCCTTGTACACAGATCCAAAACTTCCAACACCGAGCAAGTTGGTAGAGTCACTGAATCCGTTGGTAGCTTTAAGAAGCTCATTGTAAGAAATTCCCTTGAATTGATTAACTAAGTCTAAAGCCGTCGGATGAAGTTTTTGGTTTGCCTTTTTTCTCCAGCAGAATAGAAAAACCACCATCAAAGTTAAAAATAAAACACCAAAAGAAATGACAATAGATATTGCTTTCGCTGACAATGATTTCTTTTGCTTTTGCTTTAATGGGATGTAGCACTTCGCCAGCTTTATTTCAGGTATACCACCACAAAGCTTATTATTCCCTTGGATTGAAAATGCACTTGTGTTCTTAAATACACCATCTTTAGGCACTTCCCCTTCCAGATTATTATATGATAAATTCAAATCAAGAAGCGTTGATAGATTTTCAAGGCCTTTAGGTAATGCACCAGACAGGTTATTGTGGGAAAGATTTAAAATCTGAAGACCCTTCAAGAAAGTAATAGCTGAGGGAATATCTCCGTGAAAAAAGTTGTCGTTCAACTCAAGACTTGTTAAGCCTATACACTCGCCTATGGTACTTGGGATTTCACCAGATAATTTGTTTTCTGACAGGTCTAATACCCCGAGGCTTTTAAGGTTGCCAACTTCCGCCGGGACTGGACCAGTAAGTGAGTTATTAGCTAAGTTGAGGAACCTTGATAGAGATGGAAGTTTTAAAACTTGTGCTGGTATACTACCAGTTAACCTATTGCTCCAGAAGGATAAGCTGTGCAGAGATTCACAATTTCCAATACTCGGAGGAATTGAACCCGTCAGATTATTAAACGATAGAGTGAGTAGGAGCAATCGTGTTAAGTTACCGAAAGAGGAAGGTATTGAACCCGATAATTTGTTTCGTCGAAGATCTAATGTTCCCAAATTTTGAAGGTTCCCAATGCCTGTAGGAATACTACCTGTGAACAGGTTGTCTGAAAAATCAAATACCGTTAAACCTAAAAGATTTTGAATACCCGCTGGAATACTTCCATATAACTGATTATTTCGAAGACTTAGTGTGGCAAGGTTTGCAGAGAAATTAGCCATGGAGATAGGTAGCACGCCACCGAAATTATTGATGCCTAAATATAAATAATTTAGATTGGTGGAATTTATTATTGAATCAATGAAGTTCAGATCATTAGCTTGTCCAGTTCCAAGATTATTTTCTCCTAATGCCAACCGCGTGAGATTTTTTAAGCTACCAAGGTTATAAGGTACTGATCCAAAGAAATTATTTATTCCCAGTTGTAGAAATCTAAGTCTAGTCGAATTGGAAAACGAAGTGGGAAATGTTCCGGTGAAATTGTTATCTAACACCGAAAAATAGTTGAGATTTGGAAGAATGAAAACAGGAATGCTTCCATGGAGTTGATTTACACTCAATGAAAAGACTATAAGAGATGAAATATTGTATAGTTTGGAAGGGACCGTACCTGAAAGATTGTTGGAAGAAAGATCAAAATACTTTAAGTTTGTAAGTTGGCTTAGAGGGCTTGGGATTCTTCCGTGAAATTTGTTAAAACTAAGACTAAGACGAGTAAGAGATGATGAAAGGTTACCCAATGAAGCTGGAATCTCTCCTGATAGACTATTCTCCCTTAGATCCAGAAGTATGAGCTTAGATAAGAAGGCTAATTCGTTAGGAATTCTCCCCACAAGATGGTTGTGAGTAAAATCAAGGTATATGAGATTAGAACAACTAGAAATATTCTGTGGAATTTCGCCTTCCAGTAAATTATGGGTAAGGCTGAGGTATTTTAATCGAGAAAGACGACCAAGTTGATGTGGGATTTCACCAGTTAAACTGTTGTTGTCGAGGTTGAGATACTTAAGAAAGCTAAGGTTTCCAATATGGGGAGAAATGGAACCTAACAATCTTTGGGATGTAAGATTTAACATAGTGACTCTACTTGGATGACGACGACTGCATGTAACACCTCTCCACTTGCAATAATGAAGAGTATCATTGTCGCTGTTCCACGAACTCAGTGTTCCGAGCGGATCTTCAGTAATTCCATCCTTGAAAGCGAGTAATGCCAATTGGTCGTTGGATTTGTTATCGTGGACGACAACAAGACAACTAACATCCATGACAAACATGGACATACACGAGATGATGAGAATAAAGCAGCCAAATGATAACTCTATATTAAAGTACTTCAGACTCAGCTGTTGCTTTGGTACCATCTTCATCTTGATAAAAAACATCTACAGAGCTAAATGTTTGGCCCAAATGAAAACTTATATGGAAAACAAAGTGATACTTAAATGAGTGCGGTGAGTATTATACACGATGGAGTTAGTAGAAGGATAGCAATAATTTGAAGTGTATGTGTTAATGGATTACTATAGACACCTTAGGTAGGTGATGTGTTAATGGAGTAGTATAGACACCTTAAGTAGGTGATCAAAACTGTTTGAGTGTTGACTTCGTGAAGCACACATGGTGAAAAATAACCTAGAAAAAATATTTATATTTTATCTAGGTCTTGCGTGGGAGAAGCTATCTAGATGGACCACGCGAACTGCTAACCTAAAGTCAGCTCCTTGGCCGGCTAGATTAATTCCTGACGTTCACATTTTTCTTTACGTATAGCTTTCAAGACATTTGCGTGTTCATCGCGCATTCTTTCTTAATTTGCAGAAATAAATTATATATGTCATGCTATGATGACATTTATCGATCTCACGTCAAAATTTCTGTAGACACGGGACGGGGTGTTTACAGTTGATGAGTTCAACGGTATTCTATATGGTGAATACGTCGTTGCCGGCCAAGTGAGATGTTTACATTTGTTGACTTCGGACAACAATTAAGTGATGTAAGATTAACTCTTCGTTTTTGCTCGATTAGGTTCGGTACCAAGACCTACAATTTGGAAAACATGGTTAGGCCTCAAATTAGGCCCTAAATGGTCTAGGGATTTTTAGGTTGAGACTTGAGAATTTCAAAGGGTAAATCTTCAGAGGGTTACAGAGAAATCAGATTTATGTTATTTTTGGGAAAATCGTGGTTTATTTTATTTACGGGCTTGAGGAGTAAACCCGGTGGTTTATTGCCTATGACCCGTGAGCCTTTAGAAACCCACGCCTTGACCTGGACTTGTTAAACACACAATTTCATACCTAGGGCTTTTAAGATTTTTTTTTTGAACCATTTTTTTGGGGACCATGGTTTTTTTGAGGGGACCATGGTTTGATTAGCCACCTTCCCTATAATTATAAGGGGTGTCCTAAAAGGTAGAGATGACTAGTTTACCCTTTTACCTAATTAAAATTGTAACTAATCTACAACTTCTTCAAACTGTATTCTACAATTTTTCTTCTTCTCTTCTTCATCAATTTATGATCATCTAAACCTGATCATATACAAATCTAATCAAAATCATCAAATTTTCATCATCGACGATTAATCAATCTTTTATTAACAAACCCATCCATAAGTATTTTCCCACAAACCCATTACTTCTAATTCGTTTTTAATTAAAAAAATTTAGCCGTAGTCATCAAAATATGTTGAATTTGGAGGTTACAGTAGTAAGTTCGGTTAGGAAAAATTTGAAAAAAACCCTAGTTTTACAATCGAACTTTTAAAAATGAAGAACACAAAGAACACTTCGGCTAAGATTTTTTTTTTTTGCCTAACCGAACACCTGAGTTCGGCTGAGTCGCAAAAATAATTTCAAAACCGAACTCTTCTCGAAATAGCCAAATGTTGAGTTCGGTTTAATCGCAAAATATTTTTTTTTTGCGAACTTACCGAACTCTGTTGTTTAAAGTTCGGTTACAAAATATTTTTCCTAATTGCATATATGCATATATAAGCCCAGTTCGGTTGATTCGCAAAATATGTTGAAGTTTGCGAACCAACCGAACTTCTAACACTAGGTTACTTTTAACCTGCAGTTCGGTTGGGAATTTTTTTTGCAACTAACTGAACTATTAGGTTCGGTTGGGAACTTGGTTGCGTTCAAGTTTGCGAACTAACCGAACACACAAGATGTACCCAAATAATTTTATAAGCCCAGTTCGGTTGATTCGTAAAATATGTTGAAGTTTGCGAACCAACCGAATTTCTAACACTAGGTTACTTTTAACCTGCAGTTCGGTTGGGAATTTTTTTTGCAACTAACCGAACTATTAGGTTCGGTTGGGAACTTGGTTGCGTTCAAGTTTGCGAACTAACTGAACACACAAGATGTACCGAAATAATTTTATAAGCCCAGTTTGGTTGATTCGCAAAATATGTTGAAGTTTGCGAACCAACTGAACTTCTAACACTAGGTTACTTTTAACCTGCAGTTCGGTTGGGAATTTTTTTGCAACTAACCGAACTATTAGGTTCGGTTGGGAACTTGGTTGCGTTCAAGTTTGCGAACTAACCGAACACACAAGATGTACCCAAATAATTTTATAAGCCCAATTTGGTTGATTCGCAAAATATGTTGAAGTTTGCGAACCAACCGAACTTCTAACACTAGGTTACTTTTAACCTGCAGTTCGGTTGGGAATTTTTTTTGCAACTAACCGAACTATTAGGTTCGGTTGGGAACTTGGTTGCGTTCAAGTTTGCGAACTAACCGAACACACAAGATGTCCCAAATAATTTTATAAGCCCAGTTCGGTTGATTCGCAAAATATGTTGAAGTTTGAGAACCAACCGAACTTCTAACACTAGGTTACTTTTAACCTGCAGTTCGGTTGGGAATTTTTTTTGCAACGAACCGAACTATTAGGTTCGGTTGGGAACTTGGTTGCGTTCAAGTTTGCGAACTAACCGAACACAGTACCCAAATAAATTGTTAAGTTCAAAGTTCGGTTACTACGAAATTTATCCTAGGTAACCGAACATTACACTGTACGACCAAAACCTCCATGAACGAGCGAGTTCGGTAACCTGCGTGTTTGGAAAACGTAACCGAACTACACTTTCAGGTGTGTTCGGTTACATGTTCTTGACATATGGTAACCGAACTGGTCCAAATCTACATAAAAAATTTCATTTTTTTGAAAGTTTGGAGCAATTCAACCAACATTATCTAAGTTTGAAGCATACCTGGGTACCCAAATACCCTTCCTCCGGTTGTGGTTGGTCAAATCCATCGTTTTTCATGTTTTCCTTTTTCATCTTCTCTAACTTTACTCTCTCAATAATTCTACTTCTTTAAAAAAAAACCATCTGATTTTTTAATCTCACTATCTTTAACTTAATCATCTCACTAATCACTACACTAGCTATTATTAACACTAACTAATCATCATCCAAAATTAATCAGGAGGGTATTTATGTATTAATATAAATATCTAGATAAGGGATGACCTAGATTTACTTCTAATGTTTTTACCCAAAATAAAACCATGATCCCCTAAAAAAAAAGCATGGTCCCCAAAAAATGGTTCTTTTTTTTTAGGGTTTTCTGAAGTTGAAAGCTGTTGACGAAAGGTGGTTTGTCATTGATGGACAATCTTCCCCTTGATATATCATTAGACATATTTTCTCGATTATCAGTTGATACAGTCTTGAAATGTCAACGAGTATGCAAAATATGGAGGAACCTCTTATCACTTGTAAAACCAACTTTGCTGCGATGCACTTATTGCGACACACTCACTATCAAAAGATGTTCAACAATGGTGTTTTTGCTAAGGTAAGTACTCAAGGTCTTATTTTCTTAATTTGGTCAAAGGAAAATAATATAAATATGTACCACAAACTGTATTATGGAGAGTATGATGATACCAATGTCAACGACCAGTGCCTTCAAAACACACTTAGATTGATCAACCATCCTCTTCTAATCCAACGGAATTCCATCATGGTTTCAAGTTCTCTAGTTGGTTCTTGCAATGGTATCATTTGTTTATCTGTTCTTAAGGACGGCTTCCAAGAACCAATCCTTATATGTAATCCCATTACTGGAGAGTATTTGTATCTCAAAGGATTCAAGGAAAATAATGGGTCCTGGGTTAATAGTATACATGGTGGTTTTGGTTATATTCCTCAAACCAAAGAGTACAAGGTTGTTAGAATCATATATAGCAATGGTTCTAGTAGAGGAGCTATACAAGGATATACTCTTGGTGCTGGCAGTGGGTGGAGAAATAAAGGGGTAATCATGCCCCGGTTAGATTCATTACATGGTGTCTATTTTGATGGAGCTATTTATTGGTTAGCTGGTATGGATGGAAAAGAAATAATGGTCTTCAATTTATCAGAAGAAAAGTTCCATGTCCTCCCTCCGGTACCTTTTCCAACTTGTCGGCACACCTCTATTCTCGGATCATTTGGAGAGTGGTTGTGTGTTAGTGCCTGCAAATGTTTGGACGCCGTTCCGTGTTTAGATATATGGACTTAAAAGAAGATATCATCGGAGGAAAATATTGCAGTTACTGATAACGAGGCCGAGTCATGGATCTGGTGTAAGGAGTTCATTATAAGAACTCCGCACGATTCATTCTCTTGGCGTTATATACCATTCACAGTTACAAAGAGTCGTTTGGTTTTACTCAAGTATAAAGATCGTAGGTATCCTTATGAACAAACGCTCTTTTGTTATGATCCCAAAACTGTAATTATGAAAAGACTTGGGAGTTGGAGTTCATTTGAAGCGATACCTCATACAAACAGTTGTATTTCGTTGCAAACTTTAGGAGAAGCAACATGCAAGAAAAGAAATGAATGGACGGGCTAGCTTTAGTCCTTACCTTTGGAAAGATAATACATTATTAACTACTGAATTTCAGTATCAATCATCTGCGTCGAGAAATTTAAACCTTTATGAATTCTGTTTTAGTTTCAGCGTTAACGTGGAAGTATTGATTAGCATCGAAAAATTTAAACCTTTTCTTTGTTTATTTACAATTCTTGTTGAAATTTATGAACCAGTCGGTTGATTCTGTATATTGCCTCATTATACATGGTTGCATTTTAACCCATCCATCTCATTAAAATAAAATGTATTAGCTTTGTTTAATGTAGTTGATCTGTAAGACTGACACATAATGCCAGTTTTTAGTCCCACATTTTCGAAAAAGATAACAACTCTGACACGAAGAAACAACTATATATATAGACAGAGTAGTTTAGGGTTTCAAAGAACAAACTTTTGATGAAGAAGCAAAATCCTCTGTGTACTTCCAATTATTAAATTGTTATTCTAGTGGTTCTTACAATTACTACGTCTGTAACCCGCTCACTCGTTGTTCAACCATCTTACCGGTAGCCAAACCAACCGATTATGTTCAACCCGGCAGTATATGTGACTATTATCTGTGCTATGACCCCTTAATTGGAAAACATATGGTGCTGTGTTGTGGACCTTACAAGTACCCTTTGCGAAAAATCAAAATTCTCACGGTTGGAGATTGATTAATGGGAGACAAAGGTGGAGACGAGGACAATTCATGGAGAGATATAGTTGTTCCAGAAGATTTTCGACCATGTGACGCTAATGGTCTAACTGTCCGTCACAAATATGTATATCAGAAGGTTAAATCATTTGATTCAGAATGGTACCTACTTCGCCTTGATGCTAGTAGGGAACTTTAAGACAAAATCAAGATCAAGCTCCCCGACGAGTTCGCAACTTTGAAGTTCAAAGAAGATCTTACTGTGTTCGAGATGGATGGGTTACTGTGTTTATCGCATTATAATATTGAGACATGAGTTAAAAGCATGCATGGACTTTGGAGAAGAAAGATTATGTTTGTGATGAGGATGAGCATAAATGGGTGGAGATCAGGTTGAACATCAATATGAAGGAGACCTTTGGAACTACTAATCTGTTTATTATGCTTTTGGCGGTTCTTACAGTACCTAAAAAAAGCTGCTTTTCAAAAGTTACTCTGATACCGGTGCTTTTTCGTATTCCTCTTATGACATTGAGTTAAAACAGTTGGAGATCATCCATGGCCCAACAAGTAGTTTTGATCCATTACATTGGCATGTCAATAGCTTTGCTAATTGTTAGAATCTAATTATTTACAAAGTTTCCTTCCTAATTTTTAACCTATTACTGGCCGCACCATGTGTTCATTGTTTAACAGCATTCCAGAGAAGTTCTATTACTTTCAGACTCGAGTGTTCGTACGTTTGCAGTATCAATTTAAAAACGTGGATCATTTTCCAATCGCTAAACTTGATTCTGCTTTTTGTCAAACGATATGCTTCTCTAAGAGGTCAAGGCAGCTATGGCGTGCACAAAATCGGTGTAAAATCTGGACACACCAGCGTCCCATTTGTATAGGCATGAAAGTTTACGGAAATAGAGAAAAAAATGGAAGTAATAGTAAATGGGAACTTCTTAGACTACCTGTGAATTCTTTGGTTGTTGTGTTGAGAAACTAAATCAAAATAATTAATGATACATATCAAGTAACCAGTTCAATAAAAAACTAAACCATATTTTTTAAAATAGGTTTACGAAGAATTAAAATATTATTATTTTACATTTCTTTTTTTTGATCGGTCAAAGAGAATAGATTAAAATACACATAAATCGTGTATTGATACAAATGACAAAGAACAAAAAGCCCACACAAACAAAAACAAAACTAAAGTAAAGAAGTTCCCAAGAATTCAAAGTGTACGAGCAAAAGAATACAGCTTGTGAAACCTAACAATTGAAGAGCCGCTTGCGGACACTGGCTATTGTCAACTGTCTGACTCGTCAGCGTTTTCTATAATTAAATCATCGTGGTTCTTGGCAAGGTCTCTAAACATTTTTTCACGATTAGACTTTAAAGTTGGAAACTCTAAACCCCATAAAGAAGCAGACTCCAATAACTTATCTTCTGATACTTTGTTACTGGCTTTAGATTGAGGGAGCTTTTTCTTCTTTGAACTTGAAAGGGTACTGTTTGTACCCAAAATTAATTCTAGGCACAAAACATGATGATTTGATGATGATTAAATAAATTAGGGTTATGAAACAAATTGAAGACAAATAAAGCGGCACAAGAATTTAACGTGGTTCTGCAAGTTGTGCCTACATCCATGGATGGAATCCCGTAGGGAGAGATTTTATTGATATGATGATCACAATAATTCTTGGAAGGTTAGCAAACTTGAAATTCCATGCCTTTTGAGTTGGATTTTGGGCTCTATTTATAGGAAAAAAACCCTAATTTGGTTCCAGAATAACCCTAAATTTGTAGTTATCTAAAATAACCACCTGGATTTGTACTTATCCTTTAATATTTGTGTCTATCCTTGAAGATCCATGTATATCTTGAAAGATTCTTGTATATCTTCACATGATTTGAGTCTATCTTGAAAAACCCTTACATATCTTCACAAGATTTATATCTATCTTGGAATATTATTATCAATCTCCCAAGACTTGTGTTTATCTCAAAATGAATTCCAAAATAAGTCTTTTGGGCTTCCATAATAAGCTAACCTAGATGGGCTTCTACGATAAGCCATGGGTTTCTTTGATAAACCGAATTGGGCTTCCGTAGTAAGCCATGTGGGTTTCCACAATAAACCAAACTGGGTTTCCATAATAAGTCGTGTGGGTTTCCACAATAAACCCACTGGTTTCTACAATAAACCAAATGGGGCTTCCATAATAAGTCGTGAGTTGGTTTCTTTAATAAACCATCGGACTTCCTTAATAAGTCCGGTTGGGCTTCGTCAATAAGCCATAGTTGGTTTTTTTAATAAACCACTGTACTTCCTTAATAAGTCCGGTTTGGACTTCCTCAATAAGCCAGAGTTGGTTTCTTTAATAAACTGTGTTTCACCGCTATGCAATAGCTTGTGTGGCACGCACGCGCACCATTTTAATGGGATATAAACATCGACACTCTTAATTCTCGACTTGTTGAAGAATTAAGAAAATCAAAAGATGAATTAACTTTCATTGCTCGTTCAAATCCGCCCAAAGCTGTGTTTTTGGCCTTGACCATCTTGTTGCGAGGGTTCCCCCAAGATCGGCTTAATAATTCAAGGCACCAAAAATATGCTTAACCATATCACAAGCCATTGCTCCTCAAGAACCAAACATATTAAAGTACCAACAATGTACTAAACATTCAAAAAGACCAAACACGTGGGCACAAGATTTCCTCTTGCTCTTCCTTTAGCTAACCTATAACTTACGTGTTTGTCTTGTAAATATTCGAACGTTGCATTCTTGAAGCCATGTAACTTCAATTCTTGTATTTTTTTGCAAATGTACTCTTTATTAGAACTTTCATTTCCTAACTCGCATTTCTTGTAGGATATTGCGAGAATTGTTTCTGTGACAATTCATTTCCTTGGTTTTTCTCTTTGATAAAAAAACACTTCAATTTGCTAAACTAGTTTATCTCTTTTAATAGAAAAACCATCGAAACATCCATATAAAAATTCGGTGTCTGGATTAGATTAATAACTCAATTTCAACTTCGAGAACATACCTCCCTCGAATGCAGGTTGCTCCCGTATCTTACTAGGCACATTGATTGCCCATATGCTCCCATACTGGTTTAGAACTTGCCAACTCAATGCTCATGTGTCTGCGAATAATGAATGTACGACAATCTCTGGTGTACAGGTTGACTGTCATTAGCTTTTTGTCATACATTTTCTTTCTTGATAAGCAAAATACTTCGCCTTTGTCTGTCTCTATATTATAAAAACATTCCAAGTACTTCCTCCAGATGTGTCCTTAAATATTTTCCTTCGTTCCTTTCGCTCAATTTTTGCTTCAGCTTAATTATATTGTAACACCTTGTTTTCGCCTTTCTCTTTATTAGAAATACATCGCAACAATTTCCTTAATAACCAAAATACTTCGTCTTTGTCTTTCTCTTTTATAAAAAGACATTGCACGTATTTCTTTAATAAATACATGCAAAAAGTGTTCTCATTTGTGATTATAAATTCGATTTATAATGTAACAACTAGTGAGGACTTACCTCCCCGGTCATTCGTTCCTTCCATCTTAGTCGCCCCCAATACTTCCAAGGATATTGAAAAGGATGCGTCCTATTGTTTGAATTCCTTAACCATGTTGGTTTTGATTGCATGCTAGGCGTCACTTTAGCCTCCCCCGTTATCTGTAGAGATATTTCCAAGAGGACGCCTTCTTTCCCCGTATCTTTGACCCTGATTATACCTCCGTTGGTTTCACGAGTTGTCACTTCGTGGTTCATAATTCCTCTACCTTAGTTCGATGTACCTTGGATGTCGATCGATCCACTCTTGATATCCACTGGATACCGCTACTAATTTTGCAAGAACTGTATTTGATGGTTCTCCTTTTTCGAACTTTGAATCTTTTTCTACTGCATTTGCCATCCTTGGTAAAAGACGTGAATTTCCTTCTTTGGGCAAAACTTGTGTAACTCCTCCAACCTCTCTTTGCTTTTCCTCTAGAGCGATATATTCTTCCTTGTACTCTCTCAATTCATTCATTGTCAACGAGTCACGGATTATGAATATTTGAGTTACAAGAGATATTTTGGAATCAAAGCGTTTACAAATGCTAAAATGAAGTTCTTCGCATCGACTCTTCCAGCAAGTTCGCTGCATATCGTCCTCCATCTCATCACCAGACCTCGTAAATTCTCCCCAGGTCTGCGTCTCAGATTGAACAAGGTTTCTATTCCAATCCTTAGCATGTTATTGCTTATGTACGTTGTCAGAAATATCCTTTGCAGGTCTCTGAATGAAGAAATCGATCTCTCTTGCAGCCCGTCAAACCATGCCAACGATTCCCCAGTCAGTATAGTAGGGAAATCCTTACACAGTACAGCCTCGTTTGGTTCCCATTGCATTAAGGAGAGGGTATATTGTTTTAGGTGTTGCAATGCACTTTTAGATCCACTGAATATGCTTCCAAAGGTTGGAAATGAATACCTCACAGGAATCCTCTCCTCCATTCCTTCCCGTGTAAATGGGGATTTTCCAGCCTCTTTTATTGCCTCTGCTAGTTGCACTCGTCCACCTCTTCGGGAATTGTTGATCATAGACCTCATATCACGCAATTCATCCATAATCGCTTGGTTAATATCATTTCCGCCTTTGTTTTTCCTATTCATTCTTTCCCCTCCATTTCTCCTATCATCCTCGCGCCTTCAATCTTCTTCACATCTCTTATTTTCTCCGCGTCTCCTATCTTCTTCATATCTCCATTCATCTTAGTGTACTCTTTCTTCTTCGCGTAATCTTTATTCTTCGCGTAATCTTTCCTCATTGCGTACCCTCTCCTCTACTTGCCTTATATTCTCTTCAAATCTTCGTCTCTTCTCCTCCCATATAGTTTCTTCTATTTCTCTCCTTATTTCCCTCTCTTCGTTGCTTTCCCTTTGGCGTCTCCTCCTTCTCCTTTCTTCACTCCATCTTCATCATTTTCCAGCATCTCTTCTCTTTGGTGAAAGTTTCTCCTTGTTGACGAACCGGTCCCCGCATTCGATTCTCCTACTCGTTGATCATGTACGGCTCTTTCATCATTGAGCTGACGATTCTGTTGCGTCAAAGTAACGTTCTGTCTTGCGAGCCGGGTTCGTTGCTCCACCAGATATCTTTCTCTTTCTCTTTCTAGGCAAAGTACTTCCCTTAACTACTCCAACGTCATATTTTCTTCATTGACATCTTCCTCTCTTTCCTCTTCTACATGCTCTTCTTCTATAGTTTTGCCAGTGTCAGTAGTATGAACCGATCCTTCTCGATAAGGATTCTCATCAGGATCATCATTTTTCTGTTGATTTGCACCACGTCTTCCTTCCATAGTTGACGTTTCTCCTATCTCCATTTTTCTTCCTCTTTTTGCCGCTAAACGCTTGCTTCTTCTTGATGCTATTACGTGTTTTCTCGATCTAGGACTCTTGCCATCAACCAACCTTTGTCGAGTTAGCCTTTTCTCTCCGATTTTCCAACGTCCTTTTACTAAGTGAATCCATCTCTTGCTCGAGCTCGAACTCAAATCTTGGATGGAAGAAACAACTCGTTGAAAAAGTTTTTAAATAAGAAAACTCAAGAACAGATTCAACTCTTTATCAAAATCTCAAGTGAGAGTAAATTCTCAACATGAGTTCCCTGTTTCTGTATGCCAAAATGTAACTACTGAAAATCCAGTAGTACACTCAAATAATAAATACAACAACTCTAAGATATTATCAAGCAAACGAAATAGAATGATACTTTATTAATTTAATCGAGATGATGATGATACTACAAGAACTGAGACTGACAAGAACCCTAACTTACTTTCACTCAACATGACTTCTCCCCACCCCAAAAATCCAACCCCTTTTACAATGAACCAAGGTCTCTATTTATAGGGAAAACTAAGTAGTGGGATACAACTCATTTCACTTCGTCGGAAATCACACATTTCACGTGATTCTGCTTTATACTTCTCCCAAGCCATTTTCAATAAAGTTATTCCAATCCTTTCGCCGATATGTTCGGTAATTTTTCGGTACAGGTGTCATATTTCTTGTGCAACAATCCTGACTTCGTTTATCACTTTTTTCTTCGTGAGATATCTTCTAGCTCAAGTAATAGTACTTCGTCAAGTATCCCCTCGTGCACATCTCGTAGATTTATAATAGAACTTACTTGGCAGATCTGATATTCACTAAAGTGGCTCTGACATCTGATTTGACCTATCACTGACATTTCTTCTCGAGATTGATAAAATGTCTCATACTCTGGGATTTACTTTGTTATCTCGTTCAACCACGTGGCGAGTAGGTTTTCTGTACTTACAGTGAAAATATCACTTTTCATGAAACAGAGGGAGTAATACATGGAGAGAAGTTAAAATGCACTTCACAAGTGCTAATTTACCTCTTTTGAAAGAGAGCCTTTTTTCCACAAAGAAAATCTAGCATCAAATCTTTCTGAAACTGGATTGAGATAGATTTAAATTCTAAGGGCATGCAAAAATATATGAACTGCACAACCAATTCACTAGCCCAGATATTAATATCTGACACATCTCCAATAGCAATTGCTATGTTGAATAGGAGTGGTGAAATTGGGCACCCCTGCTTTACACCTCTAGTTTTCCTGAAAGAAAGAAAGCTGAGGAGTAACAAAATTAGCTCAAGGAACCTATCGCGCGCACAAAGTCAGCCTATAAAATCAGGACTCACCGGCGTCCCATGAAAGTGTGAAAATACACAAGAAGAAGAAAAAAAAGTAATATTAAATGGGAACTCCTTAGACTCAAACCAAGCACCCTTAGTTTGTTTTGTTGAGAAACTAAATAGATATAATGAAACATCAAGGAACCAGTTCGATGAAAAACTAAATCTATTAGTTATTTAATTTAGTTGATTTCTAAGACTGATACTTGTGATCCAAGCACCCTCCGCCCATCGATGAATGTGAGCCAGAACAGAAACATTAGGAACTTCAATGATGTGGATTGTCTTTTCCAACAATTTTAGTATCCCCTACGATTTCCTAGCAACATGATTTTTTCTTCTGCTTTGCATATTCTTTGATACAATAAGATGTGCCAAATTATTTGCACATGATCCTGAAATCTTTGCATTTCTTCTGGCCAAGTAGGCGCTTGTACAGGCGAACCGCCAATAAGTGGTGCTTCTGCAGGAGAATCTGCAAGACTGACGCACTTATCCCAAGCATTTTCTCCCCATGGATGAAGGTGAGCAAAAGCAGGAATAGTTGGATCTTCAAGAATATTAATTATCGTATCCCAGCAATACTTTGTAGTTTGTATAATTTCTCGGCAACATACAACATCTTTTTCTCTTGGCAAGCTATTTGTTATTATAAGTGTTGTTAATAAATCTGCGCACAGTCCCGTAATGCTACAAATGTGTGGGCAATGGATTAACGGATGGTGCTTCTGCCGGAGAATTATGGTTGTGTTCGGTTTCCCTTGCACCATGTACACAAATAAATCCTGATGCACAAACAACAACACTGAAGGCCACAACCAAGGAAATGTTAATCAACTTCGCCATTAGAATTCTTGGATTAATGTATCTTTCACTTCTGATTCGTTTTTGGATGGCTGAATTGTTTTATGTAAAACCCAGTTGCATATATATCTATTTATATAGTTTATTGCAATATAGTGGCCTAATGCGGTTTCAACATATGTTCTTTTAAGTGCTCATTAATGTAGTTTATAACGTTTTCGATGTGCATGTTTTGATATGACCATTTAAAAAAAAATTGAAGAGGCAGCTTTCATCGTCAAGCTTAACTGACGTTGCAAATATTCCTAATTCCGATACCAACATGGGAGATGAAGCTCAATACCCAAAAATACTCGTGTGCCTGTGTCCTCCGGCTACCTATACCCGTAAGAGCCCAAATTCCTGTTACAGGGCGCTCTGGGTCACCAGGCATGTTCTTTATAGTTTAGATGGATAGGCTCAGGTGTTTCCTAAAATTTGATAGCTGGTGTGATATTTGACCAAACAATCCGGCTTGGTACCTGTTTGAGTTTTCTAAAGAATTTTAGTTTTACATTGGAGTAAACTGTCATGGGTTTTGCTATATGTTAATTAAAATTCTTATTCTCATATCGACTCTACATTTCAAAAAATTAATTACTTAAGATTACTTTAAACCAGATTCATTCATTCTCCAAATTCCAAAACAGGAATTAAATTAGTAATAAAGGACTTTAGGGGTGCAAAAAGCATGTTTCATTAACCTGCTTGCTGTGGCCTGGTTAGTGGGCTTTGACAGACTTTGGGCCTTTGAATTTTTGGACGCCATTCTTTTTTGTGAGGTTTTGTAAAGTTACCCTTTAATTAAATAATAATTCTAATTTTAATTTTCTATTTATTTTTTTATATTTATTACATTCTTTTATTCTTATTTTTTATTATATTTTTCTTTGTTATAAAGAAATTGAAAAAAAATATTTTTCCTTTTTTGTTTTGCGTTTCTTTGTATTTGGTTTGGCTAGGAGAAAAAAAATCTAGTTGAACTTGGTCTACTGGGCAAAAATAAATATAACATAGACGAATCTCTATGTTGTTCGAACAATTGAATTTATAAAAAAAAAATGAACCATTGGATTAGGCTAGAATAAATATAAACAAACAGAAAACACAAAAAAAAAAAGAAAATCGGCTAGGAAGAAAAGATAAAAAATGTAGCCGACCCTCTATTTTTACACTAAAATATGAATAATCATTGAATTCGGCTCGATATGTTGTTTTTCTATCTGAATTAATAATCCATTAAACTCGATTAGGAAATAAAAAACTAGTTGAACTCGGTTAAAAAAATAGAGAAAACCTCGTAGAACCAAACCTAACGAAAATAAAACCAGAATTAGAAATTTTAGAAATCATTGCTTCAATGTTACGGATGTTTCACCTTTCTCTGGTAACAGTGGTCGGCGCTTTACTCCGGGTATCGACATATCCAATGCCATCACTCGCAAACCTACCTAATATTTGGATAAGTGCTCAGATCATGGATATGTTTCTGGGGTCCTGGCCTTTTCTACTTTAGGTGAACTGGCTGAAAACATGATGGTTTTCTTGAAAAGGTCGAGGAATTGCATAGCAAATTATGACCTGAACTACAAGATAGGAAATTCTCATTTTTTATAGATTAGGTATTTCCACTCAAAAGGGTGTGGGGGCTCAGCTTGTTGTCAGGCTATGTTCCACCGATGTTGTGATTATTAATAATAAATGCACTTGTGGCTCTCTTTTCACAAAATAAAAATTAAAAAAAAATCAAATTTTAAAAACTTAAAAAATTTAAAGGATTATAAAATTAAAAATAAAATAATTATAAGAATAAAAAGGCATTTTCGCCATTAACAAAAATATACGGATAAAAAGTGTTTCGAATTACTGCCGAATGACCTAGTAGAATGAAAATCATGGTCTCCTCCAAATTGGAATGGTACCCAAAAAATCATCATTTACTTAACATGTCCGTCATGGTGAGATTTTTGGATTGCCGAATATGAGGCCCGGTTACCTCCCTGCATTATTATTTTTTTTTTGAAAATAAGGAAATATATTACCGCAAAGAAAGCTAATTTGTAGATTCAGTCTCATTTGGAACTGACTCGTGATGAGTCATCTGTCTGATGGCTGAATCTATATGATTAACCTCTACTGATAAGGATACAGAGTTGGAATTAATATCACATATATCATAAGCTTTGAAGTTATAGTTGGAAATAAAAACATAGGTGCATCATGAACCAAAGAAAGAATTTCAACTTCATTTCTTCCTTTTTCCAAGAAATCAACTACTTAGTTTGCTCTTCTGTCCACAATTTGAAAATCTCTAGAATATACTAGTTGTTTTGCCATCTTCTTAACTTCCCCTAGAATTGTTATACATTGCCACTGGATTGTGGTTTCCCTGCCTTGTAAATACATAATAGTTGTTTGATTGTCTCCTTTTATGAACATATTTTGCATATTATTTGTAATGTCCCAACTTGTTGTCTATATCAATGCTACAGCTTCCGCTTCTTCAGCCGAGGAAGTTCGGCAACTCCCTATTCATGCGCCTTTGAACGTACATGTCCAGTTGCACATAATGAAATCGGATCCAGCGTCAGTCTTAACAGAAATCCAGGATGCACCTCAAGTAAACTTATAAGTATTGAATATGGAAATGTCTAGTAAAACTGAGCCTGTAAATTGTTTCTGCATTTGTGTACTATTGTGTTCAGGATTTTTGGATTCCAATAATCATAATGCGTTATATCTAATGTTAATTGCTCCGGGCACCTATTTTTGTTCTCAAAGATTCTATGACACCGTTTTTTCCAGATAAACAAACAATTAGTGGCAGCTAATACCATTAAGATTGAATTCAGATCCCCTTTGATCCATTCATTGTATATATCTATAAAAAATCTTAGTTAAGCTTGAGTTAGAATATATTCCCTGTGAAGGCATTGGAGGTAAGTTTCATACTGTTATTGCATAGACACAATCAAAGAACAAGTGAAAAGTGAAATCTTTAGCCTACAGGAAAAACACACATTTCTTTTCGACTTCCGTTACTGATCCTAGCTTCAGTCTTGTAGGAAATGTATCTTACAACGATTTCCATACGAATAGCTTAATCCTCTGGGATGTTTCCATATTCCATATACCTTTCTTGAACCTTTTAGTTCTGGTAGCAAAAAAACCAGATCGGTTTTGGAATTTAGCATACACAGATTTCACCGAAAATTTTATTTCTAGTCAGGTCCATATGAGTTTCCGAAAATAAAATTTTCGCAGTTTTCCATTCTCAGTTAAGTTGAGTCGGATGTTTAAAATTTCCCTAACCTAAGAGTTTCCGAAAATAAAATGTAACAAATCAATATTCCACTTTTTAGTGTCACTGTCAATTAACTGTGACACAAGTATTATTTTTTGGTTTCCCCTGAGAACATATTTTTCTGGTTGGGATCTCCTCTCTGTTTGGCAACGTACATTCTCCCAAATGTTTATGGAAGTGCAATCACCGACTTCCCAAATACTGTATGTTTTGATGTGTTAAATTTCCTGCAAGATGCACCTCTATATCCAAAAAGTTTTAGATTTTTTTTTATAATGGAGTGCTCTTGTTTTTCTTTTTAATATTTACCTTTCAAAATTTGTGGCCATAAATCCTCGGGATGGCTTACTAATTAACCTTCAAACTATTCTGTTAATCATGGTTTGGTTAATTTTATTAGCCTCAAATTAACCCTCCCTCGTACAATGTTCCACATATATTGTGGAAATATTTGATATAAATTACTTTACAGTTAGTGTGTTTTTCCTATTTGATGTCATTTAATTTCTTAGTAATTTTTTTTTTAGGGAGAACAAAACAACCCACACTAAATATATGCATGGTAAGATAGATTTGTTCTAACATTTTTCAAAGCTGAGATAAAATTGTCACTAAAAAAAGAAGAAGAAGAGGATCACAATATCTTTTTCCCATAATAAGAATCAAAATTCCATTACAAAAAAACAAAAATAACCATAAAAAAAAAGCAAAAATTAAAAAAGAAAGATAAGAACACGAAAAATTCAAAATTCAATATTCAATACAGCTTAAACACTTGGCACTAACTGGAACGACACTGTTGGTTTTTGCGTGCATGAATACAAAACGTTGAACTTCCCAATGGATCAGGACTGGTAAAGTGTACTTAATTCTAAAGTAACTGCTACTAGCACCATTGTTGTACGCTACTTTTAAAGTCCTCCTTCTAGGGACTAGTGAGCAGTGAGTGACTCTGTTGTTGAAGAAAACGCCCTCTTGAGGAGAAGGAGAAGAAGAAGAAGAAGAAGAAGAAGAAAATGGGTAGGAGACCAGGAGTAACAAAGAAGAATCAAGTAGGAGCAGAAGGGAAGAATGATCAGGTTTTTGTACACTTTTCTCTAACTTAATTTCATTTAAACTCAACAAAGTTGTTCATTTTGTTCTGTGTTTGAAATGTTCTGTACAAAGTTATTCATAATGTAGCTAGATCATTTTTTTGGTCAGTAGTAGTGTATGGGTTGTTTTTTCTATGATTGTTATGGCATTGTATGAGGATACCTTGTTGGTTATGATTGTGAAATTTAAATTCATTCTAGGTTTATGTTGTATACGATGCCATTGTTGCATGTTAGTTATTTGTTGGTGATGGTATTATTTTTGATTCTTGGGGTTTTGGCTTTTTAGAAGTTAAAAGATTTTGGGGGAATGGGGTTAATTCCATTATTGCATGTTTGCTTTTTATTATTGATGGTGTTGATTTGGGGTTTCGATTATTGAGGAGCTAAAGATTTTGGGAGAAATGGAATTAATTCTTGTATGATTTCAGTGGTGCATGTTCGCTTTTTGTTGTTTATGGTATTGATTTGGGGTATTGAGGAGTTAAGGACTGAGTGGGAAATATTGGAAATGAGGTTAATTTTTTTTTTTGTAATGAAGATATGCGGGATTTTGATGGATCCTTTCTATGGCAATTGTTGCATTATAGGAAGATTTTTTTTATTTTTTTCATTGTGGACTAACTTGAACTTATCTGTTTTGTGCTTTTGATAGTCTGTCAATGAAAATCCGTCCTCGATTGCAAAGGATGGTACTACTGAAGCAACGGCAGAGTTGACCGGAGTAGCTGCAACGGAGGATGGATCACTGCAGGAAACTAAATCAACTAGGAGATCTAAGCGACTTCTTAAGGCAACATCTCCTACTGAAGATTTAAGTATCCAAAGTGAGGTTGGAACTGTAGAAATTGTGTTGGATAGTGACCCCAAAGCAGAACAAGATCTCCCGCGAAATCCTGAAGTAGAGAAAAAGGTGTCTGACGAAATAGAGCGCCTTTTTAAACTCGTTGAACAACAACAAATGAAAATTGATGAACTGGTAATGGGGATTATTTGGTGTTTTTCATTACACCATTGTTCCTAATTTGTGGATTTGTATTTTTTTGATTTGATCTGTTTTTTTTTTTAAAGCAGGCTGCTGAGAAGGGCTTCCCACTTG
This sequence comes from Papaver somniferum, assembly GCF_003573695.1. Classification (NCBI taxonomy): domain Eukaryota; kingdom Viridiplantae; phylum Streptophyta; class Magnoliopsida; order Ranunculales; family Papaveraceae; genus Papaver; species Papaver somniferum. The sequence continues at coordinate 6,851,650 of NW_020620714.1, read as the reverse complement.
AAGATCTAATTAGTGTGGCTGAAATTGGGCTAAAGGCAAAAGCTAACAAGTACAAGAACATGTATGCAGATGCGGAAAGGAAGGTATTGCCATGGCTACTTTACTTCTTGTTGGTGTTGTTAAAAGAAAAAAAGTGCAAAACTTTCTTCGTGATTGAACTTGTAGTTTCTGTTGTGTGATAGTGGCCATTGTATTGCTTCTTCCTTTTCAGATCCAGGGCTTGCAGAAACAAATGCATGAGCTAACCAGAAAGTTGGAATGTGCTAATGCCAAACTTGAAGGGGTGCGTAAGCATTTTAATTTTAATACTACAATAAGCTGAGTTTACATTATAATGTTCAGTAGGTGAGAAGGTAGATTCTTAAAACGCATTTGACAGTAAAAATAAAATCCAAAGTAACTATACTGTAGTTTCATCAGCTAATTGCCAAGAAAACAGGGTTAGCAAAGCTTTTAAAGCATCAAAATTTCAAGGATTTTTCAATGGTGTTATCTATTTGGAAAGTTTGAGTATGTTCGTGTTCAGTTGATGTTCTGGGTCCTCTTCTTTTTTTTTCTCAGTATGAAATGGGACAGCAGTATATGTTTGAGGTAATTGAGAAGTTCAGGGATGCATCTCTCTTTGCTGGTCTAACAAAAACAACCGAAACTACAGTTGAGCTTCCATCAACTGGTGATGGCGCTAATACTCTTAAGCGCTCAGCTCAAACAAAAAAACCAAAAGCAGCCAAAAGAAAGAAAGTTGGTGATATTTCGAACCTCTCGCCTGAAACAAAATCTCAAACAGCCACAAAAAGAGAGTCGTCATCGTTAAAGGTAGTGCAATAATCTATATCGAGTTATTTTGCCCAAATTTAGGAAAGCCAACTTTATCATCTGACAGAAATACAGTAACAATTGTGACAATCTGTTTTACTGTTTGTGCAGGTGATGGGAGTTCTCTAGCAGGCACCCAAAAGTAGGAATCAGAATCTGTCATCGGGTCGACTTTGGTCAGAAATGTTCTATCCAGTTTTCTTTTTCTTGCAACAGCAAATTTCTTGGTTAGAATTCCGTAGAAAAAAAATTGTCCATTTTAACCCCTGATGATTGTTCTGTTAACGTTAATATATGTACTTATCGGTTCAAGAAAGTGCTGAACTCAAACAGCTTCTGCTTTAATGTTAGTTTTCGCGGTTAAATTTGCATAGTTCTTGCAGTGAAACGCTATCTTGATTGTAGTTCTTGCTTAATTTTGCATACTTCTTGCAATGCCGATTTTAATGTTTACAATGGGACAAAGATTGAACATTCATCATAAATACGTGCACAACATTTCACTTGTTGATTTGGGCTGCTACTGCTCTTCATGGTCACGACACTGCAAGTAGATCACACTGATCCGTTCCGCTAGAACTATAGAGCTTTCTAGAGCTCAACCTGGTGTAGTCTAATTGGAAGCCGGTAGTAAAGGTCCCAAAATTTGTTGGGGTAACTTAATGTTCCAAATGCTGAACGGAATGAAGATTTATGACACATGCACATCAAGAACGCTATAAACTAATTGAATGAGTATTTAAGAGAAAATGAAACAGCCTTAGGTACTACTTCTATATAAATAGGCACATTGAATCCATTTCTACATCAAACAATCGTTTCATCCATCCCCAATACATCAGTAGTAAGAAGGGGAAAAAAAACATATAAACCACAATGGCGAAGTTGATCGATGTTTCATTAGTTGTGACCCTTTATGTTGTTGTTCATGCATTGATGCTATTTTCCGTAAGTTGTGTGAAGGATATCAACTATGATAATTCCCCTGCAGAGGCACCTTGGGTAAATCCATTTCCAAAACAATGTAGGGTGCTACGACCATGTGCAGAATTTTTGGGAAACCTGATAATAACAAGAAACATGCCAACCCATAGGGATATTGCATGTTGTCGAGAAATTTTACAAAGTACTAAATTCACATCTTTGAGAAAGATTCCTTTCCTCGCTTTCATCCTTGGCACAAGTACCATCAGTAGCTGATTCTCCTGAGCCAGAGGCATTTAGTTTCCCCGAAAAATGTATTATTTCAGGAGACGCTTCACAAATTTTGGATCGCCTTATTGAAACTAAGACTTTGCCAAGCAAAAAAGATGTTGCGTTCTGCAAAGAAATCGTAAAAACTACCAAGATGTGCTGGGAAAAGACAATGGATTTGCTTGAAAATCCTAATTTAAATCCTCGACCTTTCACTAACCTTCATCCATGGGCAGAAAATACATGAAACGAATGTGTTAGTATTGCAAAATGAACTAGTTTAGATAACTAGTGCATCTACGCGGATGTAAAACAAATATGCATCTCTTTTTTCTTATGTGCAACCATAATGAATAAAAATCATTGAATTTTACGGCAAACTACTTAGTTCCAAGCGTCTTGGTTTGTTCGTCAACAAAAAATTTGTTGTGATTGGGAGAAAATTTCAATTCGTTAGTTTGTGATTCAGTTCTAGAACACTCAAAACTCTTTGTTTACTCAAAAATTTACCCCTAAACAAAAAATATGATAAGGAAACTAGTATGTATATATAGTGCATCTGTTACAATCATGTGTAGACATGAAAAGACATGCTACAAGCAAAGAATCTACAGTCAAATTCTTTTTTCAGTATTGGTTTTTTTGATCGATAAAAGAAGGGATTTTTTTGATCGATAAAAAAAGGAAAATGAAGACGAGTATCACGACAGCAAAGGTACACGTAAAAACCTACGAAATGGGGTATTTGTAGCCATCTTCTTGAACCGTTTCATCGAGACATTTTTATGTGTAAAAGAAGGTGCTTAATAAAAGAATATATAATAGAAAAAAAAGAACTGCCTCGGTTTTTGGACAGAAGAGAAGAGACTATTACTCTTTCAGTTTAGACTATTTTTAGACTAAAAGGAAAATGTGATATTATCTTTTTTTCGGGAATCAAAGAAATAATATTATTCTGACTTTCGAATATTATGATGATTAAAGAAGTCCTTCGGCAAAGAAAAATTGCATTTGTAATTATCTCAACGGATAAAGTCATGTTCATTTTTTAATTCTCTGTTCTTCTAATTTATTCCATTGAATTATAGAGATTTTGTTTGTCATGGAATTAAAAAGCAGAAGAAGAAAACAATCAAACAATGACGGGCGTCTAGCTCAGCTGGTCATCTCCGTTTTCCAAAATTTCATGTGTTCCAGGAGGTCCCAGATTCGAGCCTCCGATTTCAATTAATGTAGTGGTACGTTGATGGAGCTTAGTTTATTAGACTTCCAAATAATTAATGTAATACTCTTTATCTAATAATAAATATATCCAACAATTAGATTGATAATTCAAAGAATTTTGAGTTGAAAAAATCGGGCCAAACGAGTGAATAGAAATAAGGATAATGCGTCCGGTGCTATTGTCCCATTATTTAACTCGTTGATTAGCTCAATTGTCCTCGACTAGTTGACTCAGTTAGCTTTCTTTTTAATGTTGTATCTCTAATTTTTTTCCTATAAAATGTTTAGAAAGTCGGTTTTTTTTCTTTTTTTTTAGCCAAAAAACCTTTCGCTTTTTGAAAAGTCGTATTTTTTCTTATAAAATATCATTTCAGTTTTTGAAATTACCAAGAAACTTGTTGTAATCATTTTAGTTTTAAAAAAACCATTCTTTAACTATAACTCTTCAACATTACTGCAACTGGTCTGGCCAACAAGTCAGCTATATTCTTCAGTAAAAATATTCCAGTTGAGAGGTATGAGGAGGTGATTGAGAACTAGGAGTCAGTAAAATGAGCAATAAAGATAAATATTTGGGTTTTCAAATCTTAAAACAGGGGAATAGATATGCATCTCATAAATTTCTAGTGGAGAAGTTTGATGTTAAACTTATTGGATGGAAACGACATTTTTTGTCACACGCATGAATGACATTACCAATACAATCTGTGCTTGCTCTGCTACCTTTTTACTTTATGGATGTAAGCTTAATTCCAAAAGAAATCATCAACAACCTAAACCGACAGTAAGACATTTCTGGTGGGGTCATTCAAACGGTAGAAGGAAGATGCACTGTTTGAAATGGGATGGTTTATCACAAGCAAAGAAAAGGGTGGTTTGGGACTGAGGTCTCTAAAGCTACTCAACAAAGCTCCAATAGGTAAGCTGACATGAAGATTTCTACATGACTCTTTTTCTCTTTGGGTTTTGATATTGAAAGCAAAGTATCTCAGGGATGTTTCCTTTTGGTCTGCAAAGAAGCAGAAGAAGTGCTCTTCTACTTGGGCTGCCATGTTGGGTTGTAGAAGATACCTGAAAGTGGGGTGTCTTTGGCTTGTGGGTGATGACAGTGACATTAGAATCTGAACTGATCCCTGGATTTACTCCTGCCTACCTACCGAATTCAGGAAGCTTACCTCAATTAGAATTAGGTTGATATACAACAAATGGAAACTGGAATGAAGAACTTATATATCAAAGGTTGAAAAATATTAGCTTGAATCTGATCATGTTTTCATCTAACGATGAATGTTGAATGCTTTGTTACCAAGGTAACTTAGATTACAATTCCTGATTTGGACAATATATAAAGAGGAACGCTAGCAACTGGGAAACCTAATCCTCACACCTCTTGTGTGATACTAGTTTTATAAGCTAGAGTCGATTCTCCTTTAACCTTAGGTTTTTCACGAAACCCTATAGGTTAACGACTTAAAGAATTCATTGGGATTGTGAAGCCAGACCCAACTATTTTCTCTGTAGTTGCGCGATCTGATCTTGTTGTTTTATCATGATTGAGTACAATCGTAAGATTGGCTTGAGATTTATATCCCCGACAGGCAAGATGGAAAAGTAGTCACAAACACCTTCGTCTCATCGTTTGTGATTCCATAATATCTTGTTTCGTTAGTCGATTAAGATTATTGTGAGGTAATTGATATTTCTAGGTTGTTCTTCGAGAATATAAGTTTGGTATATCAATTTGTTCATGTTCACCTTTATTTATCAAAATACGGAACAACACTCGTAGGTATTTCTGTGGGAGACAAATTTATCTATTCCTATAGACTTTTCTGTGTTAGACAGATTTGTTTATTAAAGTTTTCAACTTTTTGTCGTAGCAACTCTTAGTTGTGGGTGAGATCAGCTAAGGGAATCAATTGCATAGTATCCTGCTGGATCAGAGACATAAGGAGCGCAACTGTACTTGGAATCAGTGTGAGATTGATGTGGATTCAACTACAGTCCAGACCAAAGTTAGTTTGTAGTAGGCTAGTGTCTGTAGCGACTTAATACAGTGTGGTGTTCAATATGGACTAGGTCCCGGTGTTTTTCTGCATTTGCGGTTTCCTAGTTAACAAAACTACTGGTGTTTGTGTTATTTCTTTTCCGTATTATATTTTTTTATATAATTAAAATATCACAGGTTGTGCGTTGAATCGATCAATTGGTAAATCCAACCTTCGGTTGTTGATTGAAATTGATTGAACCTTGCACATTGGTCTTTGGTACCGTTCAAGTTATACCTATTATATTCAATCGTGATCGCAGATTTCTATTTGCTGATTGTAGATTGAATTGAGAGATAAAGATATTAACTCTTTGATATGCTTTATTTTAAGATTGAGTATGACTGTCTAGTTGATTCTCTTAAAAGTATATTGGAGTTAGTCCATATAGATTACTAAGCGAAATATTGGGTGAGGTTGTTAGACCCCCGCTTTTTCAGGGATCTTGGTCTGCATGGTTACACAAGTAAGTTTTTCAAAGTTTTTTAGGAAACAACTCATACTCAATTTATTGCTATGGTCAAATTTTTTTTCAATAATCTGAATTTACACTCACTCATGAATTATAAAAACCTCACTTTAATACCTAAAATTAACCACCCATCAAAAACTTCACAATTCAAACCTATAGGAATCTGCAATGTCACATATAAAATCATCGACCAAAATCCCGGTAAACTGAATAAGATCACTCCTCCCTTTCATAACGTAATTCCATTCCAAAGTGATTTTATTCCTCAGAGATCAATACACTAGAACATAGTAATTGTTGGAGAATTATTCCACCATATCAGAACTTCATGCCTCACCAAAGACCCAAAAATAGATCTCAAACTAAATATCCAAAAAGCCCACGATCCTGGATTGGGAATTCATCAAGTTGGGATTTCCAACAATATTTGTGGATTATATCATGTTGTGCATCAAAATTGTAACATACTCAATCAACATTAGTGGTACACCACGTGAATACATCAACTCAACAAGAGGCATTACTCTTGGAGACCCTTTTTCGTCCTATATCTTTCTTGTGCCCAAATCCTATCTAGTAACCTGGGAAACCTTCAAAACCAGCAACTAGTAAAAGGTCTTAACATATCGAAAAAACACCACCCATCGTCCACTTAATTACGCTTATGACCTTCTAATTTCAAATCCTCTACCCAAACCAACAACCAACTCAAGATACTACTTCAATCATACGGATCTTCAGCAAGACAGGTAATAAATACCTCCAAATATGTTATTATTCATCACCCAAGACTAGACCCAGCCAAAGTGACCGAGCTGCAGAAAGTTTTCGACGTGCCAACTACATCGAACCCCCCTACCTATTTAGGGGTTCTATTTAAATAAGGAAGAGCTTCTATACAAACCTTTGAACCCATACTTCAAAGATTGGCATGAAAAGCAAAGGGATGGATGACAAAATGTCTAACCCAAACAGGAAGAATGATACTCATTAAAACATCGCTCACCCCCATAGCAAACAACATTATCCAAATACGAACTCTATCCACCGAAGTACACTAACAGATAGACAGCATCACCAAGAATTTTCTTTGGGGACATGAATCGTCTGTAAAAAATCTTCATCCAATTGGTTGGGATAGAGTAACGACACCAGTTTCCGAAGGAAGGATTGGCATAAGTAAAAGTAGTGAACATTAACAAAGCTCTCTATATGAAAACAATATAAAATCTGCATGAAAAACCAGACTCTATCTATGGGAGACTATTCAAAAAGAAATATCTCAACAAGCGACAATCCTATAGGGAATTCATACCATTTCATCTTCTTTAGGTGCTCAATGGATGAAACTAGCAGTCCTAGTACCAACAATGCAACAATTCATTTTATATAGTATTGGAAATGGTTTAACAACACCCATAAAACAAATTATATCCCACACTACCCAAACCTAAACCCAGCGTTATGCAACCCCATCAGAACAGTGGAGGATACCATTGATCCAATCACATATAACTGGATTCAAGAAAAAAGAAACACTCTCCCCCATTTTGCATATAAAATATCCCACTTACCCCATGATAACCCCCAAGATAAAATTATCTCGCCCCATTCAAAATTTGATAAATACAGTACATCTTCGGGATACAAATGTCTAACCCATAAAGTTGGTCAACCTCATCAAAACCCCTCCCAGATACTAAATTCTTGTGGACACTACCGTGTCCACCAAAAATTCAGCTTTTCTTGTGGAAAATAATAAAAGAATGGCTCCTAACCTTCACTATCCTACATCGTATCCATATGACCAACTCATACATTTGCCCTAAATGCAACTCTAATCAATAATCGGTGAACCACATACTACTCCAATTCCCAATAACGGCCACATTTTGGAACACCTTACTCACTCAACTCTCCAACACACCTAACTCCAGTTATAATCTCACTATCGCCTTAACTCCTCAAACAACCATTCACCAACTCCTACGACAATCTTCTTCAACACCTTGCATATCCTCACTGTATTTTTTACTATGGATCTTATAGAAAGCAAGTAAAGTGCGGGTATACCGACAAAAACAAACAACAATAGATGAAATTATGGCTTGGGCCCTAAAAAAACAACATGAGTACTCTGAGCCTTTGAAATCATCACCTCCTGTGCTACCCGGTGACTCACCGGTACCTAATCATTAGGCCTGTCAATGGAAGAATATCCGTCGGATATTTAGAAATCCGATATCCGACATGTTAAGCACTATCGGATATTCGATATCCGATAATATCCTATAGGATATCAAAATCAGATATCGATTCCGATAGGCTAAGATATCGGATATCCGATAAATATCCGATAGTATATGGTTATAACAAAAAAGCTTAAAAACCCTTGTAAAACATTTTCATAATTGACACTTATCCGATAATATCTGATACTAGACTCGAAATTAGGATAAATTACAAATAAGTTCCTATACTATCGGATATTAACATTTCGGATGGGGTCTAATCCGTTTCTGATATGTTAAGGAAGAAATATCCGATAAAATATCTGATCCGATATTTGATATCCGATAAAACGGATAAAATCCTATAGGATCTCGAATACTCGGAAACGGATACCGGATATCGGTCAAATATTGACAGGCCTACTAATCATTCTGAAAACACCAGAATGATATCAACAATCTCCGTGGGATTGTCCTACCCGAACCTGAATTGGATAGATATCAACACTGATGGGGCCACCCATGTTTTGCAGTTGCAGGCTTCATGTGCAGAGACTCAGATGCACGAATTATGATGGCGTTAGATCAACCTCTGAGATTACAACTGTCTTAATAGCGGAAACCCGGGCTCTGCTCCTAGCAACTAAGTGGCAATAGAAAGAAAATGGCAAAAGGTGCTATTTGAGATAGATTCATAAAACCTTCTCAAATTCATCACATCCCCTTCTGCTCCACCGTGGTACAATGCTGGAATGGTTAATAAAATAAAAAATAGGACGCAACAAATTCGCCACTCAGATATTCAACACAACTAGCAACAAGGAAACCAAGCGGCGGATGAAAGTCAAATGTGAGATCTCTTAACCAAAATTTGGGACTAGACAATCCCTTATTTTATTAGTTAAATTATTTTCCATGACTCAGTGGGTACTAGATATCCACGCCAAACTATAACCTCGCTAGCCCTTCTTATATATAAATGCATGCTTCAAAAAAAAACAAAAAAAAGAAGAAGTTGCTATCCCCCGGAACTGCATATACAACATTTTAATAATTCATTTGCACACTACTATTCTTAACGTGCACAACACTGGTCATGACATGCATATAAGCCATCAGTATCTTTGAGCAAGTGTGGAATTAGGACTAAGAAAATTCATTTCTTTCACTACCTTGTTCAGTCAGTCCATAAAAACAGTGTGCATTTTAGGCTTAAACTCGGGGTAAGAACTAAGAAAATGCTCTAGCCAGCGTCATAGAGAAAGTCCGGTTTGACCCAGTCGTTTAGATAGGTCAGTAAAAAAATGAACATATAATGATCATGTGTAACTAATATTCTAAACACAAATTTTATGAAAAGTGTGTGTTCTGAATGGATTTTTGAGACACCATATACAATCCAAAATCCGTTCGATGCCACAAATTTCATCAGCATCCAGTCTACTAACGTACGGGTCGGATACCACCGGCAATAAGAAAAACGGAGCGGCCGGATCGAATTCGTGGACTCGGACTCAGATATTCACCTCTACCCAAAATAATCCCAAGCCCAGCTAATCGTTTAACCGAACTTCACTCTCCTCCAACTTGACCAATATATTTTGTCTCTAATCCTCCTGTTAATGGTTTAAGGAGTTTCACTTCAACATCAATGGAAGAATCATTTCTGGGCGTTTTAAAGACCCAACCTTGCTGATGAAGTTCAACTACACTTCTTCTGACATCTCTCTGTTTCCTTAAAACAGAGGAAATGGAACGCAAGGTAACATACATTGCCAATCTCTTGCAATCATGTATACACAAGAAAAGTCATATTACAAACAAGATACTACATTGTCAAATTTTAAGAAATGGGTTATTCGGAGATATCTTTTTATCAAACCGTCTAATCGAAACATATTCTGTGTGTAAGAATCTAGAGTCGGCACAGAAGGTGTTTGATAAAATGCCTAGTAGAAATGTGTATACCTGGAATGCTATGGTTGGTGGATTATCAAAAGCTGGTAAAGCAGAAGATGCATATGATGTTTTTGTGAAAATGCCCGAGAGAAATGATGTTTCGTATAATACGGTGATTGGTGCGCTAGTGAGGAATGGATATGGAGAAAAGGCGCTGGAGTTGTATGGTTTGATGAGAAGACAGGGTTTTGTTGCGTCGCATTTTACGCTTACTAGTGTTTTGAGTGCATGTGGGAGTTTGGTGGAGGGTGAAGAGGAGGGTAGGAAATGTCATGGTTATGTTATCAAAGTTGGTCTTAACTGTAATGTGTATGTTGAAAATGCTCTGGTGGGAATGTATGCAAAATGTGGGAGTATTGTGAATGCAATTCGTGCTTTTGATGATATGTCTTGTCCGAATGAAGTTTCGTTCACTGCTTTGATGGGTGGACTGGCACAGACAGATCGATTTGATGAGGCACTGGAAATGTTTGTGAAGATGCATAGAAAAGGTATTCTGATTGATCCCATCGCTTTTTCAAGTATTATTGGTATTTGTGCTAAAAGAGAATCGTGTTTTCCGAATGAGAATTCTGGGTTCTCATCTCGTAATTTTTATGGACAAGGTGTACATGGTCTTATAATGAAACTTGGGATTGAGACAAATCTTCATGTAGCCAATTCATTGATCGACATGTATGCAAAACATGGAGATATGGCAAATGCTGAGATGCTTTTTGCCAGTTTGGCAGTAACAAATGTTGTTTCTTGGAATGTTCTAATAGCTGGTTATGGGCTGCAAGGGAAAGTTGACAAAGCTCTGGAAATGGTATTATTGATGGGTTGCCATGGTCTTGAACCAGATGAGGTCACCTACGTAAATGCTCTTTCAGCCTGTGTCAAGTCTGGGGACCTTGAAACTGGTCGTCAAATGTTTGGTAAGTTATCAAATCCAAGTATAACATCATGGAATGCTATTGTTTCTGGATATTCCCAGCTTGGTAACTATGGGGAGGCTATCAACTTATTCAGAGAAATGCAATTCTTAAATACACCACCTGATCGAACCACCATAGCCAGTATTCTCAGTTCGTGCACTGGAATGGGGGTCCTTGAGTATGGCAAGCAGGTCCATGCTTTTTCAATCAAGGAGAATCTCCATGGTGACATTTTTGTTTCAAGTGGATTGATTGATATGTACTCAAAATGTGGTAATATTAAGACAGCGATTTATATTTTTGGTAAAATGCCGGAACGGGATATTGTCTGTTGGAACTCAATGATTACTGGCTTGTCTCTCAATTCTTCTAATGCAGAAGCTTTTACTATCTTTAAGCAGATGCGAAAAAGTGGCATGATCCCCACTGAATTCTCTTATGCTAGTGTGCTCAACTCCTGCTCTGGATTGGCTTCTTTATCTGAAGGGAAACAGGTACATGCTCAGATTACAAAAGATGGATATACAAATAATATTTTCGTAGGAAGTGCTCTTATTGATGTCTATTCAAAATGTGGTGACGTTGATGGGGCCCGTATATTTTTTGATAGCATGTTTTGTAGAACTATTGTTGCTTGGAATGAAATGATTCATGGGTATGCACAGAACGGATATGGAGATGAAGCTGTTGAACTCTTTGAAGATTTAATTCGATCCGGTGAGAAACCTGATTCCATAACATTCATTGCAGTTTTAACAGCATGTAGCCATTCAGGGTTAGCTGACACGGGAATGGAAATCTTGGATTCCATGAAACGAGAGCATTCCGTGGAGCCACTGGTGGATCATTACACTTGCGTTATTGACTGTTTAGGTCGAGCTGGGCGATTTGTTGAGGCAGAAGTTCTTATTGATAAGATGCCATTTAAAAATGATCCTATAATATGGGAGGTTTTACTTAGTTCTTGTAGAGTTCATGCTAATGTAAATTTAGCCAGAAGAGCGGCAGAACAACTTCTTAAGCTGGACCCACAAAATTCGGCCCCTTATGTGCTTTTATCCAACTTATATGCATCTTTAGGAAGATGGGATGATGCATTAGCTGTTAGGAAACTAATGTGTGAACGAGGGATTGAAAAGAGTCCGGGTTATAGTTGGATTGGTTCTCGGAACGGACAAAATTGTTTTATGGCTGAAGATGATCTTAATTTAGTTAGTGATATAGTTAGATGAGTAAATAACAGGACAGTACTATCCAGGGAAGTACAAGAATGTATCAACAGATGAAACTTGAACTGCCGGATGAAGATATATACCGTAAGCGGCAAAACATCAGCTCTTTTTTTGAAGTCTCCACGAATTACGCAATTTCATAGACTCCGGGCTGTCTTTTCTAAGAAGATTTAGAGTGTCGCTTACTTAGCACAAAATCACAAGATATATGTATCAACAGATGAAACTTGAACTGCCGGATGAAGATATATACCGTAAGCGGCAAAACATCAGCTCTTTTTTTCAAGTCTCCACGAATTACGCAATTTCATAGACTCCGGGCTGTCTTTTCTAAGAAGATTTAGAGTGTCGCTTACTTAGCACAAAATCACAAGATATATGTGCATTTGGGTTAAGAGCTTGTGAATAACTCAGGCATCTGCCAACTTTGTCTACGGTAAGTTAAGTTGGCTGTATCTGTTCATTTACTAATATCTTACATCTCTCTTTATGTCTGTTGCTTGTCATATACTTGTGCTTAAATTTTTTTGGTAAATTAAGAAGCAGGCTTACCTTGGACATGCTAACCTCTTTTGATGCTTTGTAGAGCTTAATGGTACCTATATTCTGATATCGTTAAAGTTGCCTAGTAATTTCTTATACAGTTAGATATTGTCTGTTCAGTAGTTTCACACTTCAAAATCTTCCAATTAGGTTGGTGACCCGTAGGGTTTACTCTGTAGTAGTTCTCTATTAGTTCGACCAAGAATCGAATAATGTGCTTGAGTTAGACTCATCACATTCTTATCAATTTTCAGTTGCTGGCTTGAGGCATGCTTCCAAAGTTTGCTTTTTTGATAGATTTGTCCGTGTGACACATCCTTTTACTTGTTATCGTGTGCTAATTTGCTGTGCTCCATCATTGTCTTCCAGAAGGATAGCCACATTCTCTCTTCCAGCTTCCGCATCAGATATATCTCCAAGAAACTCCTGGAAAAGCATATTGAACTATGGTTGGTCACAGAAGCTCAAGTATGATGACAGATCCTCATCTTGGAGTTGGTGCCCCATCTTTTAAGTCTTCCATGCTGGTACACATTCTATACCCTCCTCTCTCAGTTCCCTTGTAGAATTCAAGTACATTCTTAAGTTCTCTTTTGGGGAGACTTCCTCGTTAAAATGAATTGTGGTCTACCATGGCTATGGAATCTATGAAATAGATCGATAGTTGTGCATATATACGGATAAATTGTTAGTGATATGATACCCTAAGACACATTAGATTTTGTTATGAACCTCTAGATGAAATTCTTAAGCTAGTTATCTAGTTTTTCTACCTAATTTTAAATTTGGAGACCTAATTTGCTAATCATTTTGTCTTTTAAGGCCTGCTGGATGTCCATTTTTGCATAAAACATGACATGCTGACATAAATGAGTGGTGTTACTGTTGAATGTCAAATAGTAATGGATAATGGCTCTCTACTTCTGAATTTGGAAAATTAACACAGTGAAACCGTGTAAGCATACTGAGAGTTTTCCAAACAAGAAGTCTAACCTTCTAAGTAGTAGGACTTGAATAATTATGTACAAATAGTTCTATCCTTACTTCAGTCTGCCTCGTAAAACGGTCTGATATTGTTTGTTTAGGTGTATGGCCTGTGCGAACCCCTGTCTAACTATGTAAAATTTTAGAGTAAAGGAAACAAGGTTTTACGAAGTTTACAATTTTGGTTAAATTTTATTTAAGATGTATTACATTATAAAATACATCCATGTTCGAATCCTTCTTCCGGCTTAGTGGGTTGAAAGTGGGACTCACGCTTACAACCAGGAAAATAGCAAGGGGCCAAGGGCGAAGAACAAGTCAGCGCAACCATGTTGACATCTGGTACACGTTACACAGACCAGTTAGCCAGCCTTCTATTTTCTCTCAGTGTCAGGCTGATAGACATTTGATCCTCAAACAATATATCCTTTCAAGCTTCAAATATTTCTATAGAAAAACAAATTAGAAGTAAGAGTTTTGTTTTCCTTGTCATCTGGCTGTTGTTTCTTGTTCTTTGTTTCTTTGTTTTTGCCATTTATACCGCTGGGGACCAAAGAGAAGACCTAATGAATGGTCCTGAATATACTTCCATAACGTGTGAAGTACTAGATATCAATACTTAGTGATACACTGATACTTGATGCACATTCTTAGCAGTGTTCTGTATTTGAAGAACATTCAAAAGGCCGTAAAGAATAGAGGTTACCGGCGGAATTCCTCATCTGACAGTCTCTAAAATCTCTGTGTATGGTACATATGTAGTATAATCTACAATGATTAACTGTATGATAATGAGATACTACATATATGCATGTGAAGGGCTATTATGACTGTCATGTTGCACTGTAGAGTGCAGATAGTTATATAGAAACACCCAAGGGAATGTGTGATTGCTTTCCCTCTAGCTTATCAATTTATAGGGTTCCACTGGTTCAGTATCAGTCAATTAATATTGGTATGACATATTGTAAGTGCAGGAAATATGTTGATGGCACTCATTCAAGTCTGCACCAGCACCATAGTTGGTAAATACATTGAAAACCCAAGATTTCTGTACTCTTTATGTTCCATTTTGTTTTTGGTTTTTTTATCAAGGGAAATCCTGGTGAAATATCTCAGTCAGCATCTCACTAAGTTAGTTCAAAAGAAGCAGCTTTGAGGGAATAGTTTTGTTTAAAATAAATTAGAAAAACACTGGCATGGGGCATCATATAGTGAATGCATTGTGTGAATTGAATGTTAGCTAGTGAGTGATGAACAGTCTTATGAACACTGAAAAACTGATGGGGTTTTATGTTTTGGTTGGTGGATGTGTGGGTGGTGGTGGGTTTTTTGAGTTTTGTTATTTGAGAAGGAAAGATGATGGATAGACAAAAGGGATGTAAATTAAATGTCATTTGCTTATTCTTTCTCTTATGTATTTTCCTTGTCTGTTTCCTGTTCTTGTGTTTTTGGAAAGTGTGTTTTGTCAAATTTCAAGGAATGATGAAGAAAGAGGGGGTGGATGGATGGTATAGTCAAGGATAATGGGTCCTTGGTCTTATTCTCTCTGAGGTCTGGAGAGGACCATCAAAAACAACACACATTTTACAGAGAGAGGGAAGAGAAAGTTTGTTGCAGGAGACAGTAAGTAGCATGGCAGGGGGGGAGTGAGAGAGGAAGGAGGAGAAGAAGAAATGTCTGATAATATTCTGAATAGTCCTCAAATGTTCTCCTTGTGTTGGCATTGTCCAATAAATGCTGCAAAATGGCATTCAATTGAATGAAGATTAAAAAAAAAAAAAAAAAGAAATGAAATGAAATTTCTTGCAATTGTCATTGTGGGGTCAGTCAGAGGGAGAGACACTGTGAGATCAACCCTCAGCTGCTGCTGCTGTGGTATTCTGATGCTGCATAGACGAGAGTACTGATTACTGAGACTACAGAGACAACCCGAAATTAATGCTTACTTCTGAAATTTTTGCATAATCTTTTTTCTTTCTTTTTTTGAAATTTTGATTTGGTTTGTGATGAATATATTCCAACAACATTCAAAGAATCCCTTTCATTTTGACCCACCCTCTTTTGATCCCTTTACCATGTTTCGCTACTCTATAGCCTAATACAACAAAACCAAAAACATCAGGTCGACTGGTGGTCAATCCTCAAATGTAACCTTTGGATTTTTGTCTTTGTATGTAGTAAAAATCATTCTTAAGTGACCCAAAAAAAAAAACTAAAAAAACTTCAAAAAAAAATCGATCCAATAAACTATGACATTCACAGCCCAAATGAAGTAAGGTTCTCGGAGAAACTCCAAATTTTCTCTCCAGAGGTTAGGAGAAACCCATCTTGAAGTAAGGTTCTTTTGAAGAGGGTCATGCATCACACCTGATTTCCCAATTACTATAGGGAGCCTAGTTAGTAATTCGGGATTCGGTAAACGTACGGAACGGCAAACGTACGAGTATTATACGGTTTTGTAAAATTCAGATTCGGTCCAAAATTCGGTCAACGAGACGTGATTCGTCAGTAATTCGGAACGGCATACGTACGTGTATGATTCGATTTATAAATGTGAGTTCGGCTCTGAAAATTCGGTATCTATATATAACAAATAATTTGTATTTATAAGGTCATAGACCAATTTTTATGCATATGTGTGAGTTATTTAAAGAAAAAATAAACTTAATATGATGATATTAATAATATATACAACATTAGTTATCCAAGAGGACGTCATATGGTGGTTTAGATGCTTGGTTAGTGAGTTTGAGATCTCTCTCACCTTCACCTTCAAATCTCTTCAGTCGTTTTTGTTTCATAAAAATCACAACACGTCTACTATTCGGTCGTGTATGCTCGGGAGGCAGTAAATCCCAAAAAATGGAGTCTTTGAAAAGTAAAAGCTAAAGAATTTATGGCGAATTAAGCGGACGTATCATTCGGGATACGTAAAATTCGTGAACGGTTCGCGAATAATTCGGAAATGCCACATAATACGCGACTTGGGTTCGGAGTTGCAAACGTACGCGAATAAGACGGTAAAATTCGTGATACGGAAAAATTCGCGAATGATTCGCGAATCATTCGCGAACTTACTAACTAATTACATTCTTGACACATCATACATGGGTGAAAAAATGTAGTAGTACTAGTTAGTAAAAATGTAAAAAATAAATATGTATATACGATTCATTAAATGTGATGATATGACAAATGGGAAAGGAGTGCGAGGTGCATTTAAGGATAAAATCATCATTACAAAAGTACGTCATCATTTGTCTATGACATCTCCCATTCTTTTCTTTTTGACTCCACATATTTTTATCAAACAAGGCCTAGAGAATAAAAAGACATGTATATCCCATCAACAGCATCTAGCTATAATACAGTAGCTAGGTTTTTAATACTGTTTCTATGTGTTGTTGGGAGGATGATGCTTGATGCATGAGAGAATTTTATGCATGTTTAGCCTTATAGCTAGCTGCTACTAACCTTCCTAGCTACTGTATACATTATCTGATCATGCATCTTACTCAGTAAAGCTTTATTCAGTTTGTTTGTTCTAATTCATTATCTAGCTATCCCTTGATCGCGTCCAACTTTCACAAAAAAGAAAACCACGATTTCAAATTAAGATAGTCATTGAGTAATAAATTGCCCCACTGAATTGGTGTGAGTGTATTGTATTTGTCATTGTGACATTTAAGTTTATAGATATCTGGAAGATCACAACAATTAAGTAGAGAAATGAGGAGTAGAATACAGTATACAGTACCATCACCCGTGTTCCTAGTGAGTTTTATTGTGTCATGTCTCTCACAATTGGTTCTAGAGATAAGAAAAGGAGAGTACAATTCAGGTCAGAGGCTCAGGGTACATTACTTCTTCAACACCCAATCTTTGTAGACGTCATGATTAGTGATTTTAGCTATAGGGTTTAGGGTATTTGATCATGATCAAGTGTAAAGTCCAATAGTTATAAAAGAGTATGTATGCCTATTTATGTAACCTTACATATAATCAAAATTTTACTATGTAAAGTAGGGAAAAAAATCACTTTATTGGATTAGTCTTGTCAAAATCATCAACCAGTGTTTTGACTGAAAGTTAATAGTGGTCAAACAGATGCATAATCCTCTATCCATACTACAAACTTAAGTTTACCATATTTTGAAGATAAATTTATATCTTTAATTTGAGTGAGGGTTGTCCAAGACTACAAGTGTCCAGTAATGTAGTTCTCTAAAACAGATGCGTGTAATTTCATGATGTTAAGTAATTAGTCAAGAAATGTGATATTTTCATTAGTTATCTAGTTCAAGCATCAGTTATCTAGTTCTTTCTGTAAAAGTAGTCTCAAAAGGAATAAATCCCTTGTGAGTATAAATGAGAAATTTGATATGGAAAAGCCTTATAATCAATTGATATTGAATTGTGTGTATATATGGGTGTGAGGCAAACTTAGCAAGAAGAAATAAAATGGTGGAAAAGGAATTTCACCAAGAACTATAAAAAAGAAAACCCAAAAAAAAATGTATAAAGTCAAACATTGAATGATGAAAAAGATCTCTATTTGTAGTCCAATTTTATACAACTTTCGAGTATATTGACCATAAAATTTGTCTTTCATTATATTTTAGCTATAGATACCGAGTCTTTAAATACAAGATGTAAGACTATATTGAAACAATATCATTTGCTTAGGATTTGGCCTTTTCTATTAGATGAGTAATTTTTGTACTTATTTTCAAAGAGATGGATGTGGACATAAGTGATGCATGTCAAACAAGATCTCTCTCGAGCATGCATTGTATTTGGTAAATTACTCAGACTATCTTCCAATATGGCCCTACTCATTTGAATCTTCCAAATTTCCATCATGAATTTGGTTCAGTAAGTAGGTTAAATATTTCAGTGTGAATGAATGGATCAAAATTCAAAAAACAAAAAAAAAAACAAAAACCTAACATTCATGAAGATTTCTCAAGAAAAAAAAAAGCTTCATATATTTCTATAAATGATACTTAGAGTGGGTAGAAATAGAGAAAGGGCCATGATTGATGACAACAGTTTTCTTACTACAAATTTTGTGCATAAAAGAAGAAATAATAACTTGAAAAGGAGCCAAGTAACTGTGTAAATATATGATAATAAACCTATTTTTCCTTCAATGGGATTTCTGACATTAAGGAGAAGAAGAAAAAAGATAGAAAAATATTAAGCTCATCATCTTCATATCCGTCTTTCTCCCTGGAGACTTCATTCCTTTAGACCATCTGCAATAACTGAAATCCAAACTATTAATCCATTAGAAGACATGAATCAACAAAATTGTGCATGAGCAAATTACTTAGCAACCCACTTGAAATTGAAATGCAACATACAAAATAAAAATCAAAATCAAAAAGCAATAGCAAATTGTGGGTGCATGGTAGATACTACTAGTCTAGCTACAATATCTTAGGTTTCACATTCATGTTTAGTTTAGAGGATAAATAGAGTCCTAAAATTGGTCAAAATCATGGACATATCTTTTCGCTGTCTGTTGATTTTACAGTGCAAAAAACAAAATATATTATAGGTCAACTTTAATGGAGGAAGGAAGTTATAGTTAGTTGGTGAGTCATATCAAAACTCTAGCTATAGCACCCCTACATATCTGGTTTTCTGTTTAAATTACAAAACTGATAATGATGAGTTTTTTTTGTTTTGTTTTTGACTTTTCATTATCCCTCTTATCACACTCAACTCCTCTATCAAACATCACAATCTTGTTATAGCTAAGGGCTAGACAATGATCAAGTCCTAGTTCAATTCTTTGCTTTAGTATTAGTCCTTGATAATTACAAAGTCTTTGCCATATTTGGATTTGTTAATGATATGGAAAGGAAGCCTAATTTAACAACAGCAGGTCTAATAAAGAAACATAACAATCAATAGGTCTAAATGCAAAAAAAAAAATTAAAAAAAATAAAAAAAAATAAAAAAATAAGAAGAATGAGATTGAACTTACTTGTAAAAGATTTTGATTCATAAGAGCATTAAACCAGATAATAAGAAACTCTAAGAAGGTCCAATTCTATCATCTCCTCCAGCAGTTCTTGGTTGATGAAATTGACCTAATTGACCAATGGTTGACGAAACATTCATGGCAGCAACAAGACCACTAGCATCATAAACACCATTACCATCAAAACTCCTAAGAGATTGTTGATGAGGATCTCTAGAGAAAAATTGGTGGTGGTGGTGATGGTGAGTAGGATCCCTTCCTGTTAATAATCCAATACCCATTTGTGGATGAGCTGCAGCCGCTGCCGCTGCAAATAGTCCATGTGCAGCAGCACCAGTAATTCCCACATTTTGATACTTGGAGAGTTCAGATTTTGCACAACTAAGATCCATTTGTAATTGACGAAGTTGGTGCTGAAGGATTGAGATTACACCTACACAACCATAGACAGGATCACGCAGACGCATATCCGCTTCGTATGCAAGTGAATTAACAGCATCTTCACGTTGATTTGGATGCAACTCATTCAGTAGTTTAGTTAAATTGCTTGCACCAAAGACTTTATGGACATTGGCAAATTTCTGTGGCTGATCCGGTGGAAAATACGGTGCAAATACACATTCCGGTTGACACTTTCGACGGAGAAATTTGCAAGCAGCACATGGTGAGTTTGATGATGATGCCATATTTTGCAATACCACCACTGAGTTATCAAAATTGGTTCTTCAAACCTGATTCATGAAATGAAAAATAATCAAGAAACTAGGGTTTAGCAGGGAATTAAAGCAAAACTATACTACACCACTTATGATGAAACAAAAAAAAAAAAAAATCAGAATTTAATTTGCTACATCTGTAAATTTTATCAAGAACATGGTCATATTGGTAAACAAAAAGAATAATGAATTTTCTCTGATAGAGAAAAATCAGGGTACGAATTGAATTCTCAGAAGAATAAATCGTACCATGGAGTTGGTATCAAAACAAAGAAGAAAACAAAACCCTATTCTTTGAAAGAGTAGATGAAATTGACTCAATAATCTAGAAGTAGAAATACAACCCCCAATATCTTGTAAACAAAGAAAGAAATCAGAGAATGAAGATTTTCAAGTACCTTATATATTTTGTTTGATCTTCAAAGAGAAACAATCAATAATATATATTCTCTAAAATTTTAAAAATTTCAATTGAACTAAATGAGAAACACTGAGTATATTTATCATATACAGGTAATATCAACAAAATATATACTCTTAACCAAAAAATTATTTTTTCAAAAATTTCAGATCCTCTCAAGATTTTAGTTTGATAAAACTCTTCAAATATCAAAACTGAAATATTTACTAATAGAATTTAGAAAATTCAAAAGTGGACCTTGGGAGAAAATAGGGATTACTCACTCAAACTTGAGTGTATTTAGGGTTTCAAGAATTTGCCTGGCTGCCGACTTATCACAAATTGGATCGCGTGAAGTGATTATTAATTTTTGATAAATGGGGTTTTCCGTGAATAAATATAATTAATTTCATCGAGCAAAAACAAATAAAATTCATTTTCTTGAAAATATTGAAAAAATATAGAGAATTAAACCCTAGCTCTATAGGTAGAGGCGGTAGAGAGCTAGCGTATGGATCTTCCTTCCTTCCTCTCTAAACACACGTACATACTCGGAAATATGAAGAAAAAAGTCTTTCATTCTTCATTCATCATTTCTTGGTTTCATAAAAAGGAAAAAAAATTCTTCTTTTTCTTTGTTCTTAATTCATTCTCAACTCTAATCGAAGCAACCAAAAAGAAAAAAGTCTACAAGAAAATTACACACCTTTTATTTTCTTGACGCGTCTTTTTCTTGATTTCTTCTTCTTCCTCCTCCTCGCGATTGATGAATCAATAATTCAACTCTTGGGTTCAAGAAATAAAAAGAGAGGTGAAAGAGAAATAATGATTCAAATAGTACTGAATGATGATGATGATGACTGTAAAAATTTTGTGGAGGTAGTATCTGTCTTGAGCTTAACAACAGGCCGGGGAGTCAGATAGATAGATAGATAGATAAAATGTAATCTCTTCTCCTATTTTTAAGAGGGGATATTTCAGCAAGATAAAAGGGAAGCACACACACAAAGGGAGCAGAGTAGTAGCAGTAGCACCAGTATTAGTAGTAGTAGTATAGGACTCACTCAGAGAGGAGAGATTTCAGAAAGAGAGAGAGGGAGAGAGAGAATTCTAGAAAGTAGCAGAGGTGAAGCATATAAAGATGGCCTCCTTCTCTTTGAAAACCAAATCACGGCTAAAAAACAGAGAGGAAAACGATGATGATAGTGAGTGATATAGAATGAATTATGTGGTATAGAGATTGATTGAGAGAGAGCAATAAAAAAATTAAAATAATTCTGAAATACTATTAGTATCAAAGATATGGGACCCACATTGATAAAGAGGAGATGGAGAGTATTTAGTACTGCAACATCATCACTACTGATGAAAAATCTTAGGGAGAGAAGAAGGAATGCCAAGTGAAATGATGTATTATGTGTATTTAGTTCAGGCCCTCAGGGTATTGGGTTTGGGTTTGTTTCTAGCTAGCTAGAGTTTCGGTCAAAATTGTTGAGAATAAGGTCAATGTCTAGTTTACTTGGACACCTGATTCCGGTAGAATTTTTACTGAGTCAATGGTAACTGGTACGATAAGTGAGGAAATCCCGTATAGAATCTTGAAAGTTATCTCAATTGTTGATTTGAATATCTTGGATCAAGTGATTTCACACGCAAAATCTTGTTTCTTTTTTCCTGTTTGTTTAGAACTTGGCATAGGCCAGGTCCTGCCCCTGGCAGCGGAAGCCACTGTGCCTACTTCCCTAAGAAGACGCAGCTCATTCCCCACAATATGATTATTATTATTTGGATCTCCAACCTTTTGAACACGTATTCAATCCGCTGACTTCCTACTTGAGAATCAGACTCCTGACTAACTAGACTAACCTCCAATAATTCAGGCAACATCTTCTTTCCAAAACAATTTTACGGGGTAATTTTTTTAAGTCTAAAGCTATTTGATCTGTAAGCATTTTGATATTTCATTGTTGTGCCGGCTTCGTCATTCGTACTAGATAATCACGCCCAAGAACTTGTTTATTGACACTGTCTCAATATCACTTTTTGGCTGAAATATCAGTTTTAAAACTTAATTTCGTAAAAAGAAAAATGAATCTAAGGCCTAATTTGTTGTGGAATAATGTGTGAACGGACACTCTCCTTGCATCTACACACAGACTGTCCTCCGAATATTGGTTGTTAAAAGTTGGACTGCATCTTTCTTGACCTTTAGTCATACATTTTTGACATAGTTCCATTTCAATTGAAAAAATCCCTCCCCATTTCCTAGCCAACGCAGCCAACATCGCCAGAAAATTAACATACGCGGCCAAATAGTAGTAGGGTTGGGTGAACAAAAACATTACAGTCAAGACTCAAGAGCGTATTTTCCGGGATACGATACCGTGGGTGTAAATCACCCAAAGAAATAATGTGGGTGAAACATGCTCAACTAACTGAGACGCATCTTAAACTCCCGTCTGTTTACATGGCAGAGTATACAGACAAATATAGGTACAATCTCTGCAACATTTGATTGACACGTGTTTTGAAATTAACTATATACTTACCTAAAATAGTTAACCCCCTGAATGGTAAAAAATGGATACAGATTAGATGAGCTGAGAAAATGGGAGGCACGGGTTCAGCAGGTTCACAGGCATGAACCGTTGTTGGATATTTGCTTAAATATGTTTACCGCGATGACATGAAGGTCGGGAGGGTCTCCTCTTGTGATGAGTATAAATTATTCACAAATTGGTTAAAATGATCAAAATCAACAATTCCTGGATGAAAATGACACTTAAATTTTGATACTGTTTAAATGGATAAAAATGTAAAAATAGGCAGGATTAAAAAGTTTTATCCTACCCATTTTCAAATATTTTTTCTTATTTTTAATTTATATCAGGATGCATTCAGTTTCATCCTTACCATTTTTTTAGTTTAAGTCAGGATGAATCCAGTTTCATCCTAGTTAATTTTTTAGTGTTCATTTCACCCGTACTAATTTTTACTCGTCCATTTGAACCATGTTTTAAAAATATTTGGATAAATGACCCATTTTCCGTAAATTATTTCTGAACCCTAAAGTACAACATCTCTGATTGCGTTGCATCCTCTCTTTTAATGCGATTTCCAACAGCATTCGTATTAGGTACCGCTAGTGTATTTCTTGCCACTTATACGATGTGGCGGTTTCATTGATACGGACCGAAAGCAAAAATATAATTTTTTTTACCGCTTTTGATTAATTTTATTTGTTTGATCTGTTATAACATTCGATGAGTGCCCAGTTAAACTGTAAAGATAATCAAACGCTTATAAGTTTACTGTGCAGTGAAGTAATTAAACCAAGGTTCGAAAAACGGGTCACGGCCCAGGTCACAGGTACTAGGCGTGACCGTTATAACGTGTTTTGACGGGTGTGAGCACGTTTTGGGTCAAAAACGCGTTATATAGGAATAAAACGCGTTTTTTTGACGTTTTTTTTTTTAAAATAACGGGTGTGATAACGGTTAAATAAGAAAAATAAATAATTTGTGATCTGAATTTCCTATGTAACGGTAATTACAGCTGTGAAAACGGTTACAACGGGTCTAAATAACGTTGTTACTACGTTTTTTCATTTTTTTTGGTTTAATTTATTTATTTGATTTTTTATTTATTTGTTTATGGGTTTTTAACATACAAATTTAAGGATATCTAGTAAAATTCACAACCCTAAGTCTATGACTTATAACAATGCATTGTAGTTATCATCTACCGACAATATTTATACACGCATACTATCACTATCCACTTGATATGTTCAAGTTGTCACTCGAATAGTTCAATGCATTCCCCAATATTTCAATAATGCATATTCGGATTCAAAAGCAGTCAAAACTTTGTTGTCAAATAATACTCCTAGGCTCTTAGCTACTTGCTACAAGACTAACCAACAAGGAATGCAACAGGAAGAGAGTCAGAGACTAGCTAGAGAAAAAGAGAGTGAGAGAGGGAAGTCAAGGAGTCGATTTATCTTTTTCTTTTGCATTTGGAGGTGTGTACAGTATATGCTACATGTGTTCTGTACTTTAGAGTTCAGACTCAAAAGTTAAAGAAATAAAACAAAAAAAAAAGTAAAAAGAGTAGTTGGTTTCATGATCAAAGACATAGCTAGCCTGTGCTTATATACGCATGCAACGAGATTCCAAATGTTTCAAGAATATTTCGATTTTCTAGCTATTATGTCTTCTTGCCCAAAGGAATGCTTTAAAAGGACAAGAAGAGAATTGAAATGAAATCAATACCTCTGGTTCTCTGGTTCTCTGCTTCTTGCTCAAAGGAATGCTTTACATTTTGAATTTCTCAAATACAAGTTTAAGAGGTAATATTAATTATTTTTTGTAGATTTTTCATTCAATTAGAGATATAATTTATTAATACGTTATTAATTTATTTATTATCGTTTTTTTCTTTCATGATGTTAGAGTAGTGAATATAGATGTTTGAGAAATATCGATGTTTTTTTCTTTCATGATGTTTGAGAAATATTTAAGAAATGTTAAGTGAAGAAATGTTTCATTCTATTAACGTATATTTACTTAATAAATGTTTCATTTTTATCTAAGAAATGTTTTAAGAAATATAGATTTTTTGTTCATTTTATTATCATTTATTTAAGAAATGTTTTAATAAATGTTAATATTCATAATTAAATAGTCCATCAACTTGAATCAGTTGGCACGTAAAAAATCATTGTTTCTTTATAAAAAAAAATGGCATGATGAATTGATATATGTCACTTATTGCTATGTGAAAGTGATCCTTTATTGAAAATGATCCGTTTCTTGGATTCAGATAAACCTACCATGGGTTATTTGTTTCATGCACTTGCTACATGTGTGGAAACTATAGAAAGGGGTTTGGGTAAAACTCGAAATAATTCTATTGTAGGTGTGATTAACCGACGATGGAAAGATCAGTTGAGTTCTCCTCTTCATGCTGCAGCGCATTTTCTGAATCCATATTATATCTACAACCCAGCAGCCAATCTCATCAACAATGAAATTTCTCAGCCCCAAATTTGTCTCAGTAAAGTTATATCAAAAATGATTAGTATCCCTCAAGAACAAGCGACATGCATGCTAGAGGTGTGAATTTTTATTAACAATTAATTTCGTAATTATATGAATTTCTATTCACAGTTTTTGATATTTTTAGGCGGGAAGAATGCAAATGATGCAAGGCCAATTTGCATCACCATCAGCAAGATTGGCTGCTCTGCAAGGTGATCCTGAAGCTGGTGGTTGTCACACGGTGCTCAGTTTCCATCACTCCAGAGGATCGCGGTAAAGATACTAAGCCAGACAAACACATCGTCTGGATCCGAGAGGAATTGGAGTGTGTTTGAAAGAATTCACACCAAACTACGCAACCGCTTAGTTTCGTCAAGAATAAACGATTTAGTATATGTTCAGTACAATTTAAGATTGGAGCAGCAAAGAGTTCAAGGTAAAGCAAAGCGACATAACATCGATGTCCACGATGTTCATAGCCTGCTGACAGATGAAAATATGCTTGATTGGATAGCAGGGGATGATGAAACACCAGTTTTACCTCAGGAAGAACATTGGTTAAATGAATTGGAAGAGGAAGCAGCTAATAATCCAGAGCCTCTCCCTCCACCATACGAATGGCATGATCCAGAAGTTGAAATCTCATATCAAAGGTTGCCAGTGAGTAACTTTGTTTATGACTTTGGTAACCTAACATTTGGAGACAATACACAAGGTCATGAAAATGAAAATCCCATATACAATTATCATTACACTGAAGATCGTCCAGAAGAAGATACCCGAGGAATTAATGAAGAGTATAATTCCAATATTAATATCAATAATGAAGTAGATAATCGTAATGATAATGAGGAAGAAGACTATGGTTATGAAGATGACGATACTGTTAACTACGACAGCCAAATGCATTACGCGAACCAATATGAGGCGGAGGAAGAGGAGGAGGAATCAACTGAGAATCGTCGAGAAAACAGAAAATACTTGAATAAGTCGAAAAAAAATGCCGGTACAAGTTGGTTTGTCTAAGTTTAAAATTTCAAGCACTACTGTCACTAGGTTACTTATTGTAAGTTTATAACATTTGAAGTGTTTAATGATTATTTATGAAATTTTAGTTGTAAGTTTGAAATTAAAAATTGTATAAGAATTTCTCCAACTCAAATTTTTTTTCCTTAAAAACGGGTTTAACCGGTATGAAAACGGAAAATACGGTGTAAAAAACGTGTGTTAAAATGTTATTTAGAAGAAAAAAACTGAAATATTAATTTTAGAAAAACGGTAATCACAGGTGTGAAAACGGTTATAACGGGTCTAAATAACGCCATTTTTTCCTATTTATCGGTGTTATTTAGGTAAGCGTGTTGGTGAACCTCACGGACACGGTATATGGGCGTGAGCGTTATAACGGACGTTTTTTCGGAAAAAACGGCCGTTTTTCAAACCTTGAATTAAACTATCGAGCTATACTACACTGAATTCATCATATCATCCACAAAATTATTAGCAAGGGACGGCTGAAAATGACATACGTAGAACGACAAATGAACACACAAAATCTAATAAGAGATTTCATGTACTTGTATGTATGATTATTATTTTTTTTGAAAAAAAAAAACATCATACAAGAAAAGTCGATTCGTATGGCGACCGGAGAATTTGACTACTCTCGTATCAACTATCAATATTTGCAGAAAGACAAACTGAACTGCAGATTACCTTACCGACTTACCACAGCAAAAAGAAACAAAACAAATAAATAAAATTTGAAACCAAATCCGCAGAAAATTATCTTTAATGACCAATTATAAAAAGGTAAGTACACTTTGAAGTAAAAAATTCTAATTTTCTTGGAGTCATGGACTATTATTCATTATTAGACTCTTGATTAATGTTCACTACTCCTACATTCTTACACTACTTTATTTCTACTTTGCAACTTAAACGAAGGAAGAAGAATGTATGTTTAGTATTAAATCAAGTAACTTAAAGGAGAAATGAAAGGTCGGGGGAGTTGCAGGTGTCTCTAGCAATTAATGCATCAAAGTAAATAAGGAGACAGAAACATTCACTGAATGACTACCCATTTGTTCTGAGCTAAGCCCCTAAAGCGTGTAATAGGAATACCCTAACCACATGTCTACTAATTGAATAGCTACTCTAATCACATCCTCATCTGCCAAAGAAACCGGGCGCCTCTCTGCTATTAAGGAGGGTAGGCACGGAGCTAATCACTACTATGACTACTGTCTCACGCTTTCATATGTTCCCTTAATAAAATAATTAGGTATAAACTAAGAACCTGCTGATGACCATAAGTTACCACAATGATTAACATGAGGGACCTTCAAAAAAAAATTTAAAAGAAAAAACAAAGAGAAAAGTAGAAGAAGATGAAGAAAAAAATGCTGGATTCATGGCATGCCATTCAATTGTAACTGATAAATCTCTCGGTATCATGTACTCTCGTATAATTGCCCTCTAATTAATCTATAAATTTTATGCTACAAAAAAAAAATGCAAATGTTTTTAGCACAAACGGGACTAACTAAGGACAAGTCATAAGGTTTAGGTGAGCAAAAACAGTAGAGCATAGTATACTATTCCCAGGTGCTATAAAAAAAATCTAAAAAATGTCGTAGAAAAATAAGCTAATGCAAAGGTTGTTGAATTTTGGAGGTGATTCGAGCACCCAGTTCCGTCACCGGTGGAAAAAATATTATTGGCGTACATAATAGTTTACAAAATAGTAGTAAGAAATTTAATCCACCGTGAGAAATTGTTAGAAAACTCAATATTTAAAAATCAAAATCACAGCCTAAATCAAGCCGTGTCTCTACAGAAAGGGGATACAAGTTCGAAATTCGAAGCTTTGCTAAGGCTTACTTTTCAGCATCCTGGATTTTTTTTCCAGCCGAATGTTTCGACACAAAAAAAATGCCGTCTCTAAAACGATTATCCAGCTGAAACTTGGAGTTTTCTATGGATGGGTGTAAACTTGTTCGTACACAAAACTATAGGCAATTGACCATCAAATATTACTCTTGCAAAATCTCCAGATCCAAAAATGAATAACCGACCAATTTATTGATGTAGTGATATATAGCAATTTGAAAACTATTGGCAATTAATTATCCAGCACAACCATGGTTTTCAGAAGGGCTGCCGGCTGCATACATACATAATCAATGAATCACAAGGCTAACTGATGCATCAACAGAGAAAATACTGTTGTCGAACATAGCTTGGCCCTCTTATATAAACCCTAGATATAAGACATGTAACTTCTCTTTGGCTTTTGCTGTTCTGGTTTCAAATTTCAACAAGTGGCCCTGGAATGGCATGGCATGGCAAACTAGCAAGCTGCAAATAATAATATGTGATGAGTCCCCAAAAACCTATAAAGAGTAAATACATACATGACAAGAGATGAAGTGAGAAAGGGATTGAAGGTTGACTGATGGATCATGGATATCTGTGTAAAGAATAAGAGTGTGATGGTGGGGGTGAGGGAGAGAACAAACATGTCGTATTTGGTCATTGTAGTGAATGAATTGAATGAAATGGTATATTTAAGCAGAAGAGATAGGGAATGATAAGTGACATTTCATGTGGGGGGATTTACTTATGGATGGGATTGTATTCTCTGATTTGTCTATTGCATTCAAAGCTAGCGGTGTTGTGTGATGAGAGATGAGAGGAGACTGTTTTTGTATTGGGAAATGAATGTTTGTTCTTTTCCCCCCTCCCCTCATCTAATTAACCTGCTTTCAAGTCTTAAATGTAGCCGTGCATGGAACTGTGCACGACTTAGACCTACCATACTGTGTCACTATTGTGGCATGGCGGGACTCAACATACACGGCACCACCCCTTGAGACAAATTGGAATTTCGAGTGTGTGTGGGGGTGGGGTGGGGGGGATATTTGTACCGCTGGCTTAAATTTGTATAGAAGTATTTCATCTGTCTAAAATTTATTTTTACATAAGCCTTGAATATCTTTTTTTGCCCCCGTAGGAACAAATATTTTTGTCTTTCTTGGAACAACATCACATTTTTATGAGGTCCATTATTATCCACCTAGGCCATTCATTGTGATGAGCCAAGGGGCGCTGTAGTTATAGTAAAATGAGATAGTTGTCCCTTATGTAAATTAGCCTAATTCAAAAATTAATACCTAATTAAAACTCGTATTAACAAACGTAAAAGTACAATTTTTATTACTAGCTTATTTTCGTCTTAAAATCTTTTCTTCTCCTCATATTCCCTCTTCAACTTTCATAATCGGATTTTAAAAATTTGCATATTAGAAATTACTTTCCGACTAAACCATATATTATTTATATATCTGTGATTGATAAATTGAGTAGTAATCATAAAAATTGAAATTACAGAGAGAACTTATTGCTAGGAATTATGTTTCAAAAAAATAAAATAGAACCAGTGGAATCTGATGGAAATCAAGAACATGAAGAAACAGTTGGACTATTTCTTAAAAAATATATCCAAGCGAACTTTCGAGTTTCCCAGTTGAAATTTTCTAATTTCCTAGCCGAACCTTATAGTTACCTAACTGAGCTTTTTGTAAATGTATGTTTTGGTTTTATTTTAGGTTTGTTTAGGAGCATGGTGGTCTCGACATTGCCGAACATAACTCTGTTAAACACAAAATGTCAATTCGGCTAAATGTTCTTAAGTTTTCCAAGATGAACCTAGTCCACACTGTTATAGCATTGCTCGGTCGAACTCACAAATATTGCTATTTCAAGTATTTTGTCAAATTTAGTTGATCAAAACTATATCTTGATTTCTAGTTTACCATGTAGTCATGTCTCCGATTAGGATAGAAGTTTGTAGTTGAGCATCGGACTTCACGACGTTCACCTATTTATGAAGAAGATCTACTGAATACTTTGGAAGAACTTCGTCGACAAAAGGTGTGTGAAGACTGAATCATTTATTCACCCAGATATTCACTATTCTATATACTAAATGAGATTAAGTCATATGGTTATGTAGATTTTAAATCGTTACACATTAGAAATTCCAATCCGAGTTTATCTCGTAATTTATTTCTCGAAATATGAGTTAAGCTTAATGTCATTAGAACAATTTATTGTTCAAGAAGATCAATTGAAGATAACCAGGAATGTTTCGATTTGATTCTATTCAATCATGTGAAACAACATTAAAACATTTTACATAATTTGTGTAAGATTATCATTTAATATTAACTTGGGATGTTTCGTGTTAATTAAGTGATCAATTGAGAATTACTTGGAACAAGTGGTATGTGTAAGATTATCTAAGTCGTTTTTCGAGGATGTTTCACATTGATTATCGAGAGTTATTTAGAACTACTGAATTCTGGATACATGACAGTATGCATACCTAGTACACATACTGGAGATACTAGTTTGGGTCCGGAAATTCACTATACGTACCTAGTACACGTACTGGCGTAACTGTGATAGGTCCGGAGCTATAGTATGAGTACTCAGTACACGTACTGGCGAAACTAGATTGTGTCTGAAACTTTAGTAAGCATACTCGGTAGACGTATTGGACAAGTTCTAAGATCGTCAATGACAACTTGGTACACATACTTAGTATGCAATCCAAAACTTCTGTACTCGTGAACGTAAGGGAAGTATGCGTACTAGAACCCATACTCGGTATGCATACCTTAGCAATATGTCTCACGAACTGGAAGTAGTTCACATACCTTGTACACGTACTTGTTAGAGAACTTCTCGGTCGAACTCGCAAGCGTTTATATCTCAAGCTTGTTTTTCAATGTTAGTGATAAAAACTATAAGTCTTGATTTCTAGTCTATTAATAGTGATGTCTCAGACTAGGATAGATTGTGTAGTTGAGCATTAAACTTCATGGCATTCATCAATTGAAGACGAAGAACTACTAAGGAAATCTTGTGGAACTTCATCAACAAAAGGTATATGGAGATTGAAACTCATCTGTCACTTGGAAAGTCTATTTCTACTCAATCTCCTATATTGAGACAAAAGTCGTATTACTATATAGTATTCGATTATACACATTTGAGATTTCGAGATGAGTTTAACTCGCTTACATATTTCTCGAAATATGTGTTGGTAAGCTTTCGCTTCAACCAGGTTCATCTTATATTCTTGACGAAAGTCAAAAGATAATCATGTGAAAATTGTCGAGTAACATCTTACATGGTTTTTGTGATACAATCATTTGGTGTAGACTTGGAATGTTTCGTTATGATTATTTCAATAACTTGAAAATGGCTTTGATGCTAATAATGTGTGAAAACGACTATTGTCATCCTCTAAGAAAGTTTTAATGATTTAAATAGAGTTTAGAACAACTGGATTTGAATATAGTATGCGTACTTTCATATATGTAATCCATGTCCGAGAACCATAGTATGCATACCCGTATGCGTACCTGTTGGTTTGTGAAAGTCCGGGTACCGAAGTACACATACCGGTACGCGTGCTTGCGTAAGGTATAGGTCCAGAAATTTCTGTTGGAGTTTGGAAGTGATTAAGGTATGCGTACCCATTCGCATACTGGCGAACCAAAACTCAGTCCGGTCAGTAAGGTATGCGTACCGGATTGCAAACCTAAGTGAATATTGTTCTAAAATCGGTTTTTTGATGAACTAATAAATTTATATAATAAGGAATGAAATCTTTGCAAACCATGGCTATAATGTTCATGAATTGGAATCAAACTGATTTTGCTTCAATTGTGTTCTTGTATACTTCTATGATAATATAGCAATTGAACAACGCTATAACTAGTTTTATTTGAGTCATTTGAATTAGATGTAGTTAAGATGAATAAGGTTGATATGAAATTGTTCATATAGCTAACTTTGGTTAACTACCGTTGAGCCAACCTAGTGTACACGTTTAGGTACGGTTACTGAAAGCTAATGAAGGTACATTCCATTTGTGTATAACAAGCTATGTTCGATCTAACGGTTGAAAGATATTAGCTTGAGTTGAATCAGGTTTTCATCTAACGGTGAATATTGAATGCTTGGTTACCAACGTAACTTAGATTGCAAACCATGATTTGAAAATTATATAAGGGAGAACTCTAAAAACTAGGAAACCTAATCCCCACACCTCATGTGTGATACTAGTTGCATAAGCAAGAGCCGATTCTCCTTTAACCTTAGGTTTTTTCACGAAACCTTGTAGGTTAACGACTTGAAAACTTCATTGGGATTGTGAACCCAGACCCAACTATTTTCTCTGTAGTTGCGCGTGTTTTAATATTTCCCTGTTCTATCGTGATTGAGTATTATCTTCTCTAAGATTTTCTCGAGAGTGATCTCCGATAGGCAAGATAAAAAGTATTCACAAAAATCTTCGTCTCATCGTTTGTGATTCTACAATATCTTGTTTGGCTTCTGTATGCTTAAGATTATCGTGAGGTCATTGATAATACAAGGATGTTCTTCGGGAATATAAGTCTGGTTTATCAATTGGTTCATATGCACCTTGATTT
The DNA here is from genome assembly GCF_003573695.1 of Papaver somniferum. NCBI lineage: Eukaryota > Viridiplantae > Streptophyta > Magnoliopsida > Ranunculales > Papaveraceae > Papaver > Papaver somniferum. The sequence continues at coordinate 6,818,369 of NW_020620714.1, read as the reverse complement.
ATCAAAAGACGGGACAAAACTCATAAGTATTTTTGGGGAAGACAAATTTATCTATTCTAATAGACTTTTTCTATGTGAGACAGATTTGTTTATCAAGACTTCGACTTTGGGTCGTACCAACTCTTAGTTGTGGGTGATATCATCTAAGGGAATCAAGTGCTTAGTATATTGCTGGAAGCATAGACATAAGGAGCGCAACTGTACCTTGAATCGGTGTGAGATTGATTAGGATTCAACTACAGTCTAGTCTTAAGTTAATTAGTAGTAGGCTAGTGTCTGTAGCGGCTTAATACAGTATGGTTTTCAAAACTGGACTAGGTCCCGGGGTTTTTCTGTATTTACGGTTTCCTCGTTAACAAAAATTTTATTTTCTGTGTTATTTCTTTTCTGCATTATATTTTGTTATATAATTCAAATGTCACAGGTTGTGCGTTGAATCGATTAAATGGTAAATCCAACCTTTGGTTGTTGATTGAAATTGATTGATCCTTGAACATTGGTCTTTGGTACCGTTCAAGTGATTTCTCTTATATTCAATCTGGCTCGCAAATTCATATTTGTTTGATTGCAGGTTGAATTGAGAAATTAGGATATTAACTCATTGATATACTTTTCTCTAGATTGAGTTTCAGTGTCTAATTGATTCTCTTGAAAGTATATTGGATTTTGTCTATTCATACTGCCGAACGAAATATTAGGTGTGGTTGTTAGACCCCCGATTTTTCAATTGGTGTCAGAGCAGGAAAATACATTTAAGACCTTATAAGTCTGTGTTTGTAAGCAATCTGAATATGGACATAAATTCTATCTCCATAAGCGTACCATCAGTCTTCGATGGCTCTAACTACTCATGGTGGAAAATTGCTATGCGTGCTTTTCTTCAATATCGTGATTTTCAAACATGGGTACGTGTTGTGAATGGCTATGATCATCCGGTTAATACAGAAGGTGATGTATCTACACCCAAGGACATTGGTAGATATAGTCCAGAAGAAATCCTTGCTGCAACGCAAAATTCTGACATTTTAAATACTATCATACATGCCATTACCCTAGATCTTCATCACAATGTAACTACATGAACTAAGTCTAAAGAAGCCTGGGATATCTTAGAAACTGTATTCGAAGGGAATACCTATGACTATCCCATATGTGTTCAAAAGTTATCTCTATTATATATCGGTATGAAAATATTGATGAAAGATAGAATGAAATTTTGACAACAAAAGTTAAGCCTATTGTGCCTTTATGAAAATATTGATGGAAGATAGGATGATCTTTTGTTTACAAATATTGACTCTATTATATGTCATTTTGCAAATATTGATGAAAAATAGAATGAATCTTTGTTTATTCCGCAGTATTGGTCTTTCCCTAATCCACATCATGTGTATGTACTGTGTTGCTCCGTAAGTTTTCTTATGTCGAGCATGACCAATTGAACTGATCATTTTCTTTGTGTTTAATTCAATTGATTCATTGGATATACCTTCATGTTTCATGTGATTTGATTATGTCCAAAGAAATCCTTTTTTTCTTGTAAAAGTAAGGTCGATCTTGTTGTTCTTTCGGGAATGAAATTTTAAGGGAGAGAGTTCTTTATAAACTTGTGCTTAATTGCCAAATATTTGTGGGGAATGCGGTTTTGGAATATTCTAGGAGTTTTCTTCTATCTTTTTAAACTCCTTGATGAATGCATGTAGCTTCGGTTATATGATTGCATATAAACAAGTTGGTATGTTATTATCTTTTGGTCATGAAGTATCTCTATGGAAATTTCATTAGGATCCCACTAGTTTTAGTACCTTTGCCAATTTATATTGACAAAAAGAAGGAGAATTAATGTGTAGTTCACACTACAAATACATATGGTTTACAGATCATTATGTAAAGGGGAGTGGTTTTCATGTGAGATTAAGTAGTGACTAAGGGGGAGTGATACATATCACCATAGTATTATTGTAAGAGTTGTGGTACAGTTGAACTTTGATGTTATATAATTATACTATTACACTGTATAACAATGATTGAGAGCAACTATTTTCTCATTGTTATTGCTACGGATCTTCAACAACTATGATGCTGAATTGAATATCTATGGAATCATGGAGTACTTGGAAGTGACGAAGATTTCGAGTAATGTGGAAGAACCAATGAGATCAAGCATTTGGATAAACTACAAAGTATTATTTATTTTGTAATCCATATGTATTAATAGTTTTGTCACTAAAATTGACAAAGAGGGAGATTGTTAGAGCACTTCTCGGCCGAACTCCACTACATCATTTTCTTGGATTTGTAACTGATATTCGTAACAGCCAACTAGCAGTTACGAATTCGTAACAGGAAATTGCTGTTACAAACTAGTTGTAACAGCTTGAAGCTGTTACCAATCTTGTCAGATTTTGTAACTCCTTGAGTTGTTACGAATTCGTAACTGGATATGATTCCACGCGTGCCATCCATGGTCATAGATTCATTTTTTTCCACCCAAGCAATGGATAACTAGGGATATTTCATCCCTTGGTCACAGTTGCACATGAGCTTAGCTGAGATGGTCACTTGGTCATATAGAATCATACACATGACTCGAACCGCACTTCATCTCTTTTCACTCGAATCACTTCTCTCTTTCCACTTTCCTCATCTCTGCAGAAGCAAAGTTTGGGATTCAGTTTAAGGATTTCGATCTGAAGCTGAAGATAAAATATAAGTGATTTGTGTTTCGATTTTTGTTTGAATCCGTTATTTTCTCATCTCTTTCCACTTTCTTCATCTCTACAGAAGCGAATTCAGGGTTTCAGCCTGGAAGTGAAATTTGGGTTTCAGTTTGATGGTTTGAGGGTTTCGATCCGAAACTGAAGATGTAAGTGCTTAAAGATTTCAATTTGTGTTTCGTTTTTGATTTCGATCTGTTCTTTTCGATTAAGGTTTCATTAAGGTGTTGATGAGTTAATTAGATTTTCAACTTTATATGAGAGCGTTTAGGGTTTCAATTTTATCTGAGATTTTCGATTCGGTTTTCGATTTATATGTGATTTTCGATTTGGGTTTCGTTCGTCTTTCGATATATATGTAACATACAGATGATTAATTCGATATAGTTGCTTGTTCTTCTATTTAGTATTCTTTTCTTCATATTTTAATTTGGCGCATTCCAGGAAGTATTATGTTAGTTTTGTTGGTTCCTAGAGTATCGTACATGTATTATGTTGTTACTACTTTTCAAGGAAATCCTTAGCAACATTTAGCCTGAAATTGATGAGATTATTTGGGAATGTAATGATTTAATTGAAATCAAGAATGACTGGCTAGGGTTTGGATTTTAATTGGAGTTTAATGATTTAATTTGATGGCGTTATTGCAGAAAAGAATTGGTGTTTGTTGTGGGTGATATTGAGATTGGATACGGTGTTGGAGCTATTGGTAGTTGATGTGAGACTGCAGGGAGCTTGAGTTTGCTGTGACCGTGTGGTTGAGCCGTGAAGAAGATGATGTAACTGCATGTTAAGGTGATTGCAACGATGGTTAGAATGGTTTTGTGCAGCAGTTGGTGTCATCAAGTTGCAACAGATGATATGAATCCATGACAGGGAGTGTTGGGTTTGAGCTGAGAGTTTGGTTTGTTTTGAGTCTGTTTTGTGCAAGCCGAAGCAAATATGATGGTCAAGAATTTTCAATCAAGGTGTATAATGGAAATAGGTTTAAGAGTTTTCATATCATCATCTTTAAGTGTGAATGAAGTATCATTTTTTTATTTTTTTTTTGTTGTATATTTATCCATGAGTAGCAAATATAGTTACTTCTGTTTGGATGGTAGTTTACCAAATATGTTTGCTTTCAAGAGTTATTGATAATGTGATTGTTTGGATTTACAGATGCCAAACGTTTAATTGGTAGGAGATTCAGTGACACCACTGTCCAACGTGATATAAAGTACTGGCCATTCGAGGTTCTCTCTGATCTAGCTGCCGAGGAAATTTCATCCACAGTCTTGATTCAGATGCGTGAGATTGCTGAGGCATACCTTGGTTCTACTGTTAAGAACGCAGTTGTTAGAGTCCCTTCCTACTTCAACGATTCTACTGCTGCAACTGACTGGGGTTGGGGAGTAGTGGTTAATGTGGTGAGAAAACCTTCATCATCCTCGAGCACTCTGCCAACATCTTCTTCACGCGGTAGTGATTACATTGTGGATACGTTGCTCCATTGTTCTCCTGGGATCAAGTGAAAATGGGACTCACTCCAAGCCATCCCCATCTCGTCCTGGGGAGAGGGGTGAAATTCACATGGTGAGTTGAAGCTCATGTTAAGCAAAAAAATTTACTAAGGGTCAGTTCACTGATCTTGTCAGCTGGGCAAATTTGAATAACATAATGGTTCTCATTACATGAATGGGAAAATCTGGCAGTGCAGGAGTTGGGAACTAGGTTTCCTCAATGTCTTCCAAAGCTCAACCATGTGAAGGTATATTTAATTTCTTAAGTTACATATATATTTTATGTTTAGTGAAAAAGCGGGGGTCAACACCATCCAATATTTCGCTTAGCAATCTGTATGGATTAATTCCGATATACTTTCTAGAGAATCAACTAGACAGTCAGACTCAATATAGATAAAAGTATCTCAAGGAGTTATTATCTCTCTCTTGATTTGATTTACTCGAGCTAATAGAAATCAGCGAGTCTTTAATCAAATACAAGGAATAACTTGGATGGTACCAAAGACCAATATCCAAGTGTGAATCAATATAAATCAACAACCAAAAGGTCGAATATTCTAATTGATTGAACTTCAAAGCACAACCTGTATTATTTCAATTATAAAAATAAACAATATAATTCGGAAATAGAAATAACACAGACACCAGAATTTTGTTAACGAAGAAACTGCAAATGCAGAAAAACCTCAGGACCTAGTACAGATTGAACACAGACTGTATTAAGCCGCTACAGACACTAGCCTACTCCAAACTAACTTCGGACTGGACTTTAGTTGAAACCAAACCAATCTCACACTGAACCAAGTTATAGTTGCGCTCCCTACGTCTCTGATCCCAGCAGGATACTACGCACTTGATTCCCTTAGCTGATCTCACCCACAACTAAGAGTTGCTACGACCCAAAGTCGAAGAATTGAAATAAACCAATGTGTCTCACACAGAAAAGTATATTGAAAGGATCAATCTATCTCCCACAGATAAACCCTAAGATTTTTGTTCCGTCCTTTGATAAATCAAGGTGAACAAGAACCAATTGATAATCCGGTCTTATATTCCCGAAGAACAACCTGGAGTTATCAATCACCTCATAACAATCTTAATTGTATGGTGGCGAAACAATATGTTGCGGAATCACAAACAATGAGACGAAGATGTTTGTGATTACTTTTTATATCTTGCCTATCGGAGATATCAATCTCAAGCCAATCAATCTGATTGTACTCGTACGATAGAAGGTGCAAGATCAACTCACACAACTACGATAAAAGTAGTATCGGTCTGGATTCACAATCCCAATGAAGTCTTTAAGTCGTTAACCTGGTTTTAGAAGAAGAAAACCAAAGGTTAAAGGAGAATCGACTCTAGCAAACAAACTAGTATCACACGTAAGGTGTGGGGATTAGTTTTGCACATATGCTATAGTTTCCCTTATATAGTCTTTCAAATCAGGGTTTGCAATCAATGTCAGCTTAGTAACAAAGCATTCAATATTCACCGTTAGATGAAAACCTGATTAGATTCAAGCTAATATCTTTCAACTGTTAGATCGAAAACTTAGCTTGTTACACACAAATGAAATGCGCGTTTCTAAGTTTATGTAACCATACCCAAACGTATGTGTTAGTTGGTTCAACAATAGTCAACCAGATGGTTAGCCATATGATTACTTCCATATCAACCATATTCTTCTTCACCATAGCTAGTTCAAATGACTCATATGAACTAGTTAGAGAGTTGTTCAGTTGCAATAAAATCTTATGTTACTACACAAGACACAATTGAAACAAAGATGATTTGATTCACTTGAATCGGTTATGAACTTTATAGCCACGGTTTGCAAACTGCATTCCTTAGTATTTATGTATAAGTTCAAAACAATCATCCTTAGATATAACTACACTCAAATTCGCGGACTGGGTTCGCGGACTTAAGTTCCCGGAAGGAGTTCACAAACTCCAGCAGATATTCTCGAAACGAGAACTTCCGCCAGTTCGCGGACAGAGTTCACGGACTGAGTACACACCACTATTCCGGTTTCTCTTGATCAACAAAGTTCGACAAACTTTGGTTCAAGGAATAAGGACTTGTACATATATGTGTTTCCACAACAATGCTTATGTCCACCATTGGTTATATAATCTAAACTCTCATTTCAATCATTGAAACATTCTTAGAGGATGTTATACAGTTGTTACACCATTTGTCGTCAAAGAAATTTTCAAAGTGATTGAAACATATCTTGACTTTCGTCGCTAGGTAAAGATAAACTTGGTTGAAGTGAAAGCTTACCAACACATATTTCGAGATATAGATAGGCGAGATATACTCGGCTCGAAATACCAAATGTGTATAATCAAAGTCTATATAGAAAAACGACTTTTGTCTCAAGGTAGGAGATAGAGTAGATAGACTTTTGAGTGATAGATAAGTTCAAGTCTCCATATACCTTTTTGTTAATGAAGTTTCACCGGTTTTCCTTGAGTAGTTCTTCGTCTTGTATGATGAATCTCCATGGAGTTCTTGAGCTCAACTACACTTTCTATCCTAGTCCGAGACTTAGCTATAATAGTCCAGAAATCAATACTTATAGTTTTGATCACTAACATTGACAAACATGCTTGAGATAGCAACGCATGCGAGTTAGACCGAGCAATGCTCTAAACTTTTAATAGTATATTTTATCATCTCACAACATGGTTATCCTTAAAAATGCACAGAATCCAGGCGACACTTTATTGTTTGCCTAGCTAAACTCTTCTTTGTATCTATCATGTATTCAAGTATCTAAAATGGTGTTCAAAATTTGTACTTACTTCACTGGGGCGCATATGAGGATTTGTTATTTTTGTTTATCTGGTCCATTCCATCAATGTATTGGCACTCAAACCAAACAAGCTTTTTGTTTCTTGTGTACTTTCAACTTTTTTCACCTTCTTGTAGGACATGGCCATTGAGGACCAAGAATTTGTTGATGTGATGACTCAAATTGAGGAACTTGAGAAAAATTACATGATGATCCAGTACATAAGCTCAATGGTCAAGATATGCCTGAAATTCAGGGTGGAGAGGTGGCCATTACAAACTTGCATTCATGTAATCAGTCTTGAGTATGTTCTCCAGCTTCAATACAATACGAGAATGGTGGGACATCAAGAGGCCCAGGTAAAGTTTGCGTTGTTCGTGCTCTGAGTATATTAGCGTTTAAAAAAAAGGTCTTTCTAAGAGTTAACAAAAACAAAACAGCTGAAGAACTAAAGACACGTTATATGGTTAAGAAAATGATCTGTCATTTGTATACTTAACGGCACAGTTTATGCGGTAGATAAAATGTTCAATTAGTTACTGTACACTCTCATCTGTTTGTCTAAATTGTGTCACCTTATCTCTTCAGGTTCAAGTTCTGTGGAAGCTAATGCAATTCTGAGATGCGTCTACCAGTAGCAGCAACTGTGAACTATTCTGATAATACAGGAGCTAGGAATCTGTATAGCATTTCGGTGAAATGTATAAAAAGTTGGCTTAATAAATTACCATCTGCTTGTGTTGGTGATATGGTTATGGATGGTGTCTACATGTACTTAGAAGGTATAATAATATCTCGCTTCTTATTTTTAGGTTGTTTTGTTTTGTTTTGTTTGGTTTTGTTCTTGAAATGCATTTTTTTTTTTTGAAAATCTTTTTAATCTTTGTATGTTAAAATCTTCAGTATGGGGATTTATGTAAATATTTTCATCCAAAGCCAAATCTTCAACACCCTAGCATTACAGGAGTTATGGGTATGTTAGCTTCGACTTTGAAGGGTTAGTCTTATATTACTGGTTTAAATCATGATGCATAACTAGTTCTCTTCCCTTCTTCTTGTGAGAGCTAAAACCTTGCAAAAGATTCAATTGTCACTCTTAGTAGCCTCTTATGATGTACTCAGCTTAAACTGTGCCTATTGAATGAAATGCCAACCCTGGTAGTAACTTACTTGTGGATCCGACCTTCAAGTTTAGGTTAATATAGCCGTAATGTTGTTCTTTATGACATCTAGTTTGATGAATTTGCATTCTCTCCATATATTATGTAGCTTCTCCTCGTTGAACCTTTTTATAAGCTCTTCCATATACCCTTCAATACCTATAGGCTATGGGTTGTAGATTTTTTAAATTGAAAATTGGAGTTGTTTGACTAGTTTCGGCCTTCAGGGTTAGCTGAGGCATCTAGTTTGCAGATTAAATTATTAACAACCAATGATGATCCTACATTCTCTAACCTAATAAGAGAGAAATTTTTCAGTACCAATTCCTTGAGCATGCTTCACTATGCAGTTTGTTTGTTTCATTTAATCCTAATCTCCACCACTTTCAGTAACAAGTTTTGCTGAGACAACCAGCCACCAATTATTGCTTCCGGGAATCAAATTGCAGGAAGAGGAGCCTCCGTTCCAAGTAAGTTTGCGTCCCAAGTTAGGGTAGTAACCTCAATTACCATGTCCAGATATTTCAAACACCTCTAGTTATTCATTTGGTTTGGTTGATCAGTCGCCTATGTTAGCCACAATTATGCAACACAAGAATATAACTTTGATCCTAATTGACAATTCCTTGAGGGAACACATCCCATGAGATGCAATCTGAATAGAATCTTTATTGTCACTTTTAACACGTTTCCCTCCTTAGATTGATTGTTCGTATTTTCATATGCATTGGATTTGATTAGAGATGGCATGAGAGTTTCATTGGGTAACTTACCTCCATCACTTAGGCCACCTCCTGAAGGAGGATATCCTACAATTCCATACGCTGACTGGGGATAAGTCATGAATCACAATTCACAATTACAAAAGCACAGAGAAGCAAACATGCGGATTTTTTCAATTTATTGTTGTCTGAGTGGTTCTGTTTATCTCATACTTGTGACATGTTTGGTGGTCATGTACTATTTCTTGTTGTTTTTACCAAGTTGTTTTTCCTGTGTTTCAGGGGTTTGCTGAGCTTGAATATGCAAATGCTGCGTTTACATGGGAGCAGTAGATGATAATACTCCAGTTGTCACTTCAAGTAAGTCACTCTGTAGGACTTTGTCTAGCAGTTTCCAGAGAAAGAATGTAGAAGAGTGTTTAGGTACTTGTCAGAATTTGATACTCAACCGAATTTTTTTGGTACTTAGAAGAACTTGTATTTTTTCTTGATAAGAACTGAATGAATGCTGGTATGAACTAAATGGATGATGATATGAATTGATTGAATAAATTATTATTGAATATGGATGGACTGAATGTATGAAGGTTATTTGGAATGTCGGATGATTTCCGGCAATAAATGAACTGTCAGTCAATAATGACCGGTCAAAATTGGTCAACATTGACCAATCTTGACCAGGTCAATGTTGACTGGCAGTAATTTTTTGTTGTTACAAAAAATATCATAACGGAAAAGGACTGTTTCAACCTGAACGTAGTAACGACCCTTACCTGTTACAACTTTCAGTTACAAAACATTCGTAACTGCTGGCCTCTGTTATGAAATTCCACGTAGTAACAGCTGTTGCATGTTACAACCTTTGTTACAACCCAAAATTCGTAACAGCAGGGCCGTTACAAAAATTTGTCATGCCATGTTTTGAAACAGAACCTGGCTGTTACAACCCTGTTTTGTAACATGTAGAATCTGTTTCTAATCGGCCAAAATGGTGTAGTGCTCGCAAGCGTTGTTATCTCAAACTTGTTTGTCAATGTTAGTGATCAAAACTATAAGTCTTGATTTCTAGTCTAATTATAGTGATGTCTCGGACTAAGATAGATTGTGTAGTTGAGCATCAGATTTCACGGTGTTCATCAATTGAAGACGAAGAACTACTAAGGAGGGCTTGTGGAACTTCATAAACAAAAGGAATGTGGAGACTGAAACTCATATATTACTTGGAAAGTATATTTCTACTCTATATCCAATATGGAGACAAAATTCGTATTACTATATAGTATTCGATTATACACGTTTGAGATTTCGATCTGAGTTTAACTCGCTTACATATTTCTGGAAATATGTGTTGGTAAGCTTTCTCTTAAACCAAGTTCATCTTATATTGTTGATGAAAGTCAAATGATGATCATCTGAAAATTACCGAGTAACATCTTACATGGATTGTGTGATACAATGATTTGGTGTAGACTTGGAATGTTTCGTTATGATTATTTCAATAACTTGAAAATTTCTTTGATGCTAATAGTGTGCGAAAACGGCTATTGTCATCCTATAAGAAAGTTTCAATGATTGAAATAGAGTTTATAACAATTGGATTTGAACATAGTTTACGTACTTAAATATATGTAATCCATTATGGGAACCATAGTATACATACCCGTATGCGTACCTGTTGGTTTGTGAAAGTCCGGGTACCTAAGTACACATACCGGTACGCGTACTTTCCTAAGGTATAGGTCCGGAAATTTGTGCTGGAGCTTGGAAGTGATTAAGGTATGCGTACCCGTTTGCATAGTGGCAAACCCAAACTCAGTCCGGTCACTAAGGTATGCATACCCGTTTGCATACCTAAGTGAATCTTATTCTAAAACGGTTTGTTCATGAACTAATACATTTATATAATAAGGAATGCAATCTTTTCAAACCGTGTCTATAATATTCATGAATTGATTCAAGTGAATCAAACCGATTTTTCTTAAATTTTTCTTGAATTCTTGTATGAGAATATAGTAATTGAACAACTCTAAAACTAGTTTCATTTGAGTCATTTGAACTAGTTGTGGTTAAGATGAATAAGGTTGGTATGAAAGTATTCATATAGATAACTTTGGTTAACTACCGTTGAGCCAACCTAGTGTACACGTTTAAGTACGGTCACTCAAACCTAAATGAAGGTACATTTCATTTATGTATAACAAGCTAAGTTCGATCTAACGATTGAAAGATATTAGCTTGAGTTGAATAAGGTTTTCATCTAACGGTGAACATCGAATGCTTGGTAAACAAGGTAACTTAGATTGCAAACCCTGATTTAAAACTATATAAGGGAGAACTATATAGAGTTCAAATGTGATTGAGCTCACACCAGTTTTGGTGTGAAGGTAGAAGATGGCTTTACATTAGTCAATTTAAAGAAGCATAAGAACCAATACTGTAACGATACATTCATTTTAGCAACACAAGCGCGACAAGTTTTCTATTCTCGAGAGCCAAATACATCTAACTGGTATGTGATGGTGAAACTGATAGACACATTTTTGTGTCTAATTTGTCCTCAATGTCCGTATTGTTGGAACTCTATTTTTGTACTAGTATTGTGTTTTTATGTATTTTTAGGAAATAAACATTTTTGGAAAATTCGGCTCGAAAAGTTGATTTTGGCACCCGGAGAACAAGTGTTATTCGGACTCTCGCTTTTGGATAAGGGGTAACCTAATTACTAAGGGGCACCCTCAGGTCACCCCAAAGCAGCTGTTATTCGCACCCCTAATCTGGATAGGGGCTACCAGTTTCTTCCCAATTTGAAACGATTTCGGCGGGAATATTGCATGCAGACGTTGCAGATTTTGGAGTTGAATTCTCGGGCTGTTTTAACGAGATTCAATCGCTGTAAATGATTGGGCTGGACTTGTATTGATCAAACAAAGTTAGTTTGGGCAGTTTAACTAACCAAAATGGGTTGGATAATCTGTTGGAGGAAGACAGCGTCAACAGCAGGAGCGTGAACATATTTCGAAGATATGGTGATTAATTAGCATAAGATATCATAAGATTTGCTTCTATCATATCTTAACAAAGTTTGGAAAGTTATTAAAAACCAAATATCTGCTATTAACGCGAAATCAGAGGGACGAGGCCGTGAAGAATAATAGAAAATATTCGGGATTAAACCAAGAGATTTTTGGGCCTGTCGAGTATAAAAAGTCCTGTGGGAGTTCAGAGAAGCTTTATCAAGAGTTTGGGGAAGGTTTGGGACGCAGAGGAGCGAAGAAGAAGGATTAGCACCAATTCCCACCTGCTGCTGCTGCTGCCATTAGAGGACCTTGAAGAACACGAAGAACAGACTGCACAGAGCGGTCTTATTTTCCGCAGCATCCACAGCAGCAGCGGAGTGTCGTTACTTTACTGCAGTTCCCTGGTATCGTTCTTCTCTGGACGCTTATAGGGGGTCGTAGTTTCACTGTTTTATATTTTTCACTCTTTTAATCATATTTTGAGCATCAAGTATGTATTTTGAGAACATGATTATTATGAGTAGCTAAACCCCAACACTGGGATGATGGAGGAAGCCGTTCTTTACGCATACAATAATTATATTTAATTCTTTTTTGACTACTTGCACTTTTTATAATTTGTTTTATGATTTTTTTAATTGGTTGTGATATCGTATGATGATGTATGCTTGGTCTTAGTGCTTTTGATGCGTCATACTAGTGATATACAATAAATCTTCTAAAAATCTACTTTGGCAAGAATAAGAGTCGATATCATTTGAGCTATAATTGTTTGGAATAAATATATGAATTGTGTGAATGATTAATGGTGGAATCCTGAGTCCTACTGTCTCTTGATCCTGTGACAAATATTTTGTATATATTTTTATTTATAAATATTTTCAAGTCCGAGCAACGAACTCGTATTTACCGCACGAAAAATACTACAACAAAATGGCGCCGCCGACGCGGACTTGTATATAGATTTGTTTTTAGGTTTAATTTTTTTTATTTATTATTATTTGTTCCTTTTTACGTTTCTTTTTGTGTCTTTGATTTACAGGTTCGAAGTGGAATACTATGGACTTGGGAACAAAAAGCTTAAAGCTAAAAGCTAAAAGAGAAGAAAAAAAAACACATAATTTTTTTTTTTTTTTTAGGATTTAATTTTTATTATTATTATTTTTTTGTATATAGCTTTTATTTTTTAGAATTTGTAAATAGGCTTTATTTTTCATAATTTTTTTTAATTTTTGGACTTTTTATTTGGACTTTATTCTGGACTTTTGGACATTGTTTTTTTATTTTTTAACCCTACGGAAGGGTCTTATTATTAATTAAAAAAAAATTATTAAATTGTTTGCAGGGAAGGACGACGATTACGATATCGTCTCGGCCCCCCGGGTTCGTACATGACATAGGAGTCGTGGCCCGAGTCGACTTCAACGGTTCATCCCCCGTCTGGTACGGGAGGTAAGTGCAATCGAAACACTCGCGAATCTCCTGTAAGCGAGTTACTGTATTCCTTAAGGTGATTCATTGATTGAGGACGAATTTGGACTGTTTTTAAATTCTTAGTAAAGGGCAAGGCCTGGCCAATACAAGATAAGGGTTCGGATTTCATCACCGCTCCCTTCTTGCCCGCCTTAGGAAAACGAAACCTAACGCGAACCCAAGTTTTAAAATTTGGAATAGAACGAGACCGATAGGGTAACGAGCTTAATAGGAAACTCGTTCGAAAAATATTGGTTCCTCTTTAAGCACACTTCAAAGTTCATGATGGTTTCTTTGAGTTGAATGCGTGACTGCGCCGCCTTCTAATGTGGTGAGGCCTTGGGTATCAAAGCTCTACTAAGCTTACCTCGCCTCGATTCAACTTACATTAGCTCGGATTGATTCCAGAGGGGTGTGCTCAAATTGTAACGAATTCCTTTTCGAAGGAATAGAAGCTGGTCTAGAAAACAATCTAAGTGGAGCCATCATGTTTTTTGTTTGCTAGAAATCTTTAGGTTTGCTTTGGTGGAGTCGAGTCGGCCTTGTTTGTGGTTGTGTAGAATTCCCTTTCATTTAAGAATGTCGAGCTGGTATGATAGAAGCCAATACAATGAATATCGACCTGAATTTGAATATGGACATCATCCTTTCTATGACCATGTTGGGAATAGTGGTTGGGAACGCCGTCATTTGGAAGGATATGGGTCATACCCTGGTGAGCCCAATTACTATCCACAAATGCATCAGTCTTACAATCAAGAAGATTATAGTACTAGTTCTTCGTCTCTAGAGGATACAATCAAACTATTGAAAAGTAGTCCTTTTTATGATCCCTCTGTTCATATTCCTCCTTTAGAAGAGTCCCTCAGGGAGTTAGCTGAGTCGACGAGTAAGTTAGCTGAGATGAATAGTGTAATTCTAGACGAAAGAACTACAATAATGAGTGAACTTTCTATAGAGGAATCCCTCAAGCTGATGGCTGAGACGAACGAAAGACTTGCACGAAATAATCTTACATTCCAAAATAGTGTTTCCAATTTTACCCTTGATGTAAATAGTGAATATTTGCCTAATTTAGAGGACGAGGTCAGAATAAAAGACACTACTTATTTAGATATGGTTCAATCATCTTCGTACTATGATGATGAGGATAGCAGTAATGAAGAATCTGAAATATGTAGGCATAGTGATCAGGAGTCTAGTAATCCAATTGAGCTGTATAGTGATTATATTATTTCTAGTTCAAATCCAAATAATTTTTATGATTATTCACCTATTCAAAAGGACGAGGATTTGATTAGGGATACCACCGTTTTAGACGATGTAGATTTTCCTTTTGATTACGAAGCCGATAGTGGTTTAGAGGAACGGGTTCATTTCGAAAATACTGTTTTAGAGTCTAGCGACTTAGAAACAATAGTCTTGGAAGAAGAAGATAGACCCGTAGAGATGAGTAAAGATGCACTACCTGATAATAACTTAGAAGAATCTCTTGAATATTTTAAGGACTCTGAATATACAGAAATTCAAGAAATAATTAGAGGTCTATCTAGAGACACTGAAAACTCTAAGTTTGGGGGTGATTATCACTTCCCTAGTGCCTTACCTTTAACTCTCAGAAAGTCCCCACACTTAGGACTTGATATTTGTGCCTCGACCATTTTACAAGATTTCCTTCATACTCGTTTTCCCGAGCCTAATGATGTCCATGAAGGAGTTCAGTTATTAGAATCCCATCCTCTGGTTGATGTGGTTTGCCCAGACTATGATACCCAGATTGACTTTGTTTTCCCACCAAATAGTTTTCTTCCAACTGTGGGAACGTTTCAAATGAGTCGAATATGAAGTTCTGAGACTAAGACTACTACTCTCACTATGGTCAACTATGTAAGTCATATCTGATTGACTTAGAGGATCCACAATTAATTAGGTTATTACTTCGTGATTCTAAGTTCGTATTTGAGTTTTTACAGACTCTAAGACCTAGTGATTCGGATCCCATCTATGAAGAAACGCAACCAATGAAAATATTCTATTTAGACCCTTTCATAGAACCTGAACCTGAACCACAATTATCGATAGTTTTCAGGAAACTAGGTAAGGGCATGCTATTCTTGTCCATTTTCTTGGTTCACTGCAGTTTCCTATGGTCAGCTCTATTTGGTTTTGAAGACCTACAGTTATTTCGACTGTTACTTTATGATTCGAGTTGACCAATCCTTTTCTAAGTCTGGCTGAATACTTTAAACTTAGCACTCCTTGGAAGGTATCCCATGCTCATGCAACACGGTAATATCTTTCCTTAACTCTTTCGCTTGAAATGGTAACAATTTCTCCTTGTTCATGCTTTTAGTTTCATCTTTAGAACATTGAGGACAATGTTAGATTTAAGTTTTGGGGTATGGGAGAAACTTTTTAGTTGCAATAAATAAACTCCAGAGCTTAGAAATTTATGCCTATTTAGGATTGCACTAACTAATCTAAGTGGATGGAAGCATTTTGATCGTAGGAGTTGAGGAACCAATCTGAATAGATGGAAACATCTAAATAGTCTATTCATAAAAGCACAGAGCTCAGGTGTTATAAATAACATGATAGTTTCACCATATTTTGTTGAGTCCTTTTCACTTCTATTTTTATTTTATTTTTTCATTTTAAACTATGTTTCTCTAAGTGATTAGGTGGTGCACACGATTCAAGTTGTTACCACTGCTAGGGTGAATTAGAGTGATTGAGTTACTATATATATAAAAAAAAAAGTTGAGACCGGACCAATTAGACCAATCGGAATAAATATTAACACTTGGATAGCAATATGCGTGTGTTCTCCCTGTTTCCGTCGCTTAAGCAAGCGTGGAATGCAGGACCCGTGAGAACTATCGTGTAATATGCTGACAAGAAGCATGCGCTTGGATCCAAAAGATCTATTCATGCAGTTAAAAAGAAAAAATTGGTTATTGTTCTGTGTAGTCAACTGCTGGTTCCCTTGTATTTGCCAGTTTGTTGATCTAGATTTAAGTTATTGACCACTGGTTCCCTTGTATATGCCAGTTGTGTTGATATTAGTCAGACCGGTATCTCAGTCCATTAGGATAGGTTCATTCTGGCAGTGGCCTTCAGACAGATATGTGAAACATCGATCATTTGGTTAACATCAAAACCATCTACATTTTTCTATTTCCATCTCCTTTTTCTATCCATATGATTAGTTTGACTCCGAATATGATGTCCATAGTGCAACTATCTTAGTAAAGCTCTGTCACTTTATATGAATTTTAGTATGCTTGAGTGCAAACTCGTGTAAAACAATTGGAATTTCGCATCAGGGTACTTCCTCCTATAGTCAATAAGTATGCCAACCAAGGAGATTCTTTAGTGCCTTCCAAAGTTCTGCGTAGATAATCTACGGTCTGGAGTAATGGTTTTGTGGGCACACCTCTGGTAAACCCTCCCGAGATTAACTCGGTTTTATTTATTTTTTATTAGTTTTGCTCGAAGACTAGCAAATAATAAGTTTGGGGGTATTTGATAGACACATTTTTGTGTCTAATTTGTCCTCAATGTCCGTACTGTTGGAACTCTATTTTTGTACTAATATTGTGTTTTTATGTATTTTTAGGAAATAAACATTTTTGGAAAATTCGGCTCGAAAAGTTGATTTTGGCACCAGGAGGACAAGTGTTATTCGGACTCTCTCTTTTGGATAAGGGGTAACCTAATTACTAAGGGGCACCCCCAAGGCAGCTGCTATTCGCACCCCTACTCTGGATAGGGGGCTACCAGTTTCTTCCCAATTTGAAACGATTTCGGCGGGAATATTGCATGCAGACGCTGCAGATTTTGGAGTTGAATTCTCGGGCTGTTTTAACGAGATTCAATCGCTTTAAATGATTGGGCTGGACTTGTATTGATCAAACAAAGTTAGTTTGGGAAGTTTAATTAATTAAAATGGGATGGATAATCTGTTGGAGGAAGACAACGTCAACAACAGGAGCGTGAACATTTCGAAGATATGGTGATTAATCAGCAGAAGATATCATAAGATTTGCTTCTATCCTATCTTAACAAAGTTTGGAAAGTTATTAAAAACCAAATATCTGCTATTAACGAGAAATCAGAGTCCTCAGGGAAAGAAATAACGGACGAGGCCGTGAAGAATAATAGAAGATATTCAGGATTAAACCAAGAGATTTTTGGGCCTGTCGGGTATAAAAAGTCCTGTGGGAGTTCAGAAAAGCTTTATCAAGAGTTTGGGGAAGGTTTGGGACGCAGAGGAGCGAAGAAGAAGGATTAGCAGCAATTCCCACCTGCTGCTGCTGCTGCCATTAGAGGACCTTGAAGAACACGAAGAACAGACTACACAGAGCAGTCTTATTTTCCGCAGCATCAACAGCAGCCGCGGAGTGTCGTTACTTTACTGTAGTTCCCTGGTATCGTTCTTCTCTGGACGCTTATAGGGGGTCGTAGTTTCACTGTTTTATATTTTTCACTCTTTTAATCATATTTTGAGCATCAAGTATGTATTTTGAGAACATGATTATTATGAGTAGCTAAACCCCAACACTGGGATGATGGAGGAAGCCGTTCTTTACGCATACAATAATTATATTTAATTCTTTTTTGACTACTTGCACTTTTTATAAATTGTTTTATGATTTTTATTAATTGGTTGTGATATCGTATGATGATGTATGCTTGGTCTTAGTACTTTTGATGCGTCATGCTAGTGATATACGATAAATCTTCTAAAAATCTACTTTGGCAAGAATAAGAGTCGATATCATTTGAGCTATAATTGTTTGGAATAAATATATGAATTGTGTGAATGATTAATGGTGGAATCCTCAGTCCTAGTGTCTCTTGATCCTGTGACAAATATTGTGTATATATTTTTATTTATAAATCTTTTCAAGTCCGAGCAACGAACTCATATTTACCGCACGAAAAATACTACAACAGAAACCACCACCTAGGGATTTCCATGAATTAGAGGAATATAATGAAAAGCATGACACAAATTGCCAACCAGTGGATACTTCAACTCTTGGTTTCCAAATGGATGACGAGAGCGAGAGCTACTTAAGAGAAGATGGTGAATATATCATAACGGTTCCGACAAAGAAGAAGAAGAAAAGGAAGTTCACAAGTTAAGTCAGTATACTTTATTGTTTTTACTATATTGAATTTTTACTGTCATTGTTGATAAACACATTTTTTTGTCTGAATTGTCCTCAATGTTTGTATTGTTGGAACTCGATTTTTATACTAATATTGTGTTTTCAGGTATTTTTGGAAACAAACATTTTTTGAAAAATCGGCTCTAAAAGTTGGCTAAAAGCACCAGGAGGACACATGTTATTCGAACTATCACATTTGGATAAGGGGTACCTCAATTTATAAGGGGCACCTCAGTTGGACACATGCTATTTGCACCCCCCGGTTTGGTTAGGGGGACATCCTCTTCATCATTACAAATTTCTGGTTTTGGCGGGAAAAAAACAACTCTCAACTGGCAGAATTAGGGTTGGTGATTTGAGCTTGTTGGGGTGAGATTTAAATGCTGGAATTGATTGGGTATGTTTCTATGGGCTAGACAGGGATGGTAGAGGTGTTAGATTCGATGCAGTTTGACTGGAATTTCTGGGAGAAGATAACAGACAACACGCCCACAAAAGAAATATTCACGGGATCACATCGAGTTATACGTGTACTGCTCATGTTTGGATAGAGATTGGTCTCTGCAGAAGCTTGGAGAAGTTAAATAAGGAATATTAGGAAGCTGCAGACGCGTGCAGGAGTAGAAAAAGGAAACAAAATATTCCCGAAGCTGGCAGAGTTAATGAAGATAATTCCGAAGTTATTACAGGGATTTTGAGGTCCTGTCGTGTATATAAAGAGTTCTGGGATGTCATAGAAGAGTTACAGAGTGATTGGGGAGAGACCAGAGCAAAGAAACGTGAGTTTGAGAGAATTGATGCTGCTGCCATTGAAGAACATACGAAGAACATAAGACCACAAGGAGCAGTCGTAATTGCTACAGTGATTGCGACACATGTTTGATAGTCTACAGTGTCATTGATAGTTTACTATTATCGTTCTTTGCAACTGTTGATTTGTAATAAATATAATTGTTACAAACCCGGATTTAATTATTTTTCCTCCCATTTCATCATTTGTGAACCATTTTGTGAGCATTAATAAATTATTTGAGAGGGTTTTCACCATGATGAGCGGCAAAATTACTCGGTGACTGAGGGAAAGGAGGAAACTATTCATTCATGCTTAATTGGTAATTTCTTTTATAATTTATTTATTATTTGTTTTATTTTATTCACTAGGATCAACATAAAGATAAAATTGGTTTTCTTAATTAGTTGTGAATCAATTCGATGTGTTATGCTTAGAATCAATTCTTTGATAATTCATGCTTAGGGATTACAATTTAATATTTGGATACCTTATCGACTAATAGTGAACTAACGAGAAAAAGAGCTTGATGATAATTTCAGAAATATTGTTGTAAACCAATCAACTAGAAGGAATAGTGGAATCCGGAGCCTTACTCCATTTTTAATTCTTGAAATCACTTTTTACGTTAAGTTTTCTTTATTTTTAAGTTTTACAAGTCTAAAATCTATTGCTTTCACAAGTCTCAACGAACCTATTACTACAACTCAATTGAAAATCACATCAATTTTTTGGCGCCGCCGACGCGGGCTTATCTTTAGGCTAGATTTTTTAGATTTTTTAAGGTTTTTATTTGTTTTATTTTATTTGTTCTTCTTTACGTTTTTGGGTTTTTGTCTTTTCCTTACAGATTTTGGAATTTGGAGTGAAAGAAAAATTTGCCAAAGCTTTTGGTGAATACTTAAAGATTTGGAGTAAAATCAAAGCGAAAGGAGCGAAACAAAAGAAGATGAAAAATTAATTAATTAAAAAAAAAGAGAGAGAGACATTTTATTTGGTTGTTATTTTTTTTAGATTTTTTTTTGTTTTAGATTTTCTTTTTCTTTTGCACTATATTTTTGGATTGTGGACTTTGGGATTTTATAAAACCCTACGGAAGGGTAGTTTTAAATATAAACTGTTTGCAGAGAAGGACGGCGATTAGGATATCGCCTCGGCCCCTCGGGTTCGTACATGACATAGGAGTCGTGGACCGAGTCGACTACAACGGTTATTCGCCTGTCTTGTACGGGAGGTAAGTTTTTCGAAACACCCGCGAATCCCCTGTCAGCGGGTTATTGTATTACTTCGTTTGCATATATGTCAAGGAACTGAATACGGCTGCTTTAATTTCCTAGTAAAGGGCAAGGACTGGCCATACAAGATAAGGATTCAGATTTCATCATCGTTCTCTTCTTGCCCGCTTTAGGAAAACAATACTTAATGCGAACCTAAGCCTTAACATTTGGAATAGAACGAGACCGATAGGGTAAAGAGCTTAATAGGAAAGTCGTTCGAAAAATATTGGTTACTCTTTTGAGCATACTTTGAAGTTCATGATGGTTTCTGTAAATTGAATGCGCCGTTTTGTAATGACGGTGAGGCCTTGGGTATCAAAGCTCCACGCAGCTTTTTTTTTATTATTTCACCTTGATCATTAATCAGAACATAAATCAGAAAAGACTTATCTGTCAGAGACAGATTGGTTTATAAGTCTTTGCTTTAGGTTGAATCTAGTTCTAGGCTGTAAAGGATGTCATCTAAGAGAATCAATTGCACAGGGTCTTGCGAGATTCAAGAGGCGTAAGAAGCGATATTTTAACTGAATAGCTATGAAAGTTGGTTCAGGCTCAACTGCATTCCGTTCTGAAGTTATTCGTTGTAGGCTAGTGCCTGTAGTGGCTTAATACAATTTAGTATTCAAGTCTGGACTAGGTCTCGAGGTTTTTCTGTAATCGCAGTTTCCTCGTGAATAAAATTTCTAATGTCCGTGTTTATTTCATTTCTGCATTATATTTTGTTTATATAATTGAAATATCATAGGTTGTGCATTATATAAATCATATTTGATAAATCCATCCTTGTTTGTTGGTTAAGACTTGATTGATCTTTCGAATCGTCCAAGTAGTCCCACGTTATAATCAAGTTTACATACTTGTTTATTTTAACTACTGACCGTGTAGAGAAAGAGATAAAATTCCTTAATATTATTGTTTAACCGAGTTGTTACTCTTGGAATATCATTAGGGTTTATCCATACATGTTTCCCAACAAAAAGTTGGGTGTGGTGTTTTATCCCTTTTTTTTACACACACGATTAAAGAGGATGCTCAACAACCTATATTTCTTTTTTTTAGCTGAACCTAATCCAAAAATCCATTAAAGAGGATGTTCGGCTACATGTATTTCTATTTTCCTAGCCGAACCTAAAATTGCTTTGCTGATCTACCCTTTATAAGTTTTCATTTTCACAAATCACTCATTATCGGATCGTTATGAAGACTGAAGATTCACGTTCCTCAAAATTAATTTGACTAACTTAATTATTAATAAATTAACTTAATTATATAAATTAACTAAATCAAATACATAAATTTAATCTTACTAACACAATTTATTACCTTAACTAACTTAATTATTATTAAATTAATTATAATGATATTTTGTCCATTAAGAAAAATATATAAATAACGGGAGTTGAGTTTCACTTCACAATGACTTAGTAAAACAAGGTGAATAGTCCCCCGCAAAAATATCATGGTGCCCAAAGTATCGTTATTTTTGAGAGATGGGCGGAACTGTGACCCAGCTTTTCCTAGCCTAATCCAAGCCCAAAAAATTAAAATCTCCCTTTTCCACCACATAGTTTAAATTAGGCTAGAAAATATGTTAACTTTAAGCTTAATCCCAATGTGGAAAATTGGTTGAGCCCTTCCCGCACGAATTTTCTAGGAATGTAATTTTAAGGACCAACCAATTTTTGTAGGGACCATTAAGATTTTTGGGCTAGGTCATTGCGAACAAAAATTCCAAATCCCTAATATATTAGAGTCACTATTAGTGTTAGTTGATTATGATTATGATGGGTAATCATTTCAGAAACAAGAAGATAAAGATCTTTGGAAAAACTAGGTTTTCAGATTTTTTTAATTCAAAATCGAGAAAGTAAAGAGCAGAATGAGTTTTTGTTGCTTGGATTGAATAAAATTGTGTGAACATTAAAAGTTTTAATGGAGTTTTTGGACTAAGTACGGCTAGGAGGTGGAGATCAGGTTGCTGAACTAAGGTTTAATGGAGATTTTAGACTAAGTTCGGCAACCAAAATTCAACAAATCCTAGACAAAATTAAATTTTGGGATGAACAGAGTAGTGTTTGGATTTATCGCGTCCACCCATATTCTAAGTCGAACATTCTGGAAAAAATTGGATGCAACAGATACGTCCTAGTTAGGTTTGGCAAAGAAGACATAATTATTGTTAGATGAACCTTGCACTTAATACAACTTAAAATACATTAGGAATTCTTATAAGAAAATAAAAATTTAGCTACTATAATAATAAGTTTGGTTAAAAATAATACAAAATAAGAGAAACATATTAATATTTGATGCGAAGAAGAGCTATCATTTTTAACCCAATTTCACTCTGTAGGTAACAACTAAAATCATATTTTGTTGATCACTGCTCAATTCATCAATTAAAAACATATATAAAAGAACGGTTTTGTAAAATATACGTTTTAATGTACATATAAACAACATCAAGGAATTATGCTCGACTTAGAAAATAAAAAGAAAATTATCAGGGTTATTAGGAGAAGAAAATTTTATAAAAGAAAATAAGTTTATCATTTAAAAATGATGTAAAATAAAAGAAACATATTAATATATGATGGGAAGAAAGGCTAACATTTTCTGACCGAATTTCGCTCTGTAGGTAACATTCGAAATCATATTTTGATGACCACTACTCAATTCATCAATTAAAAACATATATATAATAACCGTTTTGTCGAAAATACCTTTAAATGTACATATAAACAACATCAAGGCATTACGGTTGACTTAGAAAATAAAAAGAAAATTATCAGGGTTATTAGGAGAAGAAAGTTTTCTAAAAGAAATAATTTTATGATTTATGAAATAAAATTAGTTTTGGGTAAATATTTATTAGTTTACTTTCGATAACCCATCATGTTGGATGGCCTAAGCACAGTTTTCATGGGGCCCCTTAAAATTGACTGGTCCCGAAAATGCATTTCTTCTAGTTTCGCTAATTTTTCTGGATCGATTTATTTTCATTTGAAAAGCTTTCGTCCAACAATCAATCTTTCAACATTACTTGGCATATTGAACGAGGAAAAACAATGTTATCTTACAAGTTTGAAAACTTTTTTATAGACCCAATACGTTATCAACATATCATAAGTTTCTTTTGTCAGAGGATTGTTGTTGCAATGCATAAGTTTTCAGAGTATTTAAAAAATTTACACTGTTATTTTAGTTGTTTATCCATTTATAATAGAACTATAAAAATAAATAGATTTTGTGTGAATTTTCTAGTAGTGTTTGTACTTCTTTAATTTACTACATCCAATTCGTTGAACATATACTAGCAATTTCAACTCATCAAGTAAAGTTAGTAGCCTCCAGTTTATCTTTTTCATTTTTTCATTTGACCTTAAGAATATCAAAAATAATAACAAAAAAAAAACACGAAAAGTACCTCCTTCGTAAAACCGTTCAATCCCAATGTACTACATTCAAATGGAAACCTTCTGAATTTTTAAGGGATACCCTACTTTCAGCGTTAATTTCTTAAAATTCATCGTTTAAAGATTAATTCACTTGTGAAATCAAATAAGCCAGTCAAAAATATCTGAAATCTAGTAATTTTTTGAAGACTCTATTAAATCTTCTGGACCCTCTTCATGCTTGTTAAAAGTTTCATCCATCCATATATAATAACAACTATTAAATTAAAAAATGAAATTAAAATGTCATGTTATACTCCTAAAAGATCACACAAAATAACAAAATAGAACTCAGGATAACCATGTTGAGCACCAGGGTCTAGGCCCTTTTGGGACTTAGATTTAGTTCGCTATTGCTGTGATGTTTCGAAAAAAAATTGTTGCTATGCTGTGATGTGTAAAAAATTATTACAGTATTATAAGTATGTTTCAAAAGTGCTTTTGGAAAAACATTATCAAACTCAGCCTTAAAAGCAATTTCTTGGTTATGAGCTTACGAACATACTTGTGGGTTTGGGTCATTTGGCATACACATGACCTTAAAGCCCAATAAGCTAAAATATGAAATCAAGGAGTCGTATTGGAGTTGGAAACGGCCAGCCGCCGACATATTGCCAGCGAATGGCAAAGATTTGGGCACTTGGGGTGAGACGTGCTATGATAGGACGGAGAATTCTAAGTTTTAAAAGCATGAACCGTAACCCTAATACCATAAAAAAAAAACTCTAAATATCATATCAACTGTCTCCTTACGTTCGGGATACATCAAGAGAGTTCGGTGAACAGCAACAACGGTACGTAGATCCATATTCTCAATCCTGATATCTGTATAATTGCTAGCAAAATTTACTAGTTATCATTGCTTTATAAAAATAATAGTTAACGCTTTTATGGTGATATTATCAGCTGATTAACAGTTATCATTATATATGTGCGTTTATGGTAAATATGCAGAGTAATATAAGCCCACTTGGTATGTCGAATGGTGGTAGTCTTCGGGAGGACATCATCATTGACATCCTAACAAAGTTACCAGCAAAGTCTCTGATAAGATTCAGGTGTGTATGCAAGTCTTGGAACAGTCTTTTCAAAACCACTAGTTTCGCTAAACTCCAACTAGATTACTCATTGAAAAATCGGAACGATGGAATCCTTGTTGACTTGGGGGACAGAATAGGTCATCTTGATTACATACGGTTCATTATCGTCAGATTCATCAACATTATATACTAACAAGCTTGTTCATATAGCTTATCCATTTCAATATGAAAAGTACAACATTAAAGCCTCTTGTAACGGTTTGCTTTGCTATAAATCATCTCAAGAAGACATTATCATTTGGAATCCGTTTACTAATGACCGCAAGAAAATAGGTAGACTATCAGCACCAGCCATTGCACTAAGCTATGGGTTTGGTTACGATTCAAAAGCTGAGGATTATAAACTCGTGGTGTATGTTATTGATAAACCGCTCGGGAATTATAATCCCGTACTCGCATGTATCCGTGTCTACTCACTAAAATTAAATTCATGGAAAACAATCAGTTACATACCTTTTGAAGCTCCTTCCGTACATCAAGTGTTTTTTAAAGGATTTTTTCATTGGGTGAAATATGGAAACCTCGAAGAGATAGGTTGTTTGGATGTTGCCAATGAAACAGTGAAAAACATTATGCTACCCCGGCATTTCCGGCACAGGTTTTATTTGGTACAAGTGTGTCTTTTGGGAGGTTCTCTTTGCGTAATTGCTACTAACCGTGAAATGAACATTAGAGAAGTATGGACCATGAAGGATCATGGGATAGCAGAGTCTTGGACTAAAATATTCACTATCAACAGAGGTAAGCTTTTAGGAATTCGGCCTATGGACGTGAAACAAACTTTAAAGAATGATGCAATTTTGGTTCATCATGATGATATTACAACATATTTATATCATCTCAACCATGGAGTAGCTAGAGAACTCAAGATCGATCGGAGTCTGTACGGGTTCCACTCATGGGCGTTTTGTTGTAGCTTAGTTTCGCCTAATTTGGGTACTTGTATCGGGAGGCGTAGGATATATACAAGAAGTTTATATTTTGCATTTCTTTTGTAGTGTTATCTAAGGAGATTAGACTTCGAGCTCATCTATGTTATGGAATCTTGGTTAACTTAAATAATAACAACGTGTTCTTAATTAAGCATCTTTTATTGTGTTTTTTTGTCCGTGCATTGGTGCATGGAACTGTGCATGATCACCTTGACTTGTGTGGCCTGGTGGAAACGTACACTGCCCCGCGCCACCCCCTCTCGAGACAAAATGGAGTTTGGTGGGTGTGTGTGGTACATTTGCACCACTAGCTTAAATTTGTGTAGGGGGTAATGCATTTGTCTAAAAATTGTTTTTCAGAAACCTTTAGATATGATCTTCTTGATCCAAGTGTTTTCGATATTTTTTTTTTGAAAATGACCAGATATATTATTGAGAAGAGACTAATCTGTAGATTAAGACTCATTTGGAATCAGCTCTGATTGAGTTGTCCGTCCGATGAATGAATCTGTATGATTAGTTTCTTCTATAAACGATACATAATTTGAGTTCATATTACAGATCTCTTGAGCTTTGACAGTGTCAAAGCTATTGTTGGAATTAAAAATAAAGGTACTTCAATAAAACTATTTAGATGATAAGATAATTTTCTTCCTTCTTTAGCAAGCAGGTCTGCTGCTTTGTTAGCTCTTCTATCCACAAAATGAAAACCCCTAAAAGAAATCAGAGTAGCTGCCAACTTCTTAACTTCATCTAGAATAGTTGTGCATTGCCATTTGATTGAGGTTTGTGCTCCTTGTAAGTACTTGATGGTGTTTTGGTTGTCCCCTTCTATTACCAGATTCTACAGTGTTTTCAATTGGAAAGCTTCTATTCGGCAACCAAAGTTTTAAAATTTCTTAACCTTTCCCTAAAAGAAGAAAAAGATGCTAACTGGAAGGTTTTGTAGACCCAAATCTAAAGATTTAAATGCCTATACAAATAAAGCTTCCACGTCGGATGGTGAGGAAACCCTCACTTCCTATTGATCGAAAGAGGTCCTTTTTTTTCCGTTTTGGTGAGGACACTTGACAAAGTATAATTGTTTTAAAAATGATAAGAAAAAGATTTGAAAAAGCAAAACCAAATTCAAGATTTACGTGAGAACATTTGGCAACATATCATTGGTTTAAAACTTGGAAACTTGAAAGAAAAACCTAACTTACGGTGTATGGAATTTTATGAAAGTTCAAATTCAATTTGAGAATTGAGTAACTACTATATTAGGACATTTTTTTTCCAAATGTCCTAATATAGTAGAACTTGGTGATGGTACTTTATGTTTTTTCAAGCGTCTGAAGAATTGTTTAGCTAGTACTGACGCTAGTAGTGGTTTTGGTAGATTTATTTTTCATAGATTAGGCATTGCTATTCAAAAAGGAGTGGGATCCCAGCTTGTCGCTAGGTTTCCTTCCAAAAGTTTGTAATTTTATGAATTGATTGATTTATTAATTTTATATACAAAGGGGGAAGTCCACATATTTTTCACGAAAATAAAAGGAAAAATTCCCGCGCACACCAAGTTAAAAGAAAAAAATAATTAAAATCTACACATTCTCCACCTATTTAATGTATTTACTCCGCCGCACCAAATCGAGAATATATCACCAAGGCGCATACCAAATTAAAAGAAAAAATATGCTTGAAACATACACAGACACAAATCTAGTCCGTATGAATGCAAATTGAAAATATTTTTAAAAATGGAAGGTTATATTGAAGTTTAAACCTTAAATAGGTCTACTACCTATAAACCCAGGTAGCTAGATGCTAACGAGTTTCGAACTCAGGTCGCTGGTATAATCACCCAACGACTTTACCACTGTACCACAGTGACATATGCAAATTGCAAATTCATTAGAAAGAGAGTTAATGATAAGTGAGAAAGGAATTGAAGGTTGACCGTGGGATATGGATCTCGATTAAGTGTGTCAAGAATAATAGTATGATGGTGGGGGTGAGGGAGAGAACAAACATGTCTGCTCTAATATAGTAGATGGAATATGAATGAACGGAGTGGTATATTTATGCCGAAGAGATAGGGAATGATAAGTGAGGTTTCATTAGGAAGGTAGCGCGGAGTATTGTATTTTCTGATTTAAAGCAAACTGTTCTGATTTAAAGCAAACTGTGACTATGGTAAGTTGGGATGTCAATGGATTCCGGTTCATCTGGACATCATTGGTTTGGAAACAGGATCCTATTATAAAAGTCTGGTACGTTGCCTAACGGTTCCGATTCCGGTTCTAAAAATTAGTGGATTCGAAATCAGAAAAAATAACGGATCCAATTTTAGAACACCGAACTGGGCCCAAATCCATTAGGTCTAGCTTTGGTTCGGGGTAATGCAGTGACAGCCCTAGACTGGTGAGAGATGAGAGGAGGGGGAAACGAGAATACTTTTGAATTGGGAAGTGAATGTTTGTTCTTTTTTTCTCCCGCTCGTCATCTAGTTCAGCTTATAAGTCTTAAATGTTGTTGTGCTTGTAATTGTACATTTCTTCTACTTCTGTTGTACATCCGAGTTCCTATATATATATAGGTGAAGTACAAAGACGGAAGGAATTAATTAGCTGACTATGTTATGGATAATTGTCCATGTACAGAAGACATGTCATATGTATAGGTGTCTTTCACTTGGTAATTCGCGGGTCCCGCATAAAGATGTTAAGCCGGGTGTCTTTCACTTGGTAATTCATGGGTCCCGCATAAAGATGTACCACGAAGATGAATAAGTTTTCTTCGGACCAATGTCTCGATATTAGTGCTGGGTATAACCAGGCTTACAAACCCAATATCAGGTATTTGTAGCATATTTCAGCTAATATACCATTACACATTGTTTGTGTAATACCAACCATAGAGTGATACATCTCCTTCATTGAGATGTAAATCGATTAGTCTTAAAAGTAAGACCGTCTAGCTGTAATTGTCCAAGCTTGTCCATTTAAACATGTCTAACCCTTTAAGGTTGATGAAATTAATGGACTTCCATCCACAATGCTCAACCAACAGATTGAGACCTTGTTTTACCGAGAATTCATCTCGAACTCCTGATTTAAGCATTTTTGTGCTTTGGAGGAATCTTCAGAAGCTCCAATAAAGTAGATGTTGCATAAATAAAATCTAGTAAATGCACAATTTATGAGCATATAAGATGGTTCACATATCCCTGGATAATATAAGCATTCACTAAGACGATTTACCACTTTCGTCCTTATTGAGAAAACGCACATGACATGGTGATTCTACTAATAGGTGAAAACCTTCAGGAATTCGTTTGCAGTTATCTGTATCTAGACTTTCATACAGATTTGCAGTAACCACATCCATTAGATGCACGTTGAGTCCTTAAAAGACTGTCAGACAATACCAAAAAGGTAGTTGCCTCCGTAACAAGGAATATGTTTCTTTGTAATCCATTTCAGGTTTCTTTTAAAGACTTTGTGCCATTAGTTGACTTTGAATTTTTTTTTTCATTGTGCATAAAAATCCACCTGTAGCCACTAGGGTTACATTATCGGACGTCGGTACTACAAACACCCACCTGTGGCTAACCGTAGCTCACACTATCGAGCGTTTTGTTTGCAGTACCAAAACCATGCATTTTATGAGAAACTGTTATTCTGCCTGAATCCATCCTCTCCAGTTTAACCAATCATTCCTTCGATGACATTCCTATATAGAGAGTGGTTCAACACCAGCATCATCTTAGAAGTATCATTGGATACTCCGAGTATGTCACCAACAATCATTGTATTACGATCATAAATTTCCCTATTGCACACATGCCTTATACAGATCCTCTTATTTTGAGGTTCCATAGCCGTTGCAAAGATGTTCTCATATAATGAGAACTATGCTCAGAGAAATCAGATCTTCCTTTGACAGTCTCCTTGAGAGACTATCTTTCAATGATTGAGAATGGATCTTCCATTTAGGAGTGGAAAAATATTTGAAATCAACTAGTCATTCCACGTTGTGGTGTGTATTAAATGACACACTTTCTACTACATTCACAACTTCTCAAGAAGCAACTTGATTTGCAATTTCTGGAGATACTAAATCTTCTGCACATCATTGATTGGTGCAAATACTAAGATGAGGTAGATCCGGTGTATGTTCACGCCATTTTTCAAGCTGTAGACCGGATAATTCACGCCATTTTTCAGGCGACAACCCTTCCTCCCCTTAACGGCGGGAAGACTTTCTCATCAAATTTGCAAACCTTGTAGTAGATTAGTAACAACAGTGGACTATAATACGTCTCAAAACAGAAAACATGATAACGGTTTACGAGTAATAAGTTCAAAATGCTTGTTGAATGAATAAACAAAACCATTCAGCGAATGCATAAGAACAATAAAATACTCACCATCAATGCCCAGAGCATCACCAAAATGATACAACATCAACGACTAATAATCAAGAGTTTCATTTAAAATCTACACAGTTATGTACCCAGGTGATATGTCGAGTCATTTATGACTACCATGCCATACTTCCATCAACCTGATCAGTATATGTGGAAACTCATTGTCAAGGTTGGCGCTATACAATAAGCGACCTTAATTCTCTCATCATGCTTTCTTATAAGCATCAAATAACGAACTAAAGCTCGTGGATGCTAGGACTGAGGTCCTAAAAGCATATACAAGTGAGAGAACAATTCAATATGGACTAAGATCCATATTTGCCAATCACATAAACTTTGTCGATAATTCCTTTGCAAAGGGGGATATCCATCCACATCAATTTTAGTAGCTACTCTGAACATTACCAGTTAATAACGATCTTACATCATTCTCTAGAGTATGAGGATATTCTAATCTATTGGTACCAATTCTATTATGCGGGTATTCTTCTCCATGAGATATCAACGCAAATTTTCATGGATGTTCTCCTCGTCAAGAGAGATATCAACTCACAACTCAAAGAGAATACGAATGTTATCTGATTAGATTGGCATACCTCGTACAAGAGGTTTTTCGTCTATGCTTCTAAGCATTTGGACGAAATATTCTTTGTGATTCCATGGCATGCCTTGCAAGGACTTTAATTTATACCGAATCAAGCAAGCCAAGTAATCTCCAACACCTCAGGCATTTCTCGATGTGAGAATTTAGATGAGACACAATTGGATTTAACCAATATCGTCTACGATTTTCCCCCCTAATCCTAAGGAGGGATTGTCTCATCAGCGGAAGATTTGGTTCTGCATGACTCTACCTGTCAAGGGAGTAACTGGGTGCATAAAGCAACATAACACGCAACCCAGGAGAGATAACTGATCAGGTTTTCTCTCTCGTTTACTGTCCAGCAGGAATAAATTTAAGAATTTAGATTGTCATGTAAAATTAACAGTAAATTATAAACGATTTTTTTTTGACCATAGACACTATCTCAATATCAGTACCAGTCCTAACAAGACGACCGATAGATATCAACAATAATGAATGGCATTTCATATGCACGTATTGTGTCTTTTATGTCACAACGATAGCAGAGCTCTTCCAGGCTCAAAGATGGCTTATTCAAACCATTCATTATGCTACCGTCCCGTATATTTCCACTTCTAGTGGGCAGGGGTTTTACCAGGTTCTCAAATCTGATAACTATGTGTTTCCCATATTCAAATATGCCTACCATAAGTGTATTTTCCTTCTTTGCCAAAGATAGGCTTATTTGCATAGGCACTGCTGCAAATTTAATTCACAAAATTCATGATTTTAGGTAATAGCTCAGGCTACAAGAAGACATCATATTAACTCTAAATATCATTTAAAGAAATGCGACACTCATTATAGGTCGACTTTTGTATATCTACGAAACGCAATTTAAAATATGCATCTCGTTGTTGCCGTAACAACATATACAAAATGCAAATTAAGCACTACCTTTTTAAAGCTCGTCGATGCATATAATAGGTGCATATTATGCACGACGCAAAGCTAGCATGGACACATAAGGGCGCAAAATGTGCGACTCTCCTTATTGCTCCCGCAATATTATATACGGTGCATATATCTTCTCTAAAAATGAAGCCGAACTATTTTCACAAAAATCAATGGTGAAACAAGTAAGAAAATATTCAAAATGAAATATACACGGTTCCAGCATAATACCAGCAAATCTCCAATTTTGTCTATTAAGGTCGACGAAACATTAATTTATCAAAGTTGAAATATGAACACATTCTTTATACCTTAAAAGAATCTGTCTCGATATCAATTGTAGGTCGTTTCAGGGACCGTCGATAGAGACTGGCTAACCATGTTAACCCGGTGTCCATTTTTCATCGCATTCCGACCCTTTAGGTGGAACGACTTTGAATTCTGGAGATTACTATAGCAAAGGATGCAAAACTTCCTTGCTTTACCGATATTAAAACCGTTAACGCCAAAAAAATCATTTGTGTACCAACAAAGGTAATTTTATTCTCTACGCTATCCAAAAGGACGCGGAGAAACCTTCCCTTGGTTGGCTAAAGAGGAAAATAGCAAAATGTTACAAAACTCAAATATTTGGCAAAATTCGAAAATCGAATACCATCACAAATATGAGCCGTCGCTAATACGAAGGTTTCTCCGCAATAGTTGAATTTAATAAGTAAGGATTGAAGAGAATTATCCTTTTCTGTATCGTCATCCCTTGCCGGTTGCCGTAGAGAAATTCGTGTTGATAATGTTTTATACAATTAACGAATCGATCACCAAATGAATAAGTTGTTCCAAAAGTGTACTCCATGTTTAATGAGTACTAATCATGTTAATGTTGAACATGAAACTAAAGAAAGCATTATTCATAAGAGAAAAGGAAGAGTGGAATTTTATTCCTTAATGTATCATTCATATTATCATATAGCAAGCTCTTTATTAGTAAATGACATTAACTAAAGAAGAGACAAGAAGAAAATGTGAGGAGAATATGAGAACCTAGTTTTCTATTTCATTTCTTCTGCTTCTCTTGTACATCCGAGTTCCTATATATATAGGTGAAGTAAAAAGACAAAAGTAATTAATATTTTTTTTCTTTCCGAAAAAGAGGCGAGCCTCATATATATTCATCATAAAACTCTGACTCAAGGTCAAGAGTAGTTACAGGACTGACTCCAAAGGATCCCACAGTTACAACAGTTTCAAACAGAATAAAAAGATTTACAAACAAGTTAACGCCATAGTCCCATGACCCAATTTCACAACAATACTCTTCAATTCCTAACTGATTCAGAGATAATAAGACAAATTTAAACGGTTTTGGTTTGAAAAAAAGTAGCACTTTCAAACCATTTAACAGATCTAAAATTAATATAATTGTTAAGATCCGCAAATCCAACCATTTTCAAGGTTTTTTTCAAAATCATAGTAAAACAGGTGATGTAGGTATAAAAGGATCCATAGATCCAACCATCCGTCAATGATTTTTGTAAAGTAGCAGTAACAAAAGTAACAATTATAACTTAAATCAGTTATAATTTGGCTGAATCGGTCTGGATTGAAATGGTTCGGTGATAAAATCGGTCTTGGTGTCTTAGGAGTCTTTGTAGAATCTTGTATTCCTGTCTTTGGAAAACTTGTATCTGTACCTGCTGGGATGTGCATCTGTGTAGGAGTTGCAAAGCCCGGATAAATTGCTGTTGAGATAATCATTATTGTTGGCTACCCGAAATTTGTTGAGGACCTGCGGCTGAAGTGTACTTCTTTGATGTAAATACCCAGATCTGCTAGATGGAAAATCAACAAGATCTTTGACAGAAATTGATGAATAATCACAACCCTTAACTAGAAATCACTTCCAACAACAACTCTAACAAGATTTAAAAGGATAACAGTAAAATTAAAACCCAAGCAGGAATCACAAAAAAAAGTGATGAAAATTACAAATAAAAAGAAAAATTAGATCGAAACAAGGAAAAAGGATGAGAACATAACCCAAAGAAAAGAAATTCTATCTTCACTAAAGATCTACTACTGACCTATACCAAAAGATTAACTAGCAGAATAAACAAGGAAGGCCAAAAAAAAAACGAAAAAAAAAACGAAACTGAAAGCTAGCTAGAAATATATAGATCAAGGATAATACAATAACAAGGATTAAGAGAAGAATTTTCTGCTCAGATCGACTCCAAAAGAGCCGATCCGAGCAGTGCGGCCGTTAGTAATTTAGGGTTTTCGTTTCTTTTTCCCCAGAGAGAAAGTAGAGAGAGAAAAGGGTCTCCTATTTTCTCATCATGTATAATTATCCATGTACATAAGACACTTCACATGTATAAGTGTCTTTCACTTGGTAATTCGTGGGTCCTGCATAAAGATGTTAAGCCGGTGGATCATCCATTCATCACAATCTATACGTAACATATACTATATACTATGAATTTTATTGCAAGTTATGATTATTGCTTTGTAATGTGCGTTTATGGTGAATATGCAGAATAAAGTAAGCCGACTTGTCATATCGAATGGTGCTCGTCTTCCAGAAGACATTATCATTGACATCTTAACAAGGTTACCAGTTAAGTGTCTCTTAAAGCTTAGGTGTGTATGCAAGTCTTGGTACCAATGTTATGGAAACCGGCCCAGCCGGCACGGCCAGTTGGCCCAGTTAGCCCGTGACCCAGTCACATTTCCGGGCTGCATCAACAGTGATCCAGTAAAATCAACAAAAAAAAAATGGTTTATTTTGTGAAGGATTTTGGAGAACTGGGTGATATTAAAAATGTCGTCAGCAAAGCAGCGAAGGTAACATGATACATTTACAATTATTTAAGTGTTTTAGCTTTATTGCGTAAACGACCTGGATGGACTGAAATTATTCGCCCAGCTGCTACCCGTTTGCAACAAATTTTATTGCATTACAAAGCATTATTTCTCATAAGCATTACTTGCAAGGACTAGTTACCTGTCCTGAATTTGTTGAGTCTTCGTGCTACAAAGAAGATAAGGGACATGAATTTTGTAACATAGTAATGAATATTGAATTTTGGAAGACTTGCTCGAAGGTTGTGAAGATTAGTGAGCCATTTGTTCGTGTGTTAAGGATGGTGGATTCAGAAGATACGCCTGCAATGGGTTTCCTGCATGATAGCATTATTAAGGTAAAGGATGCTGTGTCGAATGTCTTCAACAGAAGGAAAAGAGACTATGAACCTTACATGAAAATTATCAACAGTAGGTTGGATAAGCACTTCAAGAAAAACATTCATATCATGGGATATTGGTTGAATCCTGCCATACAGTATAGTGAAGACATGTCTAAGGATCCTAGAATCCATTCTTGTGTCTTAGACATTATTGAAAATGTTGCAGGATATAATCAAACATTGCAGGACAAGTTCATGAAAGAGAAACAAACTTTTCAGGAAGCGCTGGGTGACTTTGGTCGGGATATTGCAATCAACAAACGGAAAACAATGACTCCAAGTAAATTTCATAACACATGAATCTTAATATGATCATTTTGTTCTATTATCATGTAGATTCAATCATAATTACATATATGCATGTTATTTATTTAGTTGAATGGTGGAGAAACTTCGTTTGTGCTACTCCAAATCTTCAGAAATTGGCAATTAGAATTCTCAGTCAAACTTGCAGTTCGTCGGGATGTGAGAGGAACTGTGGTGTATTTGAACACATACATTCCAAGAAAAGAAACATACTAGAGCATCAAAGGCTAAATGATTTGGTATATGTTCATTATAATCTCCGTTTAAAGACGAGGTATTTCTGCAAAATACTTCACATACTTTACACTAAGTACTAGTGTGATTGTCAGTTAGGTACTTTACGTACTTTACATTATTGTACTAGTGTGATTGTCATCTTAGCCTTAGGTACTTTACATGCTTCACACATTAAGCTAAATATACTTTTGCTTCCAGGAATATGACCAAAAAAACATTCTATGATCCTATAGATTTTGATGTAATCGATTTGACGGAGGATTTGGTAGTAGACGATGACCCTGACCAGATTAATGTTGATGAGCTTGAAGCTATAGCTTCTGATGTAACAATTCCAATATTTGAAAATTGAAGTCGGAGAAACCATGATTTTCCACAAGCAAGAGCAGGTACTTGGTTGAAACATTAGTATTATATGACTATTGGGCTTAACTTCGGTCCATTTTGCTAAATAGTTGTGTTGTTTGACAGATGAGGATAATGGAACTGCTGCTGGCGCGTGGAATGAGCTTGATGGTAATGATGATATGGAGTTGGGAAATGATAGGATGTTTGAACTCCACGATCTGATTGATGTCAGTTATCAAGATGTCGGTTTTGAAGATAACCATTTCAATTTAAACGATCCTCCTCGTTGATCTTCCTCGTTTTTTAGAAGTTAAAACTCACTAGTAGAACTTAGATTGCTATCTAAATTTTGGATATCCAGTTATTTAACTTATTTTATTGTTTGATTTTTATAATTTATACTTTGGATAGCCATTTTTATAGTTGAACTTTAAGATTTTAAGTTCAATATGCAACAACTGTTGATGATGAAGATCACAGATGATTGGTATAGAGATGTTAGTCATGTTACATGACTTGCATAATTACATCCTTTCAGGAATACAACAGGTTCTTACTTCTTAAGCGTATAATATATGTGACCCTGTTAACCCGGGTTGATTCACTGGTTGAACCATTTGACCCTGACCCGGTAACTTTTCCGAGTCGATGCCCGGGCCGTTTCCAGAACATTGCTTGGTACAGGCTTTCCAAAACCACTAATTTCGCTAAACTCCAGCTTGATTACTCTTTGAAGAACCGTAATAACGATGCCCTATTTGAATCTGCGGAAAATATAAGTTATCTTGATTACGATTCATTATTCTTGCAAGATTTATCAACATTATATAACAAGATTGCTCCTATTGCTTATCAGTTGGAATATGAAAATAAGCATATTATAGGTTCTTGTAACGGGTTGGTTTGCTATGTATCATCTAAGGAAGACATTATCATTTGGAATCCTTTAACTAAATATTACAAGAAAATACCTTAAGTACCAGAACCAGCCGATCTACCCTGGTATGGGTTCGGTTATGATTCAAAAGCTGACGATTATCGAGTCGCGATGTATTGTTATGAAACGGCGCGGCCTTCTTCGATTGTAGGTGCTTGTATCCATGTCTATTCATTAAAATTAAATTCATGGATAACAATCTCTAACATCCCTTGTGAATTTTCCTTCTCAAACCTAGTGTTTTTCAGAGGATTTTTCCATTGGGTGGATCAGGATGATCAGTACTTTCCAGACCAGGTGAGTTGTTTTGATATTGCCAATGAGACGGTGAAATATATTCCGCTACCCCGAAATTTTCATGACAAGTTTAAAGAACCACAAGCGTGTTTTTTGGGAGGTTGCTTTTGTGTAATTGGTAGTGACGATAAAAATAACATTAGCGAAGTATGGACGATGAAGGATTACGGTGTAGCAGAGTATTTGACTAAAATGTTCACCATTGACAAATGTAAGATTTTAGGGCTTCAGCATTTGGACATGAAACAATCTTTCAAGAATCATGAGATTTTGGTACATCATGATGAATACTCAACTTATTTATATGACCTCAACCAAGAAATTGTTGGATTATAAGAACAGAGAAGAGAGAAAGAAGAAATACACACAAACTCTATTTCATTGATCGTCTAAACAAGCCTCTTAAATAGGCAATACATAACTGACAATAACCGTTTCTTATAACTGAT
Organism: Papaver somniferum; assembly: GCF_003573695.1. NCBI lineage: Eukaryota > Viridiplantae > Streptophyta > Magnoliopsida > Ranunculales > Papaveraceae > Papaver > Papaver somniferum. The sequence continues at coordinate 6,780,489 of NW_020620714.1, read as the reverse complement.
TCCTAACTGATAGGAGAACCTATCCCAAATACGTGTGACATCAGTCACTACAAATATTACTCTTAACAGAAATAAATAGAGAAATTACTATGCCAGGGTCCCAAACATGGGATTTGGTTGGGAGCTTAGTTTATCCTAATTTGAATGCTTGATTGGGAAAGCAGTAGGATACAAGAAGTTTAATTTTTACGTTTCTTTTGCTTTATCTAATCAGAGACTCACCACATAAAACCTTCAGTAGTCATCTATATTTATGGAGTTTTAGTTAACTTAAATATCGTTGCAACGAGTCTTAAGCATTTTTTTATTATTGTGTTTCTGCTTCAGGACATTTGTAATAAGATCTTAAATTTCGTGATTTGCCTATTGTATGCAAGCTAGCTGTGATGTCAGATGAGAGGAGCAGACTGTTTTTGCATTGGGTGAATGAATGTTTCTTCCTTTTTCTTTCCTTTTCACTTTATAGTACGATAAGAATTGTACTACTACTACATTAGGTATAAAAAAATTCAGTGTAAATTACTCAAAACTATGCCATTGAATGAAAGGTCAATTAAGTGGCATAATAGGGGAGACCGTCGGACCGATATAATAGCCATGTTGAGCCATTGGACTTGATTGTTAGGGGTTTGAATTTGGGACCAAATCTTCCGATTCAATCCGGCCCATTGGACGAATGACCCGACGGATCTTATTTTTACAAATAAGCACAATAATAAAATAATAATCGCGTCCAAATTTGTGCACCCCTGGAATGGAGTTGGTAAAGAAATGCCATTCTATGCTTGGACATTGGAATTTTGTCGCAAAAAGTGTAAACAAACCGTTTGGAACACCCCCAGAACCGTATTCAGTTGAGACACCGTTCTCCCAAAAAAGTTCACCACTGATTTTTTGGGTATACGGTTTTTCTAAAATGATTTTCGAAAAGCATGGTGTCGGTTTGTGTAATTAGGTACAATTTTTGGAAGTAACTGATCATAGGTCGCCAGATACACTAACTACGTGCATAACCCCAAAGAAAATCTTTTTCGTGTTTGTACCGCTACAAAAGTTGATTAGTAGCCTCTGAACTAAAACATGCTTAACGAAGTAATTCAATCCCAAAATAGTGCATTCAAATTTCATCCACACTCTTTTAAATCATATCAACTCACGCTTTACGCTTACGTTCGGTAATATCAGCTGATTGCTATATATAAGTGCCGCGTATTAACTAATACTAGTGTTGAGCCCGTGCGTTGCACGGGTTTAAGTCTGTCATACCGAATTTGTTACTATTATATAAATGCATAAGTTAAGTAATTCAATGTTTTTATATTCGGAGATTTTGCTTAAATTTTGTAATTTTTTCCCAGTTCTGAAATTGTACTAATCATCTTCAGTTACCAATTGACAAATATTTTCTCTTCTATCAGTTTCATCAAGATATGATTAGATTTTCGTAAAAAAAAGAAAATTATTACTTTTTTTTACAGATTCATCTTGGTTCGGAGAGATTATCAGTTTGGAATCTAATTAATGTTTCTATCGAGTTCTAATCCAAGGAAAAAATGCAACAGTAACAAATTAAAAGTTGCTATCATAAAAATTATAAAATAGTTAAATCCTCATCACTCTCATCACCTTCATTTTTACCATTGCTATGGTCGATAAATATTTTATATATAAGCGCCCGTCCGTTGCACGGGTTCAAATTGGTTGTCCCAAAGGTAATTAATCCATGTAGCGTATAGGTTTTTATGTAAAAGTTAGGTTATGTATATTAAAGTGATTCGGCGCTCATTTACCTACTCATTCTATTTTGCTACGTCAATCCCACGATTCTTATTGGTCGGGGGCCAAGAGCATGATTCGACGCTCATTTACCCACCCGTTCTATTGTGCTACGTCAATCCTTGATTCTTATTGGTCAGGGGCCAAGAGCATGATTCGGCGATCATTTACCTATCCATTCTATTTTGCTACGTCAATCCTTGATTCTTATTGGTCGTGGCCCATGAAGAGCATGATTCGACGCTCATTTACCCACCCATTCTACTGTGCTACGTCAATCCTTGATTCTTATTGGTCGAGGGCCAAGAACATGATTCGGGGCTCATTTTCCTATCCATTCTATTTTGCTACGTCAATCCTTGATTCTTATTGGTCGTGGCCCAGGAAGAGCATGATTCGGCGCTCATTTACCTATCCATTATAATTTGCTACGTCAATCCTTAATTCTTATTGGTCGTGGCCCAGGAGCTCTAGAATTCGAGCTTTTGGTCTAACTTTCAATGTGAGGCCAGCAATTTCCACTCAAATTATATATAAAATGTCGTGTTATGGAAACGCATGTTATTGCCGGTAAGTAAACTACTATATATATATATAGAACTACGAGTATTGTTCCTAAAGTCTAGTTGTGTTAAGGTTTTCAAACCCTTGAGTCAAGCTATATAAGACACGTAATACCACACGATCAAATTGTGATTTCAGTTATGGTGATTATGCAGAGTAATGTGAGCCTACTTGATATTTCAAGTTATTTTTTTTTTGATCAAAAGAGAAGTTATATTAAGAAGATTAAGAATGTACATCAATTCTACCAGAAGTAGATGAAAGCAAACAAAAGAAAATAAACACGGACTGTAATGATTACATAAAAATAGAATCCCATGTAGAAAGCATTGAAATTGAGAAGTTCAAGTGGACATGGTGACCTGCAGCTTCTGCCCAAGCCAAGACCGATGACTTAGCTTCTTGAATTAGGTCATCATCAGTTTTATACATGTAATCAGCTTCAAATCGTCTGCAATTCCTTTCCCTCCAAATTGTATTAACAATTGCAGGGGATTAAGCCCCATATATAGTTACCAGAACTTGAGAAGTGTTTGTCATGCCACATATCTGCCAATATCTTCATTGTACAAGGCACAACCCAAAACCATCCTGTATTTGGGAGGAGATCGGACCAAATCTTGTAGGCGATTTTACAGTGGAGAAATAAATGATCATGCGACTCAACATCAGTTCCACACAACGCGCAAGAGTTATATAGATCCATACATCAATGGTATTCAACTTTCCAGGTCGTAGGGACCACATTAAGATGTTGATTTTTGGAGGTATTGCAGGTCTCCAAATAAATTGATACGGGAAGCTATCAACACCAAAATCATCAACCATCTTTGCATAGAGCGGCTTGATTGTGAAAACACCTGAGTTGTGAAGCTTCCACCTTCTCATGTATAGAAGTCCATCTCGAACAGGACGATTATCACCAATAATAGTGAGTAAGGCAGCATATTCTTGAACCTCTTGGTTTGAGAGAACACGCCTGAATTCAAACTTCCAACTCCCTTCCATCGATATCATGCCTGCTATTGTAACATTTTTGTGTCTTGATAACTTGTATAGATTTGGTGAAACGGCTGCCAGAGGAAGTTGTCCACACCAAGAAGACATCATCATTGACATCCTAACAAGGTTACCACTTACCAGCAAAGTTTATAAGATTCAGGTGTGTATGCAAGACATGGAACAATATTTTCAATACCCCTAGTTTCGCTAAACTTCAACTTGATTACTCTATGAAGAATCGTGCTGATGGTATCCTAATTGACTTTGATGGAAAGATATGTTATCTTGATTACGATTCGCTGCTGTATTCATCAACATTGTGTAACAAGCTTGTTGACATTTCTTATCCATTGGTATCTGAAAAGAAAGAAATTATAGGTTGTTGTAACTATCATTACCACTTCAATTCTATTCAAAATCACAAAAACCCAATCTAAGAAATTGAATAACAATAATTACCTCTGAATTGATTCATCCATTTGTTTTAAAAACATCAACACTTCCTTTTTGTTCATCCCAGCTAAAACTCAGCTTCAATCATCATCTTCTCCATCTTGAATCAACACCAACAATAGCTCCACCATCTTCTTATAACACAAGTGAGCCATAGCGTTTATCTCATAATCTTCATCTCAAATCCTTATGCTCATAAGAATCCTAAAATAATTCCCAAACTGGAACTTCTCTAATTCGAACACAAACAACATCATAAATCTTTATATCAACAAAACCCATGTCTAATCGTCATCCCTGCTCACCAATTTCATATTTCAATGGTTCTCTGAACTTTGAGCAAAACCTTAACTTACTGATTCTTCTCCATAACCACTTCAAAACTGAAATTAAACCTCAACCCTCGCTTCTTCAGATATCCCTACAGTTCTATTATTCATCTATTGATCTTAATCTTCTTACCATCTTCATCTTCACCGATTTACAGAGAACCCTAAATTCAATTTATCTCATATTCATATTTGAATCAACGGCCACACCATCACCGACACCACCGACTGCTAAAAGATCTTCTCCTCCTTCTGCCGAACCTAGAAATTCCATTTAATTCTCTCAAATTCGCCGGAGAAATAAGAGCAGGAGACGAAGAAAGATGAAAGAGGAGAATAAAGAAGAATGAAAGAGAAAGAAGAAGTCAAAAAAGATATCACCCACGATCTGATAAGGGCTGCCAAGTTGGTTTTATCCTCTCTATTCAGCGAAATCTCAAAAATCTAGTTCAAGCGTGGATTTTAGCGCTACGAAGGGTTCTTTCAGAAGTCAAAAATGATATCATCATTTCATCCGTATTTTAACCTTATACCAAGAACATAAAATACACAAAGGATTGTTCATAAGATTCTCCTATTCAAAATGGTGATTATGACTAAATTTCAAGCCTGACATAATTCACAACGTCGGGTGGCTGGATGCCTGAGTCAGAGAACCTCGAATCCTTCAGGGATTCATCACAATTACTAGTCATTACAAGATGCAATATGAGTCCTTCAGTGACTACCACGCTGAATTGTATCTATATTAGGAGAATATTTTTCGTTTTACAGAACCAATCTTGGGATTCAGCAGGAAACCCTCAATCGCACTTAAAACGATAATACTATTCTCTTTGCGCTTAATCTCAAACACCAACCTGTAATTTTCAGGCCTCACAATTTTACGGTGTGAGTCGGATCCGAACATTGCGCTTTTTCGAGAGATTCCATCTTCTACCTTAGTTTGAGGTAACATGTCATATGCCTACCAATCACAATGTCGATGTTCCTCTGCAGAGGGGTACAAAACCATTATTGTAAATAGTAATCGACAATCATATATGATTTAGCACATTCTTTGGTGCATGCACATTCAAGAAAATTTTACAAACTGGTACCAGCGCCACTTCAGGGGCTTTATCATATCCTCATCTTCAATAAGGAGTTTCAAACTTAGAGAATGTGGATCATATTTTGATAGTCTCCAAGAGCAATATCTGTGTCTCTCTTCAAGAGCACTGCATATTAGAAAAGTGATTGGAATTTCTTTTAAGGGGCATATATGAGGCAATTATTCAGGCCTCAAGCGTGTTTTAACACACGACTTCGTCACTGCGAGATGCATGATTTAACCTGCTGAGACAACTTCTTGTGTCTGCATCCTCAAGCAAGTGACGAGCAATATTTTCCTAGAGCTACTGCAGTTATTAGTTTTAATCATGAGTAATATCCAACACCTCAATTACATCTAATATCTTGGTGTGAGAAAACAAAGTGAGATAGTTTCACGCCAATATATAGCGGCAGCCAAACTTTGTTTGATCAGGAAAAATACTTAATCAGATAACCTGTTGAATTGTCGACATTGCTTACTACAACCTTTAGGTGGTGTCTGTCATCTCTATGACTTCAAGGGAAAAGTACTTAAATTTTTGTCGACGTAATACGTGCCATCTTCAGGTGGAATTCTTTCTCCCCCTGGTTAAGGCGGGAAAACCTTTTAGGTTATCATAATTTGCACCATCCTTTTATGGTGACGTTTCTCCCCCTGACTAAAGTGGGAGAACCTTTAAGGTTATCAACCCTAATCTTGCCAAACTTCTAGTGGCGGGTTGTCATGCCAACTTCTGGTGGCATTTTAGTTTTCCTGATCAGGGCGGAAACATTACTATCTCATTTCTGGAAACTTCTAGTTCCATAATTGCCTGATTTTCAAAGGCAATTCTACTCATGATAGTTTTTGGGTTTTAATTTAATTAAAAAAAAGTACCCAAAAAACAGCTGCAGGTTCGACAAGAGCTGAGACATCTCACGCCGTTTCTTTTCGAAGGCTTACTTCCTCCCCCTAACGGCGGGAATACAGTCTCATCTTCAATAAGACATTACCAGCACATGGTTTTAAATGTCTTATGAATCGAAACCAACATATATAGCTAGGTGACGTTATGGAACAAACACGTAAGTTGTAAGGTTGCTTCCCAAGATATAATTGATGATAAATAGTTGGTCGAGTAATGAACTAAAGATGCTTAAGCAAAGAACTCAACTAGATCATGTCGAGTGCGCACATGTTCTAACTATATGCTCGATATAATACCAACTGAAGGGAAAGCATCAGAAGCCCGTAAATTTACTATCAAGATAAATGAACTTAACTGGAAAGTCCAAAAATAGATAAGCAACCACAAGATTTGCACAAACAGTTCGGCGAAATCTAACATTACGTGTTAATATAATAAGAGACCATCTAGTAGATGTGTCTATCAATACATTAAAGTATTGAAATAATTGTCCATATCGCAGGGTAAATAAGTCCTGCAATTTACACCTTGAATCCTTTCTAGGAGTTAATGTTGGTGTTCCAGCAACGGGTTACCATAATGTTAATGTTAATGCAATTTAACAACTAATTGTCTCAGGGACCAATAACACAATTTACATCCTTATCTAATAGAAGCTTCAGGTTCTGTAAAGGATGTCCATGAGCATTTTGAATCGTCTACTCATCTTGGTAGAACTTTGGTGTCCATACTGATCATGCCTGAGCACGAATAATTCAAGGGTCATTAAACTTCTGGCTAATGACAACGTGGAATTCGACTGTTCGAATTCTCCTATGGCACACCCCATAATAGAGAGCCTCGTGCTTCTGGCACAAAAACAAATGAAGTAAAAAAAATACTCCATAAAAATGCTCGTTTGTCGTTTCAAGGTGGTAACGCCAAATATTCTCAAAAACTCAATAGGTTCTCCAGGGATCCGGAATATTATAAGGCGTTAATAAAGATGAATTGTATACGACCAAAATGATACACGCTCTTCCGGAGCCGTCTATCATATTATTCGAACCCGAAAATGTCATTTCACATTTCCCAAAACCTTTACAAGGTTACAGAAATGGTTCGAAAAAAAATTGTGTTTGTTGTTCCCTTGTTTAGAGACAAATATCTCTATCGTTTATTTAAAATGGATAGATTATTTCAGAAATCCATATCCGATGTCACAGTTGGACGAGAGACATACATTAATTAGTCATTAACAATATCATTAAGTAACCATGGGCTACTTCGGGAATCCAAAGACCACTTCTGGAGTCTAATATGATTTTTACAGGAAACCACAAATTACATGTTGGACTGCTTCTGGAGTCGGAAACATCTCATGGATTGCTTATGGAATCCATTACTTACAAAAAAATAAGCAAAGAAAACAAACAAAACTTAAAACAAAGGATAAACATCAAAACACATATGGTACTAATACAATAACAATAAATCTCCAACTTCGTCACCTTCAGAGTCAACGAAATATTAATTTACAAGTGTACAAATGGATACACTCTTTTATGGAAAAGTTTCCTACTTGGTCACTTCAGGGACCGCAAATAGGAACGACTAGCACTTTTATAACGGGTCACTTCTGGGACCGAACGTCTAGCGGACCATGCCTTTTGCATCCATACTATGCTAGAAGAAATTCCAAATTCTGGTGGAATTGTTTCAAAATCTCTGGAGATTATTTAGAGAAAGAGAAATTAAACTTATGTTATACTATACAACAATTTCTCGCTTCGCCTATATTAAAACCGCAAGTACCATAACAAAAATAATATAGCGGAAAATTATTAAAGTTTACGGAGTCGCGGTTCTCACCTTCCCACACTTACCAAAAACATTCGTACAAGTTTTCAATACTTGTAGAATAACTTGCCTTCATTAATAGTGTTACTACCCGATTCAATAAAAGCAACAGATTCAGTACTACTATTCACATATATAATCAAAAACACAAATTTAACTCAAAACACAAATATAAATTGTGAAGTTGATTATATGGATTTGTGGGTATCATCCCGTCAGCTCGGCATAAACATCGTCGAACACTGGTTTATCAATTGGCGACATCGAGCTATTCGTGCTGATAACGTTTTATATAATTACCGATTCCATATAAGAGAATATATATATATCAAGTACACCGGTATACCAAGGGTGGTACTGTCGTTATATACCAACTAAGTATATTCTAATTATGTACGGCTTAATACAAAGTAAATAAGTGATAGAAGTGGAACTGTTTCTGTTTCATTTTTCATTCTTTGAAGTACAAGCCTTAAATGGCTATTTATACTAGTTACACAACAGGATAAGCATAATCCCCCAAACTTCTATTTGTTCAAACAAGTAACACGTATTGTAGTACTTGTCATGCTGCAAACGTTAAGTTCATGCACGCTGCCATATGAGAAATGGTGGGTCCCATGTGATGGCGGGCATCCATAAAATATTACCGATTTACAACAAAATAAGAGTTTATCCTCTCTATTTAATTGATAAGGCCGAGCAGAGACACCCACGATCTGATAAGGGATGCCAAGTTGGTTTGACTATAAAATGATTCATCTTCCCTTTATACTCATCCGGTGATATCTTCTTCGTCCAGTGTCCAGATGACACGTTCAAGTACCCCATTTCGCATAACTTCTCGAGTTCTATCTAACGGTACTAGTTTCGTATCTAGATCGTTGTTAGATTAGTTCATATTAATTATCGTTCGTGTTAAACTAATCGAGTTATTATCGGCTAATTCGACACTTGACTGGTCTAATAGGATTGACGAGCTTGTGGTTTCTTACATATGGATTCCTACCAGTATTTTGCTCATTCAGAAACTCACTGTTTTCATCTATAGAGTCAGGTTCTTCTTCTTCAGAGCTTCTTGATCTTTCGGGCCTTCTGGTGTCCCCTGGATCATCTCCTTGTTCTGCCAATTGGTTTTTACTAGCTTCACAAATTTTCTGAACTTACAAATCCAAGTCTTCACAGATTTCAACCCCGTAAGTTGCATCCATCTCATGAAGATATGCAATACACTGATCATTTGTATATCTTCTTATTTTCAGATCATGAACTACATTAGCACATTCCTTTTTGTTATGATCTATTGTCCAACAGTGGGGACAATTGTTATATGGATGGCGCTCCCAATGATATCTCACCCATGTAACACCACCTGCACTTGTATTCCACCAACCACCCCTGAAAAAAGGTTTGCTTAAGTCTATTTTTACCCTTGCTGAGATCATGCTGCTATAAGTAGGTCTGCAATTTTCAGGTTTGGTCCGTATTTTTGGACGCAGTTTGACCAGAACTTCATTGATTACTTGAACAGAATGGTGTTCAAGCAGTAATTCTTTAAATTGGGTTGTCCATTCTTGGTGAGAAAATTTCCAGTCTTTTAAAGGGATGGTATCATCATAAATTAAGAGATTAAGATGAGACTTACAAACATTTCAAGGACTTCTCTTGAGAACATCTTGAATCAATTCTTTAGTGGGTAATTTCAAGAGAAAAATGTTTTTATCTAGTGCAAGGATTTCTATGAATTTGTATGGCTTCCAAAGACTTTTTAATTCTTGCCTCACCAGATCTGTTTCCATTAGATCCTCAGCAAAAAGTTTTCCTATCAAAATGTGACCTCTTTCCTCTTTATCTAAAGATAGAGCTTTCACTGAACCAATCGCACGCCTTATTTTCATAGCAGAGATGTCGCGGATGTTAGCATGCTGGAGCTGGTTGGTGATAGAAGAAACAGGGTTTTTAGAAGAATAATCTATTGTTGATACTTGAGTATTATGCAAAATATTTTTCATAAAAAGATGAAAACTAATTTTCCATTTTTCTTGGTTATAAAGAGTTATAGTAGCGGCAGAAAAACCATGAAGATAAGGGAGATCTTCTACTTTTGGATAGTCTATAACTGCAAAGAAAATAATCGAATATTTGGTATTAAAGGGGTACAAGGTTGACTCAGAGAGCTTGAGATACGCTTTGGTAAGTTGGTGAAGGTCAAAATTTGCATTGAATTGGTATAATTTTTCCTGCGTAATAATCGCACAGCAGCTGTAGTGCCGCCAATCAAGGGTTTTCAAATTTTGAAGAGTTATTGGCTCGAAAGTGATGGGAAAATTGACTCGAATCAGTAGAACTGAGTTAACAACTTGGTTCTTGCAAAGATCAGTTGAACTAAATAAATCATATAAATGATTTCCTGCAAAATACTGGTACATACTGTATGAATCCATCATGAGAATGACGGTCTGCAAAATTACTGAAGAAGACGATGTGCATATTGCTTTTGATTGGGACAATAATGTCTGTGAAAAGAGAAGAATATACTAGGTCGAATAATGGATGCTCTCCATGATGAATATGATGAGGTACTGCAAGAAGAATTAAGTATTCATTATCTAGTTTGAAACCAAACTGACAAATAATGGGTATATTTTGAACATAAAATTCAGATATGCAAAGGAAAAACCAGATTAGAAAAATGAACTAGAAAAAATTGAAAAAGAAATTAAAAAATGAAAGTAGACAAAATAGAATAACCAGAAGGTTATAGAATGAAAGCATAACGAATTTTATATTTAATGGTTCTCTAGAGATCACCGAATCATACTCAATTGTGTCGTTATTTTCTATTTAATGGTTCTTTATTTTCTATTTGTGATAAAGAAAATAAATCTTTTTGGTGAAGTCTTCTTTTTAATGAAGGCTAAATTGAAGGATACTCACAAATTGGGGATATTCATGGACAAATGCGACTGGATTTTAGCTAAGGGGGTATTTTTAATTTGGTATGCCCCAATTATATCTTATTAATTAAATACTTAGAAAAGAAAGAAAAAATTACACCGGATGGAGATTAAGTTGTCTTAAATCTATGATTTATTAGGGTTTCGATGGTCTACCACTGAAGAATATAGATGAATTTGCTATCTCTTCTTCATAGTTCTTATAGACTGTTTGTTGGGTAAATCATCAGGTGTGTCGTCATTCATCTGTTCAGAAACTCCAAGGGCAACCGACAATGGAGTTCGTGTATTTTTATCCACCACGCCAATCTCAAGTTTAAACATGATTTCAATTTCAAATAAAAATAAATAGGTGTCTATACCCATATGTATGATTCCATGTTTGAGCATAGAAATCAATTATAAGTGACAGATTCACTGTTTTTACATCTGTCGAATTTATGCTACAGTTTCTTAATAATATTACTTTGATTTATTGTCATTTATCTTTTGTTATTGGTAATGGTAGCAGTTCTACATTGGATTTGGAAGTGTTCCTAATTTATTTTTCTTCATCCTATGGATGAAACACAAACAGTGTGTAATCTGATTTTAGTTTCATAGTAATTGTGGTGATTTAATGAACACCCATTTCAATATATGCAGAGTCAACATTGATTTAACGAAAACCCATGGAGTCGGTATTGGTTTTGCCTTTGAAGGCTATAACGACCGGAATAGTCGGTATTGTTTTGGAACGAAACCAATACCGACTATATTAGTTGGTATTGTCGGATAACACTTCCACTAGAGTATTAGTTCATAAGGGAGATACTTGAGGATAATTTAGCTATTACAAAAATTATTTGGATAAGGGATTTTTGAATTATTTCATAATGTTTATTTTTTATTTTTTTTTTGAGTATTCTCCAATTTGTGAAAGTATCCCCTAATTGTGCCTTCTTTTTAATTGGTCATAAAAGTACAAAATAGAGGTTGCTAATTGGGGTACCGTGTACCAACCCAAAAGCAATTGCTTTTTAGTCTTATACGTGTATTGGTAGTTTGGTACACCCCCAAGCAAAATGATACCCCCATTAGCATCCTTGAAAATCTGTAGGGAAGTATTTGGTCATGTTGTGTAGTGAGAAAACGTGGGCAACCGTCTCCCAGCCATTTTGGGTCTTTGCAAGACCAATATGCCTACCTGAGGGGGAAACCAGATAAAAGTTTTGCCCCATAAAATTGAACTAGTGTAACGAGAGTGTAGCAATAAACCTGAAGTTTCATCTTCGCCTCTAGCTCTTCTTCTGTCTGCCACTCTGCTGTTTCTTCGAATAGCGATGACACGAGCTGCTCTTGAGGCGATTTGTACCATCTTGTTAATCAGAGATGCTGGTGGACATGACATTTTTAGAAACTTGATAGGGGTTTGATTTTTGTTTCAGCCCGTTTTGGTAGGGTTAATTTGTCAGATCTTTCTTTCAAAGGGCCTCAATGATTCTCAAGTTTTCACTTTTTCAAACTAGGCGACGATGTATTCACTGGATCTTCATTATGACAAGGGTATTTCAAAGTGATATTTCAACCAAGAATGATAAGTTGTTCTCAGAGATGAGAGTTTTTTAGCTACTAAAAAGCAGGTGAGGATAATCCTTCCTGTTTCTAGCGCCAAAATGTAGTTGTGGAAAATCCCACAATTACACCCAATGAGGTGATAAGAACACCAAGTCTAAGTCATGGAGATAAACCTAAACATTAATGATATTATACACTACTTTGACACTAATATGATCTTCACAAACATTTTCTATTGAATATATGATGTTCTTACAAGATATTCAAGGTGAGTTTTCATACAACAATGGAGAGATACAAGATGAAAGTAGTTTACAAACTTGTTTCTCTCTTGGTGGTTTACTTACTTGCTCACTGAGTCCCCTCCTCTCTCTTTATTATTTGGATCCTTATATAGGAAAATATCTGGGTGGAAGACAACTGGGTTCACGTGCATGATCTCTGCTTGCTGATCTCTATCCAATCTGTCTTATTCTCCAGGCTATGGGGAGATGTCGATGTCTTTCGTGTGGCTCTTTCATGCTCTTCTTGATAGGTGTCGTGCTATGTTTGTCGCATGGTTGTTCCTCGTGCTTTTTTTCTCCTTATCGCATGATTACCCTTCACTTAGTTCTTCTCTTCTTCGTCTTAATGATAATCTTAATTAGGGCGAGGTTGTCATTCTAGCTTCATGCGATATTTTTCCCCTACATACTCCATCTTAGTGTGATAAAGAAAATAAACCTTTTCAGTGAAGCGGTCTTTTAAGTTGGTCACAAAAGTGCAAAATAGAATATGGTAAAAATCTCAAAGGAAGTATGGTCATGTTGCCTCCCTCCCTAGTTAGGGATTCGGCGAATTATTATTCTCGCCCAAAACTGCGCACAAACTCAATCCCGAACATAGTTCGGGTTTTTTTAGGAAGAGCTGATTAATTCGCGCTTTTGTTGGGGTCCCGAATAATTCTCCAGTTTAATTCGGCAACCACTTAACGCTGACTCATTGTTTTTAATTTTCAAAAAGAAGTTCATGCACCAGAGTTTGATCCCATGACCCCTTTATCACACTTCAGGCACTTCACAACACTGTGCCATTCCGTTTTCTGATGCTAAGAACGCATGTATTAACTATATATTCCGTTTAAACCATAAATACTGTTATTTATAACAACTAATGTACGATGAATATTTAGTGCAGCATTAAAATATATGATACACGAATTAACGAATTCCAGCATTTTTATAGTATCCCGCATGTTTGACTGTATTGTTTACCGAATTTGCATTTTGCTTTGCCGGTTTATGTGGGCATTTTTGCGGGTCCGAATTTTTGTCGCATGGCGAATTGCTAACTAGGCCTCCCTCGTGGACCAACCAAATAAAATTCTACTTTTTAACAAAACAAAAAGGAGGTCGACTGCCCCCTACCCCACCCCATTCATTGTAGTTCTAAGAGCATCTCCAATGTTATGGGTCAAGGTCTTAAATTGATACGACACATAGAATTTAAGAATTTTTCTACCAATTTTTCACCTCCGACACTAGGGTAGAGGTCATAAAAGAAGATGACATGTGCATGTGGGGACTAAGTGGGGGTAAAGGAGAAAGTCTTTATGACCCTGGGTCTTAAATCCACATCATCTTTTGTCTCTAAATTCAGACAAGAAGTGTTGGATATGACCTTGGGGATTGGAGATGGAACTTAGGTAGAAAACCTTAGCTTTATTATTTTTTGTCATGTAGTGAATGACCCACAACTAAAAAGTCTTAATAAGACCTCCACATAGGATGACCTTGACCCCAAACATTGAAGATGCTCTAAAACTAAAAGGGCTTTTTGATAGAGTACCCTACTTTTCACATTACACTAAGAAATGCCCCCGTTTTTTTGAAATTGTTAAAGTACCCTTTTATATTCAAAAGCCAAATTCCATCTAATTAAGTGCTAGGTGACAGTTATCTTTCCGATTGAAAGTCCTATTTACCCCTGAACTACATCTCCTTGGAGGGGAAGGTAAATGTTCCGACGATCCTGAAAACTGTGTAACGATCCTGAACGGGGCTCGACGAACCTGAAATCGTTGTCACGTTCCTGAACCGGGCTCGACGAACCTAAAAATATGTCGTAGACGGTCGATTTCTTCCAACCAAAAACCCCAAACCACTTGAGATGATGAACCCTTTTTGGGGAATGAGGTAACGAATCTGAAAGCGGTGTAACGATCCTGAACCGGACTCGAAAAACCTGAAAAATGATGTATAAAATCAATGTGGGAATAAATAAATGGCAAATATGTAAAGTAAATTAGACTTAACTAACAATGGATGGAAAACTAACGTAAAGGCACTTTAATAAATTGTAAAAAACGGGGGCATTTATTTTATGGATATCAAAAAACGGGTACTTGATCAAAATTCCCAAACTAAAAGCTCAGAAACACCCCTAAACCCAAACTCTCCGTAACTCCGAAAACAAAAACCTAGCACAGGCAAAATCATGCGGTACTCTTATCTTAGAACTCTTCGCAGATTCTCTGCAACTCTCTCTTCTTCTTCTGCTTGTCCTTCCCATTCTCTATCTCGTTATAATCATACTCTTATTCGCCCCCCTTCATCTCCTTTGTTCTCCCTACCTCTGTTTTCAAATTCAATTAGATCCATTACTCCCATTTTTTCAAATTCTTATTGTACTTCTACAACTCAAAACTTCATTAATTCCAAAATCAATCAAAACCCAATACTTTCTGAAACTAAGATTAATGATGATGATGATGATGATACAGGATTGATACATCCAAGACAAACAGATGCATATGAAGCAATTAACCTTGCTCTTGATTCTGTTGTCAAGATATTTACAGTTGCAAGTAGTCCTAGTTATTTCTTACCATGGCAGAACAAATCTCAGAGAGAAACTATGGGTTCTGGTAAGTCAATTTAATAACCCCAACATTTTAAATTTTTATTTCAATTTGATTGTTTGATTGGAAAATTAGTGCTTCCCATTGAGTTAATTTGCTTAGAGTTTCAATCTTTATGGTATTTTTGGGTTTGGGTATGGTTTGGATTTGGGGATTTTTGACACAGATGGTTTTTGTTTGATTAATTGGATTTTTGACCTAAAAATTGTGACTTGATTAGCCTCAAATGTATGGTTGTGAAATTAAATTAGTAAAGTCAGTTTATTTGAGGAGCTTAGAGGATGTTGTTGTGGCGGCGGGAAGTTACAGCTTGAATTTGATTATTGGTTCTAGAAAGAACACACTGTGTGGTGACTGAAGTAGGGAAAATGTATAATATAGGTGGCCTTGCCCTTTACGCATAACTCAGTCCTGAAGGTTTTCGTTGATTGCATTTCTCGCATGTGTAGGATAGGGCAATAAGTACGGGGATGGTGAGACCCAAGACTGAAAGACGGCTATCAATAGGAGTAAACATGATGTGTGTTTTCAGTTCTTAAGTTTAAGAAACTTCGCAGGTTTTGTTTATGTAGGAAAGTTGATGAACCAAACAATTCTAATATTTTTTGGATCTAATTGTGAAATTTATCTTAAGTCTAAACTTGTTGGTGGATTAACTTTCAATGTTCTGTTATGAAATTGTAGGATTTGTCATTGAGGGGCGAAGAATTATAACCAATGCTCACGTAGTTGCTGATAATACATTTGTTCTTGTGAGAAGGCATGGTTCTCCAAACAAATACAGAGCAGAAGTTCGGGCCATTGGGCATGAATGTGATTTGGCTATTCTCACTGTTGAAAGTGAAGAGTTTTGGGAGAGTATGAACTTCTTGGAGCTTGGTGACATTCCGTTCTTGCAGGAAGCTGTTGCCGTTGTTGGATACCCTCAAGGTTTGGACAACATACCTGTAGCCGAAGATGTTGTTTCCATTTAAAAACTATTATGTTTTGCGGCACCATATATGACATATGTTTTCTTGTTGCAGGAGGGGACAACATATCTGTTACTAAAGGAGTTGTTTCAAGAGTTGAGCCAACACAATATGTCCATGGTGCAACACAGCTCATGGCGATACAGATTGATGCAGCTATTAATCCCGGAAACAGTGGAGGCCCTGCAATCATGGGAGACAAGGTAGCTGGAGTAGCTTTTCAAAATCTTTCAGGTGCGGAAAATATTGGGTGAGTTGTAGTAAGATACCTGAAGTTGTTTGAATCCTAGAAAATAGAGATTCATGTTTTGGTAGTTACTACAGTTTTATGCACTGTCTAATCTTGATCCTGCATCTCCACATTATTGAAGGTATATAATTCCAGTTCCCGTGATAAAGCATTTTATAGCTGGGGTGGAGGAATATGGAAAATATGCTGGTTTCTGTTCTCTGGGTTTGTCTTGCCAGCCCACTGAAAATGCACAACTAAGAGAGCACTTCCGGATGCGCCCAGAAATGACAGGAGTTCTTGTGAGCAAAATTAATCCTCTTTCTGATGCCTATAAGATGCTTAAGAAAGATGACATTGTCTTAGCATTTGATGGTGTGCCTATAGCCAATGACGGAACAGGTAAGAGTTGGTGTGCTCTAACAAAATAATCAGAATATAGTTTTCATAACCCGGCTATCCATCATATTGTAGGTTTCATCTCTTTTTTCTTTATCTTATCTTGTTTTTTGCTGTTTGCAGTTGCATTCCGAAATAGAGAGCGGATAACATTTGATCATCTAGTCTCCATGAAGAAACCAAATGAAACAGCGATAGTTAGAGTATTAAGAGATGGTGTAGAGCAAGATATTAGTGTCACCCTTCAGCCTGTGAGTAAATTTTTTCTCCGTGTGATAAATCTTATCTCTTTGTGAAGCGGTATGGATTTCATTTAATTGAGTTTCTTGAACAAGCATAAACAAAAAGAGTGTTTTTAACTAAATTAGAGTTTTATAGTGCTATTTTAGCTAACATTTGGATTTGATGTTGGTGCAGTTACAACCATTGGTCCCTGTCCATCAGTTCGATAAATTGCCTAGTTACTTCATTTTTGCTGGTTTGGTGTTTATTCCTCTAACCCAGCCATACCTACATGAGTACGGAGAAGACTGGTACAATACTTCACCTCGTCGTTTGTGTGAACATGCATTGCGTGAACTGCCTAATAAAGCCGGAGAACAACTTGTCATTCTTGCTCAGGTATTTGAGTGGTTTTTCTCTTCTCCTCTTCATCCCTTTTTTTTCATAACTACAGAACAAGCTTCATGAGCCGAAACATCTCAGGGTTTGGAAGTTGGTCTTCACTCTTCATATACCCCTACTAATGTAGGGCTAAGGATGTTAGTCATTAAAACCTCCGTCCTAGTTTGTCTTATAAACATCTCCAACTCCAATCTAATTGAAACACTTATGCTGAACGTTTTACTAGTTTCCTAACCATGGCTACGTCAATGAATTCTCTAAGTTGTATGTAAATTAATTGTCACTTACAATTCAGACAGAGAATAATTCCTCACAGAAATCCGTAGCGGATATGTACTTACAGTTGATTGTCAGATAGGGAAGCTATCACCAGAGTCCCGGTGGAGCCTCGATATAACTTATTTTTCATTGTTGTGTTGATTGTTGGCTTCTGAAATCTTTTCAGGTGCTTATGGATGATATCAATGCTGGGTATGAGCGTTTGGCAGAATTACAGGTACAAATAAACAGTGAACCCTTTCTTCTTCTTTTTTTTCTTCCTCTAAACATGTTCGGTTTGACTGCAAAAAAGTTATTAAAAATCTTGTACCTACACTTTACTCTCAAACGCAACCTCATGGCCACCAGCTGATGGTTTTTACATTTAAATAAATTAACTTGTTGGTTCTGAACTCTTGGGTCTGTTTGCAGGTGAAGAAAGTTAACGGAGTTGAGGTTGAAAATCTTAAACATTTATGCTGCTTAGTGGAAGAATGCAAAGAAGAGAGCTTGAGATTTGATTTGGACGATGAGAGGGTAGTTGTACTGAACTATGAGTCGGCTAAAGTGGCCACTTCGCGAATATTAAAGCGTCATAGAATACCTTCTGCAATGTCTACTGATCTGATTGATGAACAGGTAACAACAGGTTCACAGGTTGAATTAGCCTGCTCAAACTGATTCTGTCATCACTTTCAAACTCTTTTTCGAGTAACTTGTGTATTAGGAGGCAACAACTGCAATTCCAGGTGTACGATATACTTGGGAAGTTTAGAAAGCCATACTCAGTAATGGTGCTTGCAAATTTGTATGCGCTTAACCGCTCTTCAATCAGCAGAAACAGATATAGTAAAATAGCCTAATACCTCTCTTTAATTTTTTTTTATCACAAACTGAAGAATAAAGATCATACATGCACATCCAAAACGTTAACAATAAAATTAACTTAGTGACCAAGTAAAGCATAAAACTGAAACAGTTGGGCGAATACATCTGTTTACAAATTTCTTTATATATATAAAGAAGGATCTTGGTTCTAGTTTCACATCAAACAATTGAAATATATCCAATATCAAATCAGAAGTAGAAAAGGCTAAGTAATTACTAATGGGTAAGTTGGTTAATGTTTCATTCGTTCTGGCCTTGTCTGTTTTTTATGCTTCGGAAGTAAAAAGTGCAAGGGACATTGATAACAATACAGAAGAAGCACATGTAGAAACATCCCCCAAAACTTGCAGGAGTTCAAAACCTTTTGAAGAATTTTTTCAACAATTGCATTTTCCAACGCCATGCCAAGCAAAAAGGATGTTGTATATTGCCAAGAACTTGTACAGAATACAAAGTACTGCTGGGAAGAGCGAGTAAATAACATCCTTGCTGGTTATCCTCTTGTAGATCGCTGGTTATCCTCTTGTAGATCCAAATCTTGTTCGTTCATGGGCAGAAAATGTTTGGAACAAATGTGTTAGTATTACTGAATCTTCGGCACAAGCACCAATGATGTCACCTACACAAGCACATAGATTTCCAGAACAATGTAGGATTTCTGAAACGTGTAAACATAATTTGGCTCAAAAAATAGTTGCAAAGGGGTCGCCACAACTAGAAGATTATGATTGTTGCGGGGAAGTCGTTGAGACTAGTTATGGTTATTGTTGGTTTAAGACCATAGAGAAGATCCTAAGGTTCCTGCTCTGGCTAATCTTCAGCCATGGGCATATAAGTTTTGGGACGATTGTGTCGCTCTTATCGCCAATTTACCCCCTATAGGCCACTAAAATTCTGGTGTCTTACTATAGTAATAACCAGGAGAAAATCATGTACCTCCCTAGTGCATCCTTCGATGTAATAAACATATGATAAATATAAAATGCTCCTTTTTTATTAAAAATGCTGATCAAGAAACTTTATACAGCCTAGATATACACGATTTCTTTCTGTGATTAAAAATTGACCTTTACGTGCAGTTATCTTTTGTTTCAACTTTCAAGTGATGCTAGTATCTATTTGATTTAAGGCAATTTTCATAAGAAGTCTGAACACTAGTTGTCGACATAAAATACCAAAAGAAAGTTTGGTTGCAAGTCCAGACTATTAAAAAAGCAAAGAAACCTAGTCTCCGCCACAAAAGAGTCAAGGTGATAACTCCACAAATTCTACCATACCCAGGGGTCATCTCTACGTGCTTGGAAAGTTGTTTGTGCTTAACCACTTTTTGGTTGGCTGAAACCGATGTAGAAAATAGCTTAATACCTCTGTTTAGGGGTTTCAAAAAATAACTGAAGAATTAAGAAAATGAAGATCACACAAGCATATCCAAAAACGTGAAAATAAATTTAATTCATGACCACTTGAATGACCCTTAAGGTGCAGCTATAAATATCAGTAATGTCGAGGTGATGGTAGTCATGTTGGCACTTCACCTAGTGGCCCTTCTATGATTCCACTTCCTGACCTGCACCAAGCTACGCAGGCAAACCGACAAATTTTAAATCAACCATTCAGGTTGGCTCTTCTCTCAACCCGAAAATGGTTGATACACTATTTCTCGGTGTTCTTTGTTCTGTGACCTGCGTTGCTTGGCACAGGTCAAGAAATGGAACTGTAGAATGTAACTAGGAGAAGGGCCAACTGACAACCATCACCTACACTGTTTCACGCCAAAAAGTACTGTTCTCCTCCGGCCACAATGGTTATATTATCTATCTCATCATCATCTGATGATTCTATAAATATATCTTTATATTTTCTTCTCTTAGCGCCTGCATTGACACGAACTCACGAAGCTGTTGGTAATGGTATTTATTTTTATCCCCTATGTATACATCTCCAAAATCTTTTCTGAAGTGGATGTATATACGTCTGTACATCACTCCACTTCTCCGTGATTTTTTTTTTTGAAGCAACTTCTCCGTGATTGTTCATAAGACAAGGAGCTTATTCCTGTAAACGATTCTAGCAACCTTGTATTTGTTAGTTAAATAATGGTAACAAAATCCACCCACAAAGTAAATCCCATCATATACTTTTTTCTTCTCTTCGTTGGTGGAAGGTACACAAATTCACGGGTGATCGGGTTACATATACAAGAAGGTTCATCAGTCTTTAAAGCTGAATCAGATGATAAACGAATCGATCCGTTGCCCGAACCTATGTGTGGAAGAACTGGTACTGCAGTTTTTCGTCATGATCCAAGCTCGTGGTTTTCTGCATTATAGCGACTGTGACGCTTATATAAAAACGAAATTAAGCATCTCAGATTCAGTACCTAAGGATCTATGGTGGTGATGCTCCAGCAACCCACCACCATTACATCGAAGATTCAAGTACGCAAAATATGTATAATTTTGTAAAATCTAGGAAAGCATTATTCCAAGCTTTGCATACAATTTACTTCTGATAACTGGTAACTTAGAAAATATGCTGGACTTAACATCATAGGGGAGGCTGTTTAGAAGATTTTCCTCCATCTCCATCTCCACCTCCATCTCCATCTCTATCTGGCTCATTAGCTAGGGTTTTGAGTCATTCCGTCATATATATATTCTGCGCATCTTGTTATTCTAAGTGCACCGTACCTGATGCACAGATCTGGTTAAGGATGAGCCTACAGTCCCATTAGCCTCCTAACGGGCTCATTACACTGATAGATCTCTGAACAAAACCACACATAAGTTCACACTGATATCTGGCTCATTAGCTATATATACGGGAAGAGCATCTCAAGCCTTCAAATCTGTTTTGCGACCGACTTATTAAGATACAGGACCGTGTTTTTCTTTTAGACTTGCATATGCGGTATATATACGAGCTTAAATATAGAAACACCACAGCTTTCCTATTCCTGTACTAACTCTTCTTTTCGCATATGCGGTATATATACGAGCTTAAATATAGAAACACCACAGCTTTCCTATTCCTGTACTAACTCTTCTTTTCGCTCCCTATATATAGTCCTCTCTGCTAAACTTTCTCCTTCTAATAACGAGAAATTCCTCTGATAGAGAATTCAGTTTGTTTTGAGACCTTATAAGAGCAAAGAACTCTCGAAACATCGATTGCTTTTCTTGTTTTTGTAGTTGAATATGGCGAGTCTTGAAATATATAGAGGGTCTACAATTGGGAAGTGTTTGATGGAAACTCTTGATGAGATGATTTCTAATGGAACTCTTACTCTAGAACTTGCTGTGGAAGTTCTTACTCAATTTGATGAATCGATGAACGAAGCTTTGAGAAATCAAGTTAAGAGCAAAGTCACAATCAAAGGATATGTGTAGAGATACAACTCGAACTCCGATGTATGGAAATTTATCTTGAAAGATGCGGTGTTAAAGACCAAGGAAGGCCAAGTGGATGTCGGCAAGGTTAAAATAGTTGCATGCAACTCCAAATTGTTCCCTCAATAAGTTCAGATATATAGATTTTTTTCTCTTTCTAAGTTGTTTGAAGACCTAATATATGAATAGATATAGAGGTTTAAAAAACTCCAAAGATTCATTAATAGCTTCAAAAGAAAGTTTGCAAAGTTAATCGCTCCACAAATTATGCCATATCCAGGGTAATGGTCACTCTAGGTGCTTGCAAGGTTGTTTGCGCTAAACCTTCAGTCGGCTGAAACCGATGTAGGAAAATAGCTTAATACCTCTCTTTAAATGTTTTAAACAAACCGAAGAACGAAGATCACACACATGCACATCCAAAACGTTAAAATACAAGCAACTTAATGACTAATTAAGAAAATAAACTGAAACAGCTTGGCTTCTCTTAGCCAATTTTAATGTAAAGAAGTATTTTGATTCTAGTTTTACATCAACCAATTAAAACTCATCACGAATCAAATCAGAAATACAAAAGGGCCAAAAGGCTAAGTGATTATTAATGGCAAAGTTGGTTAATGTTTCATTGGTTTTGGCCTTGTTTGTTGTTTGTGCATCGGTATTTACCGAAGGAGGTGCAAGGGACATCGGTAACAATGAAATTTCTTCTGCGGAAGCACCATATGTAGATCCATTGCTACGAAATTGTAGGATTTCAGGTCCCTGCGCAGAATCTTTGGCACAACTTATAGTGACCAAGGCCATACCAAGCAAAAAAGATGTATGTTGCAAAGAAATTGTACAAACTACCAAGTATTGCTGGGAAACGGTAATGAACCTTATCGAAGATCCAAATATTCCTGTTTTTACTAACCTTCATCCATGGGCAGAAAATGCTTGGGACAAATGTGTTAGTCTTACAGAATCTCCTGCACAAGCACCGATGTTGTCAGACAATTCACCTATGCAAGCACCCTCATTACCAGCACAATGAGATTTCTGAAACGTGTGCAAATAATTTGGCTCAAATTTTAGTTGCAAAGGAGTTACCACACATGAAAGATTATGGTTGTTGCCGGGAAATCGTTCAAAATACAAAGGATTGCTGGGATAAGACCATCAAGATCGTTGAAGATTCTAATATTCCTGCTTTGGCTCATCTTCATCCATGGGCAGATAAGTTCTGGAACAGTTGTGTCATTCTTACAACAAAATTTCACTCCGTAGGCCAGTAAAATTCTGGTGTCTTATTTCCATTGTGTTATTTCAGTAAACTAGATTTGTGCCCGTGCTTCGCACCCGGGCATAATGAACTTCTTTTACTTCGATTTAGTTACCACCAAATGAACTGACCCAGGAAATTATAGTGGGAAAGAACATAAAAATACAAAAAAACTAAACCTACAATGCTCTAGGGAAAACCATGATAAGATGCTTAGTAGCATTGGGTTGTTACCTTATCAATAGATTTGTGCCCGTATTTTGAGCCGAACAAATTTTTTCTTTCAACTTGGTGTGCATGGGGCTTCATCCCGCTACGTGGCGATGAGTTTTATTTGGCGTATAGGGGTTTCGTACCATCCCGTGGAGATGCATTTTTGGTTTGGAGTGACAGGTGGAATAGCGGAGAAAACATAGGGAAAAAAAGGATTTTATTTATTCCAATTATGTGTGAAATATGTGGGTTTTTGATTATTGGAAAAGAGAGTAAAATTGATCCAAATTGAATTAGAACTTTCATAAAATTCCAAATTCCAAACACGGTAAGTCAATTTTTCGGTTTGTAATTTTTAAGTATGCTGCGAAGTGTCCTCCCTCACAAACTCTTTTGTTTCACAAAACTCAAAAAAATCTTTATTTCATAAGAAGTGAGGGTTTCTTCACCGCTCCCCGTAGAAGTTTTTTTTGTCTAGGAATTGAATTCCTAGGAGTTCAATTATAGGGTAATCCAATTCCTGGAATTGAATTCCATGGAATTGGATTCAAATCCAAGAATCTATTCCATTGGAATCATTTAGCATTTGGTTGAGGTAGATAGATGTACGACTGCCTACATCAATTACAGACCTATCAGGCCATATGCAGTACGACTTCCTTGAGCAGAGGGAGATGTACCGTTTGAGATCCCAAACCATCAAGGGCGCCGAAATGCATTAGCATCTCCAGAATCAGAACGAAATTGAGTTATTATAAATTTGAAACATCAAACTATAAGTTTTTACACTCAAACGTGACTGGAAAATGTACAGTACAATCATGCATGTTCCAAGCACTTTAATCTATCTCCATGCAAATTTGTTTCAAATAAGGACTTAAGCGGTTACACCTCTAGACCCATAGCATTTGCAGTCCCATCGGGGCTATCCAAAGCATCATGTGCCACAAACAGCTCTAAGTCTAAAAAGTTCCAATTAATCCAAAAGGTGAGTCAATAGAAATTTGTAGTTGCTAACAAAAGGTATAATATGAAGGGAACGAATCATATTGATGAATAGAATGAAAATCTACCTTCTTAGATTACGCACCAGCTACAGAGATAACTTCTTACAGAGAGTTCTGCGTTTTTAAGATTCCATACACAGGCTTCAATCTTTGTATCTCTATGCTCAAAAGGCCAAATATGAATCCCTGCCTTTGTGCAACCCCATTTGGAAGTGAAAACCACCAGTGATCTTGTAATTAAATGCAAACACAATCAGTTGAAGCAATCTAATGCCCAATGTTAAAAAAAACAATAAAGTAAGCCTAGGAAAGCTAATTCAGGGAACTAATTAATGGAAACAACTCAATGGTTAATCCTCAACATTTGCCAAGGAATCCTATGAGGAGGTCATCAATTAAGTTAATTACTCTTAAAATATCAAACAATGACAAACTCATAAAATTATTCTTAGACATTAATGTTCATTAATTAATAACAGAGCAATGAGAAGCATATATTTGATAAAACCTGAATTACCGCAAGCAAAAAGTGGCACCTCTATGCAATTTTCGTAACCAGATCTTCAACGCATGCATGCCACTGCTGATGAGTTGGTGCGTCACTTACAGCAACTCCATGACGCTGCTGCACAAAATCTGCTGGCGTCATCCACTAAGTATAAAATGGCCGCTGATAAACATCGTCGTCACGTGGAATTTGAGGTAGGTGATTTCGTTTGGGCTGTGCTTATTAAGGAACGTTTCTCCACTGGTACATACAACAAATTGGGCCCTCGCAAGATTGGTCCTTTTGAGATTATTGAGAAAATCAACCCCAATGCTTACCGTCTGAAGCTTCCCAGTCATATTCATACGGCTGATGTGTTCAATGTGCGTCATCTAATTCCTTACCAAGGCGACTTGTCCGATGATGATCTTCGTAACCTGCCTAATTTGAGGGCGAATTTCCTCTTTCCCGGGGAGAATGATGTAGTGCAAGATATGGCAGAATACTACTTAGAAGAAAGAGATCGACGAAAGAATATCCATTAGCCATGCAGGAATATTTTCCTGTTTGTTATTTTTGTTAGGAAATAAGAGATATCTTGCAGAATTGGCATGATATCATATTTGGTTAAGATTTCCTCTTTATTTGCATTAATCTTAAGAGATATTTGCATTAATATTAATTATGTCATAAGGCCTATATATAGCCTCGTCTGTAAGGGAAAAGGCAGACTTTGAATAAACATACTCTTCCATTGAGAAGTTTTATCTATGTGTGATTTCTTTCATTTCTATTACTAATATCCTACACCAAATAACGACTCATA
The DNA here is from genome assembly GCF_003573695.1 of Papaver somniferum. Lineage (NCBI taxonomy): Eukaryota > Viridiplantae > Streptophyta > Magnoliopsida > Ranunculales > Papaveraceae > Papaver > Papaver somniferum. The sequence goes on along the minus strand of NW_020620714.1, from coordinate 6,754,558 downwards.
ATTGATCGATGAAGCCGTTAATGAAAAGCCGGCTTATAAGTAATTATTCGGACACTAATGGTAATGAAAAGCCGTTAATAACGACACATAATTGATCGATGAAGCTATTCTGCCATTGCAGCGGTATCTTAAATGGATTTCCAAACTGTCGACGACAATACATATTAATATATATTATTACTTCTGATTCTGACAGAACTACCTTCTTTGCTCACCAAAGATATTACTAGATGCCCATAAAAAGTAACAAAGGAAGCATAACGTGTACCTCATGTATAGTTTACATTACAAATCAAAAGACAACTTATTGCGAATGTGCGATCTGTATTAACTGCTTTAATTGTATAAATTTAACCAATGCAATCATTTTGGTCGATTAATAGATTTAAGCTTTACGCTTGACATGCAAATCAACCGAGGAGCAATCCTTTTATGAGGTCCAGTGAAACAATACTTTTATGACACTATCACTAATTAAGATTCTTCAAGAGTCACTAATTAAGATTCTTCAAGAGAATAGTCGCCTTCCCCGTTCTTGATCAAACTGCAGAAGATAATCTTCTAATTTATTCTTGATGGAACCGCTAGTTTTGATTACTCTCATTGTATCTTCTTCTCCGATCACTCCTTCATGTCTCATTCATGAGGGTTACAGTAAAAATTTGCTCATAGAAACTGCAGAACTGCGACATTAAATTATTGCTTCAAGTTAGTAGAATACGCTCATTTAGGTGAAATGTCCTCCTATATGTGGTAATTACTGGTGACTAAATAAAATAAGAAGGAATTGAAATACCAGTTGTGGATTCTCATCCTTCAGTTGTTTATTATATATCCACCACCACCTCAGTCCCATGCGAGCTTTAAGTCATGATGACAAATGCAAATTAATAAACTGATCATTGAAAACCTTCAAAACAGTATTCCTGTTTTACAAATCTATTATTTCGAGTGGCCTGTAAGGTCTGAACCAGGTGGAACTCTAAATGCAGGAAAATTCAAGAATATTTATCAAATCTATTTAAGATGACTTAACATATGTTCATCTTTTCCTTCAAATCAACACAAAAGCTGAGGAAATGAATCAAAGAGACCTAGCACTAAGACAAAAATATACATCTATAACCGGAGATTTACAACTCTTCGCTAAACATCGTAGAAAGTCCTATGCTTTACAACTGGTTTCAAAGGAAGAGTTGTCGTATATCATCACTGCCAACCCTTAGGAAACAAGGGGTCGCGCAAAGAAAACAAACGGCAACTCCTTAAGCAAAAGAGTTGTGACGATATTTACCTATAACAACTCCGTTCCATAAAGGTAGTGACTAAGCATATCACAATTTTCACAAGAGTTGTTGAAGAACACCAAAATATGATGATGAAAAATAGTGTTAGAGGGGAGATTCGAACATGAACCTACTGCATGGTAGTGACTAAGCATATCACAATTTTCACAAGAGTTGTTGAAGAACACCAAAATATGATGATGAAAAATAGTGTTAGAGGGGAGATTCGAACATGAACCTACTGCATGGAAGTCTAGCTCATCAACCATCTTACAGTTCACAAGTTTTGTTTTTTTTATCTTTTTTTAATAAAAACGTATAACAACACTTGTAATGTTGGAAAAAATGAGGTTAGAGGAGAGATTCGAACATGAATCTACTGCATGGAAGTCTAGATCATCAACCATCCGTTCACAAGTTTTGCTTTTTATTTTATTTTTAATAAAAATGTATAACAACACTTATAGAACGTTGGAAGAAATGAGGATGGGGGATTTGATCCTCGGCCTCCTGCATGGAAGACGAAGTCGAGATCGATGTAGTTGAAGACGATATTAATTAACAGAGTTGTTGGAGTTGGAGACGATGGAGGGGGAGATGGTGGTGATTTCAGTGAAGACGACAAAGGGGGAGATGAAGTTGCAGCTCTGTGAAGGAAAAAAAATGTTTGAAATGGAAAAGGAATGAATAGATACGATAGTAATATGAAAAATAGAAGAAAAATAAAATAACGGATGGCTTTAGATGGAAATGGATGGTTGTGATGAAAGTTTTTCTACATCCCCTTCCACAACTCTTAAGAAAAGTCGTCGTAAGGATACGTCAAATTTTTCTCACTTCTGCAGAATTTTTCTTATTTCTGCAAAAATTTTCTCTCTTCAGCAAAATAATATTTTGTTATCCGGTTCTGCAAAAATTTTCTCACTTCTGCAAAAAAAAATAAAATAAAATAAAAAATAATATTGGGTTAAATCACTAACTTAGGGTTATTGAGATTGGGTATAAATATCCGAAAACTTTCCAGGACCAAAATCGTGAACCCGGAAGTTCGAAGTTATTGAGAATATTCCCATGGAATCTTACTAATTTTCCATCTCGGAGGTCTATTGAGACTGGGTTATAGTAGTCCGCTCCTGACCAGGTTTTGATCTCGGAGGCATTTTCTCTCCCGTGAAATGTTGGATTCATCGTTTTTGCGAATTGTCATACTTATATAGTAGTCCGCTCCTGGCCAGGTTTTGATCTTGGAGCTAGGGTATGCATAAAATATGCCAGAATAGGGTTTGCTTAAGGTTTCTCGAAATATTCCGGAGGAATCTTACCTATAAATGGATGGATTCATCGTTCTTACGTGCCCATGTCCCAATTTATAGAGGCTGGAGAAGTTTCCGACTTATAATAGTCCCCTCACGGCCAGGTTACGATCTCAGAGCCAGGTTATGCATCCAATATGCCATAATAGGATTTGTTTACGGTTTCGGGGAATACTCCAAATGAATCTTACATGTAAATGGATGGATTCATCGTTCTTATGAAGTTTCCGAATTATAGTAGTCCACTCCAGGTTACGATCTCGGGGCCAGGGTATGCATACAATATGCCAGAATAGGGTTTGCTTACGATTTCGGGGAATACTCCAAATGAATATGACCTGCAAATGGATGGATTAATCGTTCTTACGAAGTTTTCGACTTAGAGTAGTCAACTCGAGGCCGAGTTTCGATCTTGGAGCCTGGTTTGCGTACGAAATAGGGTTTGCTTAAGGTTTCGTAGAATCTTCCGAAGGAATCTTACCTTTAAATGGATGGATTCATCGTTCTTACCAAGTTTCTGATTTAGAGTAGTCAACTCGCGGACAGGTTTCGATCTCGGAGCCTGGTATGCATACAATATGCAGAAATAGGGTTGTTTAAGGTTTCATAGAATATTCGGAAGGAATCTTACCTGTAAATGGATGCATTCTTCGTTATTACCAAGTTTCTGACTTATAGTAGTCCACTCTCGTCCAGGTTTCGATCTCGGAGCCTGGTATGCATACAATATGCAAAATAGGGTTTGTTTAAGGTTTCGTAGAATATTCCGAAGGAATCTTACCTGTAAATGGATGGATTCATCGTTCTTACCAAGTTTTATGTGTGTTTAAGGTTTCGTAAATATTTCCATGGAATCTTACCATTAAATGGTTGGATTCATTGTTTTTGTGAAATTTCAGACTTCTTGGTTCAAAGTTTGTAAGTCATTATACCGAACTTGAAGTTTGAATCGTCACTGAGCTTCATATTCATCAATTTCAATGATGTATCATGCTAATTTTGAAGTCAGAACCCTCTCAGAGCTTTTTGGTTCATAGTTTGTATGTCGTTATACCACATTTGAAGTTTGAATCAACACTGAGCTTCATATTTATCGATTTCGATGATGTATCATGCTATGTTTGAAGTTAGAACCCTCTCAGAGCTTCTTGGTTCATAGTTTGTATATCGTTATACCACATTTGAAGTTCGAATCGACACTAAGATTTATATTCATCAATTCGATGATGTATCATGTTATGTTTGAAGTCAGAACCCTCTCAGAGCTTCGTGGTTCATAGATTATATGTCATTATACCAAATTTGAAGTTCGAATCGAAATTGAGCTTCATATTTATCGATTTTGATGATGTATCATACTAAGTTTGAAGTCAGAACTCTCTCAGAGCTTCTTGGTTCATAGTTTGTATGTCGTTATACCACGTTTGAAGTTCGAATCGACACTAAGCTTCATATTCATCAAGATGATGTATCATTCTATGTTTGAAGTCAGAACCCTCTCAGAGCTTCTTGGTTCGTAGATTATATGCCATTATACCAAGTTAGAAGTTCGAATCAACATTGAGATTCATATTTATCGATTTTAATGAACCTAGATTCACATGTTGTAATTCATTTGATTAGTTAATGATCTTTATTTTGATTGTGCGAGAAATTAAGAATATCAAGTCCATTTAATAACCCCATCTTTTTTATTGTATATGTAATTTCAAACATGTAATTTTAAACGAGTTTTGGAAACTATTAATTTGCTAGTATAATTAAGTAATTAAGTACAAAGATTCATGTTATATATCTATGCATTAATTAATTGTCCTATATAAAAATAAAGGAAAAAAAATAACCAACTTTGCAATGTTTGAGAGAAAGGCGACATTCTTCCAACTATTACGAAATTTGATAGGATTTGTCTGTTCATAACGAATAGAGACCTTCAAGATCAGGTTGCCTATATAAACAGTCAGAAAATGTGTATCATTACAATCATCAAAGGACATACTTTGCTATTTGAGATTACTTTCTATCCAAAAGATCACTATGATAATCCTTCTTATATCATCATCTTTTATTTCCCTGTAATTTCTAATTTTTCATTCTTCTTATCGTATTTTGCTTGTTATTGTAATTGCTTGTTATTAAACTTAAACTGGATTCATCCTAACTTAAACTTAATAAATAGCAAGGATGAAAATTAAAAATAAGAAAAAGTATTTGAAAATGGGCAGAATGAAACTGTTTATATCCTGGCCATTTTTACATTTTTGTCCATTTAAACAGTATTAAAATCTAGATGTCTTTTTCACCCAGAAATTATTGATTTTGATCTTTTTAACCAATTTTGTGAAAGTTTTAAGTTAGTTTAAACATTTTCATGCGAACTCGTTACGTGTTTTGTGTTGCTAATGAATCTAATTGGTCGTTTAGAGCAATAGGTGATCTGTTAATGATGCACGAAGCCCAAAAAAGAAATTACAAGATGATTAAAGGCTTCTCAGAACTGCAGGGGTGAATAGTTTTAAGATGATCCCAAATCTCCTTTGCAGTTTTTCCTTTCTTGAGAACGGTGAGCATTAAATCCTTAGTCATGGTAGCGAAAATCCATTGACGGAAGAGAGCATCCAACTGCTTTTCAGTGTCGACTTCAACATCAGCAGGTTCTGTACGACCATAGTACGTTTGGGATCTGTTCACACCATTCCTCATGGTGGCCTTCCAACTTATTATTTAATGTGGACGCTAACGTCTTGTTTGTGGCCTCCGCCTGCCCGTTGCTCTGCGGGTATGGCAGAGTCGACTTCCCGGATTGAATTTTAAATGCGTTGAATAGCATTTTCACCTTCTCCCCATCGAATTGCTTTCTATTGTCCGAAACGATCAGGACGGTATCCCAAACCTACATATAATATGCTCAAGGATGAAATCATATACATCTCCGTCTCTTGTGTGTTTCAAGGCTTTAGCTTCAACCCATTTTGTGAAATAGTCCGTTTCTACTGTCAGATATCTCTCAGTTTAGTTCCAATTACAAACGGTCCCACGATATCTATTCTCCACATGGCGAAGGGCCAAACTCTTAATACAGAGTTTAAAATTGTGGATGAAGCATGTACCTTTTTACCAAACCTCTGGCATGCCTTGCATATTGTGGAAATGTCTTTCGCGTCTTTATGCATGTGTAGCCAAAAATAACCTTGTCCTAATCTTGTGAGCTAAGGATCTGGTCCCGCGATGATTGCCAGCGTCTCCATAATGAATTGATTTCATAATCTCTATCCCCTCCTTCTGTGACAAACATCTCACAAAAGGGCCCAAATACGATCTTCTGTACAATATCCCTCCTCGTACCTAATAATTCGCATCTTTGCTTTTAATCTTGTTTGCCTCTTGTCTATCTCGCGGGAAATCCAATAGTACACCCAAATAAGAAATAAACGAGATCTAAGACATACAAAATTTTGGATAAGAAAATCTTTATTGATAAACCACTCAAGGTAGTGAAAATACAAGTTCTAGAGTACAAGGAAACCCTAATCTCACTCACTAAGCTAGGCTACTCCTCCTTCAAAACTTCCGACCCCTTCTTCACTGCTCAAGGGCCTCTATTTATAGGCCAACCTATCACAGTGGGAAACAATTCATTTTACATCGCCCAGGGTCACATGTTCTTCGTGGACTTACTTTATACTCCGCCCGCTTATTTTTAATAAAGTTTTTCCCCTCCTTTCGCTGATAACTCTTGAAATTTGTCGGGACAGCTGTCTCTTTTTATGCTCAATAATTTATTGACTTTGCAGATTAACTTTCCATCCAAGTAAACTTACTTCGTTTTCCTAACTTCGCTATCAGTACCTTGTGGGATACTCTAGTTATTCTTTCGTCCTTCTGGCCATATTTGCGAATTTCTTCGCATGGGGATTTTCTTACTTCGTGTCTCCAACCAGTAATAATGACGATCCTGACTCTTAATTTGACTTATCATGACGAGATTTTGGGGAACGATCTAAAATATTTTGGTAATATTTTCCAGGCGTGCTTCATATCTTCTTGTGTAAACACGTGGCCTGCGTTATTTGGTATCTACACTATTATCACATGGAACTCAAAACCAAAGAAAAATCAAGACCATTTCTCAAATATATTTAAACTAGCTCATCATGTTTATGTCTTCCTTCAATTTAACAGAACATTAGGGTTTCAGTCATAGAGACATAGACAATATAAGCTTTCACTACAGAGCCATAACTCATATCCAATGTAGTCGATCTCGGATTCCGGTTTGTCTCGGTCCCGAGGGATACACTGGTACAACGTTGTCTCCGGGAGATTCGGTTTCCAAATCTCGGTGTAATCTTGGTTCCAACTTTTATATATATAATTTCTACATATGTTATGATATAATGAAATACGATCAATCCAACAAAAAATGAACAAAAAAAAAAACACAAAAATGGAAACACTTCAAACTTAACTAATTAATCCAGAACATATCTAAAATGTTACTTAAAAGAGAAATTAGTACAACTTCATTTCATGGTCTAAAATGTTACTTAAACAACAACATTACAGTGATAATCAACATAGTTTGAATAATCATAGATATCATCATCTTGAGTAACTCCGTCATTCTCAGCAACAACGAGTAGCCCTTTTTCAGTGTCCAACATCAATTCATCGGTATCATATCCATCATACTCCGAGTCGGTTGGAAAAATAGACTTGCTTCGAGAACTAGAAGCACCTCCACTACCAACTGTCTCACGTTCTTCACCCACTGTCTCTTGCAAATCATTGAAACTTACATTATCACCTAGCACATCCAAGTCATTCAAATTTCGTAAATCCAACCATTCATCATTGTCATCACGCTCCTCCAGGAAAATAGGATCATTTGCTTTATCATCGTCGGTATATTTTTGGATTTCTATGTAACGACGCTGCAATTTATTATTATATTGGATAAAGACACTATCATTCAACTTCTGTTGTTTTATGCGATTTCATTTGTTCGAGTGCAACTGAAATACAAAAGATAGTTGTCATGAGAACATAGGGGTCTGCAAGCATGTTATGTTTTCTAGTTCAATCATATCTCCAGTTGTTATGCATATTCAGAATATTACAAATCATTGCAAAAGATTAGAATACTTACATTTTGAAATGTGCTCCAGTTTCGCTCACAAGGAAAAGCAGAACAAGTAAGACTCAATACTCTGATTGCAAATTTTTGCAGGTTAGGCACATCGATTCCTCCTAATGTAATCCACCAATCATCTTTTATAAATACAAAGAAAATAGTTATAAAAGATATGTAACAGAAATGTAATTTAACTTTAAACTCACAGAACAAATAAGCTTACGAGGTTGATCCTTGGTTCTTCTTCTTTTGCAAGATGGACTTCCCAAGATCCCAACAGCATCAGCATACTTTCTCAATTCACTTGTAGCTTGATCAAGCTCATCTTCATTGGGTATAAGCCTTTCCATTGCAGTATGAAGTCCCCTTTTGATTTCTTTGTACTTTTCATTACTATCCATTTCATAAGTTTCAATATTGTAGAATATGGATGGATTCAAATAATATGCAACACAATGTAGAGCATGATTGAAGTTTTTCTTCCATCTTTTCTCAAAGCAAGCATTAATTAAAACCCAAGTATCATAATCTTCGCTGAAATTCTTCTCTAATTGATCCCTTGCTATTCTCATTGCATCATAAAAACAAGGCATCGTAGGTTTGCGCTCGATATCCACTAGTCTTACAACCTTAACTAAAGGCTTCAACACACTACAAGAGTAATCAACATCTTCCCAAAATGTACTACTTGTAACAATTTTAAGTGCATTAATTCCAACATTTTCTTTTGCAAATTTACTTTTTGCCCACCTATCATTCACAAACATCATTTTTAAAGGATTTTTATACTTTTGAAGACTTTCTAGTGTGTAATACTGAGTTGCAAATCTATTCTTTGTAGACCTATGTAAGTCTCCGCCTGTCATCTTCCTCATCAAGCACAATACTTGAAAATGAGCATAAATGTATGTAACAAGTCTTTTACCTAGAATGACGGCTGTCTTGATTCGTGTAAGCTTGTCACCAAGTTCTTCTAGCATCAACTGGACACAATGAACACCACAAGGAGTCCAAAATAGATTTGGGTATTCAAGCATTAAATCCTTCCCAACCTTTTTAAAGTTTGAACTATTATCGGTAATGAACTGAACCACATTTTCTTTCCCACCATCATTAATTACCTCCTTTACAAGCTCACGTATAAAATCAGCATCATTGGTTTTATCTGACGCGTCCACAGACTTCAAGAAAACTGACCCTTTCGGACAATTCACCAAGAAGTTGATAAGATGTCGCTTTTTCCCATCTGTCCAACCATCGGACATAATAGAACATCCATACCTCTTCCAATGTACCCTAAATGTATCAACAAACTTCTTCATTTCTTCTAAATGCTCCTTGAAAATATTTGTACGAATCTGATGGTAAGATGGCGCGGGCATAGCTAACATCAAAAGAAGAAACAAAAAAGGCATAAGTAACAAAACAATTATATCAAAAGTAATAAAAGATTACTGAGAGCACTATATACCTTTCCCATATTCACTAATTGCATATATCATTTCTTGGAAACTTGGACAATGAACAGTATTAAAAGATATGGAATTCTCAGTCATCCAAGCTGAAATGCTTTTCCATGCATCTTTCAGTAACTTCTTTTTCGCTGAACTGTTTCTTTCAAGAGTGGCTTGTTGAGTTTTACGGTGGTCTGTCTGCATGAGTGAATCTATTGGACCCCTATAATTACTCTGTCTCTTGAATTTTCTCTTCCCCTGACTCTGAACAACTTCTTGACTACCACTAGCACTGCCCACATTGGAAACCTTTTCAACTTCTTGCACATCAAGGTCCTCATCATCAGTATCAGCATCAGACTTCTCATCAGATTTTGTACGCCGATACATAGCATCAACATCATCCCTGTGAGATTTCTTTAACTTATTTATATTGTCATCTAGTCTAATTTCATTTATAACTTCAGCCGATGCTTTCAAACATGAAGAAACATCCCCCCTGATTTGTGTGATATGCTCCTTAAGCCTAGTAATTCCAGCACCACGCATTTCTTTGTTACAAAGTACACAACTTAGTTTCTTCGGAAATGCAGGGTCTTTCAATTTAGCCCATTTCCATGCTGGATATTTATTTTGAGTCTGAGTAGAGGACTGCGGCATCATTGATCCACATGAAGTGTTTGAGGTGTTCAAATTGGATGCATTGGAAGAATCCATAACCACCACCTTGTCCAACTCCTTCCGCATTGGCGTCACAAGACTCACAATCATCTACCAACTACTGATAATGATTAATCTGTATCTTGGTGGATTCCTCTTCCAACTACTGATAATGTCAAATTCAGTATCTCTATCTATTTATTTGAAGTTTGAATGAAAATATTGGAAATATAACAAGTACAATGATTTTTCTAAACACAATCAGAAACAAAAATTGGTATCATACTATCATATATTAAGCATCTTGGACTAAATTGATTTTTCTAAACACAATCAGATATAACAACATCTTGTCTCTGACTTACATGATGAAATCCAGATAACAACAACATCCTAATTCTGAACAACAATTCCCAATTTCAGATAAATCCTAATTACATAAACCCTAAATTTAAGAACATCAATCATCTCAACTTCGATTATAATCAATAAAAACATCATGCAACAGTCTATTTTAATAAAAATAAAGAAAGGGTTTGGATTACTTACTTGTTTTCTGATTGAAAACGTAATCTTCTCTGATTGAAAACCTAATCTTCCTGAAATTCTTTGTCTCTAGCACCCGACCAAGTCACCAAAATCTCTAGTCTCTATATCGAACTATATCTACTTCTCTCGCTGGAAATCTTGCTCTCTCGATCTCACTCCCTCTCTTTTTTATTCTCTCGTTCTCTTTCTGGTTTTTTTTCTTTCTCTGACGGTCAGAGAAAGTGATGTTAAGTTATTAACTCGAACCAATTTTTCGAACAACTTTGTTTTCTTTCTGTGTATTTTCTCGCCCGGAATTCCGGTTTATTATGTCCAATCTCGGCCGGAATTTCGGTTACATCCCGGGCATTTTCCGTTTTGGCGGAAAGTTACATTTCGTGTTACGTTGGTCCGGAAACGGAATTTCCGGCGGAATTCCGGACGAGATGGCCAAAATTGACTACATTGCTCATATCATGACATACACATGCAGGCACAACCTTAGCTCCTCAACCGACCTTTATAAGAGAAGTTGACATTCTTAATTTCGATCAAGTAAGGCCACTGGCAATCGTGCAGACTGCAGACTCTGTCCGAACATCTCCATAGAAGGTTGGTATTATATAATAAATCAAAAGTAGTATTAACTTATGAGAACTATAAGTGACTATTCCAGTGTACTAATGTTTCATTGAACAATCGCTTATCAAAAATCGAGAAAGCAACAATTGTGCATTATAATAAAAAATAGGGCTTAATTGGTGGGTCGGGGTAATTATTAGGGGTTCCTAGCTACAGGACAAAAAGAGGTCATGAAATAGTAATTGGTGGTCATCCCCGATCCCAATTTTTTTTAAATGGCTAAAATACTCCCAGATCATTAGTGATAATTAAGTTAATTAAATGTTAATCAGTTTAGTTAAATTAATTTAATCAGTGTGGTTAGATTAAAATAAGATTTTAGAGATGTCATCAATTAATTGATACCATCACTGACGACTCAAACCTGCAAGTTGTTCAGATTATGAAAAATCATCATGGTAATACGTACGATATCTCCTGACGATTCTAACAAGGGTCGTCAATACACAAACGACCTCAAATTCCAAATGACGACTCCTTTCATTTTCAGTTTTAGAAAATTGACAACCCCGTAGAGTAACTTTCATTTTTTAACATAACGACTCTAGTCTGAACTATGAATGATCATTCAAAGTTCATTCAAACTACTTAAATGGAACTCTCTCTTTTAATTTCTCTGGAAATCCTTATTTGCTTGTTCACTCAAGTAACTATAAGCCATGTATGGGTGGTGGGTGGAAGAGAGTAAGTTGACGACTCCTTCGAATTTTAGAAAGTTGATGATACGCCTGTCAATGGAAAAATATTCGTCGGATATTTAGAAATTCGATATCCGACACGTTAAGCAATACCGGATATTCGATATCCAATAATATCCTATAGGATATCAAAATCAGATATCGATTCCGATAGGCTAAGTTGTTGTACATCCGATAAATATCCGATAATATCCGGTTATAACAAAAAAGCTTAAAAATCCTTGTAAAATATTTTCATAATTGACACTTATCGGATATTTATCGACAATATCCGATAATATCCGATACTAGACTCGAAATTAGGATAAATTACAAATAAGTTCCTATACTATCGGATATTAACATTTCCGATGGGGTCTAATCCGTTTCCGATATGTTAAGGAAGAAATATCCGATAAAATATCTGATCTGATATCCGATAAAATGGATAAAATCCTATAGGATCTCGAATACTCGGAAACGGGTACCGGATATCGGACCAATATTGACAGGCCTAGTTGACGACCCCTTTCAGTTATTGAAACTTTTTTTTAGAAATACTTCATTAGTAAGTTGACGACCCCTTTCATTTTTGGGACAGAGAAGTTGTTTATTTTTCATCTAGATTCGTTAGTGGTCGTTCGCAAAGGTAATGACTCTAATCCGAAGTAAAAAAAATGAAAAACCATAGTTTGGGTCGTTATCTCCTTATTCATATACCCTAACGATTTTTCAAAATCTCTACATCCATATGAAAAATTGTTAGGCTTTAGGATTTTCGGGTTGACGACCCTTCAACCGCAACTGATTTTTTTTTTCTTCGTGTCGTTAATGGAAGAGAAGAAAGTATAGAGAGAGGGAGAGGGGAGAAGAAGAGACTCCAATTTTTTTTTTGTTAAAAGATGAAAACGAAATGGAGGCTTAGGGTTAAGGATAAAATTATTGAAGGGAAAAATAATATTTTTACTACATCTTGGAACCCCCTAAAATACATTGTGTGGGTATAAATTGTGTCCTGGCCCCAATTATTTTTCATGACCCCAATTAAGCCCCGTAAAAAAGGGTATAAAACAAAAAGGTTTCATTTTGTAGACGTAATCCAAAATTAAATAGTACTTCTGAGTGCTAAAAAGAACTACAAAGAAAACAAAAGCCAATTCATCGTCTAAAGGGAATTGAAGATGAGCTTTTGTGCAGCAACATTGTCCGGGAGTGCTGGAATGGCTCCTTTCCTAGTTGTACAGATTGCGCCGCAAGCATTAGCCATCCTTAGAGCTTCTCTCAGTTTGTTTTCGTCCTCTAGAATTGACGAATCTTTGGCAGCACAGCAAAGTAATGAACCAACAAAAGCATCACCAGCGCTTGTAGTATCCACCGCGTTCACTGGGAACCCCTTCACAGCTCCTCTGAAGTTCTTGGTGAAGTATCTGCACCCCTTCTCACCATCAGTTACCAACAACAACTTCAAACCGTCGTACCAGAGTGACAAAACGTTCTTCTCATCCGCAGCATCTGCTTGGGTCAAGAATTCTACCTCATCGTCGCTAACCTTGATAATATCAGCGCAAGTCCAGATACTCTTAATACCTTTACGACAAGCTTCCGCAGAAGGCCAGAGTGGTTCCCTTACATTAGGATCATAAGAAAGTAAAGCACCAGCCTCCCTAGCAGCTTTCATGGCAGCCATATGAGCCGAACGACAAGGTTCAGTGATCAAGCTAATAGAACCATAATGAAAGATTTTCGCTTGTTTGATCAAACCCATGTTAAGATCAGATTCTTTCAACATCATGTCAGCGCTCGGGTTTCTGTAGAACATAAACTCCCTTTCGCCATCTTTCTTCAATGTAACAAAAGCAAGTGCTGTTCTTGCATACTTATCAAAGCAAACACCTTCACTGTTCACTCCATTCTCTTTCAATACATCAACCAACATATGTCCAAATTCATCTTCTCCGAACTTTCCGATGAAAGCAGAAGAACCACCAAGCTTAGCGATACGGCAAGCGACATTGGCAGGAGCACCACCAGGAGCTTTGAGAAAACCAGCTGATTCAGCTAGTGATACACCGGATTCGTTTGGCACGAAATCAATTAAATGTTGGAAAACGATTAATAAAAAAATATCTTTTTTAAAGTTTTAATAAAAAATTATAATTTATTATTTTCTTTTGTGAATGAAACTTTTTAGTCCCACATTGTGGAGTTTCCATTTTTTAAATTGTTTTATTCCATTATATAAAGAAATTCACTACTTTTGTAAAATCTATGGGAAAGGGGTTGCTCTATATTTTAGAGGGACCCCTAAGGGAAAATATTTTATAGCGTTTCGCGATTTTCCTTAACGGTTTTTTCGGAGTTGCCAAGCTCAAGTTGAGCATCTACTACATATGCTAGTAGTAGGTGTAGTAGGGTGTTTTATCCTGGAGATATCGTCCTGTGAGGGCTATAGCATCACTCTTGAGTGTAGCCGGGCGTTAATGTCTTAAGGGAAACGTGTTGAACACGTGACTCACTCTGTTTTTCCAAAGTTTTGCCTTGTTGCTGTTGTGGAGATATGAGAAGCTCGTTCGTTTCGTCAATCGATCAATTCCATTATAAAGGAGGTAAGTATCAATAACTTTTGGTTATTTGAATTTTCTTTATTTTTGATTATTGCACCCAGCAATCTTAAGACATTAGTATTTGTAATAATCGAAAACGATTGATTGGTTTGTGAATCATGGATGTTAATTGTGGAGTGAAAAACAAAAAACGAATTTCTGGTCAGCTGTAGAGTTTCAATTTTATCTTTTAATCTAGAAGGAATTTCGATGAACCCTTTTGACACAACGTAGTAGACATCCTGATAGTTACCCGCGTACAATTTCAGAATTGTTGGAGTTGTAAAAGTATTTTTTTTATATTTTACAAAACAGAAAAACGTTTCTGAAAAATTCTGACGAGCAGAAAATTGTTGTTACCTAAATTAATTTTTGTGGGGTAACCATGAGTTTTTTGAAACGCCGATTCAAACGAAGTTTGTATATATAGATGTTATCTTCAAAACTCATATTTTACTTTCTGATTTGGAATTGTGATTTGTGAATAAAGGTGTCATCTCCGAGGGACATGGCTAATAGCCGCATGTGGTTGGAAACAAATCTTCCAAAGATGGAAAAGGTGAGAACATCGAACGCAACTCTAAGCATGGTCTTCATGATAAAGGTATATTTCGCAAACCTGAATCCGAAATTACTTTAGTTATGGGTGAGTGTTATGTTTGTAAAATTCCTGGCCACGCGGCAGTAAATTGTAGACAACATAAAAACCTTAATAAGTAGAAAGTTAATGCTAATTTAGTTGAAACAAACTAGAACGAGTTTGGTGGCATGATGTCGGAAGTTCTTTTAATAACCAATGCGAGAGACCAGTAGGTGGACTCTGGAGCCACCAAGAATGTTTGTTGAAACAGAGACCTGTTCACCTCCTATCATAGGATAGGGGATGTCGAGAAACTCTTATTGAGTAACTCATATGCAATAGAGGTTGCATAAAAGGAAAAGGTCGAGCAGAAGCTCATATCTGTAATATTCTCACATTGAATGAAGTTTTCATGTTCCGAGCATATGAGAAAATCTTGTATCTTGTTCTGTTGTAGATGGAAAAATATTTAAGATCTTAATTGAATCTGGAAAACTTGTTGTAACTAGGCAGTGATTTTTTAAAGCAAGAGTTATAGGACTTTGGGTCTATATAAGATTAACGGAAAAACTGATGATGTGAACGTAGTTGATTCTTGTGATATCTTTGTGTGATTGATTGTTTTACGTGGTAGACTTGGAACCGTAAACTTATAAGTCAATGCTTAACTGGCTAGCATAGGCTTCGTACCCAAATTTAGTTTGGATTTTGAACACAAAAGTGAAATCTATGAAGAATCAAAATATGCTATAAAATCTTTTAGCACAAATGTTCAGAGTAATTCTAAGCCTTTAGAATTAATTCAGTTAGGCCTAGTTGACATGAGTTCAACCCAAAACCACTGTGGTAAAAGATGGTTATAACTTCCGTAGATGATTGTATGAGGTATTATCTTGTATACTTGCTTAGGATAAGGATGACGCTTTGGAAGCCTTAATATGTATAAACTTGAAGTTGGAAACCAATTAGAAGCCTTGAACATAACAACCGTATCCTTAAGGAGATGATAATTTCCATGTTGATTAGTTCAGGATTACTTGCGGCCTTGTGGGGGGAGGCAGTCCTCTTAACTAGTATATCCTGAATAAAGTACCCTTTTAAGAATCAGATGAAACTCCATATGGTTTATGGAACGGTAGATGACCTTCTTATGAATGTGTCAAAGTGTGGGGGCGTTTGACTAAGATTGTAATTTCTCTTCCTAAAAGAACTAGATTGAAACCAAAAATGTTGATTGTGTTTTCGTATAGGGTATATTGAGTATACTTCTACAAATAGATTTTTGGTTGTGTGTTCTGATTTTTTCTGACATTGGTGTGAATATTATTACATAATCTAGGGATGCTGAGTTCTTTGAACATGTTTATTCTTAAACCTGTACCTCATTAGAGATGTGTTGTTGATCCCCTAGATTTATTTTCAAATAGTCAGAACTTATCTTAAAGGAAGATGAAGTTAAGGTTGAGCCTAAGAGAAGTAAAACAATTAGACTTGAGATTTCTTATGAAGCCGACTTCATAACATGCCTAGCGTAGTCTAAGCCCTGGACTTGTAAAGAAGCCTTGATATCTACTGAAACCCCATTCTGGTAAGAAGCTTCATTTAGTGAAATGGACTCAGTCCGTCGGAACCTGACTTGGGAGGTTTATAGTTTACCTCTAGAGAGTAAGACCATGAGATGTAAATGAGTCTTTAAGAGGAAACATTAGGTATATGGAACCGTAGAAAAATATTAGGCTAAGTTGGTAGCTAAAGGCTATAAACTAAAAGAAGGTGTAT
This sequence comes from Papaver somniferum, assembly GCF_003573695.1. NCBI lineage: Eukaryota > Viridiplantae > Streptophyta > Magnoliopsida > Ranunculales > Papaveraceae > Papaver > Papaver somniferum. The sequence goes on along the minus strand of NW_020620714.1, from coordinate 6,737,902 downwards.
ATTTCCTTGATTCTTATTCACATGTGACGAGATTTACTTACGTTGAGATGCTAATTGTTATTGCTGTCATAAACAAATTAGAGATACATCAGATGGATGTTAAGACAGCTTTTCTAAAATCGTGAATTAGATAAAGAAATTTACATAGACCAACCTGAGGACTTTGTAGTGAAAGGTTATGATGGCAAAGTTTGTAAGTTGAACAAAATTTTGTACGGTTTATAAAATAAGCACGTAAACAGTGACATGAAAAATTTGATCATGTGATAATGTGTAGCGGATTTAAGTTAATGAATCTGACAAGTATATTTACAAGTAACTTGTTAAGGATGCCTGTGTGATTGTATGTGTGTATGTTGATGATATGCTTATACTTGATACAAACATAGATGTGATTAATTCCACTAAAAACATGCGCTGAATGAGAACGTTGACTTGAAAGACTTAGGCCCTGTTGATGTAATCTTAGGGATGAGGATTAGAAAATAATCTAACATATGTAGTCTTAGTCATTCTCATTATGTTGAATTTTGTGCTTAAGAGATACAATCAGTGTGATTGTAAGCCTGCTTGTACTCCGTACGATTATTCTTGTAGACTCAAGAAAATTAAGGATAGTGGAGTATCTTAACTTGAATACTCAAGAGTTATATGATGTCTGATGTATTTAATGAACTGTAAGTGTCCAGACATTGCCTATAGTGTGAGTAAGTTAAGTAGATATACTTGTTGTCCAGAGCAAGAGCATTGAGATGCACTTAGTAGAGTATTACGGTACCTAAAATACTCTATTACCTTTTGTTTAGTTTATGAAAGGTATCTTGCTGTCCTTGAGATACTTTGTGATGCAAACTGGATAGTTGACTCAGAGGAGTCTTAAGTCTACGAGTGGATATGTTTTCACTCTAGCAGGAAGGTTTGTTTTGGAAGATTTCCAAACATACATATATTGCTCAATTCATTATGGAATCTGAGAGTATTGCGATAGATAAAGCACGAGAGGGGGCTGAGTGCCTAAGATGCTTTTTAGAAGACATTCCTCTCTGGCATAGGCTTGTGCCAGCTATATCTATATATTGTGTGGTGGAGTATTCATGGGATGAAAATATGCTTGGATATTTTCATTATTATTTAATATATTTTAATTATCTAGAAAGATATATTGTAATTAATTAAGATGTTTTCATTTATTAATAATATTTTAGAAATACAATTGTTTATTTAGGGATTTTATATATTAGTTTCGAAATCTCGTATTTTAAGGAATAAGTATTTTGATTATTTGTCTAGAAGTTATCTATATAAAGAGCTCCATGTTTTCATATTAGAGGAGAAGATTTTGATTAATAAAAAAGTAGTGTTTTTCCTTGAGAGTGGTATCTCGGAAACATGAGTTTTAGATTTTAATTTTATTCAACGCTTCCGCCCTGCATCAGTTGGTTCAGAGACAGGCAACACTCCTGCATCATGTTTCGAGGAAGAAATTATGATGTTGTTCGAAGAGCCGCTCTCAGCGATGAGAAAGAGCAAGCGGTAATAGATGATCTAGAACGGAAGGTTAAGGCGCTCACCCTCCAATTGGCTGAAATGCATCATCATCAAGAGCCCCATCATGGTCCTAGCCTACAGCGAGTGGAGGAAGTGACCGGTGATGAACAAAAAAACTTCCTTGGCGACAAGGAAGAAGGATTTCAAGGAGTTGCACATGATCCACGAGATTCGTTGGAGTCCGGATTAAAGCTTGAAATCCCAAGGTTTGGTGGCATTTTTTCTTTTTCTGTGGTTGAGAAAAATAATGTTGTCGTGGATTGGAATCTACCACCAATTTATGATATTTATCCTGATGATGAGATCATATTATGTTCTAGTTATGTTGATTCATACTCTCTAAAAGCTTTATGTAGTCAGGTGGATCAACGACATCAACTTCACATTTTCAAAGCGCAAATATTTTTGCGTCCAATAGCAATTATGCCAAGATTATTTAAGTCGACGGATTATAAATATTTTCATCGACGAATTATTTATACAAGAACTAATACTGGCAAAATTCGAGGGCGAATTTTTTCTGAGAAGGGGAGAATGGTGGAGTATTCATGGGATGAAAATATGCTTGGATATTTTATTATTTAATATATTTTAATTATCTAGAAAGATATATTGTAATTAATTAAGATGTTTTCATTTATTAATAATATTTTAGAAATATAATTATTTATTTAGGATTTTATATATTAGTTTAGAAATCTCGTATTTTAAGGAATAAGTATTTTGATTATTTGTCTAGAAGTTATCTATATAAAGAGCTCCATGTTTTCATATTAGAGGAGAAGATTTTGATTAATAAAAAAAGTAGTGTTTTTCCTTGAGAGTGGTATTTCGGAAACATGAGTTTTAGATTTTAATTTTATTCAACGCTTCCGCCCTGCATCACTGTGTTACCAAGCTATAATAGCTAAAGCTAAAAATAACTAATCTCAATTGACGTTATTTCCATTGAATGGATAAAGTCCAAGGAGAATATCGCGCAACCTTTGACGAAAGGTTCATCCAAAGAAATTGTTAGAAACACATCGAAGGGGATGGGGCTTAAGCTCATAAATTAAACTTGCCATGAAGGATACTGAACCTTGCTGACTGGAGATCGCAAGATCAAGGTTTCGAATGAGACAACTAATTTATGGTGGGTAAAGGTAAACACTATCAGAGAATTTTATTCGATGTCCCTTCCCTATGGTGTAGACGTTATAGTGTGACTGCATGTGAAGGATGACTTTTAAGAAGTCTTAATGAGTTCTATAGTTTCAATTTAAGATTGAAGTGGGGTGTAGCTGTAACACTCTTTATGGAAATTCACCTATCTGAATGAGGAAGTGGGCCGCTTCCTATGAGAATATGAGCTTTGATTCTCTAGAGCATTCTGAGAAACAGGATATGTCCAGGGCCAAATTGGACAAAACGACACGAGCTTGGCAGCAATCTTGGAGATATCAACCGTGGTTGTTATCCCGAATTACATCAAACGCTAGCAGTTCAAGACATAGTTCACTGTCTCTAGCAAGTAATTCTGGTAATATCTCACTAAGCAAAGGTTCAAGACCTCATGGACACCTCTGCCTAAAATGGTAATTCCTGCGCTTTTTATGTGATTTTCGTTTTGATGGTTTTGGTATTACTAGAACTTAGGACCTAAAGGTCACTAAGGGTTTACTAGTTCATGCTTTTTCACTTTGGTGAAAGATACCTATAGTCTCACCATGTGAGAACTAAAGATGAAAGCTCTCATACTATTATGATTTATGCAATCCATAGTATGACCCTGGGGTCAACACACTTTTGTGTGAGGGAGAGGACGTAGAAATGACTAGTATGATTTCAACACTTGCACGATCAGTCTGTTTGGATCGTGAGGTTGGGATGTTGATTTACCAAGATCTATCTGTGTGTTTATGTTTTATTGAGTTTTCATTCATGTGGGGGATTGTTGGAAAACGATTAATAAAAAAATATTTTTTTAAAGTTTTAATAAAAAATTATAATTTATTGTTTTCTTTTGTGAATGAAACTTTTTAGTCCCACATTGTGGAGTTTCCAATTTTTAGTAGTTTTAAGAAACTATATAAACTTATTAGTCCCACATTGTGGAGTTTCCACTTCTTAAATTGTTTTATTCCATTATATAAAGAAATTCACTACTTTTGTAAAATCTATGGGAAAGGGGTTGCTCTATATTTTAGAGGGACCCCTAAGGGAAAATATTTTATAGCGTTTCTTAAGAGTTCGCGATTTTCCTTAACGGTTTTTTCGGAGTTGCCAAGCTCAAGTTGAGCATCTACTACATATGCTAGTACGTAGTAGGTGTAGTAGGGTGTTTTATCCTGAAGACATCCGTCCTGTGAGGGCTATAGCATCATTCTTGAGTGTAGCCGGGCGCTAATGTCTTAAGGGCAACGTGTTGAACACGTGACTCACTCTGTTTTTTCAAAGTTTTGCCTTGTTGTTGTTGTGGAGATATGAGAAGCTCGTTCGTTTGGTCAATCGATCAATTCCATTATAAAGGAGCTAAGTATCAATAACTTTTGCTTATTTGAATTTTCTTTGTTTTTGACTATTGCACCCAACATTAACATCTCACCAAAACACACAGTCTCTGATGATGATGACTTCGACATGTTTTCTATCTTAAGAGAATTTGATCTGAGATTATTATAGAATAATAATGAAAACAAAAACAAGAAAACTCAAGGCGTCTAAATTACAAAATAATACCTAAAGATAAAAGAGAAGAAAATTCAAACCGACTAAAGATGATATGATCAGCAGATGATGGGTTTGGAGGTATATCTATAGTGATAAAAATCCGAGTTAGATACGAAATCGAATTATTATCCTGATTACAAATAATTTATCCTACCACTGTTAATAGGATTCTGTTAATTAATTACTTGCGAATAAAGTCAAAGGAAAGAAAATCCTATTCCTAATAGGATTTTGCTGCAGTGAGGCTACCAATGAAAGCTCCGAGCAGAGTCGTGTGGTGGTAAGTTCTAGCATACACGAGGCCATGTCAATTTGGAAAATAACACGGCATAATAGAGCAATGGTTGCTTTTGGACTTTTGTAATTACACACCTCTGTTTATAGATAACTTTATGTACGAACAAGTCTTTTTGCTTACCAGAAATGCCTTACCTCTCAAAAAAGAACAGATATCAATTTTAAACTACAATTTTTCCGAATTCACAAGTATATTCTTTTCGCAAAAGTTAAAGATCATCCGACAAACAAACAAAAAAAAAAGGAAAAAAAGAAAGAAAGAGAGAGACAAAAATTAATTAATGTTCTTATTGAAGGTGCTTCAGTTTCTTCTGGTCAGCAACCATATAAACTCTCAAATAATAAGCTCAAGGAATTAGGTCTTCTCTGGCGTTCATTCCATTGAAAAAATTGTGTATGTTATATGACACTCTCACCTAAGAGTCTTCACTGGAATAGTCACATTCCGGTTCTTGGTCAAACTGCTGATGATACTCTTCGAATTCATTCTTGGTTGACCCCCTACTTTCGATTACTTAGATTGTATCTGCTTCTACGACCACTCCTTTGTGTCTAAATCACGAGGGCTGAAACAAAGAATTTGCTCATAGAAACTGCACAACCACGACATTAAATTCTTGCTTCAAGTTAATAGCATTCCCTCCTTTAATTTTAATGTCATATATGTTGAAATTCATCCAGCATCAAAAAACAAATGTTGAAATTCATTCATTATACTATTAATGAAAATAAAACAAAAATTAAGAGGGAAATCAATAGTACCAGGTGCGGATAGTCAGCCGTCAGTTGTTTAATGTCCATCACCATCTCTATCCCATCAGTTCTGTAAGTCATGATGACAAGTGCAAATTACTAAACTAATCGCTGAATTCCATGCTTGTAGAAACAATCAACAAAGTAGCAGAATAAATTTTAAAGAAGAAGATGATTGACGTACCTTTCTGCCACAAAGGTGACACGCACATCTCGTGCACCGTTTTGTTATTGAAACTTTATAACCAATAGGTTTGACGATCTTGGTGATATAACATGGGTAAGACAACCCTTCCACCTTTTGTAGATGTACGTCTATGTTGTACATTTGAAGATGGAATATAAAGGTGACGCTTGATAGTCGTGTGCCAGTATAGATGTTTCAGTACAGTTTACTATACGCCATGTGACCGATATACCTATGACATACTCGATTATGGGAGTACATCTATGAATGTAAAAGAGGCTTGATGGACTAAACTACGAAGTGTGAAGAGCTCATAAAGTCTCTCTCCCATTTTTTTCTCTTTTTACTTTGCGAACGAAAATTACCGATATGAAACATGATGGACTAGCTAATTTGCTATGCTGGGTGGACTAAACTAATGAGCTCGGTGGACTATTAGAGAAAAATTCTCTGTTATAGGCCAAAGCTTAAAAGACGACTAACAGAGATAGATTGACACCAGAGGGGTAGAACCTAAGATTACCCTATTGTTCAACCATATGACCAATTTAGTGCCGTCTAAAAAAAATATATGCCTGATTTTAGAAAAGAAATTCATTTGTCCTATTTAATGCTTTGGAATATTTTATTTTCCACTATGTATTTAAGGATATCCACTGGCTAATCGTATTTTTTTTAGGGCAAATCTCCGCATGTATCTATTTGAAAGAATCTGCTTGTACGTGCATGAAAAATGTTAGATTCATGCAAATAGGAAATCAAACAAACAGTAACGAAAAAAAGCAAAATATGATAAGCAAGATGAGAAATTACAAATTACAAGAAAATGGAAAATAATGATATAAGAAGGATTATCATAGTGATCTATTGGATAGAAAATGATCTCGAATAGCAAAGTATTGCCTTTGATGATAGTAAAAAAACACATTTTATGACGTTTTATATAGGAAGCCTGATGTCGAATGTATCCACTTGTCATGAATAGATAAATCCTATCAAAAATTTTACAATTGTTGGAAGAATGGCGCCTCTCTCTCAAATGATGCAAAGTTTGGTTATTTTTCTCCTTAATTTTGATTGGCGATCAATTAATGTGTAGATATACAACATTAATCTTTGCATTTATTGCCTTAATTATACTATTAAATTAATGGTTAGCTACACGGATAGGGTAATTAAGCGAACAATCAAAATGAAGACCATCAATTAATGCTATGCTTAATTTCTTGCATAACCAAAATGAAGATTATTAATTAATGAAATTAATTACAACATGCAAATATTTCTTTAATGCACTATGAATCTTTTTTTAATGCACCGAGATTCACATGTTGTAATTCATTTGATTAGTTAATGATCTTTATTTTGATTGTGCAGGAAATTAAGAATATCAAGTCCATTTAATAACCCCATCTCTTTTGTTGTATATATGTAATTTCAAACATGTAATTTTAAACGAGTTTAGGAAATTATTAATTTGCTAGTATAATTAAGACAATAAGTACAAATATTCATGTTAAATACCTATACATTAATTAATTGTGCTATATCAAAATAAAGGAAAAAAAATAACCAACTTTGCATCCTTTGAGAGAAAGGAGACACTCTTCCGACAATTACGAAATTTGATAGGGTTTGTCTGTTCATAACGAGTAGAGACCTTCAAGATCAGGTTGCCTATATAAACAGTCAGAAAATGTGTATCATTACAATCATCAAAGGACATACTTTGCTATTTGAGATTACTTTCTATCCAAAAGATCACTATGATAATCCTTCTTAAATCATCATCTTCTATTTCCCTGTAATTTCTAATTTTTCATTCTTTTTATCGTATTTTGCTTGTTTTTGTAATTGTTTGTTTGTTTTCCTATTTGCATGGATCTAACATTTTCCGTGCAGCTCCAATCAGGTTCTTTCAAGTATATACTTGCCAACATTTGTCCTAAGAAGGATACAATTAACAATAACTAAATTTTTTTTTTCCTCCATGCTTTAGAATACTATAGTACAAGATTTTTTAGGCCTAGACTTACTGGAAAATGCACTCTGTAGTTGGGATGCTTGAGGCACCTTGCACCTACCTACATACATTTGTAATCAAATCAAAACCATGAGTAAACAGATCTATGCAACAAGGCAAAAAACTGAGAATTCAATTATGAGATCCTTACCGGATTCAACCATCTAATTGTGATTATCTTCATTCGACGCAAACACACCAAGGGTAAACAAGGAAGGTTCGCCGTCACTATGAGTACTACTATCCGAATTCATCGAAATTATTTCATCTTCAGATGTATGAGCTGAAATCACTTCAAAGTCGTCCGAATGAGTTAAAATCACTTCCACTTCATGATCAGTATTTTATTTACTATATAACATCGATACCCTTCCACCGTAACTAATCATCTGTAGCATCCTCTATAGGTCCTTCACCATCCTTCTCCACCCCATGGTCAGCTTCAAATTTGTCTCAACTTTGAACATCCTCTAGTACAGTTGATTCATTCCGAAACCTCCTGACCTTTCCAGATTTTCTCCTCTTAGATCCTGTTAAACGATCAGTACTCTGGGTGTACTTTCATCAAAATCTACTTCTGGAAGCTGAAATATATGACCACTTCCTTCGACCATGTGATCAGGAGTCCTTATATCAGAAACATGAAAAGAAATCTTCTGTTTCCCTCTCAGAATTTAAGTTGTTCTTGGAGGTTCTCTCTCTGAGCATGCAGGGATCGGAAGAAGCATTGTCACTCTCGGTTACATCCTCATTCGGTACCTCACCTAATTCATTCGTCTCTCCATGAAATGATAATGATTTGCTTGCAACTCTCCTCGAACTGTACCCTTCCCCTTCCTCTTTTGCTTTCTCATACGTAAGCTATAAATGCGAAAAACAAACAAACAATCAAACATGAACAAACTAATACAAACAAGCAAACCAATGTATAAAATAACAAATTAATTCCTACAATATCTAATCCAAGGAGAGTGAATGTTTGAAACCTTTCTTCAAATTCATCAACAAATTCTTGTACGTTTTCAGCAGGCTCCAAGGTATTTGATCTTTCAGGCCAATTACGCCATTTAATCAGATTTTCCCTACGACCTTAACCATGACTAAAAATTCATGATTTGTTAAGAATTCTTAATTAAGGTTTAAACAAAATGAAAAGAGATTGCCTTGTGAATTCTTTTCTTCCTCTGTCTTCGATTTCGAAGAAACCTTCAGGAAGTTTGGGTGTTTCTAACATTAATCCTTGCAATTCTACTACCTTCTCTCTTTCTCTTTTCGTCTTCTACTAGAAAAAATAGAGATACAGTGAATATCAAGAGTGGGGATGTCAACCCACAATGCTGTGAAAATTTATACAATTGATTAGATGGAGTGTCTTGTTTTAATTAAAAGAGAGCATTAAATTGCAGAATCCATAAGATCTCCGGTCTTAATGTCACCCTATAAATTTGAATTCATTCCCCTTGACCTGTTAAACAAAATATGTTTTTCATTTTGTAGCTACTTAATTTCCTCTTTAGTTGTTCACTTCCTTGATTTGCCATGATATTTGTTTTTTATATAATATCAAGGAATGAGTCGAATGATCATGTCGTTTCTTTTTATCAACAAGGCCTGGCTGTCTTTATAAGATTAGCATATCTCGTACTTTATACGGTGGAACAATGTCTGACCATTATTTACTCAGATACCGTATTTAAATAATTATTCTCTCTGTCCTAAAATTTCTGTCCTCTATTATATTTTCGTCTATCCTAAAATACTGTCCAGCATCTGTTTATAGTCATATTTTTTAGTTAAACTCTGAAAAATATTCTTCAAACTTTTATAATTATAAAATTATTTTAAATATCACCAATCTAAATATTAAATGATATCTTTCTCAATAGAAAACAAATCTATTAAATCAATTCATAAAGATTTTTATTTTAATCTTCTATTTAAATATTTCTATATATATTATAATTACCAATGTATTTTTCTTACATACTCCATATACTCCTATTAATTTTAGTAAAAATGTATCATTTAATAGGGGTAGTTTTGTACACTCCTCCGGTTTCCTTAATATTTTGACTTAGTCAAAACGGACTAATAATTTAGGACAGAGGGAGTACTAGATATTTAAGTGCTTCCATTATAGTTTCACATCAAACAACTGAAATACATCCCAAATCAAATCAGAAGTAGAAAAAGCTACGTAATCATCAATGAAAAAGTTTTAACATTTTTGTAGGGGCAAAATATCGCACAATTCGTTAGCATGCGAAATGATATCCTAATATAGGAGCGAATGCGACCGCATGCAGTATATCCCAAATGACGAGACCAATGACGTCATCAACTCACGAGTAGAGCCATTGTAAGTGTGCGATATTGACGCACGTGAGATCCGAAAATATGGGCTGTATTAGTTGTCATCCACTATGTAAACACATATATAAAGAAAAAGGCAGGAAAGAGAAAATGAGGAGTCAACCTTAACTTTTGTAGTCATCTTCTTCCTCCATCAACTAAAACTAGATCAAGAGCTCCAAATACTCATTAATGGAGATTCTAAATGTAATATTCATATAATTTCAACACTCATAGTGAAGAACCATAGATGTGGATCAGATTGATCGAACCATGTAAAAAATCCCTTGTGTCCATTTTACATTTTTAGCACTTTAATCTTCATTTTCATGTCCAATATGTCTAGATTTTTACAAATTCTTAAGGGTGTTAGTTGTGGGATTTCCTGCAACTACATTTTGGGGCTAGAAACAGGGACCTGCTACTTGTTAGATTGAAGAAGATTCAAAGAACTTAGCTATTATTAGAGTTGGATTCACTGGATCTAAAAGTTTTAAGGTCAAATATTGAAGTTTAGGCGAAAGAATTATGTTCTCCAACAACAAACACCAGCAGAAGAGAGAAAGAAAATTGCGGAAAATGAAACCAAATATATTCAAACAGTTATCCCAAACACAAAATTGATTAAAAAGACCAAAATCAACAATTCCTGGGTGAAAAGGACATTTAGATTTTGATACTGTTTAAATGGACAAAAATGTAAACGTAGCCAAATGTAAACAGTTTCATCCTACCCATTTTCAAATACTTTTTCTTATTTTTAATTTACATCAGGATGCATCCAGTTTCATCCTTGCTATTTTTAAGTTTAAGTTAGGATGAATCCAGTTTCATCCTTGCTATTGTTTTGGTGTCCATTTCACCCATAATAATTTTTACTCGACCATTTGAACCATGTTTTAAAAATATTTTGACAAATGACCCATTTTCCGTATCCCAAAAGGACGAATCCCCTTTATATTTCTCTGATTTTGTATTCAAAAATTTAGATCCGATAGTTTCCAACAAACTTTTATAAAAGCATTTATTTGTTCTTGAGCAACAACTGATTTCTCTCTTCAAAATATTGATTCGAAACGAATTTTGATTGTAGATCTACATCCAGCGGAACTCGTTTTACAAACCTATTAAACGAATTTCAAGAGTATCAAACTTGAAAATTTTACGGAAAATGGGTCATTTGTCCAAATATTTTTAAAACACGGTTCTAATGGACGAGTAAAAATTAGTATGCGTGAAATGGACACAAAAAAAATAGCAAGGATGAAACTAGACTCATCCTTGCTTAAACTTAAAAAATAGCGAGGATGAAACTGGACGCATCCTATGTAAATTAAAAATAAGAAAAAGTATTTGAAAATGGGCAGAATGAAACTGTTTATATCCTGGCCATTTTTACAATTTTGTCCATTTAAATAGTATTAAAATCTAGATGTCTTTTTCACCCAGAAATTATTGATTTTGATCTATTTAACCAATTTTGTGAAAATTTTAAGTTAGTTTAAACATTTTCATGCGAACTCGTAACGTGTTTTGTGTTGCTAATGAATCTAATTGGTCGTTTAGAGCAATAGGTGATCTGTTAATGATGCACGAAGCCCAAAAAAGAAATTACAAGATGATTAAAAGCTTCTCAGAACTGCAGGGGTGAACAGTTTTAAGATGATCCCAAATCTCCTTTGCAGTTTTTCCTTTCTTGAGAACGGTGAGCATTAAATCCTTAGTCATGGTAACGAAAATCCATTGACGGCAGAGAGCATCCAACTTCTTTTCAGTGCCGGCTTCAACATCAGCAGGTTTTTGCGATCCATCAATTAGGAAGAGTAATTGATGTGCTTGAAGATGAAGTTCAAATAGAAAAATCCATGACGAATATTCATCTTGTTTGATATCAAGGATAACACGGATTAGGGTTTTGATGTTTGTGACGACAAAAGTCGGGTGATGAGATTTCTTTTCTCATGCTATTGTTTAAGGTTTTTAGAAGAGGAATCGATGGTTGGATGATACCATCTTGGATTGAGGATAATTTCCTTGGAGAGTGAAGTTCTCCAGGAATCAGATTTATATTCAAATTCAAAAATACCTCTGGAGAATACAAGAGTTATGTCGGAGATAATTATCTTTATTCTAAATAAGGTAAACAGGATAATATGCATTCTATTACACACCCTTAGTATGAGCGGGAGAGGAGCAAACGCTAACACTAGACCGAAAACGAACAAATAGGTGACAAGGTAGTCCCTTGGTGAAGATGTCAGCATACTGGTTTTTAGAGGGGACGTGTAGAACATGAATGTCACCAATACGAACGCATTCATGTACAAAGTGTATATCAATTTCCACATGCTTGGTGCGCTGATGTTGAACAGGGTCTCCAGACATATAAATCACACTCACATTATCACAATATAGGATAGTAGCACGTCGTATAGAAAGATGAAGCTCTAGAAGGAGGTTGTGAAGCCATGTAGTTTCAGCAACAACATTTTCTACCCCCCTGGTATTCAGCTTCAGCACTGGATCGAGAAATTGTTGCCTGACGTTTAGATGATCAGGAGATGAGGTTGTCACCAACAAAGACGCAATAACCCGAAGTCGATCGACGAGAATCATGACATCCCGCCCAGTCAGCATCAGAGTATGCCGTTAATCCAGAAGCAGTGGAGACCGAGATAAACCAACCGTGATGAATTGTTCCCTGAAGATAGCGAATGATTCGCTTAAGGGACTGCATGTGAGGCTCTCGTGGGTCGTGCATGAATAAATATACCTGTTGAACTGCATATGAAATATCTGGCCGGGTGAAAGTGAGGTACTGTAATGCTCCAACTAAGCTTCTGTATGGAGTGGGATCCTCAATCGCAGGACCAGAAGTAGCACTGAGTTTGGAGTTAGTTTCGACCGGAGTAGCCACTGGGTTACATTGTGTCATGGAGGCACGAGCAATGATGTCCTGAGCATATAATGACTGAGATAAATATAACCCTGAAGATGATCGAGTTACCGTAATACCTAGAAAATGATGTAGCGGTCCAAGGTCAGACATGGCAAATTTCCGTTTCATTAAATCAATGAAGCGGTGTAGGAGAGTATTGTTAGAGGCAGTCAAAACAATATCATCAACATATAACAGTAAATATGTCGTATCTGAGCCGGATTGATAAAGAAAGAGAGATGGATCACACACACTACCACGAAAACCACAATTAGTAATAAACTTGGCAAACCTCTGAAACCACGCCCGAGGAGCCTGCTTGAGACCATATAGGGATCTACGTAGTCGGCGTACGTAATCAAGGTGAGCAGAATCAACAAATCCCGGAGGCTGGTGCATATAAACTGTCTCGGTCAGATCACCATGGAGAAAATAATTATTAACATCTAGCTGATGAATTGGCCAAGAACGTGAAGTAGCAATAGTAAGAACAGTACGAATAATAGCAGGTTTGACAACCGGACTAAACGTTTCAAAACAATCAACCCCAACTTGCTGAGATTTACCATTAGCAACAAGACGAGCCTTGTATCGCCGCAAGGAACCATCGACATGATATCTGTGACGAAATAGCCACATGGAACGAATAACATGAGCATCACGTGGTCGAGGTACAAGTTCCCACGTATTAGTTTTCAACATAGGATCGTACTCATCTTTCATGAAGGCATTCGAACTTATATCCCTAAGAGCATACAAGTGAGAGCGGGGAATTGGGAAGATATGTCGTAAGGTTTGGAGATGGAGATTGAGCCGGTGGATTGGTTTGTCAATGCCACGGGAAGCTCGAGTCACAGGGCGTGAAGGAGCAGGTGATGAGGTAAACAGGATAACATGCATTCTATTAGTATTGTTTTCTCTCCATAAACTGAAAATGGAAACATAAGCATCTGTAGACTCACTCTTTTGCATCTCACATGAAAAGTATATGAAAATACAGTGGTGTTTATAAGTCAAAATCACTAGTAGGTAACATAAATGTCAACATTGATGTCACCCTATAAACGTGCATATTTCCTAGTAAATAATTGATTAGTGTTCATTCCCCTTAACCTGTTTATTATACAAAAACGATCATTCATGTGTTTCTCATTTTGTAGCTCCTTTCCACTTTAGCAGTTCACTTCCTCGATTGCCATGACATTAATTTTGCAAGATATCAAGGAATGCTGTTTCCGTTTTATCAATAAGGCCAGGTTGTTTTTATAAGATTAGTATCTCTCGTAATTAAATGGTCGAGAAGCCGTTAATAACGACTCATAATTGATCGATGAAGCCGTTAATGAAAAGCCGGCTTATAAGTAATTACTCGGACACTAATGGTAATGAAAAGCCGTTAATAACGACACATAATTGATCGATGAAGCTATTCTGCCATTGCAACGATATCTTAAATGGATTTCCAAACTGTCGACGACAATACATATTAATATATATTATTACTTCTGATTCTGACAGGACTACTTTCTTTGCTCACCAAAGATATTACTAGATGCCCATAAAAAGTAACAAAGGAAGCATAACGTGTACCTCATGTATAGTTTACATTACAAATCAAAAGACTCAACTTATTGCGAATGTGCGATCTGTATTAACTGCTTTAATTGTATAAATTTAACCAATGCAATCATTTTGGTCAATTAATAGATTTAAGCTTTACGCTTGACATGCAAATCAACCGAGGAGCAATCCTTTTATGAGGTCCAGTGAAACAATACTTCTATGACACTATCACTAATTAAGATTCTTCAAGAGTCACTAATTAAGATTCTTCAAGAGAATAGTCGCCTTCCCCGTTCTTGATCAAACTGCAGAAGATAATCTTCTAATTTATTCTTGATGGAACCGCTAGTTTTGATTACTCTCATTGTATCTTCTTCTCCGGTCACTCCTTCATGACTCATTCATGAGGGTTACAGTAAAAATTTGCTCATAGAAACTGCAGAACTGCGACATTAAATTATTGCTTCAAGTTAGTAGAATACGCTCATTTAGGTGAAATGTCCTCCTATATGTGGTAATTACTGGTGACTAAATAAAATAAGAAGGAATTGAAATACCAGTTGTGGATTCTCATCCTTCAGTTGTTTATTATATATCCACCACCACCTCAGTCCCATGCGAGCTTTAAGTCATGATGACAAATGCAAATTAATAAACTTATCATTGAAATCCTTCAAAACAGTATTCCTGTCTTACAAATCTATTATTTCGAGTGGCCCGTAAGGTCTGAACCAGGTGGAACTCTAAATGCAAGAAAATTCAAGAATATTTATCAAATATATTTAAGATGACTTAACATATGTTCATCTTTTCCTTCAAATCAACCCAAAAGCTGAGGAAATGAATCAAATAGACCTAGCCCTACAGGAAAAATATACATATACAACCGGAGATTTACAGCTCTTCGCTAAACATCGTAGAAAGTCCTATGCTTTACAACTGTTTTCAAAGAAAGAGTTGTCGTATATCATCACTGCCAATCCTTAGAAAACAAGGGGTTGCGCTAAGAAAAAAAACGACAACTCCTTAAGCAAAAGAGTTGTGACGATATTTAGCTATAACAACTCTGTTCCATAAAGGTAGTGACTAAGCATATCACAATTTTCACAAGAGTTGTTGAAGAACATCAAAATATGATGATGAAAAATAGTGTTAGAGGGGAGATTCGAACATGAACCTACTGCATGGAAGTCTAGCTCATCAACCATCCTTACAGTTCACGAGTTTTGTTTTTTTTTTCTTTTTTTAATAAAAACGTATAACAACACTTGTAACTGTTGTTGAAGTAAAAATATAGAATGTTGGAAAAAATGAGGTTAGAGGAGAGATTCGATCATGAATCTACTGCATGGAAGTCTAGCTCATCAACCATCCTTACCGTTCACAAGTTTTGGCTTTTTATTTTATTTTTAATAAAAATGTATAACAACACTTATAGAACGTTGGAAGAAATGAGGATGAGGGATTTGATCCTCATCCTCCTAGATGGAAGACGAAGTCGAGATCGATGTAGTTGAAGACGATATTAATTAACAGAGTTGTTGGAGTTGGAGACGATGGAGGGGGAGATGGTGGTGATTTCAGTGAAGACGACAGAGGGGGATGAAGTTGCAGCTCTGTGAAGGAAATAAAATGTTTGAAATGGAAAAGGAATGAATAGATACGATAATAATATGGAAAATAGAAAAATAAAATAAAATAACGGATGACTTTAGATGGAAATGGATGGTTGTGATGAAAGTTTTTCTACATCCCCTTCCACAACTTTTAATAAAAGTCATCGTAAGGATACGACAAATTTTTCTCACTTATGCAGAATTTTTCTTATTTCTGCAAAATTTTCTCACTTCAACAAAAAAATATTTTGTTATCCGGTTCTGCAAAAATTTTCTCACTTCTGCAACAATATATATATATATATATATATATATATATATATATTGGGTTAAATCACTAACTTAGGGTTATTGAGATTGGGTAGTAATATCCGAAAACATTCCAGGACCAAAATCGTGAACCCGGAAGTTCGAAGTTATTGAGAATATTCCCATGGAATCTTACTAAAGTTCCATCTCGGAGGTCTATTGAGATTGGGTTATAGTAGTCCGCTCCTGACCAGGTTTCGATCTCGGAGGCATTTTCTTTCCCGTGAATGGTTGGATTCATCGTTTTTGCGAACTGTCATACATATATAGTAGTCCGCTCCTGGCCAGGTTTTGATCTCGGAGCCAGGGTATGCATAAAATATGCCAGAATAGGGTTTGTTTAAGGTTTCTGGAAATATTCCGGAGGAATATTACATATAAATGGATGGATTCATCGTTCTTACGTGCCCATGTCCCAATTGATAGAGGCTGGCGAAGTTTCCGACTTATAATAGTCCCCTCACGACCAGGTTACGATCTCAGAGCCAGGGTATGCATCCAATATGCCATAATAGGATTTGTTTACGGATTCGGGGAATACTCCAAATGAATCTTACCTGTAAATGGATGGATTCATCGTTCTTACGAAGTTTCCGAATTATAGTAGTCCACTCACGTCCAGGTTACGATCTCGGGGCCAGGGTATGCATACAATATGCCATAATAGGGTTTTCTTACGATTTCGGGGAATACTCCAAATGAATCTGACCTGTAAATAGATGGATTAATCGTTCTTACGAAGTTTCCGACTTAGAGTAGTCAACTCGAGGACAAGTTTCGATCTTGGAGCCTGTTTTGCGTACTATATGAAGAAATAGGGTTTGTTTAAGGTTTCGTAGAATATTTTGAAGGAACCTTACCTTTAAATGGATGGATTCATCGTTCTTACCAAGTTTCTGATTTAGAGTAGTCAACTCGCGGACAGGTTTTGATCTCGGAGCCTGGTATGCATACAATATGCAGAAATAGGGTTGTTTAAGGTTTCATAGAATATTACGAAGGAATCTTACCTGTAAATGGATGGATTCGTCGTTCTTACCAAGTTTCTGACTTGTAGTAGTCCACTCCCGGCCAGGTTTCGATCTCGGAGCCTGGTATGCATACAATATGCAAAATAGGGTTTGTTTAAGGTTTCGTAGAATATTCCGAAGGAATCTTACCTGTAAATTGATGGATTCATCTTTCTTACCAAGTTTTATGTGTTTTTAAGGTTTCGTAAATATTTCCATGGAATCTTACCATTAAATGGTTGGATTCATCGTTTTTGTGAAATTTCAGACTTCTTGGTTCATAGTTTGTAAGTCATTATACCTAACTTGAAGTTTGAATCGACAGTGAGCTTCATATTCATCAATTTCAATGATGTATCATTCTAATTTTGAAGTCAGAACCTTCTCAAAGCTTTTTGGTTCATAGTTTGTATGTCGTTATACCACATTTGAAGTTTGAATCGACACTGAGCTTCATATTTATCGATTTCGATGATGTATCATGCTATGTTTGAAGTTAGAACCCTCTCAGAGCTTCTTGGTTCATAGTTTGTATGTCGTTATACCACGTTTGAAGTTCGAATCGATACTAAGCTTCATATTCATCAATTTTGATGATGTATCATGCTATGTTTGAAGTCAGGATCCTCTCATAGCTTCTTGGTTCATAGATTATATGCCATTATACCAAGTTAGAAGTTTGAATCGACATTGAGCTTCATATTTATCGATTGTGATGATGTATCATGATAAGTTCGAAGTCAGAACCCTCTCAGAGCTTCTTGGTTCACAGTTTGTATGTCGTTATAACACATTTGAAGTTCGAATCGACACAAAGCTTCATATTCATCAATTTCGATGATGTATCATGCTATGTTTGAAGTCAGAACCCTCTCCAAGCTTCGTGGTTCATAGATTATATGCCATTATACCAAGTCTGAAGTTCGAATCGATATTGAGCTTCATATTTATCGATTTTGATGATGTATCATGCTAAGTTTGAAGTCAGAACCCTCTGAGAGATTCTTGGTTCATATTTTGTATGTTGTTATACCACATTTGAAGTTCGAATCGACACTAAGCTTCATATTCATCAATTTCGATGATGTATCATGTTATGTTTGAAGTCAGAACCCTCTCAGAGCTTCGCGGTTCATAGATTATATGCCATTATACCAAGTTTGAAGTTCGAATAAACATTGAGCTTCATATTTATCGATTTTGATGATGTATCATGCTAAGTTTGAAGTCAAAACCCTTTCAGACCTTCTTGGTTCATAGGTTGTATGTCGTTATACCACATTTGAAGTTCGAATCGACACTAAGCTTCATATTCATCAATTTCGATGATGTATCATGCTATGTTTGATGTCGGAAACCTCTCAGAGCTTCGTGGTTCATAGATTATGTGCCATTATACTAAGTTTGAAGTTCAAATCGACATTGAGCTTCATATTTATCGATTTTGATGATGTATCATGCTAAGTTTTAAGTTAGAACCCTCTCAGAGCTTCTTGGTTCATAGTTTGTATGTCGTTATACCATATTTGAAGTTCGAATCGACACTAAGCTTCATATTCATCAATTTCGATGACGTATCATGTTAAGTTTGAAGTCATAGCCCTCCCGGAGCATCTTTGTTCATATTTTGTATGCCTTTATACCACATTCGAAGTTCAAATCAACACTTGAGTTTCATATTTGTCGATTTCGATGATGTATCCTGCTAAGTTTGAAGTTACTTCATGACCTGTATGACTACCTGAAATTACTTCATGACCTATGTAACTAGTCGAAATTCAAACCAGAAGCATAAAGAGAAAGCACAAAAGCACAAAGAAACTCACCGATTATCGAATTCATTTTTCATTTTCTCGTTTCATTCTTATGTATTTTTTGGATTTTTTAATATCAGAATGTCGATAACAATGTCCTAAATTTATAAATATATTTTTTGAATTTTTGTCGTGTCAAAAGTTCATAATTAAACCCAATACATGAGTTCGTATTAGCACAAAGAGAAACACACATGGTTCTAAATCCGTATGAGCATCCAAAATACAATCTCAACTGTCAAGATCTTTTCTTAATCTGTATGAGTGGATCAAGCGAAACATATTCCGTCGATCTTTTTCATTAGGATTCACTTTTTTTTTTTCTCGGAGCATTTGTTTATTCACCGAACCCTCTCAGTTAGTCACTCGAACTCTCTTTCTTCCTCTCCTCTCCCCTCCTCTCCTCTCCTCCACAGATACCGCTGCTTTAATATTTTTTTTTCGAGAAAAAAAAAGAGATCTAGATAGAAAACAAGAGATCGAGGGAGAAAAAGATAAAGAGAGTTTGATTCGAACCACTGATGGTGGTTGATTAGGGTTTTGGTTTAAATCTGGATCTATCTTGCAACCAAGAAGAAGAAGGGGATTTTGCTGTTTTAGATGGCAGAATACAACTGAATCGAAGATAAGGTTTTCTACGAATTGGAAGAATAAGCAATTATGGGTTGGATTTGTGGAATTTGTGTTTCTGCTGCTAGAAATCAAGTTTGGGTTGGAGGAGAATAAGTTAGGTTTTTGATGAAATTGAGTGCACATAAAGGAGTTGATGGTTCGATATTTGATGGGTTTTGTTGAATTGTTGAAGATGAACCCGAGAATGAATTGGTTGAGTCTCTAGTGGGATTTGAACGGAGTTTCAGCGAGAAAAGGGATGTTATCTGCTGTAAATTCTTAGGGGTTTTACTGAGAAGAAAAAGATTGAGAGTTTGTGAGAAAATTGAGTACTAATTTCTGACAGAGAATACTAGGGTTTGGCAAAATTTGGGGATTATCGATTTATGAAATTGGGTTTAACTCGAAGGTAATTGAGAACTGAGATGCAATTGAATTCGAAATATAGAAGAGGAATAGTTGAGATGGAAAAGGAGTTAAACCTGGTGGATGGTGATTAAGAAGAGGAAATTGTAGCTGGTATTGATGTTAAATACAAGGGTTTGCTGTTGAAATGGGAATAGTAGGGCTGATGGAATTGCAGTGATGCTGTTGAAGTTGCTACTGCAATGAAGTGGTAATACATAGTAGAAGGGGTTTGGGATTTGGCTTTGTGTTGAAGATGTAGGGTTCAGTTAGGGATGAAATAAGACCAAGCTCAACAGGAAGAGTTTTGTTGCAGCAGTTTGGTGGTGCAGCGGCTTAGGTGTTGCAGGGATTTGGTTGTGGTAGTATTGTGGTAGATGGAGTTGAGCTGGACTATAAAAGAAGAAATTGAGATGGAATCGTTGAAGTGCAAAGTGGTTCGTTGTGGTTGAGCAGGTGATGTTGTTGTGGAAGTGCAGCTGTGAAATAATTGTAGGTGATAGGTATTGGTAGTATGGGGATAGATTTTGCAAGCAAGGGCGGTCAATCCCTTGCTGGCAGGTAAGGTAGTCCCCAAAAATTGAAAGCGACTGGTCGAATACCGTCGGTGGCCGGGTCGGATCAGCAGATCGATGGATCAAGCCTGGGCGGATGTTCCGGGATGGACAACTCCGGTAAGGCAGGATGTACTTGGCAGGGGTGTCACTGGGAAAGTGAATTAGTGCGGAGATTTGAAAACGTGACGGAAAGTCGAACTATCTGCATCGAGAAAGGTCGAGCGAAGAGTGTTCCCCTTGGAAACAAGGGCGCTGAGGCGGTCTGGCCACGCCGGTGGGACATCAAATGTCTGCAACACTCACGGTCTAAACGGTGCGAGTAGCTCACGCCCAAAACCACCCAACCCGAACAAAGGAAACAAATGATCATTTTCATCTGGGTATTGGTAGTATGAATGATTACAGAGCTGATGCTGGTGGTTGCAGTTGTTAGCCAGAAATGCTATGGGGATGGTTTGCTTATTAGATGCAGCTGGTTTAGAATGAACCGGAAAGGCTACTTTTGTTAAAAGACATCTTACCTGAGAATTCGAGAAGAAATACGAACGGAAGTAGTTTTGATAGTGATTTTTGTTAATTTATAGTTTGATTTTGGCTGTTGATAATGATTTTTGTTAATTGATAGTTTGATTTTGGTTATTGATAAGAATCTTTTTCTTGTTGTTAATTTTGCAACTACAATTGGTGTTGAAGTTTATCCATTGGATTTCCACACAAACGTTGGACCAATTATGTACTACTGGTGGTCAAGAGAAGTTTGGTGGCCTTAGAGATGGACACTAGTAAGATTTTTCTTCATCTTTGTTTCTATTTCTTCTTTAGAGTCGGTTGAATTGGACTTGCGCTTAGACGATTGATTTCAAGGGTTTGTTAGAGGCTTTAAAGTTTCAAAAACCCGTACTCAAGCGTACCAGAAAAAGAAAATAACAATCTTTGGTGCCATCTTTCATGAATTGTATTTGATTTGATCTCAGGTTGATCCAGTTGTTTATAATATGATTCATGAAGATCCTGGAAACTTGAGCTACTCGGCTGTTGGTGGATTATCTGATCAGATTAGAGAAGTAAAAGAATGTATTGACCTACCTCTTATGAACCCTGAACTCTTCCAAAGGGTTGGGATCAAACCCCCCATGGTAAGTCATACATTCATTTTGTTGGTAATACATTACAAACTAATGACCTGTAATAAAAATAGCTAGTCCGGCATCCTACAGTAACCATTGTAATGGACATTGATAAATGACTTGCTTTCGTTGATTGTAGGGCATACTTCTTTACTGGCCTAGGATATATTAGACGGGGTTGATAGAAAGACTTCAGTGTCAATGACTGTCTGTTCAATTGATATGATTTTTTTGAAAAGTTACTCTCGGAAGCTTCCCAGTGAATAAACCGACTTTTGAAGGAGCGTTAGCATCCCAAAAAAAGATCCAATAATTACCTGCTTCTTAATCTTTCTGTTATCAGAGCGTAATTGTGAAATTTGGACCAAGTAGGGATTGGATTTTGGTTATGTAGCTATCTTGATTGGTTTCTTCATTGAAGTATGTTGTTTATTGCTTCTGGCTTCTGCTACAGGTCGTTCACTTTCTAACCAGTATGTGTATGCTGCTATGCAGGCCTGATTTTGTACTTTTTGGATCATAGTTAGTACAAGAACTTACTTAAGAGCTCAAGAACTATTGATAGTTCATTGTAGTCTTTATAACACAATTTCTTTTTTTGAGTTGCAGCCAGCTGAGGATGATGACGATGATTCTGATGTTGACCTTTTTGGAGAGGAGACAGAGGAGGAAAAGAAGGCTGCAGAAGAACGTGCAGCAGCTGTCAAAGCCTCTTGCAAGAAGAAAGAATGTGAGAATGCGCTCCTTAAATTGTTCTTTTGAAACTAATGCGATTAGTTCTGTGTATGGTATTGTGGGTTTTGCTAAGAACCATATATAACTGTCATTTTAACTTTTTCTCTCAGCCGGAAAGTCTTCAATTTTGTTGGATGTGCAGCCATGGGATGACGAGACAGATATGGCAAAGCTTGAGGAAACCATGAGGAGTATCCAGATGGAAGGCCTCACATGGGGAATGTGCAAGTATCTTCTCTCAAATAACTGATTCTGTCAAAACATCTTACCTTTCTCTTAATGTACTTATGTTTCTCTCCTATTTCTTGTCGCAGTTGGATATGGTATCGAGAAGTTGCAAATTATGATGAAAATTGTGGATGACTTGGTATCCATCGATTCCCTTATTGGATTTTGGTTAAGTGGTCTATGACACTTCACGTCTAAGCCAGTGCCTCTATGGTATCATCTACCGCCATGTTTCTCATAATCGTTGTTTGGTTTACCAAGAAGAGAGTGCGCAGCAAAAGCGGATCATTTCCATTTAGCAATGTAACCCGACCACCATATTGGAATGTGTATGCTACTGCCATATTTGCAGGGGAGTCCAACATATGCGTTTTACTATTTATGTGATATTTTTGGTCATGTAAAAAAATCTATCATTTTCTTTTCTTTCGTTGCGCAACACACTTTCATACAAGGTGATTGGTAGGTTAACTTGAATGAATGAAATTGGAGTGACAGGTTAATTTGAATGAATGTAAATTTGTTACACTGGCAGCTTAATGTGAAAGTGAAATACTTTCAGCAATTCGGTTTTCAGCTATAATTTTTTTTTTCAAAATAGTTATATGCACACAACTTCTAATAAGAGTTGTGTTCCAAGTTTTCAACTACACAAACCAAAGGTTATGAAAGAATGTCTTTACGACATAACTAGGTGTTGTCCAACATAGTTCTACAACACTAACAAGTGTCGTGTAAATCTTATTCATAATAGTAATAAGAGTTGTTACATATTTCTACGATACACATCCTAGGTTGTCTAAGATAGAATTTCAACTTATACAAGTGTTGTGTTACATATTTTTACGATACGCATCCTTTGTTGTGTAAAATAGTCACACAACACAAGCAAGAGTTGTGTTAGGCTTTAAAAAATATCGAAAGAGAATCACAACTTTGCCAAAATACTGTCGAACCATGAATCACATCACCCTTTACAACTCTTAGTCAAGTATTGTAGAAAAGTTTGGACTTTCTATAATACCTCCACTACACAATGCATAAAATGAAGTTGTCGTAGGTGTACTACAACGCTGATACAGTGTCGTCAATGATGATTTTTCCTGTAGTGTGGGTAAGCTTTCATTGCAAAGCCATAACAACCATATCATGAGATACACATCCAAGCACAGCCTACTTCCTCAGGCTTTATAAGAAAAGTTTCACTTTTCTAATTTCGATAAAATGAGGCGACTGACAACCATTAAAAAACTGCAGACTCTTTCCGAACCTCTCAATAAAGTGTTGATATTAAAAAATCAGTTAAAAGTAGTATTAATGGAACAATTGCTTGACAAAAATCGAATAAGAAATAAATTTGCAGTACAATTTTCACCCAAGCAGATATATGAATCGTTCAACCTCCAAGTTAGCAAGCGATTGAAGAAGGTTACATTAGTAAAGAAAGAAATTAAGCAAAAGTTGATTGGGTATCTTAATGCCACAAAGGTGACACGCATATCTCGTATCCCATTTGTTACTGAAAGTACATGGGTTAGACAACCTTTCCACCTAATGCAGATCATCTAGCATTCCCTGTTGGTCCTTCACTTTCCGGCTGCACCCCATAATCAGCTTCCGACTTGTCTTCACTTGGAGCATCGTCTAATATAGTTGACTCATAACGAAACTTTCTGACTTTTCCAGATATCCTCCTTCTAGCCCCTTTCAAACGATTAGTACTCTGAGTACCTTCATCAAAATCTTCTGAAAGCCAAACTCTAGGCTCACCTTCTACCATGTGATCAGAAGTCTTTACATCACTAACCAATGATAATGATTTACTTGCACTTTTACGGCGAACTCTACCCTTCCGCTTCCTCTTGCGCTTTCTCATACATAAGCTTTAAATGCGAAAAACAAACAAACAAGACCAAGTCAATACTCCATTACAAGTTAAAATAGAAAAAAAAAATTTAATTCCTACAATATATGATCTAAAGAGAGTGAAAGTTTGAAACCTTTCTTCAAATTCATCTACGAATTCCTTAATATTCTCCAAGGGTTCCCACGTATCTGACCTCTCAGGCCAATCACGCCATTTAATCAGATACTCAATACGGCCCTAAACATGAAAAAAAAATGATCACCATGATTTGTTAATAATTCTTTAAACAAAATAAAAAGAGATTACCTCACGAACCCTTTTTCTTCTCACTTCTTCGATTTCGAAAAATTCTTCAGAAAGTGCGGCTGTTTCTGACATTAGTCCTCTCAATTCTATACCCTCCTCTCTCTCTCTTTAGTTCTTCTAATTAAGAAAACGACCTTCGTAGGCAGGCACGGACCATTAAAGTTGGTCTACCTCCTCCACCACAAGATCCGAAAGGAATGGGGTTTTAAAATGTTAGTGGAACCTGTATAATTTTGTTAGATGGTTGGATTTCATTGGTCCACAATTGGACTATGAAATTTGGTCTATCATTAGCTTTTTCCATAAAAAAAACAGTGAAAACAGTGTGTGAAAATTATATGAAAATACAGAAGTATTTATAAGTCAAGATCACTGGTAGGTAACATAAATGCCAGCATTCATGTCACCCTTTAAAAGTGCATGTTTTTTACTAAATAATTAGTTACTGTTCATTCCCCTTAACCTGTTTATTATGTTTCTCATTTTTTAGATACTTTCCAATTTAGCCATAACATTGATTTAGCAAGATATCAAGAAATGATGCTGTTTCCTTTTTTTACCAACAAGTCCAGACTGTTTCAATAGTATCTGGTATTTGTATGGTCGAACAATATTTGATCAGGAATTAATTACTCAGATACTAACGGTATCTTAAATGGATATCTATAATGTCCACGAAAGTACATATCGAAATTATTACTTCTGAATGCATTTACTTCTGATATATTCTGACAGAAATAGTTACTCCCTTTGTTAACCAAAGAAATAGGCTTATGGGTTGGAGGAAAAGAACAACAAGCATATTACCAGATGCCCATAAAAAATAACAAAGGACTATAGGCATATATAACGTGTATATCAAGTGCATCATACAATGTAAGAAAATATCTGATCAAAAAACCACTTTGGAAATCCAGTAGTACACCCAAATAGGAAATAAACAAGATCTAAGACGTAACAAATATTTTGGACAAGAAAATCTTTATTGATCAACCACTCAAGAGAATAAAAGTACAAGTTTGAGGATGCAAGAAAATTCTAATCTCAAGCTCTAAGCAAGACTACTCCTCTCCGAAAATCCAACCTACTCTTCATTGCCCGAAGGTCTCTATTTATAGACCAACCAACCCTAATCGAATACAGCTCATTTTATTTCATCCACCGTCGCATAGTTTTCATGGGTATGCTTTTTTATACTTCGCCCAGACCATTTTCCATAAAAAAATTTCCCTTCTTTCGCTGACAATTTTGGGAGTTTGTCAGGACAACTGTCTCTTTTCTTGTTCAATAATTCATTATCTTTGCAGGTTAAATTTTCAGCTAAGTAACCTTACTTCGCCCACCTGATTTTGTGATCGGTATCTTGCTGGGTACTCCAGTTGTTTCTATGTTTTCCTGGTTCTCTTTGCGAGCTACTTCATCTCGGATTGCTTTCTCGCGTATAAATTTTCTTATTTCGTGTCGTCGATTGGTGATAAGGTGATTCTGACTTTTGATTTGACAAGTCATTGATCGAGATTTTGGGAACGATGCAAGATCTTTTGGTGAGATTCTTCATACCTACTTCGTATCTTCCTGTGCGAGCACGTGACAGGCATATTTTGTGTACCTATAGCAGCTTTGCTAAACCTATTCCCTTTGACTGGCCATGATAGGTACTACTAATTCCATAGATATATATCATCATCGGGTGACCCTTTAAATTTCTTTACATTTTCCTCTCCTATATATACTTGCATTGAGACGAAGACAATAATGGTAAATTGGAAATGGTATTGGCTTTATCCCCCTATCTCTTCGAAGTTTTTGTCTTTAGGCTATACGGAAGCATATGTCCATTATGATTAGTTTTGCGTCCCCAAGGCAAAATAACCTATGACGTTGGTACGTGAATTCAATTGCAATGTTGAACTCTTCGCTCTCTACGATATGTAGGGCTTATTTTTAATAACATAGTACTGCCATCTCTCTGCATATTCTACTTTAAAGACCATACTTCGGAAGCTCCACCTAGATAATTTACGTACAAGGCATAAACAACCACTAGAAAAGTATTTTCTCTGAGTACTATTACGGAGATAAACAAGGTGGTATAGGAAGCGAGCAGAATATTTCATTTCCTAATTTGAAAACCACAATCTCCTTTCCATTTAAGTGCTAATGAAGAACTCCATTTATATGAAAGTAGAGAGGTAGCAGAACTTAACCTCAAGCAGTAGAGCGCAGTTTCTAATAAAAATAGAAAAAAATAAAATGTTTTTCTTGTATAATTATTGCTGATCAAAAAACATTTTACTGCTTGAGGGGTACAAAATTATAACAAAGCCGTGTGTATCCTAATTATTGCTCATTTTATAGACATAATCCAAAATTAAATGGTACTACTGAGTGCTAAAAAGAACTTCAAAGAAAACAAAAGTGAATTCATCATCTAGTGGGATTCCAAAATGAGCTTCTGTACAGCAGCATTGTCCGGGAGTGCTGGAATGGCTCCTTTCCTAGTTGTAAAGATTGCTCCGCAAGCACTAGCCATTCTAAGAGCTTCTCTCAGTTTGTTTTCGTCCTCTAGAATTGAAGAATCTTTGGCAGCACAGCAAAGTAATGAACCAACATAAGCATCAACAGCGCTTGTAGTATCCACCGCGTTCACCGGGAACCCCTTGACAGCTCCTCTGAAGTTCTTGGTGAAGTACCTGCACCCTTTCTCACCATCAGTTACCAACAACAACTTCAAACCATCGTACCAGAGTGAGAAAACGTTCTTCTCATCCGCAGCATCTCCTTGGGTCAAGAATTCTACCTCGTCGTCGCTAACTTTTGTAGAAAATCTGATTTCAAAGACTTAATGAAAGAACACAAAATTAAACTCAAATAAACTTCTCTTAATTGATGTGTTTCGACTCATGGCTCAACAACCTATTTATATGACTAACAAACTTGACAATCACTCAAAGTACTTTCCTAATCAAAATCAAACTCTAACAAGAAACTTCTAGACAATTCTTACGTAAACAAGCTCTTAAAATCAGTAATACTTGCAACCCAAGTAAACTTCTAAATACTGTACCACACATCAACAATACTTGTTGATCCATTCACTTCATATCAACTGTACCAGTTGACCCGACCATACTCTGTCAACTCTCAATGTTGACACACACACTATTGTATCAACAACTCTTGTTGATCCCTTCTGTCTTCTTTATAGTATCTTGGTTTATTCTTCAACATCCTCCCTTATACCAAGATACTCTTTGCTAATCATCCCCAACTTTCCACGTAAGTAAATGAAAGTATTAAACTTCAAAGACTTGGTGAAAATATCTTCCACTTGCTCTTCACTTTCAACAAACTCAACAACTATCTCCTTATTGCTTACAAGTTCTTTGATATAAAGATATTTGATATCAATATGCTTACTTCTACCATGAAGTACTGGATTCTTATTTAGTGAAATTGTCGAGTTATTATCACAAACTATTGTTGTTGGTGTTGTTTGTTCTTGAAACAATGACTTCAGCATCATTCTTTACCATACATCCTGTTGTTTGAGGGTGAAAACGGTTTCTGTTGATTTCGGTAATTTCGGGCGTGTGGGTGAGAAACGAGTCTAAACCCTAAACAATGTACTGCAAGGGAGTACTTTATATTCTAGAGATCAATCTGTACAAATCCGTCCTAAACCAAGAAATGGTCGTTCTAGACTTGCTTCGGTCACAAAGAGGAGGAGAAGGGTTGGTTTTGGGGAGGGAAGCGAAGAGAGTGTTGAGACCAGAATAGTTGATTCTGGAAGAGTAGTTGTTTTGTGAATTGTATCAGAAAGTGGGAAGGTAATAGATGGTAAAGCTAGTAAACGTTTTCTGAGTGTTGTATGCTCCTGACCAGAACTTGT
Organism: Papaver somniferum; assembly: GCF_003573695.1. Lineage (NCBI taxonomy): Eukaryota > Viridiplantae > Streptophyta > Magnoliopsida > Ranunculales > Papaveraceae > Papaver > Papaver somniferum. Next base: position 6,709,051 of record NW_020620714.1, on the reverse strand, counting down.
TGTTCGGTGGAAATAGGTAATGCTTATTTATACAAGTCTAAGTGAAACGTACTCTGGTCTCATTAAGAAATGGAAAACGGGTGAGTAAATGTGAGGAGGTGGTAACCGGTAACTCTTGGAATTGATGTTCCATAAAAGAAAGCGTTTCACCATTACTCCCTGTATTTACTAACCGCCTCATCCTTATGACACTTTCTTATAACGAGCGTAATCTACGCCGCACGCTGTAAACCGCCAAACCAATACCCAATGAGCATCCCCAAGTTTGTGACATGTGTTGATGTCTCGAGTGTTTTCGTGGAAAACATGTAGCATGTTGTTGTTGTCTGGAAATTTGAGCTTGAGAGACTTGCCGGCTCGGTGGTGACCTTCAACGGTCGAGATTTTGCATCTTAAGAGGAAGGTAGCCGTTGATTATTGCAACCTTTCGTTTGATAGCCAGTGGCATGAAAGTATGATCAATATGGCTTTAATGTGTCCCAGTTTAGGCGCAGCCAAAAGTTAGGGTTTTGGCTTTGTTTAGGCGCGACCAAACTAGGGTCAAAGGTTTCCATGCGTTAGATGGTAACCTTGGATGGCTAAGATCTGCATATTAGATGAAAAGGTGGTTGTTGATTGTTGTAGGCCTTTGTTTTGGTAGCCGCAAAGGGAATGCCGGCATGGTATGGCGCGGCAAGGTGATTGGCATGCCATTGGCACATGTGGCATGGCATGCCTTGGCGCGGTTTGGCGTGGCCAAACTAGGGTTTGGGGCCAAAGGTTACCATGCGTTGTTTGGAGACCTTGCACGGCTAGGATTTGCATCTAGGATGGCAGGGTGGCCGTTGATCGTCGCATGCCTTTGTTTTGGTAACCGCATGAGGAAGGCCGGCATGGTATGGCGCGGCAAGGTGGTTGGCATGCCATTGGCACATGTGGCATGGCATGCCTTGGCGCGGTTTGGCGTGGCCAAAACTAGGGCTTTGGGACAAAGGTTACCATGCGTTGTTTGATGACCTTGGACGGCTAGGATTTGCATCCAGGATGGAAGTGTGGCCGTTGATCGTCGCACGCCTTCGTTTTGGTAGCCGCATAGAAAAGGACGGCATGGTATGGTGTGGCAAGGTGGTTGGCATTCCATTGGCACATGTGGCATGGCATTCCTTGGCGCGGTTTGGCGTGGCCAAAACTAGGGTTTTGGGCCAAAGGTTACCATGCGTTGTTTGGCGACCCTGGACGGCTAGGATTTGCATCTAGGATGAAAGGGTGGTCGTTGATCGTCGTACGCCTTCGTTTTGGTAGCCGCATAGGGAAGCCCGGCATGGTGTGGCGCGGCAAGGTGGTTGGCATGCCATTGGTACATGTGGCATGGCATTCCTTGGCGCGGTTTGGCGTGGCCAAAACTAGGGTGTTGGGCCAAAGGTTACCATGCGTTGTTTGGCGACCTTGGACGGCTAGGATTTGCATCCAGGATGGAAGGGTGGCCGTTGATTGTCGCACGCCTTCGTTTTGGTAGCCGCATGGGGAAGGCCGGGATGGTGGGGCCAAGGCCAATGGCGCGGATGGCTTGGCATAGTGGGGCCAAGGTTTTGGTACGGACGTCTTAGCATGGTGGGGCTAAGGAAAGGTGCGGTTGGCTTGACATGGCGGGGCCAACGGTTTGGCATGCCATTGGCGCATGTTGCGGCTAGCATGGTTGGGGCCAAGGCAAGACGCGGTTGGCTTGGCATGGTGGGGCTAAGGGTTAGGCATGCCATTGGCGCATGGTGCGGCTAGCATGGTTGGGACCAAGGCAAGGTGCGTTTGGCTTGGCATGATGGGACCAAGGGTTTGACACGGTGGATCATGTTGTTGAAAATATCGAAGTTCATCTCTCTTATTCATATAATATAACCTTACTAGCTGTATGTGTCATATCTCTTTTATGAATAAATAATATAGTGAATAAAGTTAAATCACATCTTATTAGCTTTCACCCTAATAGATCCGGTAAAACCGGTTAGCAGAGCAAGTAATTTAATTCCTTAATAAACATTACAACCTTTGATATCAGTGTAGATGAGGAAGTAGTGTGGTTGCTTAACCAGGGCAATGTATTGAGGTAATTATATATACCCTAAGAACACCTGGTATCTTTTGGATTTCAAACTTGAGCCAAAGAAGGGTGGGTGATAAGCTGAAAAGAGTTTGTAGGTCACAACTACTTTGCATTTTTATATATAAACTACGTTTGATCTTTTCTTTTTCTGCCCAGTGTTACATATTTTATAAATAAGTGGAGATTTATTTTAAGGTTGAAGAATTCGATTGTGATTTTCTACAAGTGAATCAATATGCAGTGAATTAACATTGACGGTTTCAGAGAACTTTTACAAGGAAATGGGACAAACTGTGCATGTGGTGCTTTTAACACGTTGCCTCTTATATTCCTTATTCCTGTTCGCCTATAAATAGAATCAAGATTTTGTGTTACACTCTATTTTCATTATTCATATGGGCATCCATTACCATTCCTCATATTATGACGGGTATTTTATTGATTTATTTATCGTCAACAACATGAATCCCTGCAATGTTATCTTCATATCAGCATGTTTATGTCTAGAATTATTCTTATAAAATTCCTTTAGTTCAATTAATCATTTTTTTTCCTATTTGTTGTACTGCAACCTGATACAATGGCAGAGGTAATCATAGACGCGTAGTAGTTATTACCCGTGATAAAAATTTGGTTCAACTTTGTTCTCATTTTCACTATTTACAGATCTGCCACCACAACCGACACAACAAGGAGAGACCGTAATACGGGAGAAGGTCCATGATAAACTTTAGATACTACCCAGATGCATTTGGCATGAGCAGGTTGGGGCTATGGTGGAGAAAGGCAATTAGGTACCGTTGCCTTTGGAGCTCGGCATAATGCAACAATAAAGGGTAACTATATTAACTTAATTGAAGAATACTCTGAGTGACAGACTTCAAATTAGCTTTACCAATTATCTTCATCTACAACATCATCCTTTTAGTAGTCTTCTTTGTTTACAAATTTTGAGGCCTCGATACCAACCTCAACAAGACATGCCTTACTGTTCAGATCACACACACTTTTCTGTTGATTACCAGTCGTATGCTTGATGTAGCATTATCATATATTTACATTAATGGATGTTCGATTTTGATATCAAATAATTGCCCCATTGGGAAACAAGGGGCAGTAACTTCATCATTGGGGTTTTATAAGAGGTACAAGTCTATATATTAAAGATCATTTCGGTTGTTTTTCTTTCAAATGCAGAGATCTTGAGCAAGAGGTAACAGATTCAATGTATGGCTGCACATAAACATGCCTATCTGCACTGGGCATCATACAGGCATACCTGCATTTAACATCATGCATGCCTATCATTGTTGGGATATAATTGTCTGTCAGTAGGTCTTACAGATGTATGCCCACTGAATCAACATCGTACTAAACTCAATCATGACAATTAGTAAGAAGGTATTCACTTGTATCTCTACCTTTTAGTACATTTAATTTTTATTAGTCCTATCTCAACTATGGCCAGTTGGTAAGGTTTGAGTGGCTTACCAATTTCTTATTGGAACTTCGAAGTGAGATTATATGTTATTTCATACATCCCCTGTGGTGATTTGAATATGCATAAGAGGTTTCATGTAACGTAAGTTTAAAAAAAGGTGATCCTAATGTTGTCTATGTTAACTTAATATGTGGTCAACGATGAAAGCAGATCCTTACTATGCTCAGACACGGACGGACTATACCATTGCGTGTTTGAGGCATGGTGCCCGACCCAAGCTGGTGTGTCATACCATTTGCAAGATAAAGGATATAGCCAGACAAGCGACAGGCTTATCAGGTTTGTCTCCGCGACCCTTATTGTAATACATGCAGAATAGTTTGTTATTGATTGTGATGTTGTAATATTTAGTAAAAGTCATAATGAGAAATTAACACGTGGATATTTAATTTGTAAGAAACGGAATTTGGTATTACTAATTATGAAGTGTCAGTTTTTGTTGAATGGAAGGTATCAGTGTTGCTCCAAAAAAATACCACTGCCAGCATGGATGTATCTGTTCTTTATATTTCTCTATTTAGTTTTCAGTCACTATAATTATTTTTGTGAGTAAAATTAGTTATGGGACATTTACTATTAAAATAAAATGAAATGTTCAAAATGTAGTTTCAAGATTTGTTTCTGATGGAACTGTGTTGAGCTATAAGCTAATGCTAGCAATTGAGCTTGATACCAAACATGTGATCACCAAATTTAAGTAGAAATTTTTGTCATCGATAGATTGATGATTTAAGAACTCTAAGTAGGTTTATTTAGTATTCTAGAATGCAAGGTCTTTAACTCTGTGGAGAAGGTCAGAACCATACTTTCCTTAACTCTGTGGAGTCCACTTTACCGCACCCCACTTTAATAACAAACAGGGGACCTTCCTAATTTGTTGTGGCCCCTGGAAATTTAGTTGTCTTAGTGTACAATTCGGTTTGGTTGCATGGGCACAAAGAATACAATTAAGGAAAAGAAAACAAAGCTTGATTGCTTTCGTTGATACCACAACTTTTACATATATTATACCTATATACTTTTTGGGGCATTAATGTGGTCTGTAACTTTTGGGTTCTTGTTTGAAACATAGGAAGCTAGAGGTTATCATGAATTCTTTGTTAATGAACATGCCTGCCACTAAACCTGTTTCAGAAGTGATTCCACTCTGGTGCGCGTAATAATAGATGTTTAGGATTATGATCCAATACCTCTTAAAATGCTGTCGGATTTCTTTTATTTTTTTTTAAATTGTGTACTTATCAAATATTTCAGTGGCATGTGATATACAGTACTCATCTTAGTTATAAGCCAAAATGAGGCTAAATTTTTTAAATCTTGAGAAAATATTTCTAGGTAATGTTTTTTCTGTATGCATACGTTTAAGCTCATTTTGATCTATTTTCTTAGATATAATGATGGTATGTATGGGTTAATACTGAAATAGTTAGTTCTTCTGACATTGAGTTGTACTTTAAGATGACTTTAATTTTACTTCGTAGATGAGATGAGTAAGATTTTTTTCGTTTCTGGGGTGATTGGTCAAGATCAATCCATTGGAGATGCTGAACTTTAGGCCAATGCTGCCAATAGTTTGGAGCTTCGATTTTCGGTATCTTATCGTTGTCAGACTCAAGCTAGCAACATACTTTTGTATAATTTTCTAATGTTTTTTTTGAAGATTGAATCACTACAGCTAGAAATTTTAGGAACCTTTAGGGATTTCTATTGGGTGGCAGTACACGTACTGTAAAAAACCCTACCATCTTGGAAGGAGAAGACTTGAAGCTAACATGATTGCATTAATGGTTAACTTCTCCTTTTTAGAAAGGTAACCGAAAAACATCTTATTTTGCAATTAATGGTTAAACTTCCCCATGTGATAATTTGATTTAAGATAAATGTGAAGCCAGACTTTCGGAAAAGTAGTATAAGTGTATGATTCACTGTGAATTTGAGGGTTTCATCGTAATGCTACTCGTTGTCTTAACTCAATTAGTAGAGCACATGGTTTACATCCATGTAGCTCTGGGTTCGAATCCCGCAGATGGCACGGATATCATGTGATTAGACTTATATATATATATATATATATATATCGGTACAGTAATGATGAATTTATGAGTTTTGGGTACTTTTATGCCATTGTCGATTTCTTTAGTCATCATACTAAGAATTTCTAGGATAATACTTCTCATTTAGTTTTATAATTCCGATTTGGAAAGTTCTTAATGCAGTTTGGATGTTTTTTTTTACTATTTTTGTACGTTTTGTATTCAGTCTTTAGCTCAATAAAAATGTGTATTCTGAGATGAGTAAACGGAATTAAATCAAGCTGCACTCCTGCAAGCTATTGCCAACTTTTGTTTCGATATGGATTCTCATTATTGGTTAGTATTATGTTTTCATGCTTCCAGGAATCAATAGTAATGAAACCTCGCCATATGTTTGTTTATATAGACCAACTGATGCTACACATATCGAGACCACGTATTGTTTGCAGAATTTTTTTTGAGCTTGCTATTCTTTTTTGCTTGATATTCTGATCTTGCTATTTAATGATGCTATATTGTGTTGCAAATTTGACATATTGGTAATGTGTACTTGGAGTCCTAAGTGTTGAACCAGGGATTTCTGTTCAGCGTTGTAGCCACATGATGAGATTTTATATTTGCATCTCATATAGTTTAAAAGCACCATCGTGATGTCAGATATTTATCTCAATCTAGGTTTGCGGTTAAATGCATCACCTTTTTTCCCATTTCAATTTCTCCTTGGAATATTATTATTTCCGATGAGGAAGTTTGATCTAGCTTTGTGGACTTCAACAATTTCCTGAATGAAAGGTATATAATACCTATCTGCTGCCAAAAGATCTTTGGTGCATTACTATTTCCATTGGGAGGGAATTGTGTACATTCCTTGCAAACTATCATGTGAGTGTATGGCGTATTTTATGTTTACATCCTTGCTAGAGCGTAGAACTATAGAGTTCTCCCTTTTAAGCATGATTGTGAAAATTTAACTGAAGAGAGGAAGAATATAAGAATATTTGATGATATTTGTTCAGTTTTAAGCATGTCTGAAATAACGGTGCTGTCACAATTAAGATCCATAGCTCGCCAAAAGGTCAAGGACAAAATTGTATCAATGAATAGCTACTATACTGTGTATTTTACACATATTTACAGCCTGATTGATTGATCCATGTTCTCTTTCCATATGAGTGTTCATAACTGAACTTTCTTAAATTTTATAGGTTATCCGAGCAAGGGTTGGCAGAACCAAACTAAGAACTGAACTACCATTGTATTTCGCGTTCAAACATATGTAAGATACATATAATTAACAACATTGTTACTTGCTGATGCCATTGGAAGATTGAAATCTGTTTCAGGTATTACTATGGTTGCATAGTGGCTGACGAAGTTTAGAAGAGAGAGATAGTTATCGCAGATACAAAGTAAATAACTTTGATTTTAAAAGGTTTATTATATTGATGATGAATCTTATATTATTTTTGAAACAGGTGCACTTGCATTAACTACTACCACTGCCTCCGGAATGTTGATTATTATGAATATACTAGAAGTGGATGAATTCAAGAAAACGTAAGTATGCCAAATAAAATTAAGACTATAGGACTTTATTACGTACTAAAACTACAAAATTAATTTATATCAAGAGATAATAGAATCACAATGATTTGCTCTCCACAACCGGATGATCCTATAGAAAATAAAATGACCATACAAGAAGAAACTGACAATGAAAATAAGGTAAGCGTGTTTTTGGTACATTTTTCACATCACTGTTATAAAAAAAGGTATACTTTGACTTTGAGATTTGGGAATCATAGAACAGTCAGGATTTATCTGGATGGCCGATCATGTGGTTCTTATCATCGGGATGGAGTTTTTAAAGCCGACGGCTAAAACTATTTAGTTATATTAGTATATTTCTATCTATTATCCATCTCTTCTCTCTGAAACACTTCGAACACATATATTTTCACCAACCTATATTTGATTTTATCAATTTAGTGTTATATGTTTCGCTGATTATTTTATTACTCTTTTTATCTTCAAGAGGTCTGAATTTGTTTTGCAACAAACCAATGTCAACTGTAGGTTACTAGAAGAAATAAAATTCATGTTGAATTACAATTGAGTATTTATGTTAAATCAGAGTAAGATAGTAATAACATTTATGTGTTGTCACTATTTTTAAATCTTTTCATTTCAGCATCATCTGTTTATTTTACGATTTTTGCAGGAACATCCTACGACAAAAGAATTGAGTTGTCTATTATTAACCTAACATGTATACATTCCTCTGGAAAATCACTAATGCATTAAAGACATGTACATAGGTTAAGAAAATGGAAAAACCCCTATATTAAGAATAGAAAATAAGGTATTTCACTAGGATAAGAATGAAATCTGGGAGTAAAAGTGCTAAAAGGGGACAGAGTAATTAAATTGCTTACTTATTTTTCAAAGTATTTGGATACATTAACTAAGATGTAGTATGTTTTAATGTATTATATGTGACACCAAATTATAGCAAGTTCACCAAGCTTTTTATTTTCTCTTTCGATTAGAATAGAGTTCTGTTTTGATGTATGTAAATTGAAGGCTATCACAGGAGGTTTAGCCGGGGCCGTAAGGCCCCTGTGATACCTAGTTCAACCATAAAAACAAGAAACTAGATCTGAATGAGTTATTTTCAGAGTCCTTCTCTATATTTTATGAGGTCCTTCTCCCGAAACAACAAAATGTATCCTCTTAGATGATGAATTATTAACACAAGGAGAAAGGTGAGCAGAGAAGAATACATATAATGTATGGTAAATCAATATATGGAGGGTGAAAAGAACCACCGAGTCGCTCTGGAATTGTCTAAAAAATCTGTATTTCTTATTACCTTTCCTTTTATAAAAGTTAAAAGAGACGTACTCGGTTACTTATTCCCAAGACCTTTTATAAAAGTTAAAAGAGACGTACTCAGTTACTTATTCCCAAAGATAAAAAAAAGTATTTGACGTGTGCGTTTCCCTGAGAAAGTCGAACGAGAGGAACTTCAATTCTGAAACTTTTCTCATCAATTCACTCGAATATACAAACATAACCCCAAACGAAGTAACAGTCTCGAATCAGGAAGGCTTTCTATTTTTCGTACTTGTCTTTGTTTGAGATTCCCTTTTACCTAGACCAATAATAATGCTCAATTAAAAACCCAACTAAGGCGCAAGATCCAATTTGGAACCTATTTTTCGTACTTGTCTCAGTTTTTTTCTTACTATAATTTTCCGTTTCCCAAACCAAAACAACTTCCAAATTGGAGTCTTTTCTGATTCTAGAGTCTCATCATAAATCCTATATATATCTGAGAACGAAGGTATTGGTTCTCACGTTCTTCTTCTTCACTTTTTTCTTTCTCTGTTCATAAGATTTTTTATTTACTAGTTTTTTTCTTTGCAACCTTTTTACTGATAAGATATGTCGACTTCAAAGATGGTAACCTTGAAGAGTTCTGATGGAGAAACTTTTGATGTTGAAGAATCCGTTGCTCTTCAATCTCAAACCATCAAGCCTATGATCGAAGATGATTGTGCTGATAACGGAATACCATTACCCAATGTAACAAGCAATATTTTGGCCAAAGTTATTGAATACTGCATAAAACATGACGATAATGCCGATGAAAAAGCGAAAGATAATGAACTTAAGAACTGGGATGCTGAGTTTGTTTAGGTCGATCAAGCTACGTCGTTTGATCTTATTTTTGCTTCAAATTATCTGAATGTTAAGAAGTTGTTGGATTTGACTTGCCATACAGTTGCTGATATGATCAAGGGAAAGTCACCAGAGGAGATCCGCAAGACATTCAACATCAAGAATGAAATGATAACGGATATCTATATGCTTCGAAACCTAAACAAACCAGATGATGATCATCTAGCTAGGGTTTCTTTTCTTTTTGGTTTAATTTATGTTGTTTCTTCTTCATTAAATCTTGATCAACCACGGGCTTTAAGTTTAATTGCATGTGTCTTATTCTTGTTTCAGTAAAGATTGGATATTTTGTTAGATTTTTTTGAATTGAATTTTGATTTTAGATCATCCTTAACAAGAACCCGACTATTCCTTGGTGTAAATTATGTCAGGATTTTCTTAGGGAATCACTGACAACCGCGGAATAACGGATCTTGAGATATTATGATGAATAATAAGTAAACCAAGCAAAGCAACTATGAAAATACGAGAAAGATAAATCAACTCACAAGACACAAGATTTATAGTGGTTCGACCAATACATACAACGTGTATATATTGTCTACTTCTACTTTGAGCCGCACCAACTCAAATCCACTATGAAGAAAAACGATTACAACGTCGTGTGAATCCCAGCAAACCCTTGGTTACACCGCAACAATTACTCGAGACGATAACCTTGTCTCTTGTTCCTCACCAATATGCTCTCACAACGAAACCCTAGCTTTAGCCTTAAAAGCTATACAAGAAATATCTCACCAATATCTTAATCATTTTCTACACAATACAATTCTACAAGGCCTAATAACTTATTTATATAAGTTACAAACTTGGCACCAAGAATCCTAGCCGGTTTAGAAAACCCCTTCCTTAAATAACCACGGCTAACTTTAGGAAATAATAATTAGTCTTCAATAACGAACAATCTCCCACTTTGAAGACTCATTTATTGTCTTAAATTCTCCTTTTCTTCAACTTTGGATTTGACGGTGCTAAAACATCTTCATTCTGATTTCTGAGATTTCTGAGAGACCAACTAAAGCCTTGCAGAGCTTTAGCTTGTCTAATGTAACTCCCTTGGTAAACATATCCGCCGGATTCTTCGAACCAAGAATCTTCTCGAGCTTCAACTCTCCTTCTTCTAAGATATCCCGAATGAAATGATAACGGATATCTATATGCTTCGTCCTATCATGATAGGCTGAGTTCTTGGATAAATGTATAGCACTTTGACTGTCGCTAAACAGAACACTATCTCGTTGTTCTTTTTCCAACTCATCTGACAAACCTCGTAACCAAATCATCTCCTTTCTCTCTTCTTTTACTACTACGTACTCCGCTTCCGCAGTAGACAATGTCACCAACTTCTGTAAACGTGAGTTCCAACTCACTGCAGCTGACCCCATAATATAAACATAACCGGTCGTACTTCGCCTTTTATCTACATCACCTCCGAAGTCTACTTCCACATAACCCCTCAAGATAGAACCACCTTTTCCATAACACAATGGTACGTTTGTGTTACCTCTCAAGTACTTGAGAATCCACTTCACAGATTCCCAATGTTGTTTTCCTTGGTTTCTTGCATATCTACTCACCATTCCCACTGCATTTGCAATATCTGGTCTCATTCACACCATAGCATACATTAGACTTCCAATAGCCGAAGAATATGGTACGTTAGCCATGTACTCCTTCTCTTCATCTGTCTTCGGACACTGCATACTTGAAAGACGAATTTGACTTCCAAGTGGAGAACAAACTGGTTTAGCATTCTCCATATTGAACCTTTTCAACACGCGTTCAATATATTCAGCCTGACTAAGCATAAGTACACCCTTATCTCTGTCTCTTATGATCCTTATACTAAGAATCTGTTTTGCTTCACCAAGATCTTTCATAGCAAACTCACTTGCTAATTGTTTCTTCAAATTCTCAACTTCTTGTAAAGATGTTCCGGAAACCAACATATCATCCACGTACAATAATAATATGATGTAGTCAGAACCACACCTTTTGAAGTAACAACAATGATCTGCATTACACAGTAAGTAACCACCTCTATGCATGAAGTTATCAAACTTCTTGTACCACTGTCTCGGAGCTTGTTTTAAACCATACAAACTCTTCTTTAGCTTCCACACCATCTCTTCCTTGCATTTTACTATGAATCTTTCTGGCTGCTTCATGTAAACTTCTTCATCTAGGTCACCGTGAAGAAAAGTTGTCTTTACATCCAACTGTTTAAGGTAGAGATCTTCAGAAGCCACTAGACTTAACACTACTCGAATAGTAGTCATCTTCATAACTGGAGAAAATATCTCGTTGTAATCAACACCAGGTTTTTGTTGGAAACCTTTGACAACCAACCTCGCCTTGTAGCGAATATCTCCATTTGCTTCATACTTCATCCGATAAACCCACTTGTTATGCAACGCCTTCTTACTTGTTGGTAATTTTACTAAAATCCAATTGCCATTTTTCTCAAGTGAATTCATCTCATCTTCCATAGCAAGTTGCCACTTTCCTGAATCATCAGCCGCTAGTGCTTCTTTAATATCTTCAGGTTCACCTCCATCCGTAAGTAATAGATAATTCAGAGCATACCTTGGGTTTGGTTTTGGAGTTCTTGATGATCTTCGTACTTCTTGTGGAACTATAGGAGTAACTCCCAGTGCAGCAGAAGTCTCTTCACCTTGCACTTTTCAGCTATCAGCAACACTGTGCCCTTCTTGTACCACACTTTTTCCAGAAACATCATCAATATCGATATACAACTCCTTATTGACGTTGCTTGATCCGATATCTTCAACTTGTGTTTTATTCCGGTCCTTGTACAACTCATTCTCATTAAAAGTGACGTCTCTACTTCTAATAACTTTGTGACCCTCGTTGTCCCAAAGTTTATACCCAAAAGCATCATTTCCTTAACCAAGAAACATATACTTCTTTTCTTGAGCACCTATCTTAGAGCTCTCAACGGGACTAAGATGAACATAACCAACACAACCAAAAACTTTCAAATATGAAAGATTTACCTTTTTGCCGGTCCAGACCTCCTCTAGTATCTTCATATCTAATGGACTATTATGTGTCTTGTTGATTAGATAAGCAGTTGTCTTTGTTGCATGTGCCCAGAAGGTCTCGGGAAAACCAGACTGCAACCTCATGCACCTAGAACGTGCATTCAACGTCTAATTCATACGTTCTGCTACTCCATTCTCCTGTGGCGTCCTTGTAACTGTCCTCTCCAAACGAATTCCATTCGTAGCACATAACTGTAAGAATTTTGTTTTGTCATACTCACCACCGTTGTCTGACCTTAGACACTTCATCTTCAGACCAGTTTTTGTTTCAACCAAAGCTTTCTACTTCGTAAACACTTCATACACCTCGAACTTATTCTTCATGAAGTAAGGCCACACCTTCCTTGAGTGATCATCGATAAAGGTGACATAATATTGGAACCCGCTGTGAGATGCAACATCAATTGGTCCCCATACATCCATGTGAACCACATCAAGTTTCTCACTTCTCAAGGCTCTGCCGCCTCTGCTGAAACTAACTCGTTTTTGCTCTCCACATCAGTTGGTGCGGCTCAAAGTGGACGTAGACAATATATAAAGGTTGTATGTATTGGTCGAACCACTATAAATCTTGTGTCTTGTGAGTTGATTTATCTTTCTCGTATTATTATAGTTGCTCGTGCTTGGTTTACTTATTATTCATCATAATATCTCAAGATCCATTATTCTGCGGTTGTCAGTGATTCCATAAACAAATCCTGACAGGTTCTGTATATACATAGAATTAAGACCCATCCGATATATTTATAGACTTTTGTGAGATTAATTATATTTTCTTTTTCTTTTTTTTTTGTATAATAATTAAAAAACAGAGGCAATTAGTCTTGCAAAACAGTTGATCATTTTCGTATCTGCACTAGTAGATCATTTTCGTATCTGCACCAGCAACTACAGCTAAAGGAAAGGCCAGGGACGGAGGTAAGAGGTACAAGTGGGGCCTAAACTTGATATTGAATTCCAGTGAAAATATACTTGGAAAGTCTATGATTTTAAGGTGTTGTGGGTGCAGATTTATATGATAAATTTTAAACTTATAGAGCAGAAAGGGTTTAAGTAGTTTCATGCGTTTATAGGTCCTACTTAGTTGTGGAGCAGGAAACAATGAGTTCGGACTTGGAACTCGGCATAATACTTGAATATACATATTAGATACTTTAGAGATACACTGATCATGTATTGATAGTAACATTAAATGTAGGAAAAATCAGATGAATTGATTAAAACTCGGGAAAATCGGACTTGTAACTCACCAAAGCTCGGACAAATCACGGTTGTAACTCGTCATAACTCGGAGTCGGTGAGGAGTTGTTGGCCGTCTTGGAAAACTAATGAGTAGCGAGTACTCAGCTTGAAAATTGGCGTTGCTGAGCGATTTTAACTACTCTGGTCAAATCATGTTTTTCAATAATATATAATCTCGTTAAACTATTTGGGAAATGCAGATGGTTGGATTTTTTTAGATTAAAAGAAAAGATTTTATTCAGATGAAAAAAAATGTACAAAGCTACCGGAGGTAGATTACAAAAAGAAGAGAAAGAAAAAAAATCATCACCAAAGATAGCATTCCAAATGAAACAGTAACACAAACTACGCTCTTCCGATTATAGAAGCCCCAAATTTGTGTCTACAGGTGTAAATTGGCCTAGGCCAGCACGTTTATTGCACAACACAACACGTTAAAATTCGAGCACAACATGGCACATCACGTGACCGACACAACACGTTAGCTTAATATGTTGTGTTGGGCCTGACAAATAGGCACATCAGCACGGCACAACACGTGGCACGACACGACACGACGCGCGAAGAAAGAACGCCAAATCATGCTTAAAATACAACGTAATACACCACATTTCATGCATATTTCACAAAAAAAGTCTTAATTTTAGCGATTTTTTGACATTTTATTTTCGTTATGCTGATTAATTTCTACAATAATACATATACTAACTAAAATATCAGAAAAATGTTTACTTTGGAAAACATAAAATAAGTGGCCTAGCACCGCACATACGACACAACACGATTATTTTTCTGGCCCAGTACAACATAACACGCCATTTAGCACAACACAGCGTGTCTGAATCTCTGGCACAGCCTAACACAACACATAGCACGCTAAGCACGTGACTTTGTGGGTTGGGCTGTACCGGGCCGGCACGTTTTATACCTCTATTTGTGTCAACCTTAAAGATGTGGTTTTCCTTAAAAGTCCGAGCATTACGCCCAACACTGAAGTCCCCCCAAAAGGGATCAGCACATAGCTAAATCATACCACATAGGCCATACCACAACTTACGAAATTAGTGAAGTCTCAGCACTTCGCTAAATCATACCACATAGATCTCAATTAAGTAGGGTTGTGTTGTTGTCTAGAAAAAGAAGAAAAATAGAAAATAAAAATATATTAGAGATAAAAACAATAAAGAAAGTTGAGATACTTAGACGGGAAAACAACACTCAAAAATCAATTTATACTTTTTCCTCAACCGATATTTCAACAAATGCCCGGCATTCACATCACTTGGAACATCCAATTAGATAGGATCGTATGACCTTTCTCCAAAAGCCAAAATACGTGATAGCTTCAAGATACAACAACTTTATTAGTGATTCTGCGTAAATTGATCAAAACCTTCTCTCCCAAACTAAATTCCATCGGACATTACCGTGTCCTCGGTCCAAAAATACGATTTTTCTTGTGAAAATATATTATGAGGGTCTGCCAACCCGCAACATTCTCAACTGCATCCAACTCACCAACTCCATCTTATACCTTCAATGCAGTTCTAATCCTGAAACATCCAATCACAATCTTCCTCACTGTCAAACAGCTAAAGATTTTTGGAACCTCCTGTTATTCACTTTACAAATAACCAAGACATCACACATAGCATATCCACCTCATTATCCCATCAGACGAGTGTCTCTCAACTCCTCAAAACAAAAGCTTCACCCCCGGTCACCAAAACATTCTTTTTCCTTTTTTGATCCTTATGGATACCCAAGAACGAAGTACTTTATCGCCAGCAACAACCAAATTCGACAAGCATAGTGCAATTTTCCATCAAACTCCAGCAGTAATATCCATAGGGCCAGAACCACCTAACGTCAGTACTACCTGGGATGCAACCATATCCAAAACCAGTGCAAATAACACTAGCAACATCAACCATTTTCGTGGGGTGGCTCAATCCCCACTTAAAATTGATCAAAATTAACTTAGACGAGGCAGTAACAGGACACCCCGATATAGCGGGAGCATTATTATATGCCGAAACGAGGAAGCTGACATAAACTTACAGATTACACAACTACTAGGCATCACCACTGCACTTTCTGCGAAAACTAGGACCATGGCAATTGCTTCTATAATGGT
The DNA here is from genome assembly GCF_003573695.1 of Papaver somniferum. Lineage (NCBI taxonomy): Eukaryota > Viridiplantae > Streptophyta > Magnoliopsida > Ranunculales > Papaveraceae > Papaver > Papaver somniferum. The sequence goes on along the minus strand of NW_020620714.1, from coordinate 6,693,252 downwards.
GACGTATCAGGGAAGGCTAAAAGTTCAATTCGAAACGAACTTGGAGAATTTAATGAGATTTCTCACTTTAGAAGCTGACGCACCATGGTATATCTCTAATCAGATTGTAGAAATCAAGTAAAGGTTCACCCAAATTTAGCAATATACTATTAGACACGATTATAGAGAAGGAAATCAAACGATGGACATTCTGGAAAATCAAGCAGCAGATGATTGTTCTCTAGAAAACCTCACAACAAAAGTGTGAGACAATCTAATTCCTCCACTTTTAAGCTTTATTTTAATAATAGACTCTATGTGCGCAGCTGATAGACGCATTTATGTGTCTAATGTGTCCCAATTGTTTATATTGTTAGTACTCTATTTTGTACTTATTTGGTTATTTTATGTCTTTGTAGGTGTTTTTGGAGAAATAAGCTTTTGCGGCGAAATTGGCTAAAAAGTGGTTTTTGCGCTCGTGGGAGAAAATTACTATACAGACTCTCACTTTGGATAAGGGGTAACCTAATTACTAAGGGTCACCCCATTTCAGGGCATGTACTAAAGGGACACCGGAACTGGATAGGGGGAGGTCATCTTCAAAGTTTCAAAACTGGATTTTGGCGGGAAAAAAGGCAGCAGCGTCAACAGTTTTGGATCAATGATTTGAGCGACCTAGAAGGCGATTAAATGGGCAAATTTGGTACCCACGGACTCTACAAGACATAAGGGACCTGTTAGAAGCGATTAGACCCATCTAATTGGGCTGGATAAGTCAGAAAATCCACACAAAGTCAAGACAGTGCACACGATTTCTGTTTAGGGTTTGAGATTAGTTTGAGAGATTTATGGGATATCTTGCGTGGGATATACATCAAAACAGTTGGGTAAAAGTCCTAGAAGATATTTGAGACGATAGAATAGCTAGAAACAGCCTGTAACGCAACAAGAAGAAGATTATTCTTCAAACAACCCGTAAAGAATAATGGAGATTTCCAAGGGGTTTGATCGAGTTTCAAGGGGATTTAAAGCCTATAAATAGTTGGTTTTATGTCAGAGAAGGGGGATGAAGAGTTTGGGGTCGATACAGAGCCAGGTGGAGCGAAGAAGAAGGAGTAGCAGCAATGTTCACCTGCTGCTGCTGCTGCCATTAAAAAGCTTCAAGAACACGAAGAACAGACTCTCCAGGACAGTCTTATTTTTAGCAGCTTCAGAACAGTCTTATTTTCAGCAGCTCAACAACAGAAGAGAGGTGTCGCAGTTCGCTGCAGTTTTCTGTTGTCGTTCTTTTCTGGACGTGTTTTGTGAGTCTCAGAACTACTATTTTATAACTTTTGACTCTTTTAATTACACTTTGAGCTTTGAATTAATATGTTGAGTGCGTGATTGATATGAATAGCTAAACCCCAATACTGGGATGATGGAGGAAACCATTCTTTATGCATGAGTAATTTTATTTAATTCTTTAATGACTATTTGCACTATTATGAATGGTATTATGATTTTTATTGATTATTTGTGATTTTGTCTGATGATGTATGCTTAATCCATGAGATTCTTGATGCATCATGCTTATGATTTACATATAATACTTACAAAATCTATTTTTGGCAAAGTAAGAGTCGATATTTGTTATCAATATAAGCTTTAATTGTCTAGAATTAATAATTGAATCGCATGATTATAAGAATTGGTGAAATCCTGAGTCCCAGTATCTCTTGATCCTGTGGCAATTTTTTATATATTTTTGTTTTTAAATCTATTCAAGTCCGAGCATCGAATCCGTATTTACCGCAATCGAATTACTACAACAGCAGCATACCGACGTATAGTTTCAGTTTAATCCAATAAAATGCATGCTTAAAAAAGAAAATAAAATCTTGTCGAAATTTCGCATCATTCATGAGAGCTACACACTTGCATCTCTAAAATAACGAAATGGAAACTTAATTCACAGTTAAGCTGTTACAGGTGTAGTGGGAAGGACATCCTATAACCCATATTTAGATACAAAAATTTAATACAGATGAAAATTTGGTTTCCCTTGAAACTTAATTATTTGGCGAAAAATTAAGCCAGGTAGAGCAGTAAACTCGGTTGCGTCTTCACGAGCTCAACCCAACAGAAATTTACGCCCATCCCAACCCAGCAGCACCGCATAACAGGGTATCTTCGTATTTTGTACTTGCCAGATTAATAGGCGCAATACAACACGCGTTACGGATAACCATGTAGCACAGCATTGCAGAAAACGCTACGAAAGCATGTCATAGAGTACATAAAACACTACATAACAAAGTATAGTCCAAGACATTTCACGTGTATTTCACTAAAAAGTCTTTATGCTATCCAATTTATTTGACATTTTATCTTTGTTCTGTTGTCATATTTTTATAACAATGCATATAATATTTAAAAATTTGGAAAATATTTTATTTGGAAACCATAGATAAATGTGGCCGGTACAACACAAAATATTTATTTTTCTAGCACAACACAACACCACATGCCGTAATCTCAGGCAAAACACAACATGATGTACAATACGCTACACACTTCGTGATTTAGGTTATGCTGGGACGACATGCTTTAAACATCCAGATCCATGTATTATTCTCATCTTATGTTGTGAATATTCAACTTCGATCATATAAACAAGCACAAAAATCTAAATTCCTCTATATAAGGAATCTTTGTACACCATTTGAGAAATTATACAACAATCTATTATCCTCTTGGAGAGTACTCTTTTTATGTTTAATTTAATCTTGTCATTTTCAACAACTAAAATAATAATGAAGAATTATAAGTATGCAATAGTACGTACGTGCATGATTAATTTCCCGATCACGAAACTATATCACTGTCAGTCAATATATCATAAAATGATGGTCATCTTTTTTGTAATTCGTTTATAAAGTGGTCATACTTTTCTAATTGGTTTACAAAAATGCCATACTTTAGTGGAGATAGAGTTGGGATAAATAATGGTGTTAGTTGTATCCAAAATACCCTTTTCTTTAATTAAAACTTTTTAGCTGCAGTTATGCCATCCCAGTTGGTCGGTCGCTGACGTGGCAACTTGGACACGTGGAGACCCGAACACGTGGAAACCATTTTGTGGATGGAAAATCAGATTTTTCACAATGGTATCATTTCAATATTTATATATGCAGACATTTATACTAACCTTCCCACTACAACAAACAAAACAGATAACATGCTCAAACAACAAATTGGTGGAAACAACAGTGCATGGTGTATCAATTCATACGAGGCATCAAGCAGCAGCAACAACAGTGCAGTAGATGCATCAAGCAACAACGATATCATTTTTAATTGATGTGACATTGGTATGATGATCCTATTGATTGTCCATGGATCTATTCAAGGTGTAAGAATGTACCTTGCAATGGAGTAATGAAGTTGTTGAAAGCTCAAAGAGATGCTCTTTTTGCCAAGAAGTTCTTGTGATGCTTAATCTGCTCATACTTTGAGTAGTTTGCAGATGCCACACAAACCAAAAGAAAAAAGAAATATATGAAAGTTCAACTCCCAACTCCACGTTTCTGCTTTACTTGTGGTGACAAGAGTCATATGTACAAAAGTTTTCCATGGAAGAATCAACCTTCCACGAAGAAATGTAAGAGAACAATGATGGTAAAGATATGCCAGAGTGTACACAATTATAATATTGCTTACCTCAAGTGCTCCAACTTTCTTGAATTTCAATGGGTGTCTGATGCTGTTATTTGACCATCATCCTCTGCAACTCCTAGGACTAGAAGTATAAAATGTATCGGTCCGGAAAATCCCATCCCACAAAGACACATGTTTAGCGTGCTACGTGCTGTGTTGGGTTGTGCCAGAGATTCATATGTGCTTTGATGTGCCGTGCTAAATGTCATGTTGTGGCATAAAAATAATCGTATTGTGCCATGTTGTGCTGTGCTAGTCCACTTATTTTATGTTTTCCAAAGTAAATAGTTTTTCGATATTTTAGTTAGTATATGTATTATTATATATAAAAAGTAATCAGCATAACGAAAATAAAATGTTAACATGCTAAAATAAGGAGTTTTTTGAAATATGTATGAAATGTGATATATTACGTCGTATTTTATGCGTGATTTTACATGCATTATTCTCGTGTTGTGTTATGTTGTGTCGCGTGCTTACACGTGCCATATGATGTACCGTGCCGATGTTCCTATTTTTCTAGCACATTACATCACACTAACCTAACATGTTGTATCCGTGATGTGTCAGGTCATGTGTTGTGCCATAAACGTGCTGGACCGTCCCAATTAACAACTCTACCTTGGACTGATAAAGTACCTTCTTCATCTTCAGAATGATAAACAACTTCATCATTATTTGAGAGTTGTATGTTAACATACTCCAACTCATCCTGTATTTGTTTAACTGATATTTCAACATCCACTACACCATTATCATCTACATTAACAAATAACTTCTTACCACTTATAATACCCAAACTCCTAATGACTACAGTAATAGATAGAGACCAGCCTAAGGCTTCTCCTTAATAGCTCAGGTGATTTATTATACATCATTCTCTTGTTAGGTGTTAAAAAAAATAGATGGATCAAGTGTGACTTGTGGTGCAGCTCGGTTAATGTGTATACTTTTTAACTTCTTATGTGTTGAATAACAACTATTTGCAACTGACAGATAAGAACTTAAAGGGAATTCATCACTAAGAGGAACCTTCATGTTAGTAACATTCATGTAAAGAGGAATATACCAATCATATTCAACTGCTTCTTTATCTCACATTTCATAGACTTCATCATCCTTATCAATTTAAACTAGGTTTGTCTCAATGAACCAAGTGAAGTTAACCTTCTTAATAGGTGGTAATTTATGCGTAACATGAACAACATACTAAAACCGTTTAATCCACTATAATTGATACTAATATTAACAAAAAACCCTAACCTTATTTGTATCAGATTATTCAACCCTAATACTTCTAATTAGGTTCTTCACATATTTTCTGCACAGACAGATATCAGATAACATTTTAATCCCCAATTTTCCCTAATTAGGGTTTATGAAAAAAAATCCCTAAATTTGCAAAATTAGGGTTTCTGAAAATAGTTTGAAATTCACAATACGGGTTTATGATTAGCAACCTCATCGTGTTTGCGAACATTGGGACGCGATCTTGTAAGAAACCCATTGTTTTAAACAACCAGTTACTAGTTTAAGCTCACCAATCTTCACAGAAACACCATTGGCATTATCAAACCATATAAGGAACTATGTGAACAAAACCCTCACTATTGATGATAAAACTCACTTGAAATGTCTCATTCTTCACTCAATCACCATTTTTTGCAGATCTTGTAGAATAAACACAAAGAGGCGGCAAATAATGAAGACGAAATGAAAACCTTGAATTATATAGATTGTGTTTAGTTGTGACTAATCATGTTTGTCTATTGGATCCTCGAGATGTAACAGTCACCCGATCTATGGTAACAAATGTAGTTAGGTTAAGGATAAAAAGGTAAATATACAGATCAATTTGACTCTGAATTTTGGGGACTATCGGCTTAACCCTGCTAAAAACTCAAATATACATGACTGTTTTGCAAATTGTTTGTAACGGTATGACTGGTTTGTAAATCGGACATTAACTGTGTGACTGTAGATGTGGAAAATCCTACCTCTACATCCAAGGTATTATAATCACACATAAAGAAGTAAACAAGCAAGAGATGAAGATGAACACAAGGTATACGTGTTTCGGCATGATTACCTACGTCCACGGGGGTGAAAGACAATCTTATTACTTGATTCAAGGTTACAAATGGTGATTCTCACTAACAAGTTCTCTATTCTCTCCATAAAGCTCTTAGTGTTCTCTCTCTATCTCACTGGATTGCCCTGTTTAGCACTCTACAAGGCTCTCTATTTACAGTTACACATGATGATACATCCAACTAACAGTGTGAGTCGTGGTATATCTTTCTTGATGTCCTTAAGGCGATGAGTAACATTCTTCCCGAGATGTCGAGTCGAGCTTGGTGATGCCTTCTCCTGATATTCCTTTCGTCCGATGTGGGTCCTTATAGTGAGCTGTGGCTGATGTCGTTTTTGATACCCTTAGTCCCGAGTCCAACTTTGACTCGATCCTTCTTATATTCTCAACTGCTTTGTCAGGGAATTTATTACCCTGATAGGCATCTTTTCTGTCACGTCCGAGTTTTCACCTTTACACGTATCGACTTCACGAGCTCCTTTGATATCTCTTTTCTCGCACCGAGCTGGGATAAAGTGATTCAATGTATCACACCACACTTGTTACTCGTGCAACGTCGCCTAGGATTAGTCCACCTGGATCCGTGGATTATTCACTCCTACAGCGACTATTTTGTAGATTTTCCATAAATATATACCAAGTTATCAACTGATATGGATAGAAAGAATTGATTAGTTCGAATGTTGGATTCTTAGCGAATTTGTAACAGTGTAATATTGTAAATTTGTAATCCATCTTTTATTATTCGGCAAGTAACAGATGGAATCTTGGATGAGTATAGGCAGACCATGAAACACGCTGACAGTTATCTTTTCTTTTATTATTTTATATATGAACAAACTGTGTCATTTTTGTAATCAAATTCATTACTCAGTTGAGATTCGATCGAGATGACAAGATCATATCTTTTATCATTTCACTGGCTATGGATAATTTTTTCCTTACATTTGTCTTTATTTTCCCGTTCGCCGTTCCAAAAAACAAAAGCATGATGGGATCGTAGGTGCTTCTTCTCATCATTTGTTGCGTTGCAATAATATCACTGGTCAGTTTCTAACCTTACGTGTCCACCAATAATGTATAATCTCGTGAACCATTTGGGAATGCATGGTGATCAGATCAGGGATGGTTCTATCAACTCAATGATATGAATTGGGTTGTTATTTAGCAAAAGAAGAAAACATATAAAAAAAATAATAAAATGAATAAGTAAGTTAGTGGATTATACGGAAAACAACACCCAACCATTAATTTCTTTTTGTTTGCTAGATGAAAACAAAGGCAACCAATCCCGGAAAATCTGGAATGTTGTCGAGGTATCTTTTCGAAAAATTCCAATGAGAGACTTGTCAATTCAAATGTCAAAATTATCTCGTCGTCGATCGTCCTTGTGAAGTACAAAGAGAGTGCGCGCGGAAGCGAGGAAACTCGCAGCAAGTTGAAGTATCCAACAAGATATCAAGGACGAAGTCGTAAGGGACGAAGTCGTAAGGGACGAAGTAAGATTACTTGGATGAAAAGACAAGCCACGAGATACATAAATTATGGAGCAAGAAAGAGACAGGTGTCCCGACAAACCCATGTGAGGATAGTGAAAGAAGGGGAAAAACTTTATGGAAAATGGTATGGGCAAAGTATAAGGCACCTCCGCGAGAACGTAGCGAAGTAAAGTGAGTTGTACACCATTAGGGTTGGTTGGCCTATAAATAGAGGTCCTTGAGCAAGATGTGGGGATCGGATTTTCGGAGAATGGGAGAGCTTAGCCTAAGAGGCACCAAGGTACATAAGATCATACGGTTTACGACGAGATCATCAAAAAATAAACTTTTGAAAGCTTTGGTCGGTAATCCCCATTGAAATAAGAATGCCTTCACGGGAATGATTGTATCTTCTTCAAGTTGAACTTTGTTATTGAAGCATCTTCTATTTCTCTACAGCCATGTAGCCCATCAAACCGCGTATGGAAGATTATTCCATATGGAATCTTGAGTATCATCTGGCCATTTCCATCTCCACATATTTAAACAAACTGGGGTAGTATTAGGGAAAACATTTTTCACCTGACAGTACTTCATAACTATAATATGGTACTGGAGTATTTTCTAGATTTTTTATTTTTATTTTGGATCGGGAATATTCTCTAGATTTTTTGATACAAAAATGATCGTAGATCACACTTAAAACTGTCAAATAAAGTCTAAACCGGCTTTTAAACGATAATTGGTCCTATCTTATAATAGGGAAAGGCTTTTGTGTATCCTAATAAAAAGGCTTTTGTTTATGTTGCAAGTTTTAAGTGCTTTCTCAACACTTTCTTGAATGATTTTTTTTTTCTAGGAAAAAAGAAGTCCAACCATGTGTGATCTATGCCCACATGATCTATATGGTAATCAATATGGCCATCTAAAGTAAGCTCTTTCAGGTGGACTGCTACCAAGAACAAGATTCTTACTCAAGATTAAGAACATGGGTTAATTATTGCTGTATGTGCATTAATGATGCAGAAACTCCTATATATAGACTTCTTTATTGCAGTGTAGCTAGCCACATTTGGAACTTCTTCGGTGCAGAATTCAAGCTCATCTGGGCCATCCCTCTTACGATAGATGTTGCATACGTACCTGGCCATGCCCTTTAAGTATGTCCAGAAAAAATCTGGTGATTAAAGTTTTACCTGTTGCTATCCTTTGGTCCCGGTGGAAGGAAAGGAATGATAGAGCTTTCAACAAGTTGCTCGCAATTGCAAAGATTATACAAAATATCAAACATATTATTACTTTCAGGCAATACCTCAAACATGAATTCCAGAACTCCTCACTTAAAGAGTTCATGATTATCTGGATGAAAGTAGTTTTCGAACCCTTATTTACGGATCAAAAAATGAAAAAAGTTCTTCGTGGCACCTGTTATTGAAATTCAAGACTGAGAACATCACACGTACATTCAAATTTTCAAAATGTACAGTCAATTGTCAACACCGTCATTGAAGTATTCATTCTACAAACAGATATAGACAAGAAATAAACCTGTCTTTACAGCTACAGAGAATAACACTACACTGTAAGGGCGAAACAGAAAGAATCATGTGAAGATAAAGGCTGTTTGATTCAAGCAAACATGACAAACAGTACAAATACGCGCCACCCATTAAAAATAAGTAAATCAAATGCAGAACATAAGCGTACATTTCCTTGTAAGTAAACAGATAATTAATTACATCTTATATCACTTCGTAGTCATTCTGGAAATGCGTCAATGATGGAAGGAAATGCCGGAATTGGAACTATATTGAAGCGAGGGAAGCCTGCATTATTCAATAACGTGTTCCATTCAACTTCAGTTCTTTCTTTTCCACCAGAAGTATGAGCTATCATCACTAGATCAAATGCAAATGCTGTGTTATCGAATGAACCATTTCCATCTGGTCGAAGTACGCAATCAACTATAATAACTTTCCCATTCTTCTTCTTCGCGATTGCTTTACGACAATTTTTCAAGATCTTTACACAGTCTTCGTCACCCCAGTCGTGCAATATCCACTGCATCAGGCACACCACATAAGTTAGATTCTATATTAATTCTTAGTAAAAAATCATATATATTTGGCATCTAACTTCAAAATCAGCTACAAAATTATGGTTTCATAAACAAATAAAAAAAGTGAGCTAACCTTCATGATGACAGCATCAGCTTCTACAATATGAACAAACATATCACCGCCAACATGCACAATTCCTTGTTGTTCAGGTGCCGTAGCGACTACATGAGGTAGATCAAAATTAATACCTTTAATATGAGGATTAGCCTTTACAATCTCGGTGATCATTATCCCAGTCCCTCCACCAACATCAACCAGTGATTCGATCCCATTGAATCCATCTTTGTACTTGACCAACACCGCGTTGATTATTATCTCAGCTGTACATCTCATTGCATCGTTAAAGAGGTGATTAAACTGTGGATTAGCTAAGGCACAATCCCAAATCTCAACCCCGTGAGCCTTCTCAAAAGGCAAACCACCTTCTTTAACACATTTCCCCATGTACTGCCATGGATTAAGTAGCCATGGATCAAGTTGCGCTAAAAGAAGCGGTGATAAACTAAATTGAGAATCTCTCAATAACCATTTGGATGATGGAGTCAAATCATAGTAAATTTGATTGCTTTCTTTATCAATATGTATGGAAAATATGCGCTTGCGAACCAATAATCTCATCACACGGGTAAGATAGTCGATATTCGGAGATGATGATGATGATGATGATGTGGTTGTTGGGAAATTGTTGATGATCTCTGATACTGTGATGGGACGACCATGAGAGTTTATGATATCTGGTATACCAAGTTCAACTGCACATTTCAATGCAATTGAATCGACAAATGCATATATGTGCTCCCACATTTCTATTTGCCCTTTCAATTTTTTTTCTTCTTCATGAGTATTATTCTCCATCTCTATGTTCCCTAATTGATCAGAGACCTGGATCTGAGTTTCTAAGATAAATGTCACCCTAGCCCTCTTGCTAATTACTGAACTGATGGACACCACAACAACAATTTTTCTGAGATAATGCAAGTAGAAATTCCTTTACAGATGAGGGGATGTAATGGCTCATTGGCCTGACTCCGACTAATAAAATAAAAGGTATCCTGTATTCTCATGCAGAAGACAAGATTAATTCAAGTGTCAGATGACTCACAACCAACCACCCCTGTCTTATTGTTTTTATTATAAAGGCATGAAAAATAGCGATTACGACCAGATTAAAAAGAACTAAACAAAAAGTCTTAAAGTTGTATCAAACGAATAAATAAATATATATCCAGTATATACTCCCTCCGTTCTATTTCAGATGATGTTCTAGGAGTTTTCACGTTTATTAAAAAAAAAAGAGATATTAAAACTTTACGCCTATGCCCATGAAAAAAATCTTCAAACATTAATTGTTATTAGTGCGTTTAAAAATAAACTTATATTTCTAACACAAAATGTAAAGGTGTTGTTGGTAGTTTTTTGGAAAAATATGAAAACCTTCGAGTATTGTGGAACAAAAAAAATAACCCTAAAACATCATCTAAAATGGAACGGAGCGAATACTAGTTTTTTTCCCATAAACGGACAGAGTAATAAAGCAAGTTGTATCAAACTGTCGACGATAGTACATAAAATTTTGATGCGCCGGCAGATAAAATAACTAAGGAAAATAAGCATAACTTGTAAATGTAATAAAATCTTACCAAAAATAAAATGCACCTTTCTTATAGGTGATCAATAAACTTCTTCGACCGGAAATGACCTTTCGGGGTAGCTATGCCCTTCCTCTTCCCGCGATGGATACTACTAAGTCTAATGGTATCATCATCTGATGATCCTAGAAATACCTGTACATTTTCTTCTCCTAGTGCTTGCATTGAGACCAAGCTGTTGACATGCAATAATGGTAACCGTATTGGCTTTGTCCCCCTATGTGTACATTTCCAAGTCTTTTCTGAAGTTGTTGTTGTCTCTAGGCTATACCGAAGCATATGTCCACGATCATTGATTGTAATTGCTTCCCGATCCGTAAGGAAAAATAACCTATGACGTCGGTACTTGAATTCAATTGCAATATTGAACTCTTTACTCCAACTGTAAGCTTTTTCGTAACTAATACTATTGCGATCGCCATGCAGATTCTTCTTTAAAAACCATATGTCTGCAAAGCCTTCACCTAGGTTTTTACATACAAGACATAGAAAACCATTGGAAACATATAGTCCCTGAGTACTATGTGGAGACAAACCAGGTGGTGTAGGAAGCGAGCAGAATTTTTCATCGGCTAAATTGAAGGCCACTATCTCCTCTTCCCCATCACAGAGCCAATGAAGGGAACCATTTACGCAAACACTCCCAACACAATGGTCTCCATTATTTGGTAAAACGTAGTAACTGCTTTCTCCTAGATTTCTCCATCCTTTTCCGCTACCAAGTGTATACACGTCTACTTGTCCATGCGAGTACGAAGGCTTGAGCTTATTACTGTAAGCATAAGATACTCGAACAACCTTGTATTTATCAGTTAAAGGATGGTAACCAAATCCATGTACAAAGGAAATCCCATCATACTTTTCCTTTGCTATTCGTGGAAGGCACACCAATTCACGGGTGATCAGGTTACATATATGGAAAATGGGTCATTTGTCCAAATATTTTTAAAACACGGTTCTAATGGACGAGTAAAAATTAGAACGGGTGAAATGGACACAAAAAAAATAGCAAGAATGAAACTGGATTCATCCTGGCTTAAACTTAAAAAATAGCGAGGATGAAACTGGATGCATCCTATGTAAATTAAAAATAAGAATAAGTATTTGAAAATGGGCAGGATGAAACTGTTTACATCCTGGCTTTACATTTTTGTCCATTTAAACAGTATCAAAATCTAGATGTCTTTTTCACCCAGAAATTGTTGATTTTAATCTTTTTAACCAATTGTGTGTTACATATATACGAAGGTTCATCAGTCTACGATGATTTCATACCCTTCCCCAATCAATTTGGAGAGGATCCATCATCGTTGATGCAAAGTAAATAACTTTGATTTTAAAAGGTTTATTATATTGATGATGAATCTTATATTATTTTTGAAACAGGTGCACTTGCATTACCTACTACCACTGCCTCCAGAGTGTTGATTGTTATGAATATACCAGAAGTGGATGAATTCCATAAAAAGTAAGTATACCGAATAAAATTAAGACCATATGACTTTATTACGTACTAAAACTACAAAATTAATTTATGTCAAGAGACAATAGAATCACAGTGATTTGCTCTCCACAACCGGATGATCCTATCGAAAATAAAATGACCATACAAGAAGAAACTGACAGTGAAAATAAGGTAAGCGTGTCTTTGGTACATTTTTTACATCACTGTTAAAAGAAAGGTATACTTTGACTTTGAGATTTGGGAGTCATAGAACAGTCAGGATTTATCCGGATGGCCGATCATGCGATTCTTATCACCGGGATGGAGTTTTTAAAGCCGACGGCCAAAACTATCCAGTTATATTAGTATATTTCTATCTACTATCCATCTCTTCTCTCTGAAACACTTCGAACACATATATTTTCTCCAACCTTTGTTTGATTTTATCAATTTAGTTTTATATGGTTCGCTGATTAATTTATAACTCTTTCTATCTTCAAGAGGTCTGAATTAGTTTTGCAACAAACCAATGTCAACTGTAGGTTACTAGAAAAAAAAGATTCATGTTGAATTACAATTGACAATTTATGTTAAATCAGAGTAAGATAGTAATAAAATATATGTGTTGTCTCTATTTTTTAATCTTTTCATTTCAACATCATCTGTTTATTTTACGATTTTTGCAGGAACATCCTACAACAAAAGAATTGAGTTGTCTATTATTAACCTAAAATGTATACATTCCTCTGGACAATCACTAATGCATTAAAGACATGTACATTGGTTAAGAAAATGGGAAAACCCCTATATTAAGAATAGAAAATAAGGTATTTCACTAGGATAAGAATGAAATATGGGAATAAAAGTGCTAAAAGGTGACTGAGTAACTAAATTGCTTACTTATTTTTCAAAGTATTTGGATACATTAACTAAGATGTAGTATGTTTTAATGTATTACACATGACACCAAATTATAGCAAGTTCACCAAGTTTTTTATTTTCTCTTTCGATTAGAATAGAGTTCTGTTTTAATGTATGTAAATTGAAGGCTATCATGGGAGGTTTATCCGGGGCCGTAAGGCCCCAGTGATACCTAGTTCAACCATAAAAACAAGGAACTCGATCTGAATGAGCGATTTTGGGAGTCCTTCTCTATATTTTATGAGGTTCGTCTCCCGAAACAACAAAATGTATCCTCTTAGATGATGAATTATTAACACGGGGAGAAAGGTGAGCAGAGAAGAATACTTATAATGTATGGTTAATCAATATATGGAGGGTGAAAAGAACCACCGAGTCACTCTGGAATTGGCTAAGAAATCTGTATTTTTTATTACCTTTCCTTTTATAAAAGTTAAAAGAGACGTACTCGGTTACTTATTCCCAAGACCTTTTATAAAACTTAAAAGAGACGTACTCAGTTACTTATTCCCAAAGATAAACAAGTGTTTGACGTGTGCGTTTCCCTGAGAAATTAGAATGAGAGGAACTTCAATTCTGAAACTTTTCTCATCAATTAACTCGAATATACAAACATAACCCCAAACGAAGTAATAGTCTCGAATCAGGAAGGATTTCTATTTTTCGTAGTTGTCTTTGTTTGAGATACCTTTTTACCTAGCCATAATAATGCTCAATTTCAAGCCAACTAAGGCCCAAGATCCAATTTGGAACCTATTTTTCGCACTTGTCTCAGTTTTTTCTTACCATAATTTTCCGTTTCCCAAACCAAGACAACTTCCAAATTGGAGTCTTTTCTGATTCTAGAGTCTCATCATAAAGCCTATATATATCTGAGAACGAAGGTATTGGTTCTCACGTTCTTCTTCTTCACTTTTTTCTTTCTCTGTTCATAAGGTTTTTTATTTACTAGTTTTTTTCTTTGCAACCTTTTTACTGATAAGATATGTCGACTTCAAAGATGGTAACCTTGAAGAGTTCTGATGGAGAAACTTTTGATGTTGAAGAATCCGTTGCTCTTCAATCTCAAACCATCAAGCATATGATCGAAGATGATTGTGCTGATAACGGAATACCATTACCCAATGTAACAAGCAATATTTTGGCCAAAGTTATTGAATACTGCAGAAAACATGACGATAATGCCGATGAAAAAGCGAAAGATGATGAACTTAAGAACTGGGATGCTGAGTTTGTTAAGGTCGATCAGTCTACGTTGTTTGATCTTATTTTGGCTTCAAATTATCTGAATGTTAAGGAGTTGTTGGATTTGACTTGCCAGACAGTTGCTGATATGATCAAAGGAAAGTCACCAAAGGAGATCCGCAAGACATTCAACATTAAGAATGACTTTACCCCTGCAGAAGAGGAGGAGGTCAGAAGGGAGAACCAGTGGGATTTTGAATGATTCGAAACCTAAACAAACCAGATGATGATCATCTGACTATGGTTTCTTTTCTTTTTGGTTTAATTTATGTTGTTTCTTCTGATGGATTTCCCATCAAAAGATCAAGAGAGGAGCGAGAGAGAGATCACACACAAAACTCATAAGAATTACATTGATTAAACACTTTCTGTATACATTTCAGTAGCCAACATATATGCTTTTTATAGGCTTACAAGAACACTTTAATACTAACCCAACAACTACCATGAACCCTATTTGTTAGGATCCACGTTCCACATCCATGATACATAAATCACTTCCAAAAGACTAGGACACCTTATTCACACGTCCAACGTCATGGGTTTCTACATAAACTTGTTCAATAATTCCTAAATATTAGAATTAAGGTAAACATCTTCGGATTATAAATCCAACACCCTCCCTTAATTCAAAAACGTTCAATATTTTGTTTTCTCCATCATTATTGTAACGATTATCGTCGTATGATCGTCTTACGCTAGGCCAAATATGGGATTTGGTGACAGTTTGATATTTTTTACCATGACAGTTTTGCAAAAAGCGTCACGATAGATTGATGGTCATGCATAGATGACGACTCTCCTGGATAACCGTCATTTATAGCTGTTACAGTCCTGACGCCTACCTAAACTGTCACAGCAAACGCCTACTCCGACATTAAATGCTAGAAAGGGTCATAGTAGAGCTACCATACAATGACAGTTATGAAATGTCATCTGACATGATATTTATTAACAGTGGAAGTAGTTCATAATATCTGACGACTTGGTGATACACTAGCTCGTAAATATACTGACATTTTGCAGATGAAATGTCACAATAACTAACTATATACAATGACGGTTTGATGATAAATAGTCACGCTAGCTCATAATATAGAAACAAAGGTGTGGGTCATTTCATAAAATGTCGGTTGGGCCTGGACTTAGGCATGGGCAGTTTAAACTCATTCGCTTATCAAAACCGCTGCCATATTAAGGATCCAACTGCCAATATTGATGCATCTTTTTCTAATCCAAGGGTTTATATAAAAAACCTAATAATATACAGTCCAACTACTCACCGCCTCCCTTTATATTCCTTTCTTCTCGTCTTTCTCTCCTATCCACTACCAAGCCCTCTCTGTTCGGGTAATCACATCGTCAAGCCCCTAAATCAGGTTGTTTCTTCCCAGTATTCTTGTTTTATTATATTGAAAGATTGAATAAATGGTTGGTCTTGTAATTGTAAGACAGATTTCATATACTCTCGATCGATTTAACACGAGTTTTTCTTTTGTGTAGATTTAAAAAAAAAAATTTATCGTGGGCACCATTGACTGGAAATTATTTACGGCAAGAATCCATTGAAAATCAAAGCAACATCTCTAGCACTGAACGAACGGATATCGATTTATGAACTATTGAACTTCTACTAATAATAATTTTTTATTCCTACATCTGTTTGCAGTTATTTATCATAAAACTCGATTCATACTTGCGCAGGTGTGAAAACTTTGGGTAGATACCCCATCGATTGATTAATTGATGGATGCTGGAGTGATTGATTGAAGACGACAAATTAATATACGTGACTGCAGACTGCATCGCACGGTGGGAATTCCTATATCATATTTGTGAAGTACATCAAAGCTAATTTTCATATTGAGTCCAGTTTAGTTTCAGTTAAAGGGATTGTAAATTTTAGTTTCAATGTAAATTACGAATGAATAAAAAAGTTATGATGCATGAATTCTTGGAGTATTATTTTATGTTTATCTTTTTTTTTTTTTTTTTTTTTTTTTTTTTTTTTTTTTTACATTTCACTGAATGAAGCATAAAGCATTATGAAAATCCGTCAGCATAACAGCTAATATGTGACATTTACTTAAGTGAAGTGTTACTGAAACAATGAACATGACGGTTTTGATCCAAATACCACCTTTGATATTTGTTATGGCGACATTTTTAGATATATGGAAAGTGCTATTTTACGATGGTTAAGTGACAGTTTAAAACCGTCACCTTATGGGAACACCTACCGCGACACTGTCTTTGGTGACACTTTCAAATTTTACTTGAACTGTCATGAAATTGATACTGTGACAGTGTTGAAATGTCACCTATGTTGATTTTTGTATTAGGGTTATCAGATCATTGTCTTCATCACTGCATCACCCATCATCATAAATCAGCGACATCTTTGATACGTCGCCGCCACCATTTATACATCATCATCATCATTCATCATCAACATCACCATCATCATCGTCATCATCATCATCATCACGATCTTCGATCTTCATCGTTATTAGCTGATCAACATCCGACTCATTTCAACTAACCTAACATATTATGCAGATTAAATATTTGCATCTTCATCGTCATTCTTGGGAAAATAACAATAGCTGTAAGAAAATAATGAAAACCATAATTTTATAGTAAAATATTTAGAATCCTCTGTTTATTTTGAATAAAAAATCCTCATCCTTTTCATAATAATTTTCCTTCATAGATTTTTCCTTCTCAAATCTTTCTTTACTCGTGTATTAACCAAACATAAATAACCCAACAACATTTTTTTTCAAGCCATTTTTCTGATCATAAAGAAATTATTCTTTTCACTAGATAAACCAAACATTTTTCTCAAACACCCAGAACTTTTTTTTCTTTTTTTTTTTGTGAGCCTTCTAAAAGAAAATTCTATATAATGCTCTCCCTCAACTCAACTCTCAACCCCAGCTCTGATACCATGATGGATTTCCCATCAAAGGATCAAGAGAGGAGCGAAAGAGAGATCACACAAGACTCATAAGAATTACATTGATTAAACACTTTCTGCATACATTTCAGTAGCCAACAGATATGCCTTTTATAGGCTTACAAGAACACTTTAACACTAACCCAACAACTACCATAAACCCCTATTTGTTAGGATCCACGTTCCACATCCATGATACATAAATCACTTCCAAAAGATTAGGACACCTTATTCACAACGTCGTGGGTTTCTACATAAACTTGTTCAATAATTCCTAAATATTAGGATCAAGGTAAACGTGTTTGGATTATAAATCCAACATCTTCTTCATTAAATCTTGATCAACCACGTGTTTTAAGTTTAATTGCATGTGTCTTATTCTTGTTTCAGTAAAGATTAGATATTTTGTTAGATTTTGTTGAATTGAATTTTGATTTAGATCATCCTTAACAAGAACCCGACTATTCCTTGGTGTAAATTATGTTTGTAGAAGACGGAAAAAATTGATCAGCGCACATAGTTAGACTGATTTTTTCTGGTGAGGTTAACAGCTTCATACAAGAAGCAGAATTATGGGCAACTGCTGCTCGGTATAGAACACATATAATCTGTGTTTGTGAACATTCAGTCACAATTTCTTTTTCTTTTAAAAAAAATTCACGCTTGAACGACAGAAGTGCAACACGGCCTTGAACCCTTTCCACATGTTTCTTGCAGCATTCAGTAACTTTACAATCCGTCCCCATCAAAACCTAATCCTAAAGTGTATAGAAACTTAATTATTTTAATTATAAATACAAATTTATTAGGATTTTGACATCTGACTTTTGAGTACCAAGCCTCCCGGCCAGTAACCAAAGCCATAGTTTTATCCATACACACACTCTTCTATTTTGTTTAATTAAGCAAGCAAACACAGCACACTTCAGAGATTCGAGCACTCTTCTAATTTATTTAAGCAATCAAACACATCACACTTCAGAGATCTAAGTATTACGTGGATCTTACACTAGGTACGTATTTCACAAGTGGCTTCTTACACGATAACAGGCATCTCCTGATTCTTAAACGTAAAGCTCCTTAGGGAGTCTTGGGGTAACCAAAACTTTAAGTGGTGTAGCTTTAACCATATTGGCGAAACCAACAGCTTCAGTCATATCAACAGGTGCATTTGATGGTGGTTTGAACTCAAATCCATGAACCAAACGAGCAATTATCATCTCCACCATTTGAAGACCCAGAGAAGTTCCAGGGCAAGATCTTCTACCGGATCCTAAAGGTGCAAACTCAAAATGTTGACCGCTGAAATTCATGTCTTTGTAGGGACTAGTAAGAAATCTTTCAGGGAGGAATTCTAATGGATCCGACCAGACTCCTGGGTCACGTTGAATCTTCCAAGCATTCACGACTAATAAAGTTCCTGCTGGAACGTGGTACCCTGCAACAGTGCAATCCTCGGTGGATTCAAATAGACGCATAGACACTGCATATAGACGCATCACTTCCTTAATCATAGCTCGGATGTATGTGAGGTCCTTGATATCGGATTCTTCCACTGGTCTTTCTTTTCCAACATGGTTGTCCAACTCATCTTGAGCCTTCTTCAGCACATGTGGATTATTTGCTAGACAAGCAACGGCCCAGAGTACAGCAAACATTGTCCAAACGCCGCCACCCTGCAATAGACCCTGCAAGGATAACCAAGAAAAATACTATCTGACAATCCATGCTTGAAAAAAATAAAAATAAAATAAATAAATAAATATCTAATGACCTAAAATACAAAATATAAAACAGATCGACATACCAGACATGTAGCTTTGTTGATTGTATCTGCGTCAGAATAACCCTGTAGCTTTGAATTTTTCTCCACAACTGACAACATCAGATCCATCCAATCCTTCTGATCATCTGTTAAGGATGAGCGTGATCTCTTCATTTTGTGTTCTTCCAACCAGCCACTTAGGATACGGTCCAGATCCTTTCCAGCACTCTTCATCTCTTTTTCTTGGCCGTCCAAATCCAACGATCTAAGGGACGGTATCATGTCCCCAAGAGTAATCAGACCCATTGCTTTAACAAAGCCTCTCAATCCCTTTTGACACTTTTCTGCTTCTCGGTCGGTAGCATCACCAAAGCATCTCTTCCCTGCAATCATCCTGGAAGACATATTAAGGGTTAGATCACCAATCCATTGCCTCATCTCAACCAAAAGTGGAGCTCTTTGAGTTCCTTTGGTTCCATCACCACCCCATTTTGCGTCGTACAGTTCTTTAATTGATGTTGAGATTTCAGATTCCCATACTTTTTTTACCAGTGAGAGCCTATTATTGGAAAGAAGTTCAGTTTTCATTATTCTACGAATTTCGGTCCAATAATGTGCATCAGAATTGAAACTTAACATCGCATCATCGTAACCGATATATTTCCCTATTGTTTGATGTGGTCGAGAAATGAAGATCTTGTCGTTGGTGGTAAAACATTCCTTTGCTCCCTCCCAACTGCTCACTACTAGTGCACGGTGTACACCGATTTGAACAGTGAATACTGGTCCATATTTGTCAGCCATGGCTCCCAAAGCTCTGTGGTGTGGGATCGATCGGTCCATTAGATGGAGATGACCAATGACCGGCAATGATCCAGCTGGTTCTGGTGCCTGATTTTTCATCTTAAGAAAAGATTTTGTATTTGGTCTCCATACTAACAAGTAGTACAGAGCAAAAGCAAAGAGACTAATAGCCATATTAGTTGCCGAGAACTGGTAATTGAAAAGGGTTTCAAAAGAATCCATGGTTTAGGGTGTAGGGTTTTGACAGGAGTTTGAGAATGGTGTGAACTAGGTTCAGTATACATGGAATTAAGACCCATCCGATATATTTATAGGCTTTTGTGAGATTAATTATATTTTATTTTTCTTTCTTCTTTTTTGTATAATAATTAAAAAACAGAGGCAATTAGTCTCGCAAAATAGTTGATCATTTTCGTATCTGCACTAGTAGATCACTTTCGTATCTGCACCATCAACCACAACTAAATGAAAGGCCAGGGACGGAGGTAAGAGGTACAAGTGGGGCCTAAACTTGATATTGAGGTCCAGTGATAATATACTTGGAAAGTCTATGATTTTAAGGTGTTGTGGGTGCAGATTTATATGATAAATTTTAAACTTATAGAGCAGAAAGGGTTTAAGTAGTTTCATTCGTTTACAGGTCCTACTTAGCTGCGGAGCAGGAAGCAATGAGTTCGGACTTGGAACTCGGCCTAATACTTGAATATACATATTAGATACTTTAGAGATACACTGATCATGTATTGTTAGTAACATTAAAAGTAGGAAACGTCGGATGACTTGATCAAAACTCGGGAAAATCGGACTTGTAACTCACCAAAGTTCGGACAAATCATGGTTGTAACTCGTCATAACTCGGAGTCGGTGAGGAGTTGTTGGCCGTCTCGGAAAACTAATGAGTAGGAGTACTCAGCTTCAGCACATGTGGATTATTTGCTAGACAAGCAACGGCCCAGAGTACAGCAAACATTGTCCAAACGCCGCCACCCTGCAATAGACCCTGCAAGGATAACCAAGAAAAATACTATCTGACAATCCATGCTTGAAAAAAATAAAAATAAAATAAATAAATAAATATCTAATGACCTAAAATACAAAATATAAAACAGATCGACATACCAGACATGTAGCTTTGTTGATTGTATCTGCGTCAGAATAACCCTGTAGCTTTGAATTTTTCTCCACAACTGACAACATCAGATCCATCCAATCCTTCTGATCATCTGTTAAGGATGAGCGTGATCTCTTCATTTTGTGTTCTTCCAACCAGCCACTTAGGATACGGTCCAGATCCTTTCCAGCACTCTTCATCTCTTTTTCTTGGCCGTCCAAATCCAACGATCTAAGGGACGGTATCATGTCCCCAAGAGTAATCAGACCCATTGCTTTAACAAAGCCTCTCAATCCCTTTTGACACTTTTCTGCTTCTCGGTCGGTAGCATCACCAAAGCATCTCTTCCCTGCAATCATCCTGGAAGACATATTAAGGGTTAGATCACCAATCCATTGCCTCATCTCAACCAAAAGTGGAGCTCTTTGAGTTCCTTTGGTTCCATCACCACCCCATTTTGCGTCGTACAGTTCTTTAATTGATGTTGAGATTTCAGATTCCCATACTTTTTTTACCAGTGAGAGCCTATTATTGGAAAGAAGTTCAGTTTTCATTATTCTACGAATTTCGGTCCAATAATGTGCATCAGAATTGAAACTTAACATCGCATCATCGTAACCGATATATTTCCCTATTGTTTGATGTGGTCGAGAAATGAAGATCTTGTCGTTGGTGGTAAAACATTCCTTTGCTCCCTCCCAACTGCTCACTACTAGTGCACGGTGTACACCGATTCGAACAGTGAATACTGGTCCATATTTGTCAGCCATGGCTCCCAAAGCTCTGTGGTGTGGGATCGATCGGTCCATTAGATGGAGATGACCAATGACCGGCAATGATCCAGCTGGTTCTGGTGCCTGATTTTTCATCTTAAGAAAAGATTTTGTATTTGGTCTCCATACTAACAAGTAGTACAGAGCAAAAGCAAAGAGACTAACAGCCATATTAGTTGCCGAGAACTGGTAATTGAAAAGGGTTTCAAAAGAATCCATGGTTTAGGGTGTAGGGTTTTGACAGGAGTTTGAGAATGGTGTGAACTAGGTTCAGTATACATGGAATTAAGACCCATCCGATATATTTATAGGCTTTTGTGAGATTAATTATATTTTATTTTTCTTTCTTCTTTTTTGTATAATAATTAAAAAACAGAGGCAATTAGTCTCGCAAAATAGTTGATCATTTTCGTATCTGCACTAGTAGATCACTTTCGTATCTGCACCATCAACCACAACTAAATGAAAGGCCAGGGACGGAGGTAAGAGGTACAAGTGGGGCCTAAACTTGATATTGAGGTCCAGTGATAATATACTTGGAAAGTCTATGATTTTAAGGTGTTGTGGGTGCAGATTTATATGATAAATTTTAAACTTATAGAGCAGAAAGGGTTTAAGTAGTTTCATTCGTTTACAGGTCCTACTTAGCTGCGGAGCAGGAAGCAATGAGTTCGGACTTGGAACTCGGCCTAATACTTGAATATACATATTAGATACTTTAGAGATACACTGATCATGTATTGTTAGTAACATTAAAAGTAGGAAACGTCGGATGACTTGATCAAAACTCGGGAAAATCGGACTTGTAACTCACCAAAGCTCGGACAAATCATGGTTGTAACTCGTCATAACTCGGAGTCGGTGAGGAGTTGTTGGCCGTCTCGGAAAACTAATGAGTAGGAGTACTCAGCTTGGAAATTGGCGTTGCTGAGCAATTTTAACTACTCTGGTCTAATCATGTTTTTCAATAATCTATAATCTCGTTAAACTATTTGGGAAATGCAGATGGTTGATATTTTGTTAGATTAAAAGAAAAGATTTTATTCAAATGAAAAAAAAATGTACAAAGCTACCGGTAGTAGATTACAAAAAGAAGAAAAAGAAAAAAAATCATCAGCAAAGCTAGCATTCCAAATGAAACAGGAACACAAACTACGCTTTTCCGATTACAGCAGCCCCAAATTTGTGTCTAGAGGTGATTCTGCGCAAATTGATCAAAACCTTCTCTCCCCAACTAACTTCCATCGGACATTACAGTGTCCTCGGTCCAAAAATGCAACTTTTCTTGTGGAAATATATTAATGAGGGTCTGCCAACCCGCAACATTCTCAGCTATATCCAACTCACCAACTCCATCTTATACCTTCAATGCAGTTCTAATCCTGAAACATCCAATCACAATCTTCCTCACTGTCAAACGGCTAAAGATTCTTGGAACCTCCTGTTATTCACTTTACAAACAACCAAGACATCACACGTAGCATACCCACCTCACTATCCCATCAGACGAGTGTCTCTCAACTCCTCAAAATAAAAGCTTCACCCCCGGTCACCACAACATTTTTTTTCCTTTTTTGATCCTTATGGATACCCAGGAACGAAGTAGTTTATCTCCAGCAACAACCAAATTCGACAAGCATAGTGCAATTTTCCATCAAACTCCAGCAGTAGTATTCATGGGGCCAGAACCACCTAACGTCAGTACTACCTGGGATGCAACCATATCCAAAACCAGTGCAAATAACACTAGCAACATCAACCATTTTCGTGGGGTGTCTCAAACCCCACTTAGAATTAATCAAAATTAACACAGACGAGGCAGTAACATGACATCCCGGTATAGCGGGAGCATATATTATATGCCGAAACGAGGAAGCTGGCATAAACTTAGAAATAACACAACCATTAGGAATCACCACTGCACTTTCTGCGAAAACTAGGACCATGGAAATTGCTTCTAAAATGGTGACGTATCAGGGAAGGCCAAAAGTTCAATTCGAAATGGACTCGAAGAATTTAATGAGATTTCTCACTTTAGAAGCCGACGCACCATAGTATATTTCCAATCAGATTGTAGAAATCAAGTAAAGGTTCATCCAAATTTAGCAAAATAATCGTATTGTGCCATGTTGTGTTGTATTAGTCCACATGTTTTATGTTTTCCAAAATAAATAGTTTTTCGATATTTTAGTTAGTATATGTATTATTATATATAAAAAGTAATCAGCATAACGAAAATAAAATGTTAACATGTTAAAATGAGAAATTTTGTGAAATATGTATAAAATGTGATGTATTACGTCGTATTTTATGCGTGATTTTACATACATTATTCCCGTGCCGTGTTATGATGTGTCGTGTGCTTACACGTGCCATATGATGTACCGTGCTGATGTTCCTATTTTTCTAGCACATCACATCACACTAATCTAACATGTTGTACCCATGATGTTCCAGGTCATGTGTTGTGCTATAAACGTGCTGGACCGTACCAATTAACAACTCTACCTTGGACTGATAAAGTACCTTCTTCATCTTCAGAATGATAGTTACTAGAACTATCACCATCGTCAGCATCAAATGGTTCATTAACTATTTATTTTCCTTTTGCGGGTCATACTCTTCAATAACACCACAAATTTTGTCATTGGATGCTTCATGTATAAGAAAAGGAAGACAAGTTCAAATTCATAGAAGACATATGACCAATTACAGTAAGATATAAACACTACCTGTAATACCCCGATATTAGTGGTTGATCTAATGGAATATAAGTAATGATTTGTACTTTCGTAACACTGAGTGCTTTTCATGTTAACTGGATACAAAGTTGGAAAAAAACTTTGTAGTCAAGCGTGTTCGGACGGGAGTAATCCAGGGATGGGTGACCTCCTGGGAAGTTACTTCCGGATGACCGCAGCGGTGCCCGTTGAATAACCCACGTTGTAGGATGACCGTAGTGGCGAAGTGGGAACAATATTGGTGGAGGGATGGGTCATTACATTGCCTGCATTTTTTTTATGTAGTTGTGAATGTAAGGAATAAAAAGATTCCACCTCCCGCCCCAAAGTAGTTGTTTACAAATTCAGTATACACTTTTATACTCATTTCTACATCATCAGAAACTTGACTTCTACAATCATCAATGAGATGACAAACAACTTCATCATTATTTGAGAGTTGTATGTTCTCAAACTCCAACTCAGCCTGTATTTGTTCAACTGATATTTCAGCATCCAACACATTATCATCATCCACATTAACAAATAACTTCTTACCACTTACAGTACCCAAACACCTAATGACTGCAGTAATAGATAGAGACCATCCTAAGGCTTCTCCTTAATAGCTCAGGTGATTTATTACATCATCCTCTTGTTAGGTGTTAAAAAAATAGATGGGTCAAGTGTGACTTGTGTTGCATCTCCGTTAATGTGTATACTTTTTAACTTCTTATGTGTTGAATAACAACTATTTGCAACTGACAGATAAGAACTTAAAGGGAATTCATCACTAAGAGGAACCTTCATGTTAGCAACATTCATGTAAAGAGGAATATACCAATCATATTCAACTGCTTCTTTATCTCACATTTCATAGAAATCTTTCATCCTTATCAATTTAAAATAGGTCTGTCTCAATGAACCAAGTGAAGTTAACCTTCTTAATAGGTGGTAATTGATGCGCAACATGAACAACATACTAAAACCATTTAATCCACTATAATTGATACTAATATTAACAAAAAATCCTAACCTTATTTGTATCAGATTATTCAACCCTAAAACTTTTAATTAGGTATTCACATATTTTCTGCACAGACAGGTATCAGATAACATTTTAATCCCCAATTTTCCCTAGTTAGGGTTTATGAAAAAAAATCCCTAAATTTGCAAAATTAGGGTTTCTGAAAATAGTTTGAAATTCACAATACGGGTTTATGATTACCAACCTCATCGTGTTTGCGAACATTGGGATGCGATCTTGTAAGAAACCCACTGTTTTAAAAAACCAGTTACTAGTTTAAGCTCACCAATCTTCACAGAAACACCATGGGCATTATCAAACCATACAAGGAACTATGTGAACAAAACCCTCACTATTGATGATAAAACTCACTTGAAATCTCTCATTTTTCACTCAATCACCATTTTTTGCAGAGCTTGTAGAATAAACACAAAGAGGCGGCAAATAATGAAGAAGAAATGAAAACCTTGAATTATATAGATTGTGTTTAGTTGTGACTAATCATGTTTGTCTATTGGATCCTCGAGATGTAACAGTCACCCGATCTATGGTAACAAATGTAGTTAGGTTAAGGATAAAAAGGTAAATATACCAGTCAATTTGACTCTGAATTTTGGGGCCTATCGTCCTAACCCTGCTAAAAACTCAAATATACATGACTGTTTTGCAAATTGTTTGTAACAGTATGACTGCTTTGTAAATTGTACATTAATTGTGTGACTGTAGATGTGGAAAATCCTACCTCTACATCCAAGGTATTATAATCACACATAAAGAAGTAAACAAGCAAGAGATGAAGATGAACACAAGATATACGTGGTTCAGCATGATTACCTACGTCCACGGGGGTGAAAGACAATCTTATTACTTGATTCAAGGTTACAAATGGTGATTCTCACTAACAAGTTCTCTATTCTCTTCATAAAGCTCTTAGCGTTCTCTCTCTATCTCACTGGATTGCCCTGTTTAGCACTCTACAAGGCTCTCTATTTATAGTTACACATGATGATACATCCTACTAACAGTGTGAGTCGTGGTATATCTTTCTTGATGTCCTTAAGTCGATGAGTAACATTCTTCCCGAGATGTCGAGTCGAGCTTGGTGATGCCTTCTCCCGATATTCCTTCTGTCCGATGTGGGTCCTTATAGTGAGCTGTGGCTTATGTCGTTTTTGATACCCTTAGTCCCGAGTCCAACTTTGACTCGATCCTTCTTATATTCTCAACTACTTTGTCAGGGAATTTATTATCCTGATAGGCATCTTTTCTGTCACGTCCGAGTTTTCACCTTTACACGTATTGAGTTCACGGGCTCCTTTAATATCTCTTTTCTCGCACCGAGCTGGAATAAAGTGATTCAGTGTATCACATCACACCTGTTACTCGTGCAACGTCGCCTAGGATTACTCCATCTCGATCTGTGAATTATTCACTCATACAGTGACTATTTTGTAAATTTTCCATAAATATATACCAAGTTATCAACTGATATGGATAGAAAGGATTGATTAGTTCGAATGTTGGATTCTTAGCGAATTTGTAACAGTGTAATATTGTAAATTTGTAATCCATCTTTTATTATTCGGCAAGTAACAGATGGAATCTTGGATGAGTATAGGCAGACCATGAAACACGCTGACAGTTATCTTTTCTTTTATCATTTTATAATTGAACAAACTGTGTCATTTTTGTAATCAAATTCATTACTCAGTTGAGATTCGATCGAGATGACAAAATCATATCTTTTATCATTTCAATGGCTATAGACAATTTTTTCCTTACTGGTCCATTGATAGCGGCTCTTTGTCTTTATTTCCCATTCGCCGTTCCAAAAAACAAAAGCATGATGGGATCGTAGGTGCTTCTTCTCATCATTTGTTGCGTTGCAATAATATCACTGGTCACTTTCTAACCTTACGTGTCCACCAATAATGTATAATCTCGTGAACCATTTGGGAATGCATGGTGATCAGATCAGGGATGGTTCTATCAGTATCAACTTAATGATATGAATTGGGTTGTTATTTAGCAAAAGAAGAAAACGTATAAAAAAATAATAATAAAATGAATAAGTAAGTTAGTGGATTATACGGAAAACAACACCCAGCCATTAATTTCTTTTTGTTTGCTAGGTGAAAACAAAGGCAACCAATCCCGGAAAATCTGGAATGTTGTCGAGGTATCTTTTCAAAAGATTCCCGTCAGAGACTTGTCAATTCAAATGTCAGAATTATCTCGTCGACGATCGCCCTTGTGAAGTACAAAGAGAGTGCGCGCGGAAGCGAGGAAACTCGCAGCAAGTTGAAGTATCCAACAAGATATCAAGGACGAAGTCGTAAGGGACGAAGTAAGATTACTTGGCTGAAAAGACAAGCCACGAGATACATAAATTATGGAGCAAGAAAGAGACAGGTGTCCCGACAAACCCATGTGAGGATAGCGAAAGAAGGGGAAAAACTTTGTGGAAAATGGTATGGGCAAAGTATAAGGCACCTCCGCGAGAACGTAGCGAAGTAAAGTGAGTTGTACACCATTAGGGTTGGTTGGCCTATAAATAGAGGTCCTTGAGAAAGATGTGGGGATCGGATTTTCGGAGAATGGGAGAGCTTAGCCTAGAAAGAGATTAGGGTTTCCTTGTATTCAAGAACCTGTATCTTTGTTACTTTGAATGATTCATTAATAAAGATTTATGTGTTTATATTACTTAGTATGTCTTAGATCTTGGTTACCATTACTGTGGGTGTGCCAGTGGATTTCCAATAGTTACTAGTTACGGTACCATTTTAAAAAATTTACAATTATTTCTTCATTAGTCCAGTCCGGTTCCCATGCATAAGGTATTTTATAGTTTGTCACTTGGTAAAATGGCAAACAAAACTGAATGGATGATATATTTACTATTTAGCCACAGCCAGGTGCGATATAGACTCGACCAAAAGATGGACTGTTGATCCTTCAGCTGAGGACCAAAACCAAACTATAGTTTCCCCTTCTTTTTATTTTCAGAAAACAAAAACATGCATCACTTTCACTCGATATATCATCAATGGTTAGTTTATATCAAATAAACTGTGCATTGATTAGTATAGACAGACCATGAAACATGCTTACTTCATTTTGTAATCAAATTCGTTACTGGGCAGTTGAAATTAGATAGAGACGATAAAATCATATCTTTTATTATTTTAATTCGTAATAAACAAACATACCAGCATACTCACTATTGAACCATATTTCCGTCTTATATGCCGCTGGCATTCCACTTTTAGGTGGCTATGGCTTTTCGGAGTCAGAGAGTACGTACATGGCTAATTTTTTAAACAAACGAAGATATGGCGAGTACATCTCCAAATCTTTTCTAAAGTTGCTGTCTCTAGGCCATACCGAAGCATTTTCTTGTCCACAATGATTAAATTGCGTCCCCATTCCGTATCATTGCAAGCGATATTCATATACCTCGTGTATCCCTCCTTTTTCATAGCTATAATTTTTTGGTATACTTTTTCATAACTTTTTTTTTTGAAGATAGATTAAAATTGATAACATGGTGCCAAGGAGGCACAAAGGTACAGAAGGTCATACAGTTTACGACGAGATCATCAAAAAAAAAATAAACCTTTGAAAGCTTTGGTCGGTAATCCCTATTGAAATAAGAATACCTTCACGGGAATGATTGTATCTTCTTCAAGTTGAACTTTGTTATGGAAGCATCTTCTATTTCTCTCCAGCCATGTAGCCCACCAAACCGCGTATGGAAGATTATTCCATATGAAATCTTGAGTATCATCTGGCCATTTTTGTCTCCACATATTTAAACAAACTGGGGTAGTATTAGGGAAAGCATTTTTCACCTGACAGTACTTCATAACTATAATATGGTGCTGGAGTATTTTCTAGATTTTTTATTTTTTATTTTGGATCGGGAATATTCTCTAGATTTTTTGATACAAAAATGATCGTAGATCACACTTAAAACTGTCAAATAAAGTCTAAACGGGCTTTTAAACGATAATTGGTCGTATCTTATAATAGGGAAAGGCTTTTGTGTTTCCTAATAAAAAGGCTTTTGTTTATGTTGCAAGTTTTAAGTGCTTTCTCAACACTTTCTTGAATGATTTTTTTTTTCTAGGAAAAAAGAAGTCCAACCATGTGTGATCTATGCCCACATGATCTATATGGTAATCAATATGGCCATCTAAAGTAAGCTCTTTCCGGTGGACTGCTACCAAGAACAAGATTCTTACTCAAGATTAAGAACATGGGTTAATCATTGCTGTATGTGCATTAATGATGCAGAAACTCCTATATATAGACTTCTTTATTGCAGTGTAGCTAGCCACATTTGGAACTTCTTCGGTGCAGAATTCAAGCTCATCTGTACCTGGCCATGCCCTTTAAGTATGTCCAGAAAAAATCTGGTGATTAAAGTTTTACCTGTTGCTATCCTTTGGTCCCAGTGGAAGGAAAGGAATGATAGAGCTTTCAACAAGTTGCTCGCAATTGCAAAGATTATACAAAATATCAAACATATTATTACTTTCAGGCAATACCTCAAACATGAATTCCAGAACTCCTCACTTAAAGGGTTCATGATTATCTGGATGAAAGTAGTTTTCGAACCCTTATTTACGGATCAAAAAATGAAAAAAGTTCATCGTGGCACCTGTTATTGAAATTCAAGACTGAGAACATCACACGTACATTCAAATTTTCAAGATATACAGTCAATTGTCAACACCGTCATTGAAGTATTCATTCTACAAACAGATATAGACAAGAAATAAACCTGTCTTTACAGCTACAGAGAATAACACTACACTGTAAGGGCGAAACAGAAAGAATCATGTGAAGATAAAGGCTGTTTGATTCAAGCAAACATGACAAACAGTACAAATACGCGCCACCCATTAAAAATAAGTAAATCAAATGCAGAACATAAGCGTACATTTCCTTGTAAGTAAACAGATAATTAATTACATCTTATATCACTTCGTAGTCATTCTGGAAATGCCTCAATGATGGAAGGAAATGCCGGAATTGGAACTATATTGAAGCGAGGGAAGCCTGCATTATTCAATAACGTGTTCCATTCAACTTCAGTTCTTTCTTTTCCACCAGAAGTATGAGCTATCATCACTAGATCAAATGCAAATGCTGTGTTATCGAATGAACCATTTCCATCTGGTCGAATTACGCAATCAACTATAATAACTTTCCCATTCTTCTTCTTCGCGATTGCTTTACGACAATTTTTCAAGATCTTTACACAGTCTTCGTCACCCCAGTCGTGCAATATCCACTGCATCAGGCACACCACATAAGTTAGATTCTATATTAATTCTTAGTAAAAAATCATATATATTTGGCATCTAACTTCAAAATCAGCTACAAAATTATGGTTTCATAAACAAATAAAAAAAGTGAGCTAACCTTCATGATGACAGCATCAGCTTCTACAATATGAACAAACATATCACCGCCAACATGCACAATTCCTTGTTGTTCAGGTGCCGTAGCGACTACATGAGGTAGATCAAAATTAATACCTTTAATATGAGGATTAGCCTTTACAATCTCGGTGATCATTATCCCAGTCCCTCCACCAACATCAACCAGTGATTCGATCCCATTGAATCCATCTTTGTACTTGACCAACACCGCGTTGATTATTATCTCAGCTGTACATCTCATTGCATCGTTAAAGAGGTGATTAAATTGTTGATTAGCTAAGGCACAATCCCAAATCTCAACCCCGTGAGCCTTCTCAAAAGGCAAACCACCTTCTTTAACACATTTCCCCATGTACTGCCATGGATTAAGTAGCCATGGATCAAGTTGCGCTAAAAGAAGCGGTGATAAATTAAATTGAGAATCTCTCAATAACCATTTGGATGATGGAGTCAAATCATAGTAAATTTGATTGCTTTCTTTATCAATATGTATGGAAAATATGCGCTTGCGAACCAATAATCTCATCACACGGGTAAGATAGTCGATATTCGGAGATGATGATGATGATGATGATGATGTGGTTGTTGGAAAATTGTTGATGATCTCTGATACTGTGATGGGACGACCATGAGAGTTTATGATATCTGGTATACCAAGTTCAACTGCACATTTCAATGCCATTGAATCGACAAATGCATATATGTGCTCCCACATTTCTATTTGCCCTTTCAATCTTTTTTCTTCTTCATGAGTATTATTCTCCATCTCTATGTTCCCTAATTGATCAGAGACCTAGATCTGAGTTTCTAAGATAAATGTCACCCTAGCCCTCTTGCTAATTACTGAACTGATGGACACCACAACAACAATTTTTCTGAGATAATGCAAGTAGAAATTCCTTTACAGTTGAGGGGATATAATGGCTCATTGGCCTGACTCCGACTAATAAAATAAAAGGTATCCTGTATTCTCATGCAGAAGACAAGATTAATTCAAGTGTCACATGACTCACAACCAACCACCCCTGTCTTATTGTTTTTATTATAAAGGCATGAAAAATAGCGATTAAGACCAGATTAAAAAGAACTAAACAAAAAGTCTTAAAGTTGTATCAAACGAATAAATAAATATATATCCAGTATATACTCCCTCCGTTCTATTTCAAATGATGTTCTAGGAGTTTTCACGTTTATTAAAAAAAGAGAGATATTAAAACTTTACGCCTATACTCATGAGAAAAATCTTTAAACATTAATTGTTACTAGTGGATTTAAAAATAAACTTATAGTTCTAACACAAAATGTAAAGGTGTTGTTGGTAGTTTTTTGGAAAAATATGAAAACCTTCAAGTATTATGGAACAAAAAAATAACCCTAAAACATCATCTAAAATGGAACGGAGGAAATATTAGGTTTTTTCACATACACGGACAGAGTAATAAAGCAAGTTGTATCAAACTGTCGACGATAGTGCATAAAATTTTGATGCGCGGGAAGATAAAATAACCAAGGAAAATAAGCATAACTTGTAAATGTAATAAAATCTTACCAAAAATAAAATGCACCTTTCTTATAGGTGATCAATAAACTTCTTCGACCGGAAATGACCTTTGGGGGTAGCTATGCCCTTCCTCTTCCCGCGATGGATACTACTAAGTCTAATGGTATCATCATCTGATTATCCTATAAATACCTGTACATTTTCTTCTCCTAGTGCTTGCATTGAGACCAAGCTGTTGACATGCAATAATGGTAACCGTATTGGCTTTGTCCCCCTATGTGTACATTTCCAAGTCTTTTCTGAAGTTGTTGTCTCTAGGCTATACCGAAGCATATGTCCACGATCATTGATTGTAATTGCTTCCCGATCCGTAAGGAAAAATAACCTATGACGTCGGTACTTGAATTCAATTGCAATATTGAACTCTTTACTCCAACTGTAAGCTTTTTCGTAACTAATACTATTGCGATCGCCATGCAGATTCTTCTTTAAAAACCATATGTCTGCAAAGCCTTCACCTAGGTTTTTACATACAAGACATAGAAAACCATTGGAAACATATAGTCCCTGAGTACTATGTGGAGACAAACCAGGTGGTGTAGGAAGCGAGCAGAATTTTTCATCGGCTAAATTGAAGGCCACTATCTCCTCTTCCCCATCACAGAGCCAATGAAGGGAACCATTTACGCAAACACTCCCAACACAATGGTCTCCATTATTTGGTAAAACGTAGTAACTGCTTTCTCCTAGATTTCTCCATCCTTTTCCGCTACCAAGTGTATACACGTCTACTTGTCCATGCGAGTACAAGACATATGAACAATTACAGTAAGATATAAACACTACCTGTAATACCCCGATATTAGTGGTTGGTCTAATGGAATATAAGTAATGATTTGTCCTTTCGTAACACTGAGTGCTTTTCATCTTAACTGGATACAAAGTTGGCAAAAAACTTTGCAGTCAAGCGTGTTCGGACGGGAGTAATCCAGGGATGGGTGACCTCCTGGGAAGTTACTTCCGGATGACCGCAGCGGTGCTCGTTGAATACCCCACGTTGCAGGATGACCGTAGTGGCGAAGTGGGAACAATATTGGTGGAGGGATGGGTCGTTACATTGCCTGCATTTTTTTTATGTAGTTGTGAATGTAAGGAATAAAAAGATTCCACCTCCCGCCCCATAGTAGTTGTTTACAAATTCAGTATACATTTTTATACCCATTTCTACATCATCAGAAACTTGACTTCTACAATCATCAATGAGATGACAAACAACTTCATCATTATTTGAGAGTTGTATGTTCTCAAACTCCAACTCAGCCTGTATTTGTTCAACTGATATTTCAGCATCCACCACATTATCATCATCCACATTAACAAATAACTTCTTACCACTTACAGTGCCCAAACTCCTAATGACTGCAGTAATAGATAGAGACCATCCTAAGGCTTCTCCTTAATAGCTCAGGTGATTTATTACATCATCCTATTGTTAGGTGTTAAAAAAATAGATGGGTCAAGTGTGACTTGTGGTGCAGCTCGGTTAATGTGTATACTTTTTAACTTCTTATGTGTTGAATAACAACTATTTGCAACTGACAGATAAGAACTTAAAGGGAATTCATCACTAAGAGTAACCTTCATGTTAGTAACATTCATGTAAGAGGAATATACCAATCATATTCAACTGCTTCTTTATCTCACATTTCATAGAATTCGTCATCTTTATCAATTTAAAATAGGTCTGTCTCAATGAACCAATTGAAGTTAACCTTCTTAATAGGTGGTAATTGATGCGCAACATGAACAACATACTAAAACCATTTAATCCACTATAATTGATACTAATATTAAATAAAAAATCCTAACCTTATTTGTATCAGATTATTCAACCCTAAAACTTCTAATTAGGTTCTTCACATATTTTCTGCACAAACAGATATCAGATAACACTTTAATCCCCAATTTCCCCTAATTAGGGTTTATGAAAAAAAAATCCTAAATTTGCAAAATTAGGGTTTTTGAAAATAGTTTGAAATTCACAATACGGGTTTATGATTACCAACCTCATCGTGTTTGCGAACATTGGGACGCGATCTTGTAAGAAACCCACTGTTTTAAACAACCAGTTACTAGTTTAAGCTCACCAATCTTCACAGAAACACCATTGGCATTATCAAACCATATAAGGAACTATGTAAATCATTGTATATTCTTCTTTTCTCAATAAAATTCTCCTTTCTAATCAAAAAAAAGAAAAGAATTTTCTATTATGCAGATTTAAGATCCAAAAATTTAATACAAATGAAAATTTCCGTTACCCTCTCAAATTTTAGATTAGGCAAAAAAGTTAGAGCCAGGTAGTATTTTCTCCTAATCCGAATCTTCGACTTTGATCGTACAACCAAACAGAAAAATCTAAATGGCTAAACAATCTATTAGCCTCTTGGAAAGTGCTCTTTCAGTATTTCTTGTTCAGCTTGATCTCGGCTTTTTCAAAAAATAGAAAACAAAATATTGAAGAATTCTAAGCATAGTAGTATAAGTGATTAGTACCTAAGTACAAAAAAACCATGTGTCACTGACAGTTAATATGCCATCAGTGATTAGTTTATATCAAAAAAAAAATTGTTTTGATACGGAATTCTGTATCGATTGATATAGATAGAAAGTGAATTGATTAGTTGGATTCGACAAATAATTGTTGGAACCTGGATAGGTATACGCAGACCGTGAAACACGCTTACTGTTGTCTTTTCTTTCTAATTTTATATAAACAAAAGTTGTGGCATTTTGTAATCAAATTCATTACTGGGCAGTTGAGATTCGATCGAGATGATAAAATCATATCTTTCATCGTTCCAATTTAGAATAAACAAACATACCAGTATACTGGCTTCTGATAATTTCTTTCTTGCTGGTCCATTGCTAGTGGCTCTTACTCTGTATTTTCCCGTTTTCCATTCAACAACAAAAAAGAAAAAGCATGACGATCGTTGCAATGATATCACGGGTCTAACCTTACGTATCTTGCAATAATGTATAATCTCGTGAACATGTATGGGGAATGCATGGTGATCACGGATGGTTCTATCTACTGAATAAGTTGAGTTGGGTTGTTGTTTAGCAAAAGAAGAAAAAAGAGAAGAAGACACTAAAATATAAAAGTAACAAAGTAAGTTGAGATATTTGATTAGACGAAACAATACCTAACCATTAAAAGTTCTTTTGTTTGCTAGGTGAAAACAAAGGAAACCAGTCCTCGATAATCTAGAATGTTGTCAACGTATCTTATCGTTCTTGGGCACTTGCATAATGCAAGCTGAACCCACGTAAAATATAAAAGTAACAAAGTAAGTTGAGATATTTGATTAGACGAAACAATACCTAACCATTAAAAGTTCTTTTGTTTGCTAGGTGAAAACAAAGGAAACCAGTCCTCGATAATCTAGAATGTTGTCAACGTATCTTATCGTTCTTGGGCACTTGCATAATGCAAGCTGAACCCACGGATAAGCAAGTTATTGGTGTAGTGAGAAGAATTTTCTATGCTTGGGATTTAGATCTAAAAGTTTAGAAACATTTTTCCCTCTCAAATTTTAGATATGGCAAAAATAGTTTTAGCCAAGTACTATTCTCTCCTTATGTGAATCTTCGATCATGCAAAAGAAGAGGATGGTTTAAACATGATTGGAAAATGAAGTAAGCATGTTTCATGGTCTGTAATTGATTGGTATATACAGACCATGAAATATGCTTACTTCATTTTGTATTGATTGGTATATACAGACCATAAAACATGCTTACTTTATTTAGTAATCAAATTCATTACTGGGCAGTTGAGATTAGATAGAGACGATAAAATCATATCTTTTATTATTTTAATTCGTAATAAACAAACGTATCTTTTTTACATGCTGACTACTTAATCATATTCTCGTCTTATATGCCGCTGGCGCTCCACTTTCCGGTGGCATTGACTTTTCGGAATCAGAGAGTATGTACATGGTTAATTATTTAAACAAAGATAATATGATTTTATCCCTATGGGTACATCTCCAAATCCTTTCCGAAGTTGCTGACTCTAGGCCATACCGAAGCATATGTACACAATGATTAATTATAATTGCGTCTCCATTCCGTAATATTGCAATATTGAAGTCTTTCAACTATATGCCATGTGACATGTGTATCCCTCATTTTTCACGACTTACGGTATTATGGTTTTCGAACCACCTTAAATTTATCGGATAAATTTTTGATGGGGGCGTTTTTTGATGGGGGCACGAAGAAAAAACCATATCATATAGGACATTGGTTGGTGGTCTTCAATATCTTACACATACAAAGCCTGATATATATTTTGATGTTAATTATGTGTCCAAATTTATGCATGCTCCAAATGATCAGCATTTCCTTCTTGCGAAAATAATTTTAAGATATTTGAAAGGCACTTTGTGTACTGGAATTACTTTAAAAAGAGGAGACGTTTATAATTTAAATGCATACACTGATTCAGATTGGGATGGCTGCCTAGATACAAGAAGATCAACTTACGATTATGTAGTGTTCATGGTTGAGCCTGTTGTTTCTTGTCCATCAAAGAAACAACCAACTGTTTCAAGATGCTCAGCTGAAGCTGAGTAAAAGTGTTTGACTGTGGCTACTGGTGAACTGCAATTTCTTACATACTTATTAACATAATTGAATATCTCAGTTGCATATCCTTTGCGGTTTCTATTTGATAATCAAAGTGTCATTTGTCAAACATGTGGAGATAGATTACCGTACTGTCAGGGAACTGGTTGAAGATGGAATTATTAAAGTTAGTGATGTAGTAACAGAGGAGCAGTTAGTTGATGTCATGACAAAGGGTCTCTGCTATCCAACTTTTTCAAGACTACTACAAAGGATAGTACAATCTTCGGCTGCTATCAGTTCTGCTTCAAACTAGTTATACTTCTTTTAGATAGATTGGCTCTTATTGAGCATCTGATATTTTTTTGTCAGATTGGCTCTTGTTGAGCATCGGTTATGTTTCTTGTCTTGTAGGCTCTTGTTGAGCACTTATTTCTTTGATTGTCTTATAGACTGGCTCTTGTTGAGTGTCTTACATACTGGCTCTTGTTGAGTGTCTTTTACAATCTGTACCTATTTTGTTTACTTGTTCAGATTGACGGGTATATTAGAGTATGTTCTGTATAGTCAAGTCAGCTAATATTGACTTGACTTAAGTCCTGTAATAAGTGTTATAGATACCTCTTAGTCTGTGTCTGTACAACTTAACAAATCATTACATGTAATATCAATACATTGCTTTCTTTAATATCTTCACAATCCAGCTTGAGCATAGAACCTATTTACGTGAGATCTTCATTCTACAAATAGATATGGACACTTTATATCTGCGCAAATAACACTACACTCTAAGAGCGAAACAGAAAGAATTATGAGAACATAAAGGCTCTTTGATACAAGCGAACATGACAAACAGTACAAATACGCGCCACCCATTAAAAATAAGTAAATCAAATACAGGAGGACACAACCATACATTTCCTTATCAGAGAGAGAGAGAGATAATACAAACACAACAAATTTATTATTCAACAGACAATTACATCTGATATGACTTCGCAGTCATTCTGGAAATGCCTCTACGATGGAAGGAAATGCTGGAATTGGAATTATATTGAAGCGAGGGAAGCCTGCATTGTTCAATAACGTCTTCCATTCGACTTCAGTTCTTTCTTTTCCACCCGAAGTATGTGCTATCATCAGTAGATCAAATGCAAATCCTGTGTTATCGAATGAACCACCTCCATCTGGTCGAAGTACACAATCTACAATAATTACTTTCCCATTCTTCTTCTTTGCTATTGCTTTATGACAATTTTTCAAGATCTTTACACAGTCTTCGTCACCCCAGTCGTGCAATATCCACTGCATCAGGCACACCACATAAGTTAGATTCTATATTAATTCTTAGTAAAAAATCATATATATTTGGCATCTAACTTCAAAATCAGCTACAAAATTATGGTTTCATAAACAAATAAAAAAAGTGAGCTAACCTTCATGATGACAGCATCAGCTTCTACAATATGAACAAACATATCACCGCCAACATGCACAATTCCTTGTTGTTCAGGTGCCGTAGCGACTACATGAGGTAGATCAAAATTAATACCTTTAATATGAGGATTAGCCTTTACAATCTCGGTGATCATTATCCCAGTCCCTCCACCAACATCAACCAGTGATTCGATCCCATTGAATCCATCTTTGTACTTGACCAACACCGCGTTGATTATTATCTCAGCTGTACATCTCATTGCATCGTTAAAGAGGTGATTAAATTGTGGATTAGCTAAGGCACAATCCCAAATCTCAACTCCATGAGCCTTCTCAAAAGGAAAACCACCTTCTTTAACACATTTTCCCATATATTGCCATGGTTTAAGTAGCCATGGATCAAGTTGCGCTAAAAGAAGCGGTGATAAATTAAATTGAGAGTCTCTCAATAACCATCTGGATGATGGAGTTAAATCATAGTAAATTTGACTGCTTTCTTCATCAACATGTAAAGAAAATATGCGCTTGCGAACCAACAATCTCATTACACGGGTAAGATAGTCGATATCCGGAGATGATGATGATGATGTGGTTGTTGAGAAGTTGTTAATGATCTCTGACACTGTGATGGGACGACCATAAGAGTTTATGATATCTGGTATACCAAGTTCAACTGCACATTTCAATGCCATTGAATCGACAAATGCATATATGTGCTCCCACATTTCTATTTGCCCTTTCAATCGTTTTTCTTCTTCACGAGTATGATCCATCTCTATGTTGGCTAATTGATCAGAGAGATCTGCTTTCCTAATATAATGTCACTCTAGCTTTCTTGCTAATTACTGAACTGATGGACACCACAAAAATGAGGGGATATAATGGCTCCTTAGACTAACTCCGACTTGGAAAAAGTACTCTGTATTCATATCACAACCAACCACCCCCGTCTTATTCTTTTTATTATAAGGGAAAAAAAGACAACCAAACAAAAGGTCTTAAAGTTGGCACATAATTACACATGGTTATCCTTAGAGTTTCTTCAATGGTAAATGTGGATGTTTTTTATGTGGCTTCATTTTTAAGACATCCTTTAGTTATAAAATCGTAAATATTAGGAGAAAGTAAATTTTATCTCCTACCCATAGAGTGTTGTATCCTTCTTTTACTTATTTATAGGTGAATAATTGGTTAAAATTAATTCCATTTTTGTTTTTAATGATTTTTATTAATAAAAGTGTGACTAGGATGGGAAGACATCCTCTAAGTGAATGTCTAAAACTAGAGGTTTACTTAGAAGATGTCTAACTTTTTTTTTGCTACATCATCCTCATATCAATGGGTTGGAAATGATTTTTTATAAAAATGGTTGTGTATCCTATGTGGATGAAGATTTTTTCCTTCACACACATTCCATTGGAGAAGCTGTTACAGAGGTTCCTACAATAATTTACAATGATTATTGTGGAACGATTATCTACAATGTTAGGCCAGGCTTCCCCGCCGGTAAAATAATTAAAAAAAAAAAATTATTATCTACAATATTAGGTCAGGCTTCCCCAACGATAAAAGAAAAAAAAAATAAAGTTGATTTTTTATTAAGTTGATCTTTTATTAACAGAAAATGATTTTTCCGTTCTTCAATTTTGAAAGGAAAAAGAAAAAGAATGAGGGATGTTGTCGATGTTCAGATAGATAAAGTGACTATCTATACCTAGGATCTATGACCACGATTACCTCCAATTAAAATATCAAACGTCTATTATTCACCGTGACATTTAAGCTAGTAAATACAGGTACTTCCCCCAGAACCGGTCACTGTATTATCGGGATTGAAATTTGAGAACCGGTTCATGTACCGTTCACTTCGATTCCGGTACGGTTCCAGTCTGGTTTTTTCGGTTCCAGACCGGTACGGGGACTCAGGGCGGGTTCTTGTGCATCCTTACTCGGACCTAGTTAATACTACGTCTGTTTTTTAGGCAAAAATGAAAAAGTGGAAGTATCATTTTTTCTTAAAACGGAGGGAGTATATTATTGTAAATTAGACGAAACTACCCCTGTTAAATTCACCCATTTAACAGGTTCGAGCACCTCCACCACCAAAGATAGGGGAAAAAACCTATGTAAGGACTTCTTCCTGTTCCTGAATGTTGATTACAAGCTGAATGATGATTACAAGCTCTCTGTTTAACAAAAATCTTTCCTTTTGTCCTCGTAAACTCGGATCCAAATCTAATTTTTCTCATTTTCACTCTGGTTTCTCTCTCTCAAGTTTTCTCTTCATTCACAGGGAACTCAAGTGAGGATCATCGTGGAATTAGTGACTCAGGTATGATTCGATTAAAACCTTGGCTAGATTTTTGATTCATCTTTTAATTTAGCATCCTGATTCAAATCGAAAACTCAGATCGTGTGGATTAATTCCTTATTGTACTAGATTTTTGATTCAAAAATTTTTCTTATCGTTTTTAAATTTGTTGATACCAATTCGATGGTACTTTGAATTTGATTTGTATCATTTTTTCAAGCATAAACCAATTAAATTGGTAAGTAATTTCCGCTGTTCAGTAGTATCATCGTTTTTAATTTGATCTGTTTCAGTGAAGTTTCGATTTTTGTCAGAAATTGGTTAATAATTTACTGAATTGCCGTTATTCTTGGTCATGTACCTCCTAGAAATTGGACAGGCAGCTGGGAAATGGATCGCAAAGGGTGTTCAGAAGTAGAAGTAGCTTCCCTACCTGGAGTTATAACTGGCGGTGATATTACTAACTTCAATACTTGTCTAAAGTTGAATAATGATATTACTGGAATTGTTGGTAACCCTAGTTTCATTAGGATTGATAATGATATTATAGTTAGTGAGATACTAAGCAGACTCCCTGTGAAATCACTTATGCGGTTTAAGTGCGTGAGCAAACATTGGTTGTATCTGATTGAAGAAGACTCGTACTTTATTGATTTACATCTCACTCGATCAAAAGCACGCCCATCTCTTGTTTATGTGATTCCGCTGCTTTCGGTCAAGGATCAAGAATACACAGAGATCAGATATATGGGACATGATGAGGTTTTCTTGACAGCAGATTTATCTCTTGGAGGCATAATAGGCAGAGCAGGCATCCACACCATGAGGAAAACAAATATGTTCTGCTGTGATTTTATTTTAAGACCCATAAATGGCTTGATGTGTTTTGTCGATGATCACAGGCATGCTGTTTGCATATACAATATAAGCACGAGAGAAGCATCACCCTGGATTCAATCAACATTATTACTAGAAGAAAACGAAAACCATCCTGAATTTAACACTCAGGATCCCCAGGTTACATCTTATATATTTGGATATGATCCTACCACCAGGGAGCACAAAGTGTTATGCATGTGGTATATATTTGTAGGAGAAGTCCCCAATTGTCTAGAAGAAGATGGTGATGACGATTTTGAAGTTATTGAAGCTTGCGAGATCTTAACTTTAGGCGATGGTTCTTGGAGAAGGATACCTGAAGTGCCACCTTATCTTCATGATAATTTGCCTTGTGCGTATGTGAATGGTTCTATGTATTGGTGCACTGACATGTTTATCAATAATCATCCAATATGAGTACGGTCAGTTATTAGCCTTAGCTCATCCTCGAAGGGACCCATCAGTTAAACAGATATGAGCTACTCTAGAAAGAATCAATAATCATTTCTAGCTCGATGGTATGAACTGTCACCATGTACAGCAACCATCCTTATCAGATGATATGAATTGGAAATCAGCAATCATATCTGCACTAGGTAGTATGAACACTCAATACTGCAACTACCTCTTACCAACGATACATACTTCCAAGGTTGCAACCATCTCCAACTAGATGGTATGAACTGCCAAGTAGTAACCAGCTCCTTTCCGACGATATGAACAACCTCACACGGTTGTTCCGAACCGCAAAACGGCTGGCAACGTACCCTCCTCCATAACTTGAAAAGGATCAAGCACGACCGTAGTTCGTCATCTTAATTTAGATAGTATGAACTACTCACAGTATTCCACTTACAGTGTATATAGTGAAATACGAGTAAGCCAAAAGTACTCAAAATGTCATACACTACAATGCTTAAATGATAACAGGATCATATCCAACAGTATTATAAGGGTTCGCAGTATTGTTAATAATCTTACAAGAATCCCGAAACTCCATGCACAATATTTTAGGTAACAGGAAAGTAGCTTGAGTAAAATCTAAACATATATACCAATTCGATGTCTCTGTAAATTTGTTTGGTATTTGTGTTTTGAGAATCTAGGATTCAATTTAGATTTGCGTTTTTGAGATGGATTTATGTTTATAGGCGTGATTTCTCCTGTGTTAGGTTTAGTTTCCTAATTTTATTGTTTTCTGTTACTGGGAAACCCTAAATAGGTGAGTTAATGCTTTATCTGTGCTTTATGAATCTGGAATTTGCTTAATTGTGGAATGTTTTCAGTTGATTCATTGTATGATAACAATATAAAATTTGACTACTGATAATTTGAATAACTGTGTTTGTAAGTACCTTGAATTGTAGCTGAAAGTTGTTTCAATGAGGTTGTAGTTTGTTCATTATATTTTATTTTGTTTTATTTTTGAACTTTAAATGTGAGGCATGTTGGTACTTACTAGGAATCATCAATGATCAATAGGTACTCTTGTAAATCATGTATTTTCTGGTATCAATAGGTACTCTTGTAAGCGGTTTCAATTGCTCGTTGTGTGAATATGAATATCAAGCAGACCACCCTCAGCTGCATTACACCATAAGACCGAAACAAAGTAGCACCCAAACCATCTTGTACTCCAAAACTCCATCCAGTGTAACCTACACACAACACCACCAGCTCCAGTTGCACTCCACATTCCACATCCAGTTCTTGAGATCCCATTCAAACAGAACAAGCTGCAACTTCTCCAGATTCTTGTCTATCTGCATCAACTCCAACTACAGCTGTTTCTTCTAATTCATCACCAACATACCCATCTTCTTTAAACACCAACATATCTTCTTCCATCACCAAATCAAAATATGATCATACCTAATATGAGTACGGTCTGGATTTTCATATGGTCTGGATTGCATTTTCCTTGGTGATGTTATTAGTTAAGAATCACTGTGTACATATGGTCTGGATTTGCATTTTCCATGCCTATTACCCAATACAAAATGATTCTAACCACTGAAAATGTCTGACTGTATTCTCTGTGCCAAATCTATGGAGTGTGTTAGTTTTGCTGAAATTAAGGTTGGGAATTATAAGTTCTGAGATGATACTTTTTGTACGATCTCAGTTCATTAACATAGTTATGCCAAACAGTGATTCTCAACCATATTTTAGTGATAAAAGTAGTTGTATGTGGCATACAGTAAAGGATGATGACCATTTTTGTTATTACGAGCGTATGTATATGATAGAACGTTAGACGAGACTTGCATATGAACCTGTCTATATGAGATTGTTATGCAGTATTATGATCTATATCAGTGGTTTACTTCTCTATGGTTCGCCATTTCACCGTAGTGGCTAATATATTTGTTTTGTGATGTGGTATTGTGTTGTAGGCATCTCGGAAACCTCGTTATGTTTCACAAAATCCTAGGGATCCAGTGTGTTTACATAAACCATCAACATCATTGGTGGCAGAAGCAGACCGCAGTATTTCTTCTCTACTTCCCTTGTTTCTGGCAAGGTAGATTTCTCAAAAACTCCATTGTCCTGTTTCACCATCGTACTAATTTCTATTAGACTATTTAATTAATGCTGCTCTTTGAATCTCAGGTACCATAAGATACAGTTCGAATCCTTAGTGTTTTACCAATCATTAAAGTTCTTCTTGGTTAGACCATGATCTAAATTCAGCTTTTATTTCGTCTCTGAATACTCTGTTTTTAGCATGTAAGCTAGAAATCTGTTGATATTATTGCCAGGTTATCATTAGTGGTTTTATGATTTAATTT
The DNA here is from genome assembly GCF_003573695.1 of Papaver somniferum. Taxonomy (NCBI): domain Eukaryota; kingdom Viridiplantae; phylum Streptophyta; class Magnoliopsida; order Ranunculales; family Papaveraceae; genus Papaver; species Papaver somniferum. The sequence goes on along the minus strand of NW_020620714.1, from coordinate 6,648,458 downwards.
AGAATTTGTAGATTTAATTTGAGTTGGTTTTGTAGGTTTATCTCTTATATCCCGTGCTTTGATATCTTCTAACTCATATAGATAGTTGGGATATCTCCATATCATATCGGTATTACTAGATATCATATTATATTTTACCCAAATCCTTGACAGGAAAATGATCATCGACTCGAGATAAACTCAATTACCTCATATGTGTTTTGTGGCTAAGCATGACTCCTCCATTTGAGGAGGTAATTCCTTTTAACTTCTTATTCTTCTCTGTTTTATTATTGTACCCTGGATTTGTAGTTTAGTTGTCTTAAAAACTTGTATGACTTCGACTCTCTTTCAAGGGGCTTCTATTGGTCCCCTTATTCAGATGGCTATGCATATTGACTTCACTTGATTATAGATGCATAAGCATTATTGGTTCTTGTTGCTGTGGATATCTGTTAGCATATTAACCAGAGGGTAAATATTAATTTGTTGCTTTTGTTCTTCTAGATGATAGTTCATTGGCTTATATTAGGAGGTTAAAGTTATCACCATATTCCAGGGTATGTCTGTTTTAGATATTTGCATCAGTTGTATTAACTTCTATTTCACGCATCACCTTAAACTGTAGGTTCCTCTGTTTTATTCCTTTCAAACTTTAAGTAGGTTGTTCAGGTGTCAGTAGTTATACTCATGTTTGCGTGTATTAATTTTCTTAATAATTCGAAGATTGTCTTGTTTCCAGAATTCCAAGAAACATTTTGTTGTTCATTTTGAGAGAGAACTTTGCAGTCCCAAGAACTTGAAGATGCTCGATTGTTTGAGTTTTACAATAATTTTCAGGTGGGGGAGTGCATTTACCTCTCCCTTTCAAAAGTATTTATCTTTTGCACGAACTGATTGGGGATCATATCCAAATAAGAATAGATTTCATTAGAAGATGTGGAAATGTGCAAGAAAAGTATATAAGTGATATACCCGATTTTGTCTTATGTTTTTGATTGTTGTATCTTTGTAGGAGTACATAGTGGTTCTTGCAAGAAAAGTATACAAGTGATATACCCGATTTTGTCTTATGTTTTTGATTGTTGTATCTTTGTAGGAGTACATAGTGATTCTTGCTTGTACCAGCCTCAAGCCAGGGATGATTTGGAGGCTTTTCTTGGCGAAAAGAGTAGTGAATTTGTGTCCTGGTATTACGTTGTACCTCAAATTCTTTTCAATAATAAATTAATTTTACAATACCAGGTGGATAATTAAGGAGTTAAACATAAAATTGCAGAAGAGCAAAGTTCTAGGAGATATGTAGCGGATGAGGTTAATCGTCATGATATGGAAATTTATTTGGTGGTGAGAAGAACGTTGGATACGGGGCAGAGAAATTAAGGTTGGCACTGGCCTTATTTGACATTAGTTATCTGAATTTAAGTTTATTGTTGACTTCTCATCTAACTTGAGCAACTGGATACTGTTCCGCAGATTGTCAAAGATACCCGTGAGCTGTTCCCTCGACACCAGTCTTCAGTGGAGAGAATATTAGGTTCTGCGAGTTCACAATCTGCAATGGCAGGTACTGTACATCTTTTTGATTGTCATCAGGTTGAGAGTGTCAAATACTATCTCTTGTCGTTAATCTTTCGATTGTCATAAACAATACTCAACCTCTGGTCATTAATAAGGCAAATGGTGCTCAAGGTACTTGTCTGTCTACCCACGACTCAGTTCATCATTAAGTCAAGCATTAGTGTTTCTCTTATGTTCTTATTTATTGTCTTCATCTTTATCAGCTTTAATTTAAATGTGTCACTTGTAAGAACTTGATTATGATTTTCAACTCGCAGTATAGTGATGGGTCTGCTTTAAAAGAAGGCGTACAAAATACTCCCCGTTAGTCTCGTGGTTGTTGTGGTTTATGCAAGTTTCATTCTCCGTAGTCTCATGCTGTAAAGCTCGAACCTGATTGAGATAAATCAGTACTCAGCAAAAATGTGTAATTTCGCATATTTTCTGTTCAATGACATTATTTGCCATTTATATATAATTTTGGATTTTGTTTATATCAGTTATAATTTGAATTACAGGTGCAGGAATGGATTATTCTGTTTTTCTGTTTGTATAAGGTAAATTTGGGCTGAAAACTTAGAGGAAAGATCACAACTTTTAAAACCTTGTCTTTGGATCTCTACTTTTCAAAACTTAATGTTTCCTGCAACGAAAAGATCACACTTTTCATCGCAGGAAAGTTGTTATCTATATATCACCCTTCAGATTATACAGGCAAAGATCATAGACAGCCAGTACTTAGATCACAATTTTTTTATTTTTTAATAATGATCCATGGTTGTTTTTGTTATAGTGAAACGCGCTTAAAAGTAGAAATTGTACAGCTTTCCTAATCCTGTATTAACTTGGTTTTCATTATATCTGTTTCGAATATGCAAAGTTTTCGATTGAAACTGTTGGCAATTTTGTGCATATACTTTAATAGAAAACCAAAAAGAAGAATTCAAACCCAAATAGACAAACCAAAGTCAAAGCAAGGATTATATCCTCTAGCCTTAAGACAACTTCGATTCACCCCGCAATGGTGTTTACGGATTATCAATGTCTGTCTCCCAAGATGTTATGAATTTCTTCTCGACGTAGTAGCACTCCAAACTTCGAGAAACAGAGAACCAAAACATTAGCGATAAACTCTCTTAATTGAAACAAATTTAATCGATGATTTCTAGTGAATGCAATAGAATGATTACTATTTATGTGATTGATTTTCTAACCTAAATGTGCAGGGTATATATAGATGCTAATGGTACCTCTTTACCAAATCATCATGTTGCTCCATGGAGGGTTGTTAAATTCAAATCTCAATTTGAATTCGTGAAAAGTTGTGTACGAATAGGTATATTAGGTTTCTCTTAGTTTCAGGGTAACTAATCCTTCCCAACTGGACCAAACACTATAAGGTCCAAACCCCATGTATACAGCCCATTTACAAATCCAACATACAAAGGATTTTCTATTCACACCAAAATTGTCACGTCAATTTTCAGTTTTCCAAAAGAAACTCTTGATGAGATGGTTCTATATGGAAATCGTAGACCAAAACTTACCCAATTTGATTAATGATGAATCCATGATTGATGCTTTGAGAACTCGAGTTAAGAGCAAAGTCGCAATCAAGCGACATCCGCACCTTAATAGATGCGGTGTTCAAGAACAAGGAAGGCCAAGTGGATCTGGCAAGGTTAACCTCAATGAGTTCAGATCGACTGTTTCTCTTTTGAGTTGTTGTTAATGGGTTGGGTATTCTGAACAAGGAGAGCTTGTGTAACCCTAAGTGTGCAGTAATAATAAGGCTTCGACAAAGATTAAAGCTAAGTTTTGTTGGTGCATTTTTATCTTTGTTTGGATTATTATTTTATGCATCAAGCAGAGTGTGTGTACTGATTTGGTAACTTGTATAATTGTGAGCAGAACCTCTGTTTAATATGGGTTGAATAGACTTTTAGTCAAGAAGTGAAAAAATTGGCTGAAACTGTGTTGTGGAGCGTAGTGCCGCGTTATCAAGGACTTCTGTTGCATTTGGATAGTTTGAACCTATGACACATTCCATAGTGGACAACACGTGCTTTTACCTTTTATGTACTAAGATACGTCAAATATTCATAACACATATATTGTCACCTCGCTATATTCATGAATCCTAATATAGGGGCTTCACAATCCAACTGACGGGCTTCACTAATATGACAAAAACGAGTCATCAGTTAGTAATGTCGAAATCCCCTTATCTAAAATACTTTCATAATGGTTAAATATCCGTCATGTAGTTAGTGTTGCCAATCTTAGATTAATAAGTTTTTTGGTATAACTTGTGAAAAAAATATCAGATTAACCGTAGTATTTTTGTGGGAAGAAAAAGTTGAAAAAAAAAGAGAAGTTTTGAAGATTTTTTTCACGATTAAATCCCTGGATTTCCAATTACCTAATCAATTTCCTTTTTCTTTCTTAAAATTGGTGAAAGAACGTAAATAAAAATAAATTGTGTTTTTAAGCTTTTCGAAGCGCTTTCCGGTTGGGTGATGATGAACTTCTAACCGTAACAGGGTAAAATTGGTTTTACGGTTGAGTTTCTACTATTAGGTTTGTCTTAGAGGAACCCAACTATACTTGGGTAAAGGCCAACTGTAAATTAAATTAGTTACGGCTGGGTTTTTTTGGACGAACCCCACTGTAAAATAGTCACGAATGGGGTTCTTTATTCGAACTCAACTGTAAATTAGTTACGGATAGTTGTTTTTTTTCTGTCGAACCCAATTGTAAATCAGTTGCAGATGAGTTTTTTTTTAGGGGAACAACTAACCAAAAATGGTTCTAATACCTATTTCAATCAATCTAACCATTTCAAACGTAATTAGTTTGTTGATTACTATCACTTCCACATCTTTAATAGAGAATTCAATCGACGATTATAAATTTTTTGAATCGCTGATTGATCGAGATGACGAAGTAATTTCAATTGAAAAAAAAAAGAGGAATTGAAGGATTTGCGTTTGTTGAAGGAAAGGAAGTTAAGAAAAGGAAGAAGAATAGTAGATTTTTGAATTAGAATTATGTTTTGATTTTAGGTTTTAGGTTTTTATTTTAGATGGAGGGTAACTTAGACTTTTGCAATTACATCAAGACACCCCGTAATTAATTTTTTTTAGTTACTAGGAATCCATGTGAAGCCCTTCTATTGGAATGTGAATCCCTTGTATTAGGTTTCATATTCATCAATGTGTAGGTTTCATCTTTTATGTTTTTTTTTCTTATTTATTTATTTTTCCTGCATTCTGAAATAGAGAGCGGATCACATCTGGTCATCCAGTCTCCATGTATAAACCAGATGAAACAGCGATAGTTAGAGATGGTGTAGAGGAAGATACAAGTACCCTTCGGCCTGTGAGCATTATTTACTTCCTGTTGTAAACCTTAGCTATCGTTAAATGGATATATCATTTCGTGGAGTGCCATACTCTAATTTGGGGTTTCATAGTATACAATTAACTAATGGTGTAGTTACAACCGTTGGTCCCAGTCCATTGGTTCGATAAATTGCCAAGTAACTATATGTTTGCTGGTCTAGTGTTTATTCCACTAGGACACTACACACACAGCCATATCTTCATGAGTATGGAGAAGACTGGTGCAGTTCAGTTTGTAGTGTGAACTGTTTTACGCAGACTGGTTCCCTAGCTGAGAAACTGTTTTTCTTTTATATGCCCGTTCCCAAGCTTAACAAACTAGTCGTCAGCATAATCGTAACGCCTATATATATCCGTGAACGAAGGTATTGGTTCTCACATTCTACTTCTTCGCTTTTGTCTTTCTCTGTTCATACCTCAGTTACTAATTTTTTTCTTTGCAATTTCACCCTTTAACTGATAAGATATGTCCGACTTCAAAGATGGTAATCTTAAAGAGTTCTGATGGAGAAACTTTTGATGTTGAAGAATCTGTTGATCTTCAATCCCAAACCATTAAGCATATGATCGAAGATGATTGTGCAGATAACGGAATACCTTTACCCAATATAATAAGCAGGCCGAAGTTATTGAATACTGCAGGAAACATGACAATAATGCCAATGAAAAAGAGAAAGATGATGAAATTAAGAACTGAGATGCTGAGTTTGTTAAGGTTGACCAAGCTACGTTGTTCGATCTTATTTTGGCGGCAAATTATCTCAATGTTAAGGAGTTGTTGGATTTGACTTGCCAGACAGTTGCTGATATGATCAAGGGCAAGTCGTCGGAGGAGATCTGCAAAACATTCAACATCAAGAATGACTTTACCCTGAGGAAGAGGAGGTCAGAAGGGAGAACCAGTGGGATTTTGAATGATGATCATCTGGCTAGGGTTTATTTTGTTTTTGGTTTAAGTTATTTGGTTTCTTTTGAACACGTGATTGGGAATATCAAAACTAATTGGGGGATACAGAAAAAATACAAAAACGGGATCCAAATATCAAATGAGGGTCACTCCTTATCTAATTATTTTTTTAAATCCTAATCTACCCCTCACTAATTAGGTTTAGTGATTAATAAAATTTAGTAAAAATCTTAAGTATTTGTCAAATGATTAGTGTGTATTTTTATTTGAATTTGGGTGACTGAGGTGAGAGTAGAAGGAGGGAAAAATATTTGAGAGGACACTTTTTTGGGTGAAAATGGAGGATGATTGTGAAGAGAGAATTGCTGCTAAGAGGTTGAAAAATTGATTTTTTTTCTTTGAATCCACCGTTTTTGCAGCTGAAAAAGCTCGGTGCTGTCATGGAAGTGGTATGAATACAATGCCGGTAGCATCCATACCGGCTTGGTATTCATACCACGTCCATGTCATCACCGAGCTTATCCCCCATTTTTGAAATTCAAGTGGGCATAGTATTCAATCAAAAATATTATGCCGGTACGTTATCCGGCTGTGTTCGACCTGGTTTTCAGTCCACTGCTGGCACAGTCGGTTAATTCTCTAGCATGCCGGTACTACTACCGGCGTGGTATGTTGCTTGAATTTCTTCGCCAACACATGACGTAAATTATCCAGAAACTTGAATTTTTTTCCACTTGACTACTGGCATTGATAGATTTCTATCGAGCATGCCGGCACTTAGTTACGACATTGAATGTTAGTTACCAAGCATGCTGACACAATTTTCCGACATGGTCTTCATCAAATACGGCATGGTCTTCATCACTTCCGACGATGTAAAAAAAATTATTTCTGGCATGGTCTTCATCACTACCGGCATGGTCTTCATCTATACTGGCATGGTCTGCATCACTTCCGGCATGTATTCATCACCTCCGGCATGGTATTTATCACTTTCAGCATGGTCTTCATCATTTCCGGCATGGTCTTCATCACTTCTGAATGTTAAAAAAAAATCGTTTTCAAGTTGAGGAGCCGGCAGAGAAGTAGAAGAGAATTTGAAAGGGAGTGGGGAATATTTAGGTTTCAAATCCCTAACCATAAAAGTGATTAATAAGAGGTGAAGTTGGAAATTGGGCATATGATTTTGTTTTTTTATTTTAAATTTTTTAATTTTTATTTTGAGAGAATGGTATTTTGGTATTTCTGCTCCCACAAGACACCCCTTAACAAATACTATTGGTTGGGAGAAATAATTCATATGCCCCAATTAATTTTGATATCCCCAATTGTGGTTCTTTCTTTTTCATGCTTTTATGCTTTAATTTAAGTTTTTGAATAGTCCAGGCAATTTTCTTTTTCATGCTTTTATGCTTTAATTTAAGCAAGCAAACACATCACATACAGAGATCTAAGTACCGTTCGCGCTGGTGAATATCCTGTTTGTGGTGACCTCTTCTTATTACCTAGATCTTACACTAGGTACGTATTTCACAAGTGGCTCCTTACGCGATAACAGACATCTCCTGATTCTTAAACGTAAAGCTCCTTAGGGAGTCTTGGGGTAAGCAAAACTTCAAGTGGTGTAGCTTTAACCATATTGGCGAAACCAACAGCTTCAGTCATATCAACAGGTGCACTTGAAGGTGGTTTGAACCCGAATCCATGAACCAAGCGAGCAATTATCATGTTCACCATTTGAAGACCGAGAGAAGTTCCAGGGCAAGATCTTCTACCAGATCCTAAAGGTGCAAATTCAAAATGTTGACCGCTAAAATTCATGTCTTTATGGGGACTAGTAAGAAATCTCTCAGGGCGGAATTCTAATGGATCCGACCAGACTCGGGGGTCACGTTGAATCTTCCATGCATTCACGATTAATAGGGTTCCTGCTGGAACGTTGTACCCGGCAATAGCGCAATCCTCAGTGGATTCAAATAGACGCATGGACACTGCATATAGACGCATCACTTCCTTAACCATAGCTCGGATGTATGTGAGGTCCTTGATATCGGATTCTTCCACTAGTCTTTCTTTTCCAACATGGTTGTCCAGCTCATCCTGAGCCTTCTTCAGTACATGCGGATTATTTACTAGACAACCGACGGCCCACAGTACAGCAAACATTGTCCAAACGCCCCCACCCTGCAATAGACCCTGCAAGAATAACCAAGATAAACCCATGAAGCCATGATCCATCATAATTGGAGTATGCTATGCTTTGAAAAAAAAGAAGAAATACGAATGTGCTTCCACACCTAACACACAAAATATAAAACTAATCGACATACCAGACATGTAGCTGACACCTTTCTGCTTCTCCATCGGTACCATCACCAAAGCATCTCTTCCCTGCAATCATTCTAGAAGACATATTAAGGGTTAGATCACCAATCCATTGCCTCATCTCAACCAAAACTGGAGCTCGTTGAGCTCCTTTGGTTCCGTCAGTACCCCAGTTTGCGTCGTGTAGTTCTTTAATTGATGTAGAAATTTCAGATTCCCTTTTCTTACCAACGCGAGCCTATTGTTGGAAAGAAGTTCAGTTTTCATTATTCTACGAATTTCGGTCCAATACTGTCCATCAGAATTGAAACTTAACATCGCATCATCGTAACCAATTCCCTATTGTTTGATGTGGTCGAGAAATAAAGATCTTGTCGTTGGTGGTAAAACATTCTTTTGCTCCCTCCCAACTGCTCACTACTAATGCACGGTGTACACCGATTCGAACAATGAATACTGGTCCATATTTGTCAGCCATGGCTCCCAAAGCTGTGTGGTGTGGGTTTGATCTGTCCATTAGATGGAGATGGCCAATGAATGGCAAAGATCCAGCTGGTTATGGTGCCTGATTTTTCATCTTAAGAGAAGATTTTGTATTTGGTCTCCATACTAACAAATAGTAAAGAGCAAAAGCAAAGAGACTAATAACCATATTAGTTGCTGAAAACTGATAATTGAAAAGAGTATCAAAAGAATCCATGGTTTAGGGTGTAGAGTTTTAACGGACAGATTGAGAATTGAGTGAACTACGTTCAGCATATATAGAATTAAGAACCGTCCTCCATATATAGGCTTTTGTGAGATTAATTGCCTCTTCTTTCTTTTTCTTTTTTTTTGTATAATATTAAAATAAAAAGACGCAACTAATCTCACAAAATAATTGATCATTTTCCTATATGCGCTATTTATAGCTGATCATTTTCCTAGACGTTCTTTTTTTTTTTGGAAATAATTTTCCTAGACATGACTAATACTTAGTTTTATTACTCTTTTTTTTTTATTTGCTTTTCAGTAGTTTCTTCTGTGGATCTTTTTCTGTATTAATTTCTTCCATTTTTCCGGTTAAAATATCATGATGTTCGGGGATGGTGGGTTCGTAGGATGCATGCATAGTTATTCTTTTCATAATTTGCTGGGTTGCAGTAACATCACCGACTAGTCTCTACCCAAAAATAGTTTAATTCGTTCATCCATCCTACTCGATTGGTCGTTGGGAACAAGGAAGGTTGAGTTCGGACTTGGAACTCGCCAAACCTCGGCATTAAAATTTATTATAGATGCTTAAAATCTTGTTGATCATATAAATTGTTACTAACATCAAAAACTAGGAAAAATCGGTGGTGTTAACCAAAAATCAAAAAATTCGGACTTGGAACTCACTAAAACTCGTAAAACATGAATTTGAAACTCACCAAATCAGTGAGGAGTTATTAATTGATCATCTCGGAGAACTACCAAGTAAAAAAGTACTCGCTTGGAAATCGGTCCTTGCACGGCGCTTTTAACTATTCTAGTCTAATTGTGTCATTTCCAATGGTGTCTCGGTATGTATTCTATGTGAAAACCTGTAAATTAGGCTTTTAATAAACATTATGTACGAATAGAATCCTATTTTGATAAGCATCTCATGTATATATATCTATTTTAGTACAAGTGTCATTTAGTTATAGGTTACTTAATCTAAAGTGTGGACCAAAATAATTTTAAACAGAAAAATTTAGGACGTGGGTATGGATTGTAGTATCTAAATTTAGATATTCTCATCCAAACTCAAACTGCCAACTCATGCTAATTTTTGACTATCCAACTATCATTGGAGAGAGTTTTTTTATGTTGGAGTATCTAAAATTCTATGTGGCACCAATTTTTTTAGAGACCCAAACTTTATTGGAGATGCTCAATAATGAATAATCTCGTTAACTTATTTGGGAAATGCATTGTGATGGTAGATTTTCTTATCTTCAGATTAAAAGAGAAGATTTTACTACGACGAAAAGAATGTACAAAGTTACCGCCAAAAAGAAAAGAAAAGCTAAAGCGAAAAGAGCATCCCAACTGAAAGGGAACTACAATCTACTCTATTTCCAAACACCCAACAGACCAAGCTAAAACTAAAGACTTTACTTCAGTTCCCAAATCTGTTTCAACCATAAAGGTACAGTTCTCCTGATCAAAACTCCGAGCATTATGCTCAATACCTAAGTCAAGCAGTAAGGATCAGCATCCAAAAAAAAAAACTCTCCTGAAGATAAACAAATAATAATGTAAGTTGAGATAATTAATTATACTGGAAAACAACACCCAACCATAAGTTATTTTCATTTGCTAATTCTTGATAATCTATATTGTTGTCAAAGTGCTTATCCTTCATGGGCACTTGTATCTCCAAAATAATGGAACGCAAGCTGAATCCACAACTAAGCGGTTATTGGTGGAGTGAAAAGAATTTTTTATAATTGAAAAACACTTGTTCTTTCGTGGGCTACTGTTGTTGTGTGTAAGATGTTATGCAGTATGCATAAGAGGTTATGCAGTCAATATTGGATCTGCATAAGATGTTATGCAGTTAACTAAAACAGATTAAAAGAAGAAACACAATTTAACGTGGTTCGGCTATAGCCTACGTCCACGGGAGAAGAATGATTAGGATTTCTTATTATCGATGGAGGTTTTACAAGACGTGTATATATATATCCTATACATGCCACATATTCGTATAGATAACAACATATCTAGAGAATATTTTCTTGCAGTGTAAGCCAATCTAAATAGAGAAACCAAATATTCTCCTTTGTTCCAACACTCCCCCTCAAGTTGGTGCGACGATATCAATGGAGCCCAACTTGGATAGAATTCCATTGAATTGCTTGACAGGTAAACCCTTAGTAAAAACATCTGCCAGTTGTTGATGACTACGAACGAAGGGAGTGCATATTACTTTGGCGAATACCTTCTCTCTAACAAAATGACAATCCACTTCTATGTGCTTTGTACTCTCATGAAAGGTGGGATTTGATGTGATTTGTATCGTTGCTTGATTGTCACAAAACATCTTAGCTGGCTGAGGTGACAGAAAACCCAAATCTTTAGGTAATGCTCGCAGCCAAACAATCTCACAAGTTGTTGAAGCCATGGCTCTGTATTCTGCTTCAGCACTTGATCGAGAAACAACATTTTGTTTCTTGCTTCTCCATGTAACCAGATTACCACCAAAAAATATGCAGTACCCTGTTGTTGATTTACGATCAACTGGACATCCAGCATAATCAGCATCTGAATATGCTGTTATACAGTAGCTAGAAATTGAATAGGCTTCATTCTTTGTCATCAAAACTCCTCTTCCTGATGATCCTTTTAAATACTGTAGAATCCTAGTTACTGCATTCAGATGTTTAACACGAGGTGTATGCATATAACGACTGACTAAGCTTACTGCATGTGCTATGTCAGGTCTGGTAATAGTGAGATAAATTAACTTGCCTACTAACCTTTGATATGACCCAATATCACTTAACACATCACCATCATTATCAAATTTGTTGCCAATTTCTGTAGGAGTATCACAAGGCTTTACTCCCATTTTTCCTGTAGCCTTCAGCAGGTCCACCACATATTTTCTTTGATTCATAAAAATACCCTTCTTTGAGTAAGCAAATTATAATCCCAGGAAATACTTCAGTATTCCTAAATCCTTGATGTCAAATCTGGAATGAAGCATTGCTTTAAGATTTCTAATTTCTTGTTGATTGTCTCATGTAATCACAAGGTCATCAACATACACTAGAACTATAGTTGTACCAAGATTACTTCTTTTAATAAACAAGGAAGAATCGGCAGAGCTCCTTTTGAACGTATTCTGGATGAGTACTGAACTTAGCTTTGCATACCATGCACGTGGTGATTGCTTTAAACCATATATTGCCTTCTTAAGCTTGCAAACCATATTACTCTCTCCTTCTCGAGGGTGTCCAGGTGGTATACTCATATACACCTCTTCTTCTAGATCACCTTGTAAGAATGCATTCTTCACATCCATCTGAAACAATTTCCAATCTTTATTAACTGCAAGAGACATAAGAACACGGAAAGTATTCATCTTTGCAACTGGTGCAAAAGTTTATGTGTAGTCTTCTCCATATCTCTGAGTAAAACCTCTTGCCACTAATCTTGCCTTATAACGCTAAACAGTTCCATCACTTCTGTATTTAATTTTGTACACCCATCTACATCCAACAGTCTTCTTCCCTGGAGGAAACTTGACAATACTGTATGTATTATTTACATATAAAGCATGTAATTCATTCTCCATTGGTGCCCTCCATTTTGGATTAGACTTTGCTTCATTATAGTTTTTAGGTTCTTGATGACTGGATATAGCACTTAGAAATGCAGACTGTGAAGAACCTACATGATCATAAGTTAAATGTGCTTGTATAGGATACGCAGCGGAATGATATGTAAAGAAATCTTTGTATTTCTATGGAGCCTTCTTCTCACGATTTGAGGTTCTGACAATTGGTACCACTGGTTGTGGAACCATAATCTCAGTTTCTGGAACTTGATGCGACACATCTTGTAGTCTTGTATTATAATCAGTAACATTAACATTATTGTCTGAAGCTTCTTCATGAAATGCTTCATTATGCACGTCCAACACTGCAGTAGGTAAGTCCACCAACTCTACCCCATCACCATTATCTCTGTGGGAATCTGTTGCAGTAGGTATCTCATTAATAACTGGAAGTGGTGCCAAATCTGTATAACACTCCCCCTGAGACCGACTGCCAGAATCACACTGAAAATAAGCCATTGTTTCATCAAACACAACATCACGATAAATATGTAGCTTTCTAGTGGGTGGATGATAACAAATATATCCTTTCTTTGTAGAATAGTAACCAAAGAACACACACTTAGTTTCCCGTGAATCCAGTTTATCACGATGCTTTGCCTGTAAATGTACATAACACACACAACCGAAAACTCTAAGATGAGAAATGTCAGGCTGATGATGTTTTAAAACTTCTAGTGGAGATTTGAACTCAAGCACATGACTAGGCATACGATTGATCAAGTAAGTGGCCGTCAGAGAACCATGAGACCAGAATTTCTTTGGAACATGCATCTGAATCATAAGAGCACGGGTTGTTTCCAGAATATGACGAAGTTTCCCTTCAGCAACACCATTTTGTTGTGAAGTACCAACACAACTAGTTTGATGGATAATACCATGACTACGCAAATAACCTGGAAGAGGGCCTTTGACAAACTCAGTGCCATTATCTGATCTAAAAATTTTAACCTGTGCATCAAATTGGTTGCGTATCATACAATGAAAATCCGCAAATACAGATAAAACTTCAGTTTTGGATTTGAGTAAATAGATCCATGTAGCACGTGACCAATCATCTATAAAGATAACAAAATATTTATACCCATCATAAGAATCAATTGGAGCAGGACCCCATAAATCAGAATGAATTAATTCAAAGGCATTGTAGCTCAAGTCACAGAGTTAGGAAATGGAAAACGAGATTGTTTAGAAAACTGGCAAACATCACAGACATGAGACTGAACAGAAAATGTGGGAAAAATCCTAGACAAAACACGACTGGAAGGATATCCAAGTCTTTGATGATAAAGAAACTGCGGAGTTGATCTTTGAGTGAGACATGCCATGTCACTAGATCGTAACAGGTACAATCCATGAGAAAAAATGCCTCTACCAATCGTCTTCTTCGTCTTTCGATCCTGAAAGATGACCGAGGTAGGGGAAAATGTAACATCACAATTCAGAGAATTAGTGATTTGACCAATAGATAACAACTGAGTAGGAAACGAGGGAAAAACAAGTGCATTAGATGGCGGACAATCTAGAAAAAAATGCACTTTCCCACTGCCCAACACAGGAGCAGTAGAGCCATTAGCAACAGACACATTTTTATGAGAGCTGCGAATAAATGCATGAACTGACGAAGGATCATTTGCCATATGATCTGTAGCTCCTGAATCAATAATCCAAATATGGCGTTTGGAAACAGGCGTAGTAAGAAAGGCTAGCAGGTTACCTGAAGTATGATTAGCCTTGCGCTCATTCTTATTACTCAACTGGTGAAAGAAATCCTTCAACTGGTCTATGGTAAAGGATGAATTATCAGCTACAGCAGCTCGAGCAAGCTTATTTTTGTCAAAATTAGCTTTAAGATGAGGATAAATATCCCAACAACGATCCTTGGTGTGACCAGTTTTATTACAATGATCACAATGAAAAATTTCTCTCTTACCCTTAGCACGAGAAGTCTTGTCCTTATCAGATGGCATGGCTCTTCGTTATCATCTCTGGAGCTCAGAAGAGCACTGGATTCAGCAGCATCCAGGTCTACAATGATTTTAGAAACATGATTCATAACTTTCTTACGTGTCTCTTCACGCTGCACAGTCGCACAGACACTAGACAAACTTGGCAATTCAGCACTCATGAGAATAGTGCTTCTAAGAGATTCATACTCTAATGTGAGGCTACTGAGCACATCAAAAAATTTATCCTCCTCAACTCTCTTTAAGAGAATTTTTGCATCAGTTGTATGAGGACGATATGTATCCAATTCATCCCACTTCTTTTTTAAATAACCAAAATGCTCAGTAAAACTTTTCGTACCTTGTGCAGCCCCAGCAATCTCACGCTTCAGCTCAAACACCCGAGCAGCATTATTCCGTAAGCCATACAGACTAGCAACAGACTTCCATAAATCCTTTGCAGATTCTGAAAACGAGAAAATTTCCGAAATATGTGGTTCTATCGACTGGAGAAGCCACGTGCGAACCAGTTGATCATCAGCAATCCAATCTTCATACTTTGGATCTTTAGCATCTGGACAAGTACTATTCTTACCAATCTACCCAGACTTTCTTTTACCTCCAAGAGCAAGAGCAGCATCCCTAGACCAGCTGACATAATTGACATCATTCAGCAAGACAGAGGTTAAACGCAAACTAGTATTTTGATCTGATTGTGCCATAGTAAACACACAGAGAAACGAAACTTGATTACAGAGAAACGGCCAGGATCGTTAACGATCCCCTGATACCATGTTGTTATGTATAAGATGTTATGCAGTATGCATGAGAAGTTATGCAGTATGCATAAGAGGTTATGCAGTATGCATAAGATGTTATGCAGTCAATATTGGATCTGCATAAGATGTTATGCAGTTAACTAAAACAGATTAAAAGAAGAAACACAATTTAACGTGGTTCGGCTATAGCCTACGTCCACGGGAGAAGAATGATTAGGGTTTCTTATTATCGATGGAGGTTTTACAAGACGTGTATATATATATCCTATACATGCCACATATTCGTATAGATAGCAACATATCTAGAGAATATTTTCTTGCAGTGTAAGCCAATCCAAATAGAGAAACCAAATATTCTCCTTTGTTCCAACAGCTACACCTGATGACAACAAGTTTTATATAAATTTTTCAAATTCCATCTGTAATTGGGATGTTATTTTTCACTAATCTGATAGTTTTTTCTTCTTTTTGCTTTATCTACCTCTTGTAAATCATTGTATATTCTTCTTTTCTCAATAAAATTCTCCTTTCTAATCAAAAAAAAAAAAGAAAAGAATTTTCTATTATGCAGATTTAAGATCCAAAAATTTAATACAAATGAAAATTTCCGTGACCCTCTCAAATTTTAGATTAGGCAAAAAAGTTAGAGCCAGCTAGTATTTTCTCCTTATCCGAATCTTCGACTTTGATCATACAACCAAACAGAAAAATCGAAATGGCCAGACAATCTATTAGCCTCTTGGAAAGTGCTCTTTCAGTATTTCTTGTTCAGCTTGATCTCGGCTTTTTCAAAAAATAGAAAACAAAATATTGAAGAATTCTAAGTATAGTAGTATAAGTGATTAGTACCTAAGTACAAAAAAAACATGTGTCACTGACAGTTAATATGCCATCAGTGATTAGTTTATATCAAATTTTTTTGTTTTGATACGGAATTCTGTATCTATTGATACAGATAGAAAGTGAAACACGCTTACTGTTGTCTTTTCTTTCTAATTTTATATAAACAAAAGTTGTGGCATTTTGTAATCAAATTCATTACTGGGCAGTTGAGATTCGATCGAGATGATAAAATCATATCTATCATCGTTCCAATTTAGAATAAACAAACATACCAGGCTTCTGATAATTTCTTTCTTGCTGGTCCATTGCTAGTGGCTCTTACTCTGTATTTTCCCGTTTTCCATTCAACAACAAAAAAGAAAAAGCATGACGATCGTGGGTAATGGGATCCTAGGATCCGCACATAGTGGTTGTTCTCATCATCTTGCGTTGCAATAATATCACGGGTCTAACCTTACGTGTCTTGCAATAATGTATAATCTCGTGAACATGTATGGGGAATGCATGGTGATCACGGATGGTTCTATCTACTGAATAAGTTGAGTTGGGTTGTTGTTTAACAAAAGAAGAAAAAAGAGAAGAAGACAGTAAAATATAAAAGTAACAAAGTAAGTTGAGATATTTGATTAGACGAAACAATACCTAACCATTAAAAGTTCTTTTGTTTGCTAGGTGAAAACAAAGGAAACCAGTCCTCGATAATCTAGAATGTTGTCAACGTATCTTATCGTTCTTGGGCACTTGCATAATGCAAGCTGAACCCACGGCTAAGCAAGTTATTGGTGTAGTGAGAAGAATTTTCTATGCTTGGGATTTAGATCTAAAAGTTTAGAAACATTTTTCCCTCTCAAATTTTAGATATGGCAAAAATTTTAGATATGGCAAAAGAAGAGGATGGTTCAAACATGATTGCAAAATGAAGTAAGCATGTTTCATGGTCTGTAATTGATTGGTATATACAGACCATGAAATATGCTTATTTCATTTTGTATTGATTGGTATATACAGACCATAAAACATGCTTACTTCATTTAGTAATCAAATTCATTACTGGGCAGTTGAGCGTCTAGTATTTTTTGTCAGATTGGCTCTTGTTGAGCATCGGTTATGTTTCTTGTCTTGTAGGCTCTTTTTGAGCATTTATTTCTTTGATTGTCCTATAGACTGGCTCTTGTTGAGTGTCTTACATACAGGCTCTTGTTGAGTGTCTTATACAATCTGTACATGTTTGTTTACTTGTTCAGATTGAGGAGGTATATTAGAGTATGTTCTGTATAGTCAAGTCAGCTAATATTGACTTGACTTAAGTCAATGATTTGGAGGTAGTGGTGGATAACCACATCCAAGTAGGTGGTGATGGTGCTTATTATTTATTTATTTATTTATTTATTTTATGATCGTGAAAGAGAGAGTACTATATTGAAGAAATAAGAATTATTGCAATCAAACCGGAAACTAAAAATTACATGGAGATAAACTTCCGATTGGAAGAGTAAAATATAAAATGAGATAACCCAAAAATATCTCTTACAACTGTAAGAACAGGAAGCCCATGAGACACAACACAACCTCTTCAAAGCCTAAAAACAAGATCCCAGATGAAACCCTAATTAGACACAGTTGCGCTGCCACCAGTGCAAACCCTCCGGTTGATTTTCTGACTAAGTACCATCAGAAATCGGCACCTTTGACGATTAATAACTGATGATGGTGCTTATGGATACCCTAGTGGTAGGTAACCTGAAAAACAAGATCGATCCAAATGAACCCCAATCGGTTCTTACAAACATCTGAAACAACATATAATAACTTAGTACCGCCATCAAGCAGAGGTCGCCGTACGAGCATATAATAGCCCTACCGCTTGCCTCCACAATCCACAGATCAAGAGAAAGACACCAAAATGGCCAAATCTAAGCTAAAACATAAAAAAAAAAAAAAAAAAAAAAAAAAACAGATCGCTAACCTATCAACTAAACTGAACACCCTTTTTTTTTATTGGTTAGTAAACCGAACACCTCTCCTCCGATTCGTCCAAAAAAAGGACAGATCTGAGGAAAAGAACAGGTTTAAGCGCTAGGGTTTGAAGTGTTAAAGAGAGGGTATTATATGGGAGAGAGAGGGTCTGTATGCGTTTTCAACAGAAACAATCAAACCTTAAACTAAGATAAGAGAATATAATCAACAAGTTCAACGCCATAAATTCGGTTGAAGACAAACAAACCTTAAACTAAGTTTTTGATATATAACAAAAACAAAAGTTAAAATAATCATGAAACAAGTTTGAAAACATATCAAAAGTTACAATAATCAAACATAACTACGAAAATACAAAAGAAGCGCCAAATTCTCTTTCCGTGGCAGTAAAAGTGGAGGTGATGGTAGTCATGTTGGCACTTCTGCTAGTGGCCCTTCTATGGTTCCACTTCTTGCCCTGCATCAAGCTACGCTCGACCCGTATCAAAAACCGAAACCGAGTCATTTGTCCAAATATTTTTAAATCACGGTTCAAATGGACGAGTAAAAAATAATTTGGGTGAAATGGCCAAAAAAATAAATAGTAAGTATGAAACTGGTTTCATCATAGCTTAAATTTAAAAAATAATAAGGATGAAACCGGATACATCCTGTGTAAATTAAAAATAAGAAAAAATATTTGAAAATGGGCACGATGAAACTGGTTACATCCTGCCTATTTTTACATTTTTGTCCATTTAAACAATATCAAAATCTAACTGTCCATTTCACCCAGGAATTATTGATTTTGGTCTTTTTAACCAATTTTGTGCGCAAAATAACACTACACCCTAAGAGCGAAACAGAAAGAATTATGAGAACATAAAGGCTCTTTGATACAAGCGAACATGACAAACAGTACAAATACGCGCCACCCATTAAAAATAAGTAAATCAAATACAGGAGGACACAAGCATACATTTCCTTATCAGAGAGAGAGAGAGAGAGATAATACAAACACAACAAATTTATTATTCAACAGACAATTACATCTGATATGACTTCGCAGTCATTCTGGAAATGCCTCTATGATGGAAGGAAATGCTGGAATTGGAATTATATTGAAGCGAGGGAAGCCTGCATTGTTCAATAACGTCTTCCATTCGACTTCAGTTCTTTCTTTTCCACCCGAAGTATGTGCTATCATCAGTAGATCAAATGCAAATCCTGTGTTATCGAATGAACCACCTCCATCTGGTCGAAGTACACAATCTACAATAATTACTTTCCCATTCTTCTTCTTTGCTATTGCTTTATGACAATTTTTCAAGATCTTTACACAGTCTTCGTCACCCCAGTCGTGCAATATCCACTGCATCCGACACACCACATAAATTAGATTCTATATAAATTCTTAGTAAAAACTGGCCATATTTGGCATCTAACTGCAAAATCAGCTACAAGTTATGGTTTCATAAGCAAATAAAAAAAGTGAGCTAACCTTCATGATGACAGCATCAGCTTCTGCAATATGAACAAACATATCACCGCCAACATGCTCAACTCCTTGTTGTTCAGGTGCCGTAGCTACTACATGAGGTAGATCAAAATTAATACCTCTAATATGAGGATTAGCCTTAACAATCTCGGAGATCATTATCCCAGTCCCACCACCAACATCAACCAGTGATTCGATCCCATTGAATCCATCTTTGTACTTGACCAACACCGCGTCGATTATTATCTCTGCTGTACATCTCATTGCATCGTTAAAGAGGTGATTAAATTGTGGATTAGCTAAGGCACAATCCCAAATCTCAACTCCATGAGCCTTCTCAAAAGGAAAACCACCTTCTTTAACACATTTTCCCATATATTGCCATGGTTTAAGTAGCCATGGATCAAGTTGCGCTAAAAGAAGCGGTGATAAATTAAATTGAGAGTCTCTCAATAACCATCTGGATGATGGAGTTAAATCATAGTAAATTTGACTGCTTTCTTCATCAACATGTAAAGAAAATATGCGCTTGCGAACCAACAATCTCATTACACGGGTAAGATAGTCGATATTCGGAGATGATGATGATGATGATGATGTGGTTGTTGAGAAGTTGTTAATGATCTCTGACACTGTGATGGGACGACCATAAGAGTTTATGATATCTGGTATACCAAGTTCAACTGCACATTTCAATGCCATTGAATCGACAAATGCATATATGTGCTCCCACATTTCTATTTGCCCTTTGAATCGTTTTTCTTCTTCACGAGTATGATCCATCTCTATGTTGGCTAATTGATCAGAGAGATCTGATTTCCTAATATAATGTCACTCTAGCTTTCTTGCTAATTACTGAACTGATGGACACCACAGAAATGAGGGGATATAATGGCTCCTTAGACTAACTCGGACTTGGAAAAAGTACTCTTTATTCATACCACAACCAACCCCCCCGTCTTATTCTTTTTATTATAAGGGCAAAAAAGACAACCAAACAAAAGGTCTTAAAGTTGACACATAATTACACATGGTTATCCTAGGGTTTCTCCAATGGTAAATGTGGATTTTTTCTATGTGGCTTCACTTTAAAGACATCCTTTAGGTATAAAATCGTAATTTTAAATGATTATTGTAGAACGATTATCTACAAAGTTAGGCCAGGCTTCCCCGCCGGTAAAATAATAAATAAAAAAAACGATTATCTACAATGTTAGGTCAGGCTTCCCCAACGATAAAAGAAAAAAAAAAAAGTTGATTTTTTATTAAGTTGATTTTTTATTAACAGAAAATGATTTTTCTGTTCTTCAATTTTGAAAGGAAAAAGAAAAAGAATGAGGGATGTTGTCGATGTTCAGATAGATAAAGTGACTATCTATACCTAGGATTTATGACCACGATTACCTCCAAAAAATATCAAACGTCTATTATTCACCGTGATATTTAAGCTAGTATTACAGGTACTTACCCCAGAACCGGTCACTGTATGATCGGGATTGAAATTTGAGAACCGGTTCATGTACCGTTCACTTCGATTCTGGTACCGTTTCAGTCCGATTTTTTCGATTCCAGACCGGTACGTGGACTCAGGGCGGGTTCTTGTGCATCCTTACTCGGACCTAGTTAATACTACATCCGTTTTTTAGGTAAAAATGAAAAAGTGGAAGTATCATTTTTCTTAAAACGGAGGGAGTATATTATTGTATTATAAGGGCAAAAAAGACAACCAAACAAAAGGTCTTAAAGTTGGCACATAATTACATATGGTTATCCTAGAGTTTCTCCAATGGTAAATGTGGATGTTTCCTATGTGGCTTCACTTTTAAGACATCCTCTAGGCATAAAATCGTAAATATTAGGAGAAAGTAAATTTTATCTCCAACCCATAGAGTGTTGTATCCTTCTTTTACTTATTTATAGGTGAATAATTGGTTAAAATTAATTTCATTTTTGTTTTTAATGATTTTATTAATAAAAGTGTGACTATGATGGGAAGACATCCTCTAAGTGAATGTCTAAAACTAGAGGTTTACTTAGAGGATGTCTAACTTTTTTTTTGCCACATCATCCTCATATCAACGGGTTGGAAATGATTTTTTATAAAAATGGTTGTGTATCCTATGTGGATGAAGACTTTTTCCTTCACACACATTCCATTGGAGAAGCTCTTACAGAGGTTGCTACAATAATTTACAATGATTATTGTAGAACGATTATCTACAATGTTAGGCCAGGCTTCCCCGCCGGTAAAATAATAATAAAAAAAAACGATTATCTACAATGTTAGGTCAGGCTTCCCAACGATAAAAAAAGAAAAAATAAAGTTGATTTTTTATTAACAGAAAATAATTTTTATGTTCTTCAATTTTAAAAGGAAAAAGAAAAAGAATGAGGGATGTTGTCGATGTTCAGATAGATAAAGTGACTATCTATACCTAGGATTTATGACCACGATTACCTCCAATTAAAATATCAAACGTTTATTATTTACATTAATTCATAAAGATCTCTCTATCAAAAAACAAGAGGAAATCAAAATCATTTGGGGTGGGGGACCTTCAATTAAGAGGTCGTTGGAAGTGGTCCGTCACTTCCTTGAAGTGGGACGCTCAGTTAAGATCAGCATTTTAAAGTCTGACCATGATGTGTAACAATATGGAGTACATGATGATGTATGACATTATTGTCGTATCAAGGGGTGGTAATAGATCTAGAGGTTTGTACGATTCATATTTACCCTCCGACTTTGAGCACCCTTCTCACAAACTGACAAACAAAACAACATACATGGAAGACTAAGACGGCCGTTATGTCATGTTTTCTCTTCATTCACAGAGAATGCAAGTGAGGATCATCGTGGAATTAGTGATTCAGGTGATTCGATTAAAACCTTGGATAGATTTTTCTTATCGTTTTTAAATTTGTTGATATTTGGTGAATCTAAACATATACCAATTCGATTTCTCTGTAAATTTGTTTGGTATTTGTGTTTTGAGAATCTAGGATTCAATTTAGATTTGCGTTTTTGAGATGGATTTATGTTTATAGGCGCTATTTCTCCTGTGTTTGGTTTAGTTTCCTAATTTTATTGTTTTTTGTTACTGGGAAACCCTAAATAGGTGAGTTAATGCTTTATTTGTGCTTTGTGAATCTGGAATTTGCTTAATTGTGGAATGTTTTCAGTTGATTCATTGGATGATAACAATATAAAATTTGACTACTGATAATTTGCATAACTGTGTTCGTAAGTACCTTGAATCGCAGCTGAAAGTTGTTTCAATGAGGTTGTAGTTTGCTCATTATATTTTATTTTAGTTTTGAACTTTAATGGGAGGAATGTTGGTACTTACCAGGAATCATCAATGATCAATAGGTACTCTTGTAAATCCTGTATTTTATGGTATCAGTAGGTACTCTTGTAAGCGATTTCAATTGCTCGTTGTGTGAATATGAACATCAAGCAGACCACCCTCAGCTGCATTACCCCCTAAGACCGAAACAAAGTAGCACCCAAACCATCTTGTACTCCAAAACTCCATCCATTGTAACCTATATTTTATTTTAGTTTCTTGCTTGTACCAGCCTCAAGCCAGGGATGATTTGGCTTTTCTTGGCGAAAAGAGTAGTGAATTTGTGTCCTGGTATTACGTTGTACCTCAAATTCTTTTCAATAATAAATTATTTTACAGTACCAGGTGGATAATTAAGAAGGAGTTAAACATAAAATTGCAGAAGAGCAAAGTTCTAGGAGATATGTAGCGGATGAGGTTAATCGTCATGATATGGAAATTTATTTGGTGGTGAGAAGAACGTTGGATACGGGGCAGAGAAATTAAGGTTGGCACTGGCCTTATTTGACATTAGCTGTGTTGCAATGATACGGATACGGTATTGGATACAAGATACAAATACGCTACTATGATACATCAACTTGAAAAACTAAAATACGGTGATACGACATATTAATAATTTAGCATAAATATATTATATAAGATAGAAACTTAACAAAAGTCTGGATAAGAAGGAAGAAAGTCTAGAGCAAGATCAGTGGACAGATTTGGAACTAATATTTTATCACTATAGTTAAAACTTCTCATAGAATCTAGTAATATATCTAAATTTTCTAATATTAAGTTATTGACATCTAATATTTAGTCAAAGTTTTCTAACTGAGTTGTATCTTGAATTATTCAGAGTATTAGTACGCGTATCCGTATAAATACGTATCGATAAGGCTGGATCTTTTTTTTAGGCGTATCGTTGTAACACAGGACATTAGTTATCTGAATTTAAATTTATTTTTGACTTCTCATCTAACTTGAGCAACTGGATACTGTTCCGCAGATTGTCAAGATACCCGTGAGATGTTCCTCGACATCAGTCTTCAGTGGAGAGAATATTAGGTTCTGCGAGTTCACAATCTGCAATGGCAGGTACTGTACATCTTTTTGATTGTCATCAGGTTGAGAGTGTCAAATACTATCTCTTGTGATTAATCTTTCGATTGTCATATAACAATACTTAACCTCTGGTCATTAATAAGGAAAATGGTGCTCAAGGTACTTGTCTGTCTACCCACGACTCAGTTCATCATTAAGTCTAGCATTAGTGTTTCTCTTATGTTCTTATTTATAGTCTTTATCTTTATCAGCTTTAATTTAAATGTGTCACTTGTACGAACTTGATTATGATTTTCAACTCCCAGTATAGTGAAGGGTCTGCTTTAAAAGAAGGCGTACAAAATACTCCCCGTTAGTCTCGTGGTTGTTATGGTTTCTGCAAGTTTCATTCTCCGTAGTCTCATGTTGTAAAGCTCGAACCTGATTGAGATAAATCAGTACTCAGCAAAAATGTGTATTTTCGCATATTTTCTGTTCAATGACATTATTTGCCATTTATATATAATTTTGGATTTTGTTTATATCAGTTATAATTTGAATTACAGGTGCAGGAATGGCTCTTGTTGAGTGTCTTACATACTGGCTCTTGTTGAGTGTCTTATACAATCTGTACCTGTTTGTTTACTTGTTCAGATTGAGGAGGTATATTAGAGTATGTTCTGTATAGTCAAGTCAGCTAATATTGACTTGACTTAAGTCAATGATTTGGAGGTAGTGGTGGATAACCACATCCAAGTAGGTGGTGATGGTGCTTATTATTTATTTATTTATTTATTTTATGATCGTGAAAGAGAGAGTACTATATTGAAGAAATAAGAATTATTGCAATCAAACCGGAAACTAAAAATTACATGGAGATAAACTTCCGATTGGAAGAGTAAAATATAAAATGAGATAGCCCAAAAATATCTCTTACAACTGTAAGAACAGGAAGCCCATGAGACACAACACAACCTCTTCAAAGCCTAAAAACAAGATCCCAGATGAAACCCTAATTAGACACAGTTGCGCTGCCACCAGTGCAAACCCTCCGGTTGATTTTCTGACTAAGTACCATCAGAAATCGGCACCTTTGACGATTAATAACTGATGATGGTGCTTATGGATACCCTAGTGGTAGGTAACCTGAAAAACAAGATCGATCCAAATGAACCCCAATCGGTTCTTACAAACATCTGAAACAACATATAATAACTTAGTACCGCCATCAAGCAGAGGTCGCCGTACGAGCATATAATAGCCCTACCGCTTGCCTCCACAATCCACAGATCAAGAGAAAGACACCAAAATGGCCAAATCTAAGCTAAAACATAAAAAAAAAAAAAAAAAAAAAAAAAAAAAAAAAAAAAAAGATCGCTAACCTATCAACTAAACTGAACACCCTTTTTTTTTATTGGTTAGTAAACCGAACACCTCTCCTCCGATTCGTCCAAAAAAAGGACAGATCTGAGGAAAAGAACAGGTTTAAGCGCTAGGGTTTGAAGTGTTAAAGAGAGGGTATTATATGGGAGAGAGAGGGTCTGTATGCGTTTTCAACAGAAACAATCAAACCTTAAACTAAGATAAGAGAATATAATCAACAAGTTCAACGCCATAAATTCGGTTGAAGACAAACAAACCTTAAACTAAGTTTTTGATATATAACAAAAACAAAAGTTAAAATAATCATGAAACAAGTTTGAAAACATATCAAAAGTTACAATAATCAAACATAACTACGAAAATACAAAAGAAGCGCCAAATTCTCTTTCCGTGGCAGTAAAAGTGGAGGTGATGGTAGTCATGTTGGCACTTCTGCTAGTGGCCCTTCTATGGTTCCACTTCTTGCCCTGCATCAAGCTACGCTCGACCCGTATCAAAAACCGAAACCGAGTCATTTGTCCAAATATTTTTAAATCACGGTTCAAATGGAACGAGTAAAAATAATTTGGGTGAAATGGCCAAAAAAATAAATAGTAAGTATGAAACTGGTTTCATCATAGCTTAAATTTAAAAAATAATAAGGATGAAACCGGATACATACTGTGTAAATTAAAAATAAGAAAAAATATTTGAAAATGGGCACGATGAAACTGGTTACATCCTGCCTATTTTTACATTTTTGTCCATTTAAACAGTATCAAAATCTAACTGTCCATTTCACCCAGGAATTATTGATTTTGGTCTTTTTAACCAATTTTGTGCGCAAAATAACACTACACCCTAAGAGGGAAACAGAAAGAATTATGAGAACATAAAGGCTCTTTGATACAAGCGAACATGACAAACAGTACAAATACGCGCCACCCATTAAAAATAAGTAAATCAAATACAGGAGGACACAAGCATACATTTCCTTATCAGAGAGAGAGAGAGAGAGATAATACAAACACAACAAATTTATTATTCAACAGACAATTACATCTGATATGACTTCGCAGTCATTCTGGAAATGCCTCTATGATGGAAGGAAATGCTGGAATTGGAATTATATTGAAGCGAGGGAAGCCTGCATTGTTCAATAACGTCTTCCATTCGACTTCAGTTCTTTCTTTTCCACCCGAAGTATGTGCTATCATCAGTAGATCAAATGCAAATCCTGTGTTATCGAATGAACCACCTCCATCTGGTCGAAGTACACAATCTACAATAATTACTTTCCCATTCTTCTTCTTTGCTATTGCTTTATGACAATTTTTCAAGATCTTTACACAGTCTTCGTCACCCCAGTCGTGCAATATCCACTGCATCCGACACACATAAATTAGATTCTATATAAATTCTTAGTAAAAACTGGCCATATTTGGCATCTAACTGCAAAATCAGCTACAAGTTATGGTTTCATAAGCAAATAAAAAAGTGAGCTAACCTTCATGATGACAGCATCAGCTTCTGCAATATGAACAACATATCACCGCCAACATGCTCAACTCCTTGTTGTTCAGGTGCCGTAGCTACTACATGAGGTAGATCAAAATTAATACCTCTAATATGAGGATTAGCCTTAACAATCTCGGAGATCATTATCCCAGTCCCACCACCAACATCAACCAGTGATTCGATCCCATTGAATCCATCTTTGTACTTGACCAACACCGCGTCGATTATTATCTCTGCTGTACATCTCATTGCATCGTTAAAGAGGTGATTAATTGTGGATTAGCTAAGGCACAATCCCAAATCTCAACTCCATGAGCCTTCTCAAAAGGAAAACCACCTTCTTTAACACATTTTCCCATATATTGCCATGGTTTAAGTAGCCATGGATCAAGTTGCGCTAAAAGAAGCGGTGATAAATTAAATTGAGAGTCTCTCAATAACCATCTGGATGATGGAGTTAAATCATAGTAAATTTGACTGCTTTCTTCATCAACATGTAAAGAAAATATGCGCTTGCGAACCAACAATCTCATTACACGGGTAAGATAGTCGATATTCGGAGATGATGATGATGATGATGATGTGGTTGTTGAGAAGTTTTTAATGATCTCTGACACTGTGATGGGACGACCATAAGAGTTTATGATATCTGGTATACCAAGTTCAACTGCACATTTCAATGCCATTGAATCGACAAATGCATATATGTGCTCCCACATTTCTATTTGCCCTTTGAATCGTTTTTCTTCTTCACGAGTATGATCCATCTCTATGTTGGCTAATTGATCAGAGAGATCTGATTTCCTAATATAATGTCACTCTAGCTTTCTTGCTAATTACTGAACTGATGGACACCACAGAAATGAGGGGATATAATGGCTCCTTAGACTAACTCGGACTTGGAAAAAGTACTCTTTATTCATACCACAACCAACCACCCCCGTCTTATTCTTTTTATTATAAGGGCAAAAAAGACAACCAAACAAAAGGTCTTAAAGTTGACACATAATTACACATGGTTATCCTAGGGTTTCTCCAATGGTAAATGTGGATTTTTTCTATGTGGCTTCACTTTAAAGACATCCTTTAGGTATAAAATCGTAATTTTAAATGATTATTGTAGAACGATTATCTACAAAGTTAGGCCAGGCTTCCCCGCCGGTAAAATATATAAATAAAAAAACGATTATCTACAATGTTAGGTCAGGCTTCCCAACGATAAAAGAAAAAAAAAAAAGTTGATTTTTTATTAAGTTGATTTTTTATTAACAGAAAATGATTTTTCTGTTCTTCAATTTTGAAAGGAAAAAGAAAAAGAATGAGGGATGTTGTCGATGTTCAGATAGATAAAGTGACTATCTATACCTAGGATTTATGACCACGATTACCTCCAATTAAAATATCAAACGTCTATTATTCACCGTGATATTTAAGCTAGTACTTACAGGTACTTACCCCAGAACCGGTCACTGTATGATCGGGATTGAAATTTGAGAACCGGTTCATGTACCGTTCACTTCGATTCTGGTACCGTTTCAGTCCGATTTTTTCGATTCCAGACCGGTACGTGGACTCAGGGCGGGTTCTTGTGCATCCTTACTCGGACCTAGTTAATACTACATCCGTTTTTTAGGTAAAAATGAAAAAGTGGAAGTATCATTTTTCTTAAAACGGAGGGAGTATATTATTGTATATTATAAGGGCAAAAAAGACAACCAAACAAAAGGTCTTAAAGTTGGCACATAATTACATATGGTTATCCTAGAGTTTCTCCAATGGTAAATGTGGATGTTTCCTATGTGGCTTCACTTTTAAGACATCCTCTAGGCATAAAATCGTAAATATTAGGAGAAAGTAAATTTTATCTCCAACCCATAGAGTGTTGTATCCTTCTTTTACTTATTTATAGGTGAATAATTGGTTAAAATTAATTTCATTTTTGTTTTTAATGATTTTTATTAATAAAAGTGTGACTATGATGGGAAGACATCCTCTAAGTGAATGTCTAAAACTAGAGGTTTACTTAGAGGATGTCTAACTTTTTTTTTGCCACATCATCCTCATATCAACGGGTTGGAAATGATTTTTTATAAAAATGGTTGTGTATCCTATGTGGATGAAGACTTTTTCCTTCACACACATTCCATTGGAGAAGCTCTTACAGAGGTTGCTACAATAATTTACAATGATTATTGTAGAACGATTATCTACAATGTTAGGCCAGGCTTCCCCGCCGGTAAAATAATAATAAAAAAAAACGATTATCTACAATGTTAGGTCAGGCTTCCCAACGATAAAAAAAGAAAAAATAAAGTTGATTTTTTATTAACAGAAAATAATTTTTATGTTCTTCAATTTTAAAAGGAAAAAGAAAAAGAATGAGGGATGTTGTCGATGTTCAGATAGATAAAGTGACTATCTATACCTAGGATTTATGACCACGATTACCTCCAATTAAAATATCAAACGTTTATTATTTACATTAATTCATAAAGATCTCTCTATCAAAAAACAAGAGGAAATCAAAATCATTTGGGGTGGGGGACCTTCAATTAAGAGGTCGTTGGAAGTGGTCCGTCACTTCCTTGAAGTGGGACGCTCAGTTAAGATCAGCATTTTAAAGTCTGACCATGATGTGTAACAATATGGAGTACATGATGATGTATGACATTATTGTCGTATCAAGGGGTGGTAATAGATCTAGAGGTTTGTACGATTCATATTTACCCTCCGACTTTGAGCACCCTTCTCACAAACTGACAAACAAAACAACATACATGGAAGACTAAGACGGCCGTTATGTCATGTTTTCTCTTCATTCACAGAGAATGCAAGTGAGGATCATCGTGGAATTAGTGATTCAGGTATGATTCGATTAAAACCTTGGATAGATTTTTCTTATCGTTTTTAAATTTGTTGATATTTGGTGAATCTAAACATATATACCAATTCGATTTCTCTGTAAATTTGTTTGGTATTTGTGTTTTGAGAATCTAGGATTCAATTTAGATTTGCGTTTTTGAGATGGATTTATGTTTATAGGCGCTATTTCTCCTGTGTTTGGTTTAGTTTCCTAATTTTATTGTTTTTTGTTACTGGGAAACCCTAAATAGGTGAGTTAATGCTTTATTTGTGCTTTGTGAATCTGGAATTTGCTTAATTGTGGAATGTTTTCAGTTGATTCATTGGATGATAACAATATAAAATTTGACTACTGATAATTTGCATAACTGTGTTCGTAAGTACCTTGAATCGCAGCTGAAAGTTGTTTCAATGAGGTTGTAGTTTGCTCATTATATTTTATTTTAGTTTTGAACTTTAAATGGGAGGAATGTTGGTACTTACCAGGAATCATCAATGATCAATAGGTACTCTTGTAAATCCTGTATTTTATGGTATCAGTAGGTACTCTTGTAAGCGATTTCAATTGCTCGTTGTGTGAATATGAACATCAAGCAGACCACCCTCAGCTGCATTACCCCCTAAGACCGAAACAAAGTAGCACCCAAACCATCTTGTACTCCAAAACTCCATCCATTGTAACCTATATTTTATTTTAGTTTTCTTGCTTGTACCAGCCTCAAGCCAGGGATGATTTGGAGGCTTTTCTTGGCGAAAAGAGTAGTGAATTTGTGTCCTGGTATTACGTTGTACCTCAAATTCTTTTCAATAATAAATTAATTTTACAGTACCAGGTGGATAATTAAGAAGGAGTTAAACATAAAATTGCAGAAGAGCAAAGTTCTAGGAGATATGTAGCGGATGAGGTTAATCGTCATGATATGGAAATTTATTTGGTGGTGAGAAGAACGTTGGATACGGGGCAGAGAAATTAAGGTTGGCACTGGCCTTATTTGACATTAGCTGTGTTGCAATGATACGGATACGGTATTGGATACAAGATACAAATACGCTACTATGATACATCAACTTGAAAAACTAAAATACGGTGATACGACATATTAATAATTTAGCATAAATATATTATATAGATAGAAACTTAACAAAAGTCTGGATAAGAAGGAAGAAAGTCTAGAGCAAGATCAGTGGACAGATTTGGAACTAATATTTTATCACTATAGTTAAAACTTCTCATAGAATCTAGTAATATCTAAATTTTCTAATATTAAGTTATTGACATCTAATATTTAGTCAAAGTTTTCTAACTGAGTTGTATCTTGAATTATTCAGAGTATTAGTACGCGTATCCGTATAAATACGTATCGATAAGGCTGGATCTTTTTTTTAGGCGTATCGTTGTAACACAGGACATTAGTTATCTGAATTTAAATTTATTTTTGACTTCTCATCTAACTTGAGCAACTGGATACTGTTCCGCAGATTGTCAAGATACCCGTGAGATGTTCCCTCGACATCAGTCTTCAGTGGAGAGAATATTAGGTTCTGCGAGTTCACAATCTGCAATGGCAGGTACTGTACATCTTTTTGATTGTCATCAGGTTGAGAGTGTCAAATACTATCTCTTGTGATTAATCTTTCGATTGTCATATAACAATACTTAACCTCTGGTCATTAATAAGGCAAATGGTGCTCAAGGTACTTGTCTGTCTACCCACGACTCAGTTCATCATTAAGTCTAGCATTAGTGTTTCTCTTATGTTCTTATTTATAGTCTTTATCTTTATCAGCTTTAATTTAAATGTGTCACTTGTACGAACTTGATTATGATTTTCAACTCCCAGTATAGTGAAGGGTCTTCTTTAAAAGAAGGCGTACAAAATACTCCCCGTTAGTCTCGTGGTTGTTATGGTTTCTGCAAGTTTCATTCTCCGTAGTCTCATGTTGTAAAGCTCGAACCTGATTGAGATAAATCAGTACTCAGCAAAAATGTGTATTTTCGCATATTTTCTGTTCAATGACATTATTTGCCATTTATATATAATTTTGGATTTTGTTTATATCAGTTATAATTTGAATTACAGGTGCAGGAATGGCTCTTGTTGAGTGTCTTACATACTGGCTCTTGTTGAGTGTCTTATACAATCTGTACCTGTTTGTTTACTTGTTCAGATTGAGGAGGTATATTAGAGTATGTTCTGTATAGTCAAGTCAGCTAATATTGACTTGACTCAAGTCAATGATTTGGAGGTAGTGGTGGATAACCACATCCAAGTAGGTGGTGATGGTGCTTATTATTTATTTATTTATTTATTTTATGATCGTGAAAGAGAGAGTACTATATTGAAGAAATAAGAATTATTGCAATCAAACCGGAAACTAAAAATTACATGGAGATAAACTTCCGATTGGAAGAGTAAAATATAAAATGAGATAGCCCAAAAATATCTCTTACAACTGTAAGAACAGGAAGCCCATGAGACACAACACAACCTCTTCAAAGCCTAAAAACAAGATCCCAGATGAAACCCTAATTAGACACAGTTGCGCTGCCACCAGTGCAAACCCTCCGGTTGATTTTCTGACTAAGTACCATCAGAAATCGGCACCTTTGACGATTAATAACTGATGATGGTGCTTATGGATACCCTAGTGGTAGGTAACCTGAAAAACAAGATCGATCCAAATGAACCCCAATCGGTTCTTACAAACATCTGAAACAACATATAATAACTTAGTACCGCCATCAAGCAGAGGTCGCCGTACGAGCATATAATAGCCCTACCGCTTGCCTCCACAATCCACAGATCAAGAGAAGACACCAAAATGGCCAAATCTAAGCTAAAACATAAAAAAAAAAAAAAAAAAAAAAAAAAAAAAAAAAGATCGCTAACCTATCAACTAAACTGAACACCCTTTTTTTTTATTGGTTAGTAAACCGAACACCTCTCCTCCGATTCGTCCAAAAAAGGACAGATCTGAGGAAAAGAACAGGTTTAAGCGCTAGGGTTTGAAGTGTTAAAGAAGGGTATTATATGGGAGAGAGAGGGTCTGTATGCGTTTTCAACAGAAACAATCAAACCTTAAACTAAGATAAGAGAATATAATCAACAAGTTCAACGCCATAAATTCGGTTGAAGACAAACAAACCTTAAACTAAGTTTTTGATATATAACAAAAACAAAAGTTAAAATAATCATGAAACAAGTTTGAAAACATATCAAAAGTTACAATAATCAAATAACTACGAAAATACAAAAGAAGCGCCAAATTCTCTTTCCGTGGCAGTAAAAGTGGAGGTGATGGTAGTCATGTTGGCACTTCTGCTAGTGGCCCTTCTATGGTTCCACTTCTTGCCCTGCATCAAGCTACGCTCGACCCGTATCAAAAACCGAAACCGAGTCATTTGTCCAAATATTTTTAAATCACGGTTCAAATGGACGAGTAAAAATAATTTGGGTGAAATGGCCAAAAAAATAATAGTAAGTATGAAACTGGTTTCATCATAGCTTAAATTTAAAAAATAATAAGGATGAAACCGGATACATACTGTGTAAATTAAAAATAAGAAAAAATATTTGAAAATGGGCACGATGAAACTGGTTACATCCTGCCTATTTTTACATTTTTGTCCATTTAAACAGTATCAAAATCTAACTGTCCATTTCACCCAGGAATTATTGATTTTGGTCTTTTTAACCAATTTTGTGCGCAAAATAACACTACACCCTAAAGGAAACAGAAAGAATTATGAGAACATAAAGGCTCTTTGATACAAGCGAACATGACAAACAGTACAAATACGCGCCACCCATTAAAAATAAGTAAATCAAATACAGGAGGACACAAGCATACATTTCCTTATCAGAGAGAGAGAGAGAGATAATACAAACACAACAAATTTATTATTCAACAGACAATTACATCTGATATGACTTCGCAGTCATTCTGGAAATGCCTCTATGATGGAAGGAAATGCTGGAATTGGAATTATATTGAAGCGAGGGAAGCCTGCATTGTTCAATAACGTCTTCCATTCGACTTCAGTTCTTTCTTTTCCACCCGAAGTATGTGCTATCATCAGTAGATCAAATGCAAATCCTGTGTTATCGAATGAACCACCTCCATCTGGTCGAAGTACACAATCTACAATAATTACTTTCCCATTCTTCTTCTTTGCTATTGCTTTATGACAATTTTTCAAGATCTTTACACAGTCTTCGTCACCCCAGTCGTGCAATATCCACTGCATCCGACACACCACATAAATTAGATTCTATATAAATTCTTAGTAAAAACTGGCCATATTTGGCATCTAACTGCAAAATCAGCTACAAGTTATGGTTTCATAAGCAAATAAAAAAGTGAGCTAACCTTCATGATGACAGCATCAGCTTCTGCAATATGAACAAACATATCACCGCCAACATGCTCAACTCCTTGTTGTTCAGGTGCCGTAGCTACTACATGAGGTAGATCAAAATTAATACCTCTAATATGAGGATTAGCCTTAACAATCTCGGAGATCATTATCCCAGTCCCACCACCAACATCAACCAGTGATTCGATCCCATTGAATCCATCTTTGTACTTGACCAACACCGCGTCGATTATTATCTCTGCTGTACATCTCATTGCATCGTTAAAGAGGTGATTAAATTGTGGATTAGCTAAGGCACAATCCCAAATCTCAACTCCATGAGCCTTCTCAAAAGGAAAACCACCTTCTTTAACACATTTTCCCATATATTGCCATGGTTTAAGTAGCCATGGATCAAGTTGCGCTAAAAGAAGCGGTGATAAATTAAATTGAGAGTCTCTCAATAACCATCTGGATGATGGAGTTAAATCATAGTAAATTTGACTGCTTTCTTCATCAACATGTAAAGAAAATATGCGCTTGCGAACCAACAATCTCATTACACGGGTAAGATAGTCGATATTCGGAGATGATGATGATGATGATGATGTGGTTGTTGAGAAGTTGTTAATGATCTCTGACACTGTGATGGGACGACCATAAGAGTTTATGATATCTGGTATACCAAGTTCAACTGCACATTTCAATGCCATTGAATCGACAAATGCATATATGTGCTCCCACATTTCTATTTGCCCTTTGAATCGTTTTTCTTCTTCACGAGTATGATCCATCTCTATGTTGGCTAATTGATCAGAGAGATCTGATTTCCTAATATAATGTCACTCTAGCTTTCTTGCTAATTACTGAACTGATGGACACCACAGAAATGAGGGGATATAATGGCTCCTTAGACTAACTCGGACTTGGAAAAAGTACTCTTTATTCATACCACAACCAACCACCCCCGTCTTATTCTTTTTATTATAAGGGCAAAAAAGACAACCAAACAAAAGGTCTTAAAGTTGACACATAATTACACATGGTTATCCTAGGGTTTCTCCAATGGTAAATGTGGATTTTTTCTATGTGGCTTCACTTTAAAGACATCCTTTAGGTATAAAATCGTAATTTTAAATGATTATTGTAGAACGATTATCTACAAAGTTAGGCCAGGCTTCCCCGCCGGTAAAATAATAAATAAAAAAAACGATTATCTACAATGTTAGGTCAGGCTTCCCCAACGATAAAAGAAAAAAAAAAAAGTTGATTTTTTTATTAAGTTGATTTTTTATTAACAGAAAATGATTTTTCTGTTCTTCAATTTTGAAAGGAAAAAGAAAAAGAATGAGGGATGTTGTCGATGTTCAGATAGATAAAGTGACTATCTATACCTAGGATTTATGACCACGATTACCTCCAATTAAAATATCAAACGTCTATTATTCACCGTGATATTTAAGCTAGTACTTACAGGTACTTACCCCAGAACCGGTCACTGTATGATCGGGATTGAAATTTGAGAACCGGTTCATGTACCGTTCACTTCGATTCTGGTACCGTTTCAGTCCGATTTTTTCGATTCCAGACCGGTACGTGGACTCAGGGCGGGTTCTTGTGCATCCTTACTCGGACCTAGTTAATACTACATCCGTTTTTTAGGTAAAAATGAAAAAGTGGAAGTATCATTTTTCTTAAAACGGAGGGAGTATATTATTGTATATTATAAGGGCAAAAAAGACAACCAAACAAAAGGTCTTAAAGTTGGCACATAATTACATATGGTTATCCTAGAGTTTCTCCAATGGTAAATGTGGATGTTTCCTATGTGGCTTCACTTTTAAGACATCCTCTAGGCATAAAATCGTAAATATTAGGAGAAAGTAAATTTTATCTCCAACCCATAGAGTGTTGTATCCTTCTTTTACTTATTTATAGGTGAATAATTGGTTAAAATTAATTTCATTTTTGTTTTTAATGATTTTTATTAATAAAAGTGTGACTATGATGGGAAGACATCCTCTAAGTGAATGTCTAAAACTAGAGGTTTACTTAGAGGATGTCTAACTTTTTTTTTGCCACATCATCCTCATATCAACGGGTTGGAAATGATTTTTATAAAAATGGTTGTGTATCCTATGTGGATGAAGACTTTTTCCTTCACACACATTCCATTGGAGAAGCTCTTACAGAGGTTGCTACAATAATTTACAATGATTATTGTAGAACGATTATCTACAATGTTAGGCCAGGCTTCCCCGCCGGTAAATAATAATAAAAAAAAACGATTATCTACAATGTTAGGTCAGGCTTCCCAACGATAAAAAAAGAAAAAATAAAGTTGATTTTTTATTAACAGAAAATAATTTTTATGTTCTTCAATTTTAAAAGGAAAAAGAAAAAGAATGAGGGATGTTGTCGATGTTCAGATAGATAAAGTGACTATCTATACCTAGGATTTATGACCACGATTACCTCCAATTAAAATATCAAACGTTTATTATTTACATTAATTCATAAAGATCTCTCTATCAAAAAACAAGAGGAAATCAAAATCATTTGGGGTGGGGGACCTTCAATTAAGAGGTCGTTGGAAGTGGTCCGTCACTTCCTTGAAGTGGGACGCTCAGTTAAGATCAGCATTTTAAAGTCTGACCATGATGTGTAACAATATGGAGTACATGATGATGTATGACATTATTGTCGTATCAAGGGGTGGTAATAGATCTAGAGGTTTGTACGATTCATATTTACCCTCCGACTTTGAGCACCCTTCTCACAAACTGACAAACAAAACAACATACATGGAAGACTAAGACGGCCGTTATGTCATGTTTTCTCTTCATTCACAGAGAATGCAAGTGAGGATCATCGTGGAATTAGTGATTCAGGTATGATTCGATTAAAACCTTGGATAGATTTTTCTTATCGTTTTTAAATTTGTTGATATTTGGTGAATCTAAACATATATACCAATTCGATTTCTCTGTAAATTTGTTTGGTATTTGTGTTTTGAGAATCTAGGATTCAATTTAGATTTGCGTTTTTGAGATGGATTTATGTTTATAGGCGCTATTTCTCCTGTGTTTGGTTTAGTTTCCTAATTTTATTGTTTTTTGTTACTGGGAAACCCTAAATAGGTGAGTTAATGCTTTATTTGTGCTTTGTGAATCTGGAATTTGCTTAATTG
Source organism: Papaver somniferum (assembly GCF_003573695.1). Classification (NCBI taxonomy): domain Eukaryota; kingdom Viridiplantae; phylum Streptophyta; class Magnoliopsida; order Ranunculales; family Papaveraceae; genus Papaver; species Papaver somniferum. The sequence continues at coordinate 6,611,242 of NW_020620714.1, read as the reverse complement.
TGGAATGTTTTCAGTTGATTCATTGGATGATAACAATATAAAATTTGACTACTGATAATTTGCATAACTGTGTTCGTAAGTACCTTGAATCGCAGCTGAAAGTTGTTTCAATGAGGTTGTAGTTTGCTCATTATATTTTTTTTAGTTTTGAACTTTAAATGGGAGGAATGTTGGTACTTACCAGGAATCATCAATGATCAATAGGTACTCTTGTAAATCCTGTATTTTATGGTATCAGTAGGTACTCTTGTAAGCGATTTCAATTGCTCGTTGTGTGAATATGAACATCAAGCAGACCACCCTCAGCTGCATTACCCCCTAAGACCGAAACAAAGTAGCACCCAAACCATCTTGTACTCCAAAACTCCATCCATTGTAACCTATATTTTATTTTAGTTTTCTTGCTTGTACCAGCCTCAAGCCAGGGATGATTTGGAGGCTTTTCTTGGCGAAAAGAGTAGTGAATTTGTGTCCTGGTATTACGTTGTACCTCAAATTCTTTTCAATAATAAATTAATTTTACAGTACCAGGTGGATAATTAAGAAGGAGTTAAACATAAAATTGCAGAAGAGCAAAGTTCTAGGAGATATGTAGCGGATGAGGTTAATCGTCATGATATGGAAATTTATTTGGTGGTGAGAAGAACGTTGGATACGGGGCAGAGAAATTAAGGTTGGCACTGGCCTTATTTGACATTAGCTGTGTTGCAATGATACGGATACGGTATTGGATACAAGATACAAATACGCTACTATGATACATCAACTTGAAAAACTAAAATACGGTGATACGACATATTAATAATTTAGCATAAATATATTATATATAAGATAGAAACTTAACAAAAGTCTGGATAAGAAGGAAGAAAGTCTAGAGCAAGATCAGTGGACAGATTTGGAACTAATATTTTATCACTATAGTTAAAACTTCTCATAGAATCTAGTAATATATCTAAATTTTCTAATATTAAGTTATTGACATCTAATATTTAGTCAAAGTTTTCTAACTGAGTTGTATCTTGAATTATTCAGAGTATTAGTACGCGTATCCGTATAAATACGTATCGATAAGGCTGGATCTTTTTTTTAGGCGTATCGTTGTAACACAGGACATTAGTTATCTGAATTTAAATTTATTTTTGACTTCTCATCTAACTTGAGCAACTGGATACTGTTCCGCAGATTGTCAAGATACCCGTGAGATGTTCCCTCGACATCAGTCTTCAGTGGAGAGAATATTAGGTTCTGCGAGTTCACAATCTGCAATGGCAGGTACTGTACATCTTTTTGATTGTCATCAGGTTGAGAGTGTCAAATACTATCTCTTGTGATTAATCTTTCGATTGTCATATAACAATACTTAACCTCTGGTCATTATAAGGAAAATGGTGCTCAAGGTACTTGTCTGTCTACCCACGACTCAGTTCATCATTAAGTCTAGCATTAGTGTTTCTCTTATGTTCTTATTTATAGTCTTTATCTTTATCAGCTTTAATTTAAATGTGTCACTTGTACGAACTTGATTATGATTTTCAACTCCCAGTATAGTGAAGGGTCTGCTTTAAAAGAAGGCGTACAAAATACTCCCCGTTAGTCTCGTGGTTGTTATGGTTTCTGCAAGTTTCATTCTCCGTAGTCTCATGTTGTAAAGCTCGAACCTGATTGAGATAAATCAGTACTCAGCAAAAATGTGTATTTTCGCATATTTTCTGTTCAATGACATTATTTGCCATTTATATATAATTTTGGATTTTGTTATATCAGTTATAATTTGAATTACAGGTGCAGGAATGGCTCTTGTTGAGTGTCTTACATACTGGCTCTTGTTGAGTGTCTTATACAATCTGTACCTGTTTGTTTACTTGTTCAGATTGAGGAGGTATATTAGAGTATGTTCTGTATAGTCAAGTCAGCTAATATTGACTTGACTTAAGTCAATGATTTGGAGGTAGTGGTGGATAACCACATCCAAGTAGGTGGTGATGGTGCTTATTATTTATTTATTTATTTATTTTATGATCGTGAAAGAGAGAGTACTATATTGAAGAAATAAGAATTATTGCAATCAAACCGGAAACTAAAAATTACATGGAGATAAACTTCCGATTGGAAGAGTAAAATATAAAATGAGATAGCCCAAAAATATCTCTTACAACTGTAAGAACAGGAAGCCCATGAGACACAACACAACCTCTTCAAAGCCTAAAAACAAGATCCCAGATGAAACCCTAATTAGACACAGTTGCGCTGCCACCAGTGCAAACCCTCCGGTTGATTTTCTGACTAAGTACCATCAGAAATCGGCACCTTTGACGATTAATAACTGATGATGGTGCTTATGGATACCCTAGTGGTAGGTAACCTGAAAAACAAGATCGATCCAAATGAACCCCAATCGGTTCTTACAAACATCTGAAACAACATATAATAACTTAGTACCGCCATCAAGCAGAGGTCGCCGTACGAGCATATAATAGCCCTACCGCTTGCCTCCACAATCCACAGATCAAGAGAAAGACACCAAAATGGCCAAATCTAAGCTAAAACATAAAAAAAAAAAAAAAAAAAAAAAAAAAAAAAAAAAAAGATCGCTAACCTATCAACTAAACTGAACACCCTTTTTTTTTATTGGTTAGTAAACCGAACACCTCTCCTCCGATTCGTCCAAAAAAAGGACAGATCTGAGGAAAAGAACAGGTTTAAGCGCTAGGGTTTGAAGTGTTAAAGAGAGGGTATTATATGGGAGAGAGAGGGTCTGTATGCGTTTTCAACAGAAACAATCAAACCTTAAACTAAGATAAGAGAATATAATCAACAAGTTCAACGCCATAAATTCGGTTGAAGACAAACAAACCTTAAACTAAGTTTTTGATATATAACAAAAACAAAAGTTAAAATAATCATGAAACAAGTTTGAAAACATATCAAAAGTTACAATAATCAAACATAACTACGAAAATACAAAAGAAGCGCCAAATTCTCTTTCCGTGGCAGTAAAAGTGGAGGTGATGGTAGTCATGTTGGCACTTCTGCTAGTGGCCCTTCTATGGTTCCACTTCTTGCCCTGCATCAAGCTACGCTCGACCCGTATCAAAAACCGAAACCGAGTCATTTGTCCAAATATTTTTAAATCACGGTTCAAATGGACGAGTAAAAAATAATTTGGGTGAAATGGCCAAAAAAATAAATAGTAAGTATGAAACTGGTTTCATCATAGCTTAAATTTAAAAAATAATAAGGATGAAACCGGATACATACTGTGTAAATTAAAAATAAGAAAAAATATTTGAAAATGGGCACGATGAAACTGGTTACATCCTGCCTATTTTTACATTTTTGTCCATTTAAACAGTATCAAAATCTAACTGTCCATTTCACCCAGGAATTATTGATTTTGGTCTTTTTAACCAATTTTGTGCGCAAAATAACACTACACCCTAAGAGGGAAACAGAAAGAATTATGAGAACATAAAGGCTCTTTGATACAAGCGAACATGACAAACAGTACAAATACGCGCCACCCATTAAAAATAAGTAAATCAAATACAGGAGGACACAAGCATACATTTCCTTATCAGAGAGAGAGAGAGAGATAATACAAACACAACAAATTTATTATTCAACAGACAATTACATCTGATATGACTTCGCAGTCATTCTGGAAATGCCTCTATGATGGAAGGAAATGCTGGAATTGGAATTATATTGAAGCGAGGGAAGCCTGCATTGTTCAATAACGTCTTCCATTCGACTTCAGTTCTTTCTTTTCCACCCGAAGTATGTGCTATCATCAGTAGATCAAATGCAAATCCTGTGTTATCGAATGAACCACCTCCATCTGGTCGAAGTACACAATCTACAATAATTACTTTCCCATTCTTCTTCTTTGCTATTGCTTTATGACAATTTTTCAAGATCTTTACACAGTCTTCGTCACCCCAGTCGTGCAATATCCACTGCATCCGACACACCACATAAATTAGATTCTATATAAATTCTTAGTAAAAACTGGCCATATTTGGCATCTAACTGCAAAATCAGCTACAAGTTATGGTTTCATAAGCAAATAAAAAAAGTGAGCTAACCTTCATGATGACAGCATCAGCTTCTGCAATATGAACAAACATATCACACCACAATGCTCAACTCCTTGTTGTTCAGGTGCCGTAGCTACTACATGAGGTAGATCAAAATTAATACCTCTAATATGAGGATTAGCCTTAACAATCTCGGAGATCATTATCCCAGTCCCACCACCAACATCAACCAGTGATTCGATCCCATTGAATCCATCTTTGTACTTGACCAACACCGCGTCGATTATTATCTCTGCTGTACATCTCATTGCATCGTTAAAGAGGTGATTAAATTGTGGATTAGCTAAGGCACAATCCCAAATCTCAACTCCATGAGCCTTCTCAAAAGGAAAACCACCTTCTTTAACACATTTTCCCATATATTGCCATGGTTTAAGTAGCCATGGATCAAGTTGCGCTAAAAGAAGCGGTGATAAATTAAATTGAGAGTCTCTCAATAACCATCTGGATGATGGAGTTAAATCATAGTAAATTTGACTGCTTTCTTCATCAACATGTAAGAAAAATGCGCTTGCGAACCAACAATCTCATTACACGGGTAAGATAGTCGATATTCGGAGATGATGATGATGATGATGATGTGGTTGTTGAGAAGTTGTTAATGATCTCTGACACTGTGATGGGACGACCATAAGAGTTTATGATATCTGGTATACCAAGTTCAACTGCACATTTCAATGCCATTGAATCGACAAATGCATATATGTGCTCCCACATTTCTATTTGCCCTTTCAATCGTTTTTCTTCTTCACGAGTATGATCCATCTCTATGTTGGCTAATTGATCAGAGAGATCTGATTTCCTAATATAATGTCACTCTAGCTTTCTTGCTAATTACTGAACTGATGGACACCACAGAAATGAGGGGATATAATGGCTCCTTAGACTAACTCGGACTTGGAAAAAGTACTCTTTATTCATACCACAACCAACCACCCCCGTCTTATTCTTTTTATTATAAGGGCAAAAAAGACAACCAAACAAAAGGTCTTAAAGTTGACACATAATTACACATGGTTATCCTAGGGTTTCTCCAATGGTAAATGTGGATTTTTTCTATGTGGCTTCACTTTAAAGACATCCTTTAGGTATAAAATCGTAATTTTAAATGATTATTGTAGAACGATTATCTACAAAGTTAGGCCAGGCTTCCCCGCCGGTAAAATAATAATAAAAAAAACGATTATCTACAATGTTAGGTCAGGCTTCCCCAACGATAAAAGAAAAAAAAAAAAGTTGATTTTTTATTAAGTTGATTTTTTATTAACAGAAAATGATTTTTCTGTTCTTCAATTTTGAAAGGAAAAAGAAAAAGAATGAGGGATGTTGTCGATGTTCAGATAGATAAAGTGACTATCTATACCTAGGATTTATGACCACGATTACCTCCAATTAAAATATCAAACGTCTATTATTCACCGTGATATTTAAGCTAGTACTTACAGGTACTTACCCCAGAACCGGTCACTGTATGATCGGGATTGAAATTTGAGAACCGGTTCATGTACCGTTCACTTCGATTCTGGTACCGTTTCAGTCCGATTTTTTCGATTCCAGACCGGTACGTGGACTCAGGGCGGGTTCTTGTGCATCCTTACTCGGACCTAGTTAATACTACATCCGTTTTTTAGGTAAAAATGAAAAAGTGGAAGTATCATTTTTCTTAAAACGGAGGGAGTATATTATTGTATATTATAAGGGCAAAAAAGACAACCAAACAAAAGGTCTTAAAGTTGGCACATAATTACATATGGTTATCCTAGAGTTTCTCCAATGGTAAATGTGGATGTTTCCTATGTGGCTTCACTTTTAAGACATCCTCTAGGCATAAAATCGTAAATATTAGGAGAAAGTAAATTTTATCTCCAACCCATAGAGTGTTGTATCCTTCTTTTACTTATTTATAGGTGAATAATTGGTTAAAATTAATTTCATTTTTGTTTTTAATGATTTTTATTAATAAAGTGTGACTATGATGGGAAGACATCCTCTAAGTGAATGTCTAAAACTAGAGGTTTACTTAGAGGATGTCTAACTTTTTTTTTGCCACATCATCCTCATATCAACGGGTTGGAAATGATTTTTTATAAAAATGGTTGTGTATCCTATGTGGATGAAGACTTTTTCCTTCACACACATTCCATTGGAGAAGCTCTTACAGAGGTTGCTACAATAATTTACAATGATTATTGTAGAACGATTATCTACAATGTTAGGCCAGGCTTCCCCGCCGGTAAAATAATAATAAAAAAAAACGATTATCTACAATGTTAGGTCAGGCTTCCCAACGATAAAAAAAGAAAAATAAAGTTGATTTTTTATTAACAGAAAATAATTTTTATGTTCTTCAATTTTAAAAGGAAAAAGAAAAAGAATGAGGGATGTTGTCGATGTTCAGATAGATAAAGTGACTATCTATACCTAGGATTTATGACCACGATTACCTCCAATTAAAATATCAAACGTTTATTATTTACATTAATTCATAAAGATCTCTCTATCAAAAAACAAGAGGAAATCAAAATCATTTGGGGTGGGGGACCTTCAATTAAGAGGTCGTTGGAAGTGGTCCGTCACTTCCTTGAAGTGGGACGCTCAGTTAAGATCAGCATTTTAAAGTCTGACCATGATGTGTAACAATATGGAGTACATGATGATGTATGACATTATTGTCGTATCAAGGGGTGGTAATAGATCTAGAGGTTTGTACGATTCATATTTACCCTCCGACTTTGAGCACCCTTCTCACAAACTGACAAACAAAACAACATACATGGAAGACTAAGACGGCCGTTATGTCATGTTTTCTCTTCATTCACAGAGAATGCAAGTGAGGATCATCGTGGAATTAGTGATTCAGGTATGATTCGATTAAAACCTTGGATAGATTTTTCTTATCGTTTTTAAATTTGTTGATATTTGGTGAATCTAAACATATATACCAATTCGATTTCTCTGTAAATTTGTTTGGTATTTGTGTTTTGAGAATCTAGGATTCAATTTAGATTTGCGTTTTTGAGATGGATTTATGTTTATAGGCGCTATTTCTCCTGTGTTTGGTTTAGTTTCCTAATTTTATTGTTTTTTGTTACTGGGAAACCCTAAATAGGTGAGTTAATGCTTTATTTGTGCTTTGTGAATCTGGAATTTGCTTAATTGTGGAATGTTTTCAGTTGATTCATTGGATGATAACAATATAAAATTTGACTACTGATAATTTGCATAACTGTGTTCGTAAGTACCTTGAATCGCAGCTGAAAGTTGTTTCAATGAGGTTGTAGTTTGCTCATTATATTTTATTTTAGTTTTGAACTTTAAATGGGAGGAATGTTGGTACTTACCAGGAATCATCAATGATCAATAGGTACTCTTGTAAATCCTGTATTTTATGGTATCAGTAGGTACTCTTGTAAGCGATTTCAATTGCTCGTTGTGTGAATATGAACATCAAGCAGACCACCCTCAGCTGCATTACCCCCTAAGACCGAAACAAAGTAGCACCCAAACCATCTTGTACTCCAAAACTCCATCCATTGTAACCTATATTTTATTTTAGTTTTCTTGCTTGTACCAGCCTCAAGCCAGGGATGATTTGGAGGCTTTTCTTGGCGAAAAGAGTAGTGAATTTGTGTCCTGGTATTACGTTGTACCTCAAATTCTTTTCAATAATAAATTAATTTTACAGTACCAGGTGGATAATTAAGAAGGAGTTAAACATAAAATTGCAGAAGAGCAAAGTTCTAGGAGATATGTAGCGGATGAGGTTAATCGTCATGATATGGAAATTTATTTGGTGGTGAGAAGAACGTTGGATACGGGGCAGAGAAATTAAGGTTGGCACTGGCCTTATTTGACATTAGCTGTGTTGCAATGATACGGATACGGTATTGGATACAAGATACAAATACGCTACTATGATACATCAACTTGAAAAACTAAAATACGGTGATACGACATATTAATAATTTAGCATAAATATATTATATATAAGATAGAAACTTAACAAAAGTCTGGATAAGAAGGAAGAAAGTCTAGAGCAAGATCAGTGGACAGATTTGGAACTAATATTTTATCACTATAGTTAAAACTTCTCATAGAATCTAGTAATATATCTAAATTTTCTAATATTAAGTTATTGACATCTAATATTTAGTCAAAGTTTTCTAACTGAGTTGTATCTTGAATTATTCAGAGTATTAGTACGCGTATCCGTATAAATACGTATCGATAAGGCTGGATCTTTTTTTTAGGCGTATCGTTGTAACACAGGACATTAGTTATCTGAATTTAAATTTATTTTTGACTTCTCATCTAACTTGAGCAACTGGATACTGTTCCGCAGATTGTCAAGATACCCGTGAGATGTTCCCTCGACATCAGTCTTCAGTGGAGAGAATATTAGGTTCTGCGAGTTCACAATCTGCAATGGCAGGTACTGTACATCTTTTTGATTGTCATCAGGTTGAGAGTGTCAAATACTATCTCTTGTGATTAATCTTTCGATTGTCATATAACAATACTTAACCTCTGGTCATTAATAAGGAAAATGGTGCTCAAGGTACTTGTCTGTCTACCCACGACTCAGTTCATCATTAAGTCTAGCATTAGTGTTTCTCTTATGTTCTTATTTATAGTCTTTATCTTTATCAGCTTTAATTTAAATGTGTCACTTGTACGAACTTGATTATGATTTTCAACTCCCAGTATAGTGAAGGGTCTGCTTTAAAAGAAGGCGTACAAAATACTCCCCGTTAGTCTCGTGGTTGTTATGGTTTCTGACAAGTTTCATTCTCCGTAGTCTCATGTTGTAAAGCTCGAACCTGATTGAGATAAATCAGTACTCAGCAAAAATGTGTATTTTCGCATATTTTCTGTTCAATGACATTATTTGCCATTTATATATAATTTTGGATTTTGTTTATATCAGTTATAATTTGAATTACAGGTGCAGGAATGGAATATTCTGTTTTTCTGTTTGTATAAGGTAAATTTGGGCTGAAAACTTAGAGGAAAGATCACAACTTTTAAAACCTTGTGTTTGGATCTCTACTTTTCAAAACTTAATGTTTCCTGCAATGAAAAGATCACACTTTTCATCGCAGGAAAGTTGTTATCTATATATCACCCTTCAGATTATACTGGCAAAGATCACAGACAGCCAGTACTTAGATCACATTTTTTTTATTTTGTAACAATGATCCAAGGTTGTTTTTGTTGTAGTGAAACACGCTTAAAAGTAGAAATTGTACAGCTTTCTTAATCCTGTATTAACTTGGTTTTCACTATATCTAGTGGTGTAAATTCGGGCAGGCCAGGCCGCCCAGCCCAAAAACTAAGACAGGTCGGGCAGGCCAGGCTTAATATTTGTGAGCTCGTAAACAAATTCAGGCCGGGAAGGTCGGGCAAAAGTAGATAATTTGCTACCCATAGACCGCCCGAAGCCCGCTTTTTATACGGGCAGGCCAGACCGGGCCGGACATGCAACTATTTTGATTTTTTTTTCTTTTTTTTTTAAGTTTAAATTTTCAAATGAATGGTATTAAATTTATTTATTTTTAATATAATATCCTTTCCTTTCTAACATTGCATACCATAAGTGATAGTATTATTTTATATTTAAATTACAATGACAAACTTTTAATTTTAGCCTATAATAAATAATTAATTAGAGTATAATCAACTTTCTAATAAAAAAATATATTACCATTAATGTTTTGAAAAGGTTAATTATAAGTAAAAACAAGTATATATTTATTTTTCTTGACACAAAATTGACAATTGTAAAATGATAACTTTTAAGTCTTTTTAAGAGGATATTAAATGATTAATGGCACATAGAAGGTTTTCAGGTCGGGCACCAGACCGGGTATCAGGCCGGGGATCATAATTAATTGTAAAGCCCGAAACCGCCCAATAAATTAATCCAGGCCGGGTGGCCCATGACGGGTCATAACAGGCTTTGGGATACTTCGGGTACAGGCGGGCTCGGGCGGGTACATGCAGGCCGAGTATTTTCGGGTATTATTTACACCCGTAACTATATCTGTTTCGAATATGCAAAGTTTTCGATTGAAATTGTTGCCAATTTTGTGCATATACTTTAATAGAAAACCAAAAAGAAGAATTCAAACCCAAATAGACAAACCAAAGTCAAGGCAAGGATTATATCCTCTAGCCTTAAGACAACTTCGATTCACCCCGCAATGGTGTTTACGGATTATCAATGTCTGTCTCCCAAGATATAATGAATTTCTTCTCGACGTATTAGCACTCCAAACTTCGAGAAACAGAGAACCAAAACTTTAGCGATAAACTCTCTTAATTGAAACAAACTTAATCGATGATTTCTAGTGAATGCAATAGAATGATTACTATTTATCCGATTGATTTTCTAACCTAAATTCGCAGGGTATATATAGATGCTAATGGTACCTCTTTACCGAATCATCATGTTGCTTCATGGAGGGTTGTTAAATTCAAATCTCAATTTGAATTCGTGAAAAGTTGTGTACGAATAGGTATATTAGGTTTACCTTAGTTTCAGGGTAACTAATCCTTCCCAACTGGACCAAACACTATAATGTCCAAACCCCGTGTATACAGTCCATTTACAAATCCGGAAAATGGGTCATTTGTCCAAATATTTTCAAATCACGGTTCAAATGGACGAGTAAAAAATAATTTGGGTGAAATGGCCAAAAGAAAAATAATAAGTTTCATCCTAGCTTAAATTTAAAAAATAGCAAGGATGAAACTGGATACATCCAGTATAAATTAAAAATAAGAAAAAATATTTGAAAATGGGCACGATGAAACTGGTCACATCCTGCCTATTTTTATATTTTTGTCCATTTAAACAGTATCAAAATCTAACTGTCCATTTCACCCAAAAATTGTTGATTTTGGTCTTTTTAACCAATTTTGTGTTACAAATCCAACATACAAAGGATTTTCTATTCACACCAAAATTGTCACGTCAATTTTCAATTTTCCAACAGAAACTCTTGATGAGATGGTTCTGTATGGATCTCGTGGACCAAAACTTACCCAATTTGATGAATGATGAATCCATGGTTGATGCTTTGAGAACTCAAGTTAATAGCAAAGTCGCAATCAAGGGACATCCGCACCTTAATAGATGCGGTGTTCAAGAACAAGGAAGGCGAAGTGGATGCCGGCAAGGTTAAACTCAATGAGTTCAGATCGACTGTTTCTCTTTTGAGTTGTGGTTAATGGCACATATTATATTATGTTAAAAAAAGGGTTTTGCTAGAATGCATGATACCTTCTTAGAAGCACAAATTATGAGACGGTTGATATTTTTCATTAATGGATGGACAGTTTCTTCCCTTTTTCTATACACCTCTGATTACTTGTGTACAACTCTATGCCAACAAAAAAAGTATACAGAGAGGCCAACTCTAATCCAAAATATTTAAGGTGTGTGGAGTAGTTTGAAATGTAAGCCTGCACAAGGAAAATGAAGGCTATGGGGTGTAACCTAAACTCAGCAGATGAACATAGAGTTCCGGACATTTGAATGAAGCCTTGGAAGCTCTGGAAATGTAGAACCTGATGCACAAGAATTAGAGAAATTTCCAGACTTTATGAACTGGCTCATCTGTGAAGCGTGTGATAACGATCATAGAAAATTGGTGCAACTGAGGAATGACAATGAAAAATGAGAATAATATTCCTCAGAAAACAAAGTCACTGATATTGGTATCATAACTACACGGTGTTGTGGAATTTGCAATGTAAAAAGGTTTGCAACTTAAGATATGCACAGTAAATATCGAGGTTTAACAAAGTGAAAATATTCTTTAATTGTTACAGAAAATAATGCAATAGAATATACTCTTACTTAAAATTGTTGCAGGCAACTTCGAGTTGTTCCCTTTTTGAATTCAGATATTCATATGATATGGTTCATAATAAAAATAACAACACTATTGATTGATCGTCTTACACTCCAAACAAATTATACGAGTAAAACTTTACAATCTACCCAGAATCTTGAGGATCTTTTGCATCTTGTGCTCATAATATCGACTTTACAATCTATACACCTCGGGGTACTTATACACAACTCCAACCCAACAAAATATACGACTTTGAAATGCTACAAATGCATGGCAATCTGTGAAGCTGCGTGGTGAGCATAGCAAACTCTTCCCATGGAATAGTGATTGAAATTTTATGTTTCAAGTGTAACTCGGCCAGAGAAACAACTCCCACCTCCTCTTTAATAGTCATTTCGCCAGAGATGTCTGGTTTGGTATCAATCAGACGACTAAAATTAAGAGATAGTGATTCATTGTGCACCTCTAAAATAACCAATCTAGGGAGGTAACTTCAGGAAAGAATTTGTTGCAGTATTGATTTTTCGACTAGTATGTAATTTTCACAACATTATGCAAGTGTTGTTCGAAAAAAGAAAATGTATTCTTTGTGGTTTTGGGTTTCATTGACAGGCGCGGGACTGTACAGTTACTTTCAGATCAGCAACCAGCATTTCAACTGTAGGGTCATACGCGGTAATGGCGGAGAGCCTTGCAGCAAAAGTGGCAATGTCGTGGGCACTTCAGCAACAAAACCAGAACATCATCATCAAGGAAGACAAAAGAAGTGATCAACTTTCTTCAAGGGATAGCAACTTTTCAACCTAATTCGTAATGATTCAGAATTTCTCTTTAAGCAAGACAGCTTTGGAACCCCCAGGAACGCGAGTACCAACTTTACTAATTAATTTTCATCTATTTTCCTTAAAAAAATATTATTCTTTGCTTATTGAATATTCGATCATCCAATGTTGAGATTATTAATCCCGATTGGGTTATCTAAGAACCCGCAGTTTATAATCTCTTAGGGCCATTCTCAGGGGCATAACTACATGGTGATTAGGGATGGTTTAAGCCAGCCCAACAAGCCAAAAAAACCATTTTTTTACAGCCTATTTTGAGTTGAGCTATATTTTGTGTATCAATTTTAAGCTTAAGCCGGCCCAAAATATGGATCAAGCCCATCCCATACATGATTTCTAATTCCGCCACTGGCCACTTCACTCATTGCCATTTGGGTTTGAGTTGGATGCTCATATTCTAACATGGTATCAGAACAGCCTATTTGTGTCGAACATGTATCAAAGCAGGCTATTTGTGTCGAAGTCGAATCATATGACCGCACCTTTATTTATTCAGCGCCACCCGATTTAGACCCCACGAGGCTATACATAAGTGGCACATTGAGATTATTAGTATAACATTGATTGGGTTATTCTAATCATAGAATGCTATTTGTGTCGAATCATTTGACTGCACCACCACACATTTATTTACTCCGCGTCACTCGATTTATTACCACGTGTTAGACCCGATGAGATTATACGTGAGGGTGCGTGTTGAGATTATTACTTCCACATTGATTGAGTTATCTAAAATCATGCGGTTTGGATGCCCATATTTTAACATCCAACAAAAAAAAAACAAACTAGTCAAATAAAACCAAGGTGACCAAACATGTGGTACAAAAAATCCAGCCATATTATTTTTAATAAATGAAAACCATTTAATTAAAAAGTGACATAAAAACCCCAAGTCAAATAATAATGTGCAAATTTAATTTTTATTACTTTAAAAAAAGCCAAACATACCCTTTTTTATCTTGTCTTCTTCTTCTTCTCTCCTTTCTTTTTTCTATTTATGCGGTCTTCATCTCCCCACCACCATTAACACCAGCAGCAACAAATATCTCTCCATGAACACCATCGCAAGACCTCCGTCACCACCAGCAACAACACCTCCGTCACCACCAGCAGCAACACCTTCGTCTCCTCCACGAATACATCGTCTCTTTTTCTTCTATTTCTATTCAGATCTATCACCAACAGTAGCTCCGCCACCATCAAACCAACCGATGTGTCCAGATCCGCCACCAACAGAACCTCCGTCTCCTCCATTAACACCGTCATCACCTCCGTCTCCTCCATTAACACCATCATCACCTTCTTCTTCTCCGTCTACTTATTTTCCATCAACAACACCGCCTCCTCTTATTTTTGTTTTTCCCACCAGTACGTCAGATCCGCCACCAACACTACTTCTACCTCCTCCTTTTATCATCTAAAACCACCACCAATACCTTCAAATCGTCCACCAACAACACCTCATCTACAATCAACACCAGTACCTGCAGATCCGCTCCCAACATCACCTCCGCCTCCTCGTTCAATCCTCTACAATCACCACCACCACCTTATGATATTTTCATCACCAGCAAATGATGATACATCTTCAAAGTCGAAATCAATATTGTGTTGGGAAATGACAGATTTATGATGAAACCAAAATTGGTTTCATCAAATTTTGACAGTTTTGGCTGGTGAAAACAGTAAACTAATGATGAAACCAAATTTGGTTTCATCATAAACTTGCCTATTTTCTGTCATGAAACCAAAGATTTTAATGATGAAAATTAAGTTTATGATGAAACCAAATTTTGGTTTCACCTGATTTTTGTCTAGTTTATTCGGTCTGACTTGGAAGACGGCATGTTTGGTTTCATCATTGAAGTTATGTTGGTGAAATGACAATATGTGGTTTCGATTGTATGTACAATGGTGGTTTTGATTATATGTGTGTATGAATTGGGAGAATGTGTATAGCAGGGTCTGGTACTGGTACTCCAGGTATTGATGAAGAAGTTTTGTTGGTAGTGGTGGCCTTAACTGAAGTTATGGAAGTGATAAAGAATGGATTAACTGAGTAAGGGTGGTGCTAATGTAATGAGAGTTGTAGTTGAGCTTCAGGTGTTGCATAAAGGACTGGTATGGGTTACAATTAAAGAGGTGTATGTCTGCATTGTTAAAAGTGTAATGAATTGGCTGAAGTTGATGAAACCTAATTAGGTTTCATCGTATTTTTTTCATTTTGTTGAATATTAATATCTGTGAAGCTAATTTTTGATGGTGGGATACAGGTGGATTATTTTTTGTTGAAACTGGTTGTAGTTGAGGGGGTAATGGTAGTGGTGGTTATGGTGCTGGTGGTTGTGGCAGCGATGGGGGTGGTGCAGTTGATGGTGGTGGTAGGTTTCATCTTATTGTGGATTGTTTTTTTGTTGAAAGTAGTCTTAGTTAAGGAGGTAATGGTAGTGGTTTTTGTGGTGATTATGGTTGTGGTGGCGATGGGGCGGTGCAGTTGACGGTGGTGAAAGGTTTCATCTTATTGTGTTTCATTTTTTCTTCTTCTTCTTCTTTCTTTTTTCTTTTATGATGAAACCAAAATTTGGTTTCATCATTTTTCTGGTGGTGGCACGGCGGTGGTCGGTGGAGGCGGCGGTGGTCGGTGGAGGCGACGAAGGTGGTGGCGGCGACGAAGGTGGTCGGTGCGGCGGCGACGACGGGCGGTGGTGATGTTGCTGGTGGTGGGTTGTTGTTCGTGGTGATAATATAATAAAATTTAAAGGTTGGGTTGATTTTTGTTTTTGTTGGGGTGATTTAAATAGTAGAAGGGTAATATAGACAGTTTATGTTAAATGGGGTTTTTGTGAACATTTTGTTTTGGTGGAGTTTTTGTGCATGGATGTGACATCTTTGGGGTTATAACTCGCGGACCGAAAAAAAATCATAGCTTGTTTTTGCACTCCCGGGTCCGTCTTCGATTCCAAGGATACCTAAAATGGACAAACTTTCGACGACAGTACATAAATTTTAGATGCCAATGCATAAAAAATGTCAAAGGAAATGAAGCACCATCACTTGTAACTTGATTGCATTATACAATATAATAAAATTTTGACAACAATAAAATGCATCTTCTCTATTGATGCTGATCAAAAACCTACTTTGACCGGAAGTGACCTTCATGGGCAGCTATTGCCTTCGCCAGGCCATGTTGGGTATTACGAAGTCTATAGCTATCAACTGCTGATGATCGTATATATATCCTTACATGTTCTTCTCCTAGTGATGCATTGAGACGAAGCTGTTATCATGTAATAACGGTAATGGTATTGGCTTTGTCCTCCCATGTAGATTTATTGTGCTTGCACGAGCACAACCCAGCACAATACGTTAAAAATTGAGAACAGTTTTGTCCAGCACGTGATTTAGCTCAATATGGCACAACACGTTAGTTTTATGAGACGAGCCGGGTTTGAGTAATCAGCACAGTAGACCAGCACAGCAGGAGGAACGGATAGGCACGCTAAGAAAACAAGTCATATAATATGTATAAATTACTACACAATATGGCACAATACATCATATTATGTGTCTATTTCACAGAAGAGCCATTATTCTAGCCAATTAGTGACATTTTATTATAGTTATGTTGACTTATTTTCATAATAACACATATGATACCTAAATATTTGGAAAACATTTATATTAGAAGATATAAAATGAATGTGTCCGGCACAGCACAACATGACACAACACGTTTACTTTTCTGGTACAACCCAGCCCAGCACGCCTTCTAGCACGGCATAGCACGTCGGGTGATAATCTCCGGCACAACACAGAACGACACATAACACGCTAAGTACGATATTTCATGGGCTGAGCTGTGCTGGGCCCGCACGTTTTACAACTCTACTCCTATATATGTGTGCATCTCCAAATGTTTTCTGAAGTTGTTGTCTCTAGGCTATACCGAAGCATGTGTCCACGATTATGGATTACAATCATTTCCCTATTTGCAATGCAAAATAATCATTGGAATAATTAACTCTTTACTCTAACTGTACGACGTGTAGCGTTCTTTTTCATAAATAGTGGTACTGCGATCGCCCTGCAGATACTTCTTTAAAACCATATGTGGATTTCTACATCCAAGACATAACAACCATTGGAAACATATAGTCTCTGAGCATCATGGGGAGACAAACCAGGTGGTGTAGGAAGCGAGCAGAATTTTCATCGGCTAAATTTTTTTGACTGAAAGATAGATTTATTGAGATAAAAGATTGTACAAAATTACAGGAGTATAAAGTTACCAGAGGTATCTGAAAGCCAAATTGAAGGCCACTATCTCCTTTAACTGAAGGCTACTATCTCCTCTGCATTATTTGAATGATGGTAATGCTTGTGCATGCGAGTTTATTGATACGAAAAATTTCAGAATCCAAGTTTTAGAAAATCTGAAAACGTTGTATTGCTTGCAATCATGAAAACCAGATGTATGCTACAAATAAATATATGAAAACTAGATGTTTCATGTTGCTATATAATTTTCATGAGTGATGCTCAATTCTCTAGTTTTAGAGATGTGAATTGATCTAAATTGTGAATTGATCTAAATTGTCATTCTGTGAATGTTATGAATCACAGGCCTCAATGAAGTATATGAAAATTATTTGCTATTAAAAGGTAAAACTGCACTCTACACAAAACAGCAAATTCTGATCTTCACAAGAGGTAAAAAAGCTACTAGTTCCTTGTTGATTCTTCTTCCTCGCACCAACTGCAAACATGCACGCAAAAAAAAAAAAAAAAAATCTGATTTCACACCAATGAGTAAACAAGTTCCTTGGTGATTCTTCTTCCTCGCAGCTCCAAATAATCAAGATTTACACAAACTTCCATATCTTTTCAGTCATATACTAGTCTATAATCAGCAGGCACAAACCTTTGGTACATCTCGCAAAGTAAATCTGGCCAAGTAGTAATTTCTTCCGATCCTCCTTGTGCTCTAGAAATTTGAAGATTATTCCACCATAATAAGGCTAACGATCTGAACCTAGAACTGCTATTTCAACTCGCAGTGCATCATCTGTTATATTATGTTCATTGAATGTGCGATTAACTTCATAGGCCCAATCCAAGAACGTATTAGGACTCGAACAAGACCCGTGGAATTCTGGCAAATCATTACTTATAATTGTAGAATCTAACCATTCATTATAGGACATATCCATATGTAACCATTCGTCATAAGGCATATCCATCTTTACCCATTCATCATACTCATCCATGATTGATTCGTACAAGTTCATGTTTAACTATAGCTCTCAACTACAGAAACAAAGTCACAGACTTTTGTTATTTTTGATCAACTCAGACCCTAGTTTTGTTTCGGACGAGTTCTTACTGCCTAGCTATGCCACCTTATATAGAAGTTGAGGATCGAAGGAATTCTTTATATAGAAGTTACAAGAGTATTCCTAGTTTTGTTTCTGATGAGCTTTCACAAAATATAAAACGCACTTAAATATAAAACTACCTTTCCTAAGCCTGTAGTAACTCGGCCTGTGCAACAGGTTTCCTAATTTTGTAGTAACTCGGTTTTCGCTCAAGTGACAATGAAAGGACATATGCAGAGATACAACTCCTCTGAGAACTCCAATGTATGAAACTTAGTCTTGAAAGATGCGTTGTTAACCAGGAGCACCAAGTGAATGTCGGCAAAGTTGAAATTGTTGCATGCCACTTGTCCCCTGAATGAGTTCAGGTACACCGTTTCTTCGAGATGTTCACCAAAACAAAGATATGGTTAAAAAAATATATATATATCGATTGACTGTCTTGCACTCCACACAGATTATAAAACTTTACAATATTGATTGATCTTTTGCATCATGTACTCATAACATCGACCTTTCCTTTCTTTTTTATACACCTCTTTCTATACACCTCTGCGTACTTATATATATATACAACTCTAACCCCACTAAAATATACGGGGAGGCAGACCATATAATCATGTTGGAATCTTGCAACAATAGAAGAAACGTCAGATGTATCAAATAATAAATATAAAAAATCGTATCAAACAACTCTATCACGAACAAATTGATGAGGGCAGAATCACAGGTTGAACAAGCTGTCCTTAACACATTAGTTCGCAGGTATACTATGAAATAATGATAAACCCCAACATGCGAAGATGTGTCAAGGATAAAACTGTCCGATATAACTTGAGCTAGCACAACGCAAGTTACCCACTCTTGAACTTAGTAAGAGGGATGGAAGTAAAACGCCGCACAAAATATAAGAAGAAGAAGAAGAAAAGTAGACCTAGAGATAGTCGCTGTTTTTTTTATATTTTGAAAACAGAATTTCGAGTAATATTTATAAGATGAGATACTTGCAAATCAAGTTAGGTTTTTTGTTTTCTTAGAAAACAAGTAAAACTCGTAAAAGGAATTTCCCACAAATAAAACTCTTAAAAAAATATTTTTTTGAAATTAATTTCATAACATATCCATGAGCACATGGTTATATAGTGGAGCACATCTTTAGTTTTCCACAATGTGGGACTAAAGGTTTCTTTTCATTCACTAAAAAAATAAGTGAATATCTTTAGATCCTTAGGTCATGAGATCAAACCACACCAAGACCAAAAATTCATTTATTAAATAACTCATTTTCTCCAACAAATCCTACATAGAATCCCAAGATTTTTGCAGTGTATGTGCAGTAGTTTGTACTATGGTGTACCCCTAATTCAGCAGAAGAACATGGAGTTCCCGACATTTGGATGAAGTCGTGGAAGCTCTTGAAAAGGAAAATTTAATGCAGAAAAATCTCCAGATTTTATGAACTGGGCCATCTGTGAAGCTGCATGATTGGTGTAGAATGTTAGTACTAGAAATCACACAATGTATAAAACTTCTCAAAGGAAGAGTTTTCTTTTGTTCAAAATCTTCCCTTTCTTCCTTACAGACGTGGCCATATATAGGCCTTATGGAATATGTCAATATGTCTTATGATTAATGCTAATAAAGAGGAAATCCTACTAAATATAATATCATGCCAATACTTGCAAGATATCTCTTATTTCCTAACAAAATAACAAATAGGAAAATATTCATACATGGCTAACGGATATTCTTTCGTCGATCCCTTCCTTCCAAGTAGGATTCTGCCATATCTTGCACTACATCATTCTCCCCGGGAAAGAGGAAATTCGCCCTCGAATTAGGCAGGTTATAAAAATCATCATCAGACAAGTCGCCGTGGTAGGGAATGAGATGACGTACATTGAACACATCAGCAGTATGAATATGATTGGGAAGTCGCAGACGGTAAGCATTAGGATTGATCTTCTCAATAATTTCAAAAGGACCAATCTTGCGAGGACCCAATTTGTTGTATGTACCCGTAGAGAAACGTTCCTTAATAAGTACAGCCCAAACGAAATCACCTTCCTCAAATTCAACGTGACGACGATGCTTATCGGCGGCCGTTTTGTACTTCGTAGAGGACGCCACCAAGTTTTGATCAGCATCGGCATGTATCTGCTGTAAGTGATGCACCAACTCATCAGCAGTGGCATGCACTCGTTGTAAATCTGGCACAGGCGCAAGATCAAGGGGTGAACGCGGATTAAATCCACAGACCACTTGGAAAGGGCTAAACCCGGTGCTCTTATGAATGGCTCTGTTGAAGGCAAATTCTGCTTGAAACAAATGCATGTCCCATTGTTTAGTGTGAGAACCCACGAGGCTGCGAAGTATATTCCCAAGAGATCGGTTAACAACCTCTGTCTGCCCATCCGTTTGAGGGTGATAAGCACTGCTGAATTTCAACTCCGTACGCAATAATTTCCAAAGACACCTCCAGAAATGACTAAGAAATTTAGAATCACGGTCCGATACAATGGATTCTGGGAGACCATGAAGACGACACACGTGTTGGAAAAACAAAAATGCCACATGAACCGCATCCGTAGTTTTTTTGCAAGCTATAAAGTGCGCCATTTTGGAAAATCTGTCAACTACGACAAAAACAGAATCCATTCCATGTTGAGTGCGAGGCAAACCCACAACAAAGTCCATACTAATATCAGTCCAAGGCTTAGACGGAATTGGTAATGGCATATAAAGACCAGCATTTGTCGAAGAACCTTTAGATACCTGACAGATATGACAACGAGAAATGAAACGTTGTATCTCTTTAAACAAGCGCGTCCAAAAGTATGATGCTGAAACCAACTGGAAGGTCTTGTCACGACCAAAGTGACCCTCGTTATGCAGTTCTTGAACGATACGTAAACGCCAGCTACAGTCAGGAATGCAAAGCCGAGTTCTCTTGAAGAGAAAACCATCCAACAGCGTGAACTGGGCACTGTTGCCAGCATGCACAGCGTCCAGAATTGAGCCAAAATAGGGGTCAGTCTTGTACAAATCAGCAAACGACTCCAAACCTAAGACCTCCGTCCGTAGTGACGTTAGAAGACTTCGTCGACGACTAAGATCATCAGCCACACGGTTCTGACTGCCAGCCTTGTTTTTGAGGACAAATGTGAAATCCTGCAGATAATTAGCCCATTTAACTTGTCGTGCATTCATCTTGTATTGATTGCCTATGTGCTTGAGAGCATCATGGTCAGTAAACAATACAAATTCAGAATGAATCAAATAATGACGCCAGTGCTTTAGGGTTTGGATGATCGCATAAAACTCTAGTTCATACGTGTTGTAATTTCGCTTAGCGCCATTTAATTTCTCACTAAAAAATGCGATCGGTTTACTGGTTTGGCCGAGGACTGCACCTATACCAACCTTAGAGGCGTCTGTATGAACCTCAAATGGTAAAGAAAAATTTGGTAAAGACAATATAGGGGCAGAACAAAGCTTCTCCTTCAGCAAGATGAAGCTTGTTGTAGCTGCGTCTGTCCAAGCAAACTTGCCATTCTTCATGCAGTCGGTGATTGCTGCTGCAATAGTGCTAAAGTGGGAATAAACCTTCTATAAAAGGACACGAACCCATGAAAACTCCTGGCCTCATGGATTGTTTGCGGACAAGACCAAGTACGCACAGCATCAACCTTCGATTCATCCACGGAAATACCATCCTTGGATATGACGTATCCAAGAAACAAAATGCGATCTGTAGCGGCAAAGAAATTTTGCTGGCGTAAGACTACTAAGACCTCACGAAGATGACGCAAGTGCATATCCAAGTTAGTACAATAAACCAAAATGTCATCGAAATAAACGACCACAAACTTACCCAAAAATGGTTTTAATACTTCATTCATGACACGCATAAACGTACTTGGAGCATTGGAGATACCAAACGGCATCACCAACCATTCATAAAGTCCTTCCCTAGTTTTAAAAGCGGTCTTCCACTCATCTCCAGGCCGTATACGAATCTGATGGTAGCCACTACGCAAATCCAATTTGCTAAAAATCGTAGCACCATGAAGCTGGTCCAGGATATCATCCAGACGAGGGATGGGAAAACGATACTTCACCGTAATCTTATTAATAGCACGACTTTCCACACACACCATGAACCGTCCTTCTTAGGAATGAGCAACGCCGGAACTGCAGAAGGACTAAGACTCTCCCTGATGAGACCCTTGGCTAATAACTCCCCTACCTGACGTTGTAGTTCCTCGTGTTCTCTTGGGCTCATACGGTAATGAGCTCGATTAGGAAGAACCGATCCTGGTACTAAGTCTATCCGGTGCTGAATAGCTCGAGATGGAGGCAACCCCTCCGGAAGGTCAACAGGAAAAATGTCTGCAAAGTCCGATAATACTCCCTGGATACATGACGGAACCTCCACAGCCGTCGCAGATGCAGGAGAAAGACCACACAAGATAAACACAATACCCTCATCTATCATCTCGGTCTCAAACGTACGCCAAGACAGAAAATTGGAAGCCAGATTAGAGAGTGGTTTGTGCACAGTCTCCTTGGAAGGGACTAACGTGATGCGAGTCGATTTGAACAAGAATGAATATGTGTTTAGTTTACCATCGTGAATTACCTCCCTGTAGTATTGCCAAGGTCGTCCCAATAGCAGATGACAAGCATCCATAACCACGACATCACACCACAAAGCATCTTCGTATATAGAACCAATGGAAAACTTCACAAGACAAAGTTTGGAAATAGTTACCTCCGAACCTTTACTCAGCCAGTGAAGAGAGTACGGACTAGGATGTTTCTCTGTTGATAACTTGAGCTTTCTCACAGCTTCTTCAGACACCACGTTCTCACAGCTGCCTGAGTCAATGATCATTCGACAGACTTTGCCTTCTATGGTGCACGTTGTCTGGAAGATGTTCTTTCTGAGCCATGACTCGTCAGCGTCAACCTTCGGCGTCAGGAACGATGGTCGAGAAATCATCAAGCAGTCACCTTGGTCCCCTGGAAGAAATACTTCATCGAACTCAGTTGATGTCTCCTCCGCATCAGCAAAGACATCATCAGCAGCAGTAGTCTCTACGATTAAAGCTTTGCCAGGTCGACCAGCCTTACGACAATCGTTTGCCAAGTGACCAGGATCACCACATCGGTAGCATTTAGGACCAGGCCTCTAAGACGTACTAACATTATGTTGAGCGGAAGCAATCTGTGAAGGAGCAATAGTAGGACGGCCAACAGTTGTTCTAATTGACTTATGGGATAATTGCTTTTCCAAACGCAGAGCTGGTTGGTGAACCTCAGACACAGAAAAATAATCAAACATATTTAGTGTGTCCTGGAAAGTCTCACGCAGACCACCTATATAGCGGGAGACAAGCTGATCATCGGTGTCTGTAATACCTGACCGAGTGACCAAATCATAGAACTCTTTCGTATATTCATCAATGGATCGAAAACCCTGACGAAGATTTTGTAAACGAATATACAGTTCTCTGGTATAGTTAAATGGCAAAAAGGCTGAACGCATACACTTTTCAAGCCTTGCCCAGGAAGAAATAGGAGTTTTACCTTTTTGAATCCGGGAAGCTTTCAGTTGACGCCACCAAACAGCAGCCCTACCCCGAAAGCGTGTAGCCACAAGCGGAACCACTCGATCATTAGGAACCCTCTTAAATTCCAGAACTTCCTCCACAGTAGAAAACCAGTCGATACAATCCTCTGGTGTCAACCCGCTACCATGAAACTCAGGAATTTCGATGCGGAATGATGATTCCCAACTCCTAGATTCACGCTCACGCCCAGCAAAAGGGTTATCAGTATCATTATCGTCATCTTCATCAGATGAATTGGACTCATCAGTAGGAGGATGACGGCGCTCATGTTGTTGTAACAGGGTTGTTACCTGACCGGCGAGCTGCTCAACCGTGCGTGATAGTTCATCGTATCTCGTTCTCTCCATCACCTCATTAACCATAGCTTCACGAGGACCACCCTGACCTCTACCACGAACCATGTTGGAAGGATCGATACCCAGTTTCTGAATACCAAATGGTGGAGAATGTTAGTACTAGAAATCACACAATGTATAAAACTTCTCAAAGGAAGAGTTTTCTTTTGTTCAAAATCTGCCCTTTCTTCCTTACAGACGTGGCCATATATAGGCCTTATGGAATATGTCAATATCTCTTATGATTAATGCTAATAAAGAGGAAATCCTACTAAATATAATATCATGCCAATACTTGCAAGATATCTCTTATTTCCTAACAAAATAACAAATAGGAAAATATTCATACATGGCTAACGGATATTCTTTCGTCGATCCCTCCCTTCCAAGTAGGATTCTGCCATATCTTGCACTACATCAATGATGAGCATAACAAATAGGTGCAACTGAGGAAGGACAATGATAGATGAGAAAAATATACGTCAGAACACATCAAGGTCACTGAGAATGGTACAGATATAAGACATAATGGACCATGGTATGATGACTTAAAAACATGAATTCATGTAATATAGTAAGTTGGACGATGGTACGTAATTTATAATGTCTAGAGGATGAAGTTAGTCTTTAAAACATGAAACTCTTGATAAGTCCGGTAGCTAGAGGATTCTAAAGTCAGGTAAGTGCTTCCTACAAATAGTCCCATGGAATATCAATTGTACTCGAGCAAGAAATAACGACGACGAGCCTAAGTTTAGGTAAAAGAGTCTTGCTTCACTAAGATATCTACTCCGGAAGCCAGAAGCTCTGTACGAGTTGTTGTGCTGAAAAGTTAATATTGTTTTCGCAAGAACATCTAAGCGGTTATAGATGTAGTGAGAAGAATTTTCTATGCTTGAGATTTAGCTCCAAAACTTTAATAAAAAATGAAAATTTCGTATTCCCTCAAATTTTAGATAGAGAAAAAAAAAAGATTATAGCCAAGTACTATTCTCTACTTTTCAGAACATCGATCATATAAATTCAGAAACATCGTGGCTAAAATTTCATTAATTCTTCTCATACTGAATTCGATTTTTGTTTGTTTGTTTGTTTGGAAAGTAATGTTTCATTTTTGATAACCATTTTCACTAGTTTTTTTAGCCCTCATGACTTCTTCTTCTATGCTAACGGTATCTTAAACGGATATTTAAACAGTCGACGATAATACATAAAATTTTGATGCCAGAGCATAAAAAATAACAAAGGAAAATAAGCATAACTTGTAGCTCAAGTGCATTATACAATGTAATAAATCTTTGACTGAAGTGAAATGCATCTTTGTTATTGTTGCTCATCAAGAAACTTCTTTGACCGGAAGTGACCTTTTGGGGTAGCTATGGCCTTTCTCTTCCGGCGATGGATACTACTGAGAACCCGTTTGTTTGCAGCTGACTCGGCGTCTGAATCTGAATCAACCCCTGACTCGGGCCGAGTCAGCGGTCAGACTGTTTGTTTTCTGTTTTGAGTCAGATCTGACTCGATCTCTGACTCAGACATAACCCCTGACTTGGAGTCATGTAACAAAATACCCTGACTCATGGGACCAAACTACTGACTCACATATTTCCGAGTCAGATGAGTCAGATCTGACTCAAAAGACTCAGATCCAGATGAGTCAGGTGATTTCACTCAGATACAGATGATTCAGATCCAGACGACTCAGATGAGTCAGGAGCAAACAAACATGGTGTAAGTCTATAGCTATCATCATCTGATGATCCTATAAATATCTTTACATTTTCTTCTCCTAGTGCTCGCATTGAGACGAAGCTGTTGATATGCAATAATGGTAACGGTATTGATTTTGTCCCCCTATGTGTACATCTCCAAGTCTTTTCTGAAGCTGTTGTCTCTAGGCTATACCGAAGCATGTGTCCACAATTATTGATTATAATTGCTTCCCTATCCGTAAGGCAAAATAACTTAGGATATTGGTACTCGAATCCAATTGCAATACCAATATTGAACTCTTTGCTCCAACTGTACGATGCGTAGCGCTCTTTTTCGTAACTAAGAGTACTGCGATCGCCCTGCATATTCTTTTTTAAAAACCATATATCGAAAGAACCTTCACCTAGATTTTTACAAGCAAGACATAAAAAACCATTTAAAACATATAGATTCCGAGTAGTATGGGGAGCCAAACCAGGTGGTGTAGGAAGCGAGCAGAATTTTTCATCGGCTAAATTGATGGCCACTATCTCTTCCCCATTGAGCCAATGAATAGAACCATTTACGCAAACACTCCCAACTGCATCGTCTGCATAATGTGATAACACACGGTAACTGGTTTCTCCTAGATTTCTCCATTCGCCGCTACCAAGTGTATATACGTCTACTTGTCCACGTGAGTACGACCTGTACATACGTCCACTTCTGCGTGCTGGATCATAAGGCCTGAGCTTAATATTGTAAGCATAAGATATTCTAACAACCTTGTATTTATCAGTTAAACGATAGTAACCAAATCCATGTACAAAGGAAATTCCATCATACTTTCCCATTGTTATTCGTGAAAGATTCACCAATTCACGGGTGATCGGGTTACATATATACGCAGGTTCATTAGTCTTACCAGATGAATTAGATGATAAACAAATCAGTCCGTTACACGAACTGACATGTCCAGTTACGTCTAAGGGTATACTGAGGTTGATCATCCTTTTGTGGAACTTTAGCTGCTGTTTGCCGTCTTTGTCCTCCTTGAGGTATTCTGCATAATAGAGATTGTGACGCTTAATGAAAACGAAGTTAAGCATCTTGGACTCGGAATTTAATTGTTGCGGCTTCTGGTCTATTAATCCGTCACCGTTACATCGAAGATGCAAGTACGCAAAATATGTATGATTTTGCGAATCGAGGAAAACATTGTTCCAAGCTTTGCATACTCGTCTACAAGCTAGAACTGAGTCAACTGGTAACCTAGAATATATGTTCAACTTGATTTCAAAGGGCAGGCTGTTCAGAAGGTTTTCCTCCATCTCCATCTCCATCTCCATATCAATAATATGGCATAAAGCTCGCTAGGGTTCTGAATCCTATATATATATATATATTCTGCTAATGAACCCATCTTATGCAAAAGCCCTCAATCAGCCGGATAGTCGGATACGCACCCGGTTGAGGTTTTTCTATAGTCCCATGAGCCTCCTAACCAGTCCATTACACTAATAAGTCCGGATACAGGACCCGTACGTGGTATGCTTCTATGCTACTTTGCAGAATGTACCTACAAATTTTGCAAGGAAACTAATACTATTGAAATTGTGTATTTAAATTATTTGAAAGATGGTGATGTTTGTGCATGCAAGTTTATTGATACGAAAATTTTAAGAATCCTAGTTCATATTTTTTAGAATTTGTATTGTTTGCAATCGAGAAAACTAGAGATGTTATGAATCACGTGTGAATTTATTATTTGCTGATGTTCAATTATCACCTGTGAATTTGTTGTTCAGAATCCTAGTTCATATTTTCATAGTTCATGGTACTATATACTCCCTCCGTCCCAAATTAATTGAGCTATTTGTAGTTTGCATAATTATTAAAACAAAGAGAAAATGTGAGTATGTTTAAATATTTTTTACAATTATATCCTTATGGATAATAACTAGTGAAACTTAGAAATGATTTATCTCCTAAACTATATCACGGTTTTTCGTAACCATTGAAAAACATTTTAAAACACCTACATAACGAATATAAACATGGTTATCAAATTATACATATTTCTTATAATAACAATAATCAATTAAAAGGGTAATTTTAAAAATATCTCTTAAGTAGTGAGATAGCTCAATTATTCGTGGGACAAAATTTAAAACCAAATAGCTCAATTAATTTGGGACAGAGGGAGTATTTTTTATGAGTGATGTTCAATTCTCAGGTTTAGAGATGTGACTTGATCTAAATTGTCATTCCATAAATACTACGGATCACCTGGCTCGATTAACTATATGAAAATTATCTGCTGTTAAAAGGTAAAACTGCACACTTCACAACACGGTAACTTCTTGTTAGAATACGGGCATCCAACTCAAAACCAATTGGCAATGAGTGGAGAGGTCCTAAGAAATTATAAACCGCAGGATCTTAATTGCCCATACAATGTGGGACTAATAATCTCAACACGCCCCCTCACGTGTGGCCTCGTTGGGTCTAACACGTGGACAATAAATCGGGTGACGCGGAGTAAAGGTGCGGTCAACTGACTCGACACAAATAGCCTGCTCTGATACCATGTTAGAATACGGGCATCCAACTCAAAACCAATTGGCAATGAATGGAGAGGTCCTAAGAGATTATAAACCGCAGAATCTTAATTGCCCATACAATGTGGGACTAATAATCTCAACACTTCTGATCTTTGAAATTTCACTTTCCCATACAAGTTGTAAAAAAGCTACTAGACTCAATCTAACTGCAAACCAAAAATCCGATTTCACCCCAATGAGTAAACAAGCTCGTTTGTGATTCTTCTTCCTCTGCAGCTCCCAATAATCAAATACCAAGATCAATTGTACAAACTTCTATATATTTTCAGTCATAGGCACAAACCTCCGGTACATCTCGCAAAGCAACTCTGACCAAGTAGTAATTTCTGTCAATCCTTCTTGTGCTCGGAAAATTTGAAGATTTTCCCACCATGATAAGGCTAGCGACCTGAACCTAGAAACTGCTTTTTCAACTCGGAGTGTTTCATCTGTCATATTCCTTTCATTGAATTTGAGTTGGACTTCAGCTTCCAATGGAATTCCGGCAAATCATCACTCTTTATTCTTGAGTCTAACCATTCATCATAGGACATATCCATTTTTAACCATTCATCAAACTCATCCATGATTGAATCGTACTCATCCATGTTTAACTACAGCTCTAACTTTAAAAAAAAAATTACAGAGTTTTGTTGTTCTTGATCAACTCAGACCGTAGTTTTATTTCTGATGAGATTTTACTACCTAGCTATTTCACCTTATATAGAAGTTGAGGATCCAAGGAATTTTGAATTCTAATCCTGTAGCAACTCGGCTTGTGCCACGGCTATAATAGTTTTATAGTAACTTGGTTTTCACTCAACTGACAATCAAGGGACATCAACAGAGATACAACTCCGGTGTATGGGCCTTATTCTTGAAAGATGCGGTGTTCAAAAACAAGGAACGCCAAGTGAATATCAGCAAGGTTAAAATTGTTGCATGCCAACTTGTTCCCTGAATGACTGCAGATACACCGTTTCTTCAAGATGTTCACCAAAACAGAGATTTGAATTTTAAAAAAAGAACAGATTATAAAACTTTACAATATTGATTGATTGATATCATGATATCAACCTTTTCTTTCTCTTTTTATGCACCCTCTGCGTACTTATATACAACTCTAACCCAACAAAAAAATGCGGAAAGGCCGATCATATACCCCTACGGATAAACACCAAGGCGTTTACATTGTGTGGAGTAGTTGTACTACAAACTCAGCAGAAGAACATGGAGTTCCGTACATTTGGATGAAGCCGTGGAAGCTCTCGAAAAGGAGAATTTGATGCAGAAAAATTAGAGAAATCTCC
This sequence comes from Papaver somniferum, assembly GCF_003573695.1. Taxonomy (NCBI): domain Eukaryota; kingdom Viridiplantae; phylum Streptophyta; class Magnoliopsida; order Ranunculales; family Papaveraceae; genus Papaver; species Papaver somniferum. The sequence goes on along the minus strand of NW_020620714.1, from coordinate 6,581,487 downwards.
AGATTTTATGAACTGGGCCATCTGTGCAGCTGCGTGATGCGCATAACAAACCGGTGCAACAGAGCAATGACAATGAAGGATGAGAAAAATATACGTCAGAACACATCAAGGTCACTGAGATTGGTACAGATATATAAGACATAATGGGCCATGGTATGATGACTATACGGTGTTGTTCCAGTTGCAATTTAAAAAGGTTTGACAACCTAAAATATGCATCGAGGTTTATCAATGGAATAGAATATACTCTTACCAACTGAAACTGCCGTCGTACTACGCTGGTACCTGAATTACAGCAAAGCGGGAAACTTAGAATACATTTAATGGCGTTACGAACTTCATTCACTGGTGTTGTTTAAAGACTGTGTGCTTACACGTAGGAAAGAGAGTGCACAAGCTTTTGCAACTCGTCAGGTGAAAAACCAATCTCATCGAGTAAGACATTGTAGTGTGCTGGGCGGGATGTTCCCTTTAGGAGATCAAAATACAGAGTTGAGTTCAGGAAGTATATAAGAAAAGGATAAAGTAGAACCACAATTCAACCAGTTGTACACGACTATATGAAGGAAAATCACTTACTTTAGCTCCATTATGGGCACACATGTAAAAGTCATAATATCTAGGATGCACAATTTCTGTATCCACCACCGTTCCTGCAGAGAAACAAAAATGTACAAAGAAAAACCAAAGTAAAGATGCGACTCAAGTAGCTAAAACACTGAAGCCAGGTAGGCGACAGAAGTTACAGATGTGGAGATTGTAGAATTATAGGTTGAGGTAGAAGTAATACCTGCTGGAACATTCTCGGGGGAACCTCCAGCTTTAAATAACTTCGTATGATGACTCTTGAGCAACAACAAGGGTGAACTTTGGAAGTTCTGTCTCACCCAAGTGATTCAATGCCTAAAGCAAACAAGACATGACAGGGTCAAAAAAATTAAATGGTCCACATAAAAAGGTAAAAGTTCAGCAACAGGCATGGTAAATCCATAAATTATGAAAAGAGCCACAGACACTGAATAATTCATCACCGTTACTTGTCCAAATTTTCAGTATTTCAACGCACAAACCTTTATGATCTGCTCCAGCTCGACATTCAATACTTGGTTAAATTGAGAATCAGCCACTCCATCCCTGAGGAAAAACCATAATCTATTAAAATGCATACCGTTGTTTCCTTGTACGGAATAGAAATGGGACCAACTCAAAGTAAAATTTGACATAGAACAATTTTAATATACCTAAAGATGACAATTTGGCTAGGCTTTCGCCCATTACTTGTCTCATAGAAATCCAACAAAAGCTCCCTAAATTAGACAGCAAAGAATTGCATTAGCCATCACTCTGGACTTAGATAAATAAAGTTTTCTTTGATCACACTATAAGAATGCTAGAGTATGATATTTGAAAGCGTTAAATATAGCAACCTAATGATTCCATCATCCTCCCCATTTGGTAATGGTTTGTACAAGGAGTCGATCATCTCCTCTTTCGGGGATTGAGTACGCACGCATGCCATGTACCTTGAAATCAAGCCAATATCTAGAACCAACAACCTGGAAAAACCAGCAGTTCGTCAACAATACCAGTCAAGCGCCAACAATTTAAGTATATGAAAAGATAATCAAATACAAGGAGATACAAAACTAAACCAAAAGACTTACAGCAGCGATGGATGGCACATCTGATCGACCTGGTGTCCCATGAGAAACATCCATTCCCAATATCATAGTTGGAGTTTCACTTATAAGAGGAATACGTGGTACTTGTTCAACGGCTAGCAAAGAATTCTTACCCCCAATCTAGAAAAACAAAATACACGTACAAATAAGAGAATATACCGTATTGACCATAAAAAGAGAGGAGACAATAAAAAAAAAGCATAAATAGATTAAAGCACAAGAGTACAAGATTTACCTTGGTATTAATTTTAGGAAGAACATTATTGATGTTCAAGTCATTTATCTTCGCTGGCGTGAGGCATTGGGTGACGATTCCTAACTCGGAAAGGCACATATTCTTCCAAGGACCTTGATAATGAAAAAGTAAATTAGGTTCTAAAAAGAAATTAGATATGATGAATAAAGGACATTTTTGTTGAACATATATTTTAGGGACCAAACCATAAATATCAGAATTCCTTCGCTCCAAGACACATAGAAGCAATTCAGGAGGACCAGGTAGCTTAGTCTTTATCTGCTTAAACATCATTTCTACTCTAGCAATAGGAGGTAATCTTCTTGATTGGTAATCTTCTTCAATTAGTGAGTATGGGGGGTCCATATGCTGCATCATGATGGAACATGTTCAACATAATCCATCATAAACCATGAGTCTCAAAGAAACATGAAGTGAAATGCTGTTATAACAGTTATAGAACTTACAATTCCCTTATCTCTTGCGCCAGTGATAAGCTCCCTAGAAAGATAGCTAGTGTCCCAACGAGCAGAAAAGTTAACTACTGCCCAACGTTGAATTTTAACCGGTTCATATAGTGTCTGAAAAAGAAGAAACCACTTTGGCATGAATTCCTGTAAAATAGTAAGTTGGACTATGGTACGTAATTTTGTAAGAAATCTACTCTAGAAGCTAGAAGCTCTGTACGAGTTGTTGTGCCGAAAAAGTTAATATCATTTTCGCAAGGCGCATCAGTCAACAGTATTGGTGTTGGAGTTTCTAAATTTCAACAGCAGCATACTTGAAAAGGCAGTGAAGCTATCAGTTACCTGCCCAGAGTAGTTCCACTTTCCATTGCCAGGGAAGCAATCAACATTATTACCAACCTTTAACTGTAATAAAATGGTGAAAATGTAAACCACTGCACCATTTAACACATACTTTAAATGTCTGATCAATAAAAAATCTCACCCCTGGTGTGCCAAGAACACGTCCCTCAACTGGAATCAATTGTTTCTCAATGGACACCCCACAAGCACTTAATGACGGGTCCGCATCATAACGGCTGTTGTTAATAAACTGAAAAGACGAATTATAGGTATGAATAATTCAAGAGATATGATTATTAACTGATAAAGAGACCATAAACATGCTTACATCTGTCAGAGATTCGATACGCTCGAGAGGCTTGGGACTTTTTTCGGATAGAAAAGATTTTTCTACAGCAGATAAAGACTTTGTATAACGTTGCAGCGGCACAAGTGAACAGAGCTGGAAGGCATGAAGGACAACAAAAAGCATAAGATAGATAGGAAAGATAGCGCTGCAAAATGAAAAAAAAAACAAATAGGACAAGCATCATACTAACCTCAAGAGGAATGTAATTGGGTTTTTTTGGTCTACCAACATCAATACAAGGCATGTACGCGGAAGTAGTCAGATCTAACTTACGATGTTTTGTAAAATAATCATAAACGGTAAGCTCAACAGTTTTCACTTCATTTTTGCGTTCTTCATTTCTCATTTTCATCAGGAAGCTGCATCAGTCCAGAAAGAAGGAATTTCATAAAAAAGAACGATTGACGAAGTTAAAGGATAAGGGAAAATGCGGTGCTCTATGACATACTATAGATCTTTGCAGGGCTTCTCACTCAGTCCTTTATCTTGAATTCCATATTGTTGTGTTTTGACTTGATTAACAAGTTCTTCAGCATTCTTTTGGCCTGAAACCTCCTCATAATCAGTATACAAGATAAAGATCAGATACAAAAAAAAAAAAAAAAAAAAAAAGTTAAGACTACCCTGATTTTATACCCTTCCCCAGTCAATTTGGTGAGGATCCGTTACTCTCTGGTTAGTAAGTAAAAATTGTATCACAGGACCAGGAGTGAAGGTCATTGTTGTGGACACATCTGCACGAAGCAATAAAAGAAAACTCGATCAAGAAACAATTTCGTGTGTGAAAAACTAAATGCAATGCTGATAATAATATAAAAGCAAACTACCCATGTTCAAGGTCAAACCACTCTGCGTGGTGCGGAAACTGGAATGGAACCCTCGAACTCCGGTAATGCTGTCACCAACAGAAACAAAGTTCCTCACGTCACCATGATAGAAAGATTGTCTAATTAGAAGACAACCCCTAAAATCAAAAGACACAGAAAGAAGAAATACAAGATCAATACAACAAGAGACAAAATATCACAAGATATCAGATCATCAAAAGTTGACACACCTCTCAGCTGCTTGCTGCTTAATTATAATATCAAGCACTCTCATAGCATCTACAGCACCTTCTGTATTGCATCCTTTCAGAGCTAAACCAATAGCCTGCATGGGAATTTTTCTAGCAAATCTGATCTCTACTTTAAACATCTTAGTTGCTTGATACAAACAACGCTTCAATCTTTTACACTCTATTCCACTGGGGATATCAAAACCTGGGCTCCCATTGCTGAAAACAATCCGGAACCCACATTATTAGTCATGCTACGGACAGCAAGAGATGTATATGACTAAGAGGAACCAGAGACAAACCGTATGAGTGGTGTTTCCTCTAGCACCACTTTGAACTCAAACCAGTTCCTTGGAAGAGGTCCCACTGTATACAAGCTTGTCTCCCCATCATAAGTCAAATGTTTCCATCCTATCTCTGAACAATAAGTTTGATATAGACTGTCCATAATCTTTCTCCCGATTCCCTTGATTCGAGCACCACCTTTATCTTCAGAGGTAACAGAAACCTGCACCGTTTAAACCAATTAGTTGAAAACACCTGCTTATAATTCCATAAATCAAACAAACATGGTCATTCTGGACATACAGTATACTGATAGAAAGTTGCATCAGGAACATTAACAGACGCTTTGAAATGGTTAACAAGGAACGGAATTTCTCCATCTTCAAGTTCCAGTTGTTGCTCGAGAAGGAGAAGGACAGCGCATTCCGTTGCTTGTTAACCATTTCAAAGCGTCTGTCTCCATGTTATGTAGTTCATCTTCAAGTTCTCCATCTTCAAGTTCCAGTTGTTGCTCCTCTGTCTCCATGTTATGTAGTTCTAATTTCTCTATCTTAACGTCCGGTGGTATTACTGGAGGTGGCAAAGGCAAAGCAAGAACTGTGTCTCTAATTTCTCCATCTTCAAGTTCCAGCTGTTGTTCTTCTGGCTCCATGTTATGTAGTTCTGGTGGTATTACTGGAGGTGGAGGTGGTGGTGATGGTATTACTGGAGGTGTTGGAGGCAAAGTAATAACTGCGTCTCTAATTTCTCCATCTTCAAGTTCGTCTCCGCCGGCTTCCTCCATATTCTTAACGAACAGATTTTCTAAATAGAAACAAATAAACTCTGGTTCAAAACCCAATCAATATAATACTCCCAGGAACATGTTCTCAATTTTTGAAAATTGCTCAACCAAGAAACTGAAACTCAATATAGAATTTCTACACAAAAATAAGAAGAATCTTCAACAAAAATACATCATAAGCAGAATCAGAGTCGTGAGTGTGTATAGATGCATGTTAACAGATAAAGAATGTTAAATATTAACCAAATCATAACAAGCAAAGTAAAGTAGTATGTAGAAAACAAACAATCAACTAAGAGACCGGAACAAGATGTTACACGAGTAATAAAACTTGTGAAGGATAGCAATGCCTCAGTAAAACATTGGCATTGAGCCATTGTAATACCGAGGAGAATTGTCTGGACACTAATTTCAGTTTCATATAACCTGTAAATGAAATTTTATGCTCTAATACCATTGAAGGAAGTCTTAGGACAGATACAAATTTAAACAATAGACAGTATGAACTCAGAATGATCACCCTTATTAAACTTGTCTTTCTTCAACCGAGCTGTAATGATTGTTTGAAGCCTATTTATTGGCTATATTCATAAAACTCTTTCCAAACAACTGTAACAAACTTGTCAAGGCACTTCCAGATAATTCAATCTCAAACCCTAGTTACATCACTATTTCAAAATAGAGACAACTTTCCAACAATCAACTCAACTAATCTCTTGCAAAACTTCAAAAAAAAAAAAAAAACTGGGGAAACCACAACAGTTAGAAAATCCCACACTGAAATACCAGTCAATGCAGTAATTGAGGAAGAGAGAAACACAAACTGCAAGAAAAAAATACTTCTAAACAACTGAAACGACTTCGTCAACCTTATTTTCAGGATTAGGTTGATGATTTCAAAAACCCTGTTCTCTACAAACTAGGAAACACGGTATTTACCATATATTGTCACGGTTTCTTTTTTTCTAATGTATTTTTTTACCTTTTTCTATTTTTATGTATTACCAATTTTAGAGTAAAACAAAAATATTATCTGTGAACTGCCCAAAATCCCAGCCTCTACACTAGAGGTTACTGCCACCATGGTACTACATAGGATCCTGCAATTTCTGTCTGGGTTAGAGATATGCGCCAAAAGATATACACTGAAATCCTAAAACAGCAGTGCTCCTTAACAGTGATTTTGTACCTCTAAAACACCAAAACAGAAACTGCACCCTGCACCCCAAATCCAGAAACCTTTCGAGTCAAGTGGCAAAGTTAGTGTGTGTTCGTGTCAATGTCCTTAGTTCAAAACCTATTCACATCTTGAGTCCTACCTACTGATCCAAAATAAAAAAAGAAACAAGACCTCAATTTTATTTTAAAAGACAAAACATGGTCTTCTGAGTAATACCCTTTTCAAAAGAATTAACTAGCTAAACATGTCAACTAAGAAGTTAAGAACAGTATATAAAAGTAGATGAAAGCAGAATATACCGGCCAAGTGATTCCTGCCACACAAAAAAATGGCCCTTGATAAGATAATGTTGATGGACTTGTGTGACCTTGTTCAGAACTGCACTATATAATACTCCACATTACATACTTATAAAGCCTCCGAGATAACTAAACAAGCATGTTCGCGCAGAACCTATTTCGCTCTTACCTTGCTGTATCAAGATACATACAATGAGTCTTAACATCCACAAAAATAACAAGATGATATATGGGGCATCAAAGATATAGACGAAGTGACCAACAACCACAAATCAGAAGGTAATGCATCACAATTACCTTTAAACTGCTCAAAACGAATGGCGAGAACACAAAATATGACATGAACAGTAGCCAATACAAAGATAACGATACGCATATGATGCAATGCCTGGCAGACAACAATGAAATCTTACCCTGCACAACCATAAAAAACCAATTAACTATACAAACCTTCACTAATTTCACTAACCAAGGACCTGATTGCACACGAGATTTTATCATAACAATCTTAATATACCTTTTTTAGTACAGTATCCATTAGTCCAACTCACGTACACAGATTTTAGAGATTGTCTTTTGAAATAGTCAGTACCAATAAATTGAACCCTAAATATGACAATTTCTCGGAATTGGTTTTTTTCCTTCATATTGTTGATTTAGGTATGGATATATGACAATTTCTGGGAATTGAAATTTTCCAAGGAAGATGAAAAGTGGGTTAGATACATTCCCTGCCTCGGGAAAATGGATTTTCAAGTAAAATAAGAAGAGGAATAAAAAGGAAATATTGATAGCTTTGAGAGAAAAATTAGACTCTTTGACTGTTGAACAAGTTGTATTTCAACCATACAAAAAGGATGAAGAAGATGATGAAGTTGTTGAAGATGAAGATATGCCATTACGGATGTAATACGGGCCTTTGTTTTATCCCAAAGGCTTTACATTGTTTAATCCCCGTCGAGTAATCCGTCAATATGGATTTATCCAAACGATTCTGGTGCTAGAGGAATCAAAGTTCAAGTTGTTTCCTAAGGGTTCTAAGGGAACAGAGAGTACGAAAAGTTCATGGAATGCCGAGTATGATCCCGATCCTACCACTGATTTTTGGGATAAATTGGAAGAGAACAAATTAAGTTGTGATAACTTAGAAGAGTTGCGTGACGATCCTGGTGAAGTTGACCCGGCTTATATATATTGGTATAACCAAATTTCACATCCCTTAATCATTAATAAGGAAAGTCAAGATTTGGTAGATGCTAAGGGGGGAAAGCAAAAACAAAAGGAAGTGGAGTCGAAGACGAGGAAGAACTCAAAGGGAATTGTTAAAGATGTTCCAAAGGCTTACCGAACTATGGTATATTGAGTGCATTCTTTTAAAGTTGTTTTCAATATTTTTGTATATTGTTGCTTATTTGTTGTAACTAAATTTTATTAGGTGGCTGGGGGTAAAGACGATTGCAATGTAGAGATGGCGGAGGAAGGGCAAGAATATATTTACAAACCTTGGGACGGAGTAATCAACAAAGGTGAAGGTGCGAGTGGAAGTGGTGGTAAAAAAGGTTGTGATGGTGGAAAACACGGTCATGCTCAATGAATGAATATGTTGAAATTGAAGTACACTATATTTTTATTGTTTGGTTTTTAAGTAATGTTTGAATTTAGAGCAATGTTCTTTACTTGAAGAAAACAATTTTATACTTTCGGTACAATGTTACGATGTTTAAGTACAATGTTATCCTTTTATGTTTAAGTGAAATGTTATGTTTTGAGTACAATGGTGATATCTAAGTTACAGTATAAGGTTCGGCTTATAAATACCTAATGCGTAGTACCCGAACTTACTTGCTGACATTCCTTAATACTTCAAGTAAAAGGGTCGGCTTATAAGTGTTAAATGCGTATTAGCCGAACTAAATTGGTGACATTCGATAGTTCTTTTAGTAATAACTTCGGCATAAATTGCCAATTTCGTAAAGAGCCGAACCAAACTTGTGGCACTTGATAATTCTCTAAAGAAAAATGTTCATCTTAAATTGCCAATTTGTTAAGAGCCGAACTAGTTGGAAAGTAGTAGAATATTCTAGAAACACGTAAATTCCTAAACTGCCCTTAAGGTGATATAAAACAAAAAATATCTTTCGGGTCAAAGCATAAGATACACCGTAGAACCTCTTCGGTTACTCTTTTCTTCTCTAGCCGAACCAAGTTGGAGAAAACGGTTAAAATCATATTTCATCGTAGAAATTAATCGTCGATCCATAAAAATTTGATCGTGATTAAACACAACTATAACATGGCTCGTGGAAAACAAAAAGCAATTGGTAGGCGGTCAAAATTTTCTTCTAATCCGTCAATTGAAGACCAACAACCGTTAGAAGAAGTTCAAACTGAAATTGACAAAGAAGTTCAATCAACTGAAGAAGAAACCCCATAAATGAGGATTAAAAGGTATTTTCTACAAACCCAACACTTTAATTTGGTGATAAAGGCAGTTTCTTGTATTGTTAAATTAGGTTTAATTAGAAAGACCTAGGTTTTCTTCGTAACACAGAGAAAAGATCGGCTCATTAGATGTTATTTTATTAGAAGCCAAACTTTAATCGAAGAACATTTCGGTGTATTTTAAACATAGCCGATCTTTGGATTTTTTAGGTTCGGCTATTTCGTCTGTCGTACTTATAAGCCGAACTTATATCTGTAACTTCTATTATTTAGGATATGCTGTGTATTCTGTAGGATTATAATTATTTATTTTTTTTACTATGTATAGGAAACAAAAGGGTAAAGGGAAAACTTGGAAGATCAACCAGATGTGGAAGATCAACCAGATGTGGAAGTTCAACCAGAAGTGGAAGAACAACAAGAACCAGAGAAGCAAGATGCTACACCTCGTGTTGTTGGGTTTCACATCCCTGATGATGATGATGATGTGATAGATGCGCGGGAGGATGGTTTACCACATGGTCTTCCATCCGACAGAGGCAAGGTGTTTATTTTTTACTGAGAGTCTTGGGCTAAGAGGATATATGAGACTCCTGACCATTGTCGTGTGGTCCGAGTTTTGAGACATCAAAGGGCTTCACATTGGGATTTGTTTAAAGAGTTTCCTCAGGTGATTTCTATAGTGCAAGCCTCTGGTTTATGGCCTGCCATTAGATTTGCTCATCAGGAATTTGATAGAGTGACGTACTACGCCATTTCCGAGAGATTTGCTCCTGAGACTTACGCATTTCATTTCCCTTTTGGCGAGATGGCAATCACTCCTGAAGGAGCGTATAAGATTACGATCCTTAGTGTCACCGGCGAAAGCGTGGATGCAGCATTTTATAATATGAGTTGGGATGAGTTGTATAAGTTGGCGGAGGAAACTCTAGGTTGGCCAAGATCAATAACTGAACTAGAGTTTTGTTGTTCTATAAGATATGTGACTTCGATCCGAGATGAAAATGGTGCATACAACAAGGAAAAAAACAAGTTCAAGTTGTTGAGTCTGAAAAACTATTTTTCCGATACAACAGAGAGGGTTAAAAATGGAGAGTTGGTGATGACTGAGGAGTTAGTGAAGCAAACTGCAACAGCATATATGTTTTACACTCTTAGAAGAGATATCTTTCCAGACCTTTTTGGGAACATGGAGACTGCTCAATATCTCCAATTTTTAAAGGATGTTCACTCCGTTAATAGTTATGCTAAGGGGACAACGTCACTTTCCTACCTACTCAATCAACTCACACAAGCATCTAGGTTGGCAAGTACAAACATTGGAGTAAATAGCACTATGTTGCAGGTAATTATCTTCATTACATTTGAATTTATTGTTCAAATTTTTATTTTTTAAAAGAAAATATTGGTAGTTCAGTGTAAGGTTCGGCTTAAAAGTAAACCTACAATACAAGACGATCCTTCTACTGTGAAGGTTCGGCACTTACATTCATTTTAATTTTGTGCCGAACCTTTACAGTTTAGAGGAAAACCAAGCATTTGTTTTTGTGAATATTCCTAGAATTCTTGATTAACAATAGGAATTCAGTTTCTTTGTTGGAGGATATTTTGAGAATTCTTGCATTTTTATGTAGGTGTGGGTATATGACCATTACCCGAAATTGAAATTGGCCGAAATACGTGAAAGTTGGGTTAATACAACGCCAACATCGGCTCGATATGAGTTTCAGGAAACCAAGAAAAGAAATAAGAAAAATGTGTTTATTAAGATGAGAGAGAAATTAAACTCTTTGGATGCGAGTGGCGTCATATTTGATCCATATTTGAGAGATGTTCAAGAAGATTATGTTGTTAAAGATAATCATGTGCCGATAGGTATATACTACGAACCTTTATTTTATACAATTGGTTTTGTAATATATGATCCTTGTCGAGTATTACATCAATTAAGATCTATCCAAATGCTCCCAGTGGTTAACGATAAGTTCAAGTTGTTGCCATTAGGTTCTAATGGATCTAAAAGCACCACCTCTTCGTGGTGCCCCAAATATGATCTAGAACCAACCTTAGAGTACTGGAGAAGATTGGAAGCCAACAATTTAAATATGAATCACTTAAAAATTTTGGGTGACGGTCCTCCCCAAGTTGAGCCGGGCTACATGCATTGGTATAATGAAATTTCACATGCCCTTATTATTGATAGAGAAAGTCAAGTTGTAGCTGACAGGGAGAAGGAAAAGGTTTCCAAAAAGAAGTCCAAGGCCGTTGAAATTCAAAAGGCATATAAAACAATGCTAATCGATGTCTTCACTTTTTACTTGTTTAATTGTTACTTCTTAAACATTGAAGTTCTTCGACCTTTAAATGGAACCAGGTTGCGGCCGACAAGGAGTTGTTGATAAATTTGAAGAAAAAACTTTCTTGCAAAACTAAGATGACAGTGGAGGAGAAAGAGGATTGGTAAAACCAGTGGGATGCAGTCATAAATAAAGAAAAAGGATCGAATATACCAGAAAAAAGGTCGACCAACAAGAGGCCACGACAAGAAGGTTAAGGCTCAAGTCGAGCTGCTAAGGGCGGGCCAACTGGTAAAGACGGCGAGAACGTATGTCCTAAAGGGAAAATAGGTCGTGGTCAGTGAACTATGAGTTTGGATGTGTAAACTTCCTTGAATGTCTGGTTTTCTTTGTTAAGTACACTTTCTTTGTTATGAGTCGTGAAGTACACTTAGTTTGTTATGTTTTGTTAAATACACTTGTTTGGTTTAGTACCTTGAATCGTATGTTTTAATATATTTTTAAATGGTTTTATATGTTTGGTTAGAATGTTTGCTTGTATTTGAAACAACATAAAGGAAATTAGTTCAGCTCAAATTATTACTTTCCTAGTAGTCGATCCTGTTGCCTTTAACTAGTTTTGGATGCATGCGACTGTTGGTCGGCTCATTAGGCTACACTAGATTCAGCCGAACCCTTATTTCAACAACTTCGGTTAATAAATAAAACATTAATATGAGCCGAACATTACACTGATTTCTGTAAAATACAACGAATTTCTTTTTGTTTTTCCCAAAAAATAGATCCGTTGTGGCTTTTTCTATATATAGTATTCTATTCATATCATTGAGTATGCTTAACTCATTGTTTTCTTCTATACTAATTCATGGAACCATTCACTATAGAAGATGATAAGTCGCATGTTAGAGCTTTCATTCTGACTTATCGTATTTGTGGTGAACATCTTGATGTGCATTATTCGATTTTTTGGAAAAAAGTAAAAGAATTCCATTTTCGGTTAGATGGAAATCCTAAACATCGTACGCGTTCAGAATTAGGTGAAAGATTCCAACAAATTCGTTATACGATGAATGATTACATCAGAGTATTAGGATGGGTTAATCAATATCATCCCAGCGAAACTAATGAAGAAAAGGTGAGTAATCCAAAAGCTTAATGTTGCGTTATAGGGTAGTTTAGTTTTCTTTTTATAAAACTAACTTCTCATTCCTTTTTATTTAGGAAGCTAGAATTCAAAGCCTTTGGTCTATACGCCATGGAGGAAGAAGATACGAGCTCGGAATATGTTATAGATGGTTGAAGAGAAGAATTCCGAGATTTATAAGAGACCTTTGCGCTGATATACACTAGATGGTCGAAAAATTTACAGGTTCGGCTTTTAAATGAAAATGTGTGTGTGCCGAACCTTGTAATGTTTTTCAAAATCTCAAAAACTAGTCGTTGGGGTTGGTACGTTTAGTATGGTTCGGCTTGTAATTTGAATGTCGTATTAGCCGTACCTTATATATTTAAACAATATTTGAAAAAATAGCCGTTACAAATAGTACAATCAATCAAACATATATATACCCAAATATGGTATCTCATTATCAAAGCACAAAATGGCACCTTCTAGTCCTAAGTGTACTCTAGAAGAAGATTTGTCTCTTTGCAAACATTACGTAACGTACTATCCGGAGAAGGGTGCCGAGCGATGGGTAAAGGGTCTAATGAGTATGTACTACTTGGTCAGAATTCATGAAGCCTTCACCAACGAAACAGGTAATCCTAACAACCGGGATAGGGCATCGTTATTTTGTTGAATCGAAACAAAATTAGAAATAAAGTTAGGGATTTCATATCTATGGTTCGGATTGTCAATCGATATCGGCTTCAAGGTGAAACAAATGATGAGATTGTTGTTCGAGCTCTAGAGGAATGGAGAAAATGGAAAGAAAAAAATTTCAAATACCAAGATCACTACAACATCCTTAGGAAGTTTTTCGTAACTCGTTTGGTTATTAGAATCTTGTAATGGTTAGTGATTTTGTAATGGTGATTTTATGATTTCAAACGAATTAGGTAATTTAATCTCAGTATACGGTTCGGCTATTAGCAGAAATACAACAAATATGCGGAACCTGCATACTTGAAAGTCTATATTCAACTAATATGGTTCGGATGTAGAAATAAATTAATGATAAGCCAAACCATAACACTACTAAAATCTTTCCAAGTTCGGCTTATTAGAGAATATAACAAATAAGCGGAACATTACTTTGTATGTTGCGAAAATGTGCATCATGCTAGTTCGGAGCAAAACGATCATCATCTTTAAGCTGAACCAAAACACTTGGGAAACCAATCCAGGATCATCTTATTAGTTATGCTCTCTAATAAGACGAACATTACTCTGTATGTTGCGAAATGGTGCGTCATGCTAGTTCGGTGCAAAACTATAAACAACTATAACCAGAACACTTGGGAAATATCATGTTTAAAGTTGGCAGGATCGGATCAAATATATTTTTACGAGTTAGCCGAACCATACACTCGTAGTTCACTTTCTTTAAATCTTTGCACCAACAAACAATTTAAAAAACCACAAAATATATTCAATTCATAAGATGCGCTTTAGGATACATTATATAACACTCATAATCTCATATCATCCTAGGCATCCAATGAAAAGAAAATGCAAAAAAAAATTATATATCCACCCAATGTATTAGATTAAGTATTAGGGTGATCCTAACCTTACAACATATTCTTCATCATCTTCAAAAACATCTTCTTCACCATCTTCATCCTCATCATTTGTTAGACTTATTAGTCCGCATTGAAGAGGTGGATGCAAACTTATCCAAAGCTCCATCCGTAGCGTAATTTGCACACCAATCCATCGAATAATTTTTCTTGAAAAAGAGGTCAAAATGCTAAAGGACACAATGGAGGTATTGGGCAACCAGGTCTAAGCTTAAGACCAATATAATGGAAGCCTTAAACAAATGCAATAATAAGTCTTCTATGTTTCACACTCTCGTGGCAAGGTTTTATTGGCGGCGCGTAGGTGAAACAACTTCCAGCACTCGCAAAAGAATGAACAACGCAATTGAAGGTCTCCGCGATTAAAAAACCCACATATCGGCATTTGCATCCAGTGGTCACTTGTGATGACAACATCCCCATGTAAACGCCGTTCAAAACTAATGAACTCTTGTGCAACCCCGTGGTTTCCTCCACCCCGCTTTATTGACTTGTAGAAGTCCTTGTTTCGGCGTAATGTTTGTAACAATCTTTGCCGAATATAATTTATTTCGTCCCCTTGGACAACCGGATGGTTCCCATCTTTAAAAGGTCCTAATTGTTTCGCTGTGACATGGAAACTACAATTTCCATCCCCTTCGACATCGTCCATGGATATAATATACTCGTGAATGGCTTCGGGTAGGTAGTGCAAGTAGTTTTTGTAAATCATATTAGTAGGTCGCAAATACTTTTCCAAACTATCTGGTTTAGGACCTTTCATTTTTCCTTCGGAATGTATGGTTTTTTCTCCTTTTGCTTGGGCACCGGAGTACTCTTTATTGTTTCCATTTGTTGAGATGGAAACATCTTACCCTTAAGATTGACGTCTCCTTTCAATGGGGGAGGACGTAGAGGACAATTATTCTTAAATTCTTTGTTACTTGTTTCACCTTTATCCTTTCTCAGTCGACCACGTTTCTTTGATAGTTTCACTTGATCCATCTTGTCTAACTTCTCTATTGTCTTCTTCTCTTCGTCGTAATTTGCATTATGGTACTCGACCCCGGATGAATCCCTTGTGGTAGGATCCCTTGTTTTGGAAAGAACATACGCTTTTGCTCTTTTCACTTTTCGGGATTCTTTCGAGGGTGGCCTACATTTTTGTGGTCCATTTTTCGGTTCTTGTATACCTTGTTGGGTGTGAGGATAGAGGATTGGAATCATGTTGTGCCATAAGATTTTTTCTTGAGGTCGGAACATCCCCCGATATATTTCGACCAACCTTTTCCCATAAGGTGTGTCCCAAATCTCTACATCATCGTCCTCGTCGGGCATAAGATCACAACTCAATTATTTCCAATGAGGATCAATATCCTCAAAAGGTACAATAAAATCCTTGTACCGAAGTAGATCATGCCGACACACTCGTCATGATCTACTTTTAAAATCCTTGTACCGAAATTCCCATGATTTCCCTCATTTTACAAACACACTCGTCTTGGGAGTTAGCATCCATTTTATCCATTAAATCCACTTCTTTCATTATAAGTTCAATGCACAAATTAGAGACCATATAGGTTAGTCCCTGGAGCCATTTATCATCCGGGTAATCATCATGCTTCATCATTAGACTTTTTTAGAATAAAGTTTTAATTATTATAACATCATTCATGAAATAGTCTTCCATTGCGTCAAACACCGTGACGAACGTGTCCACGCACCCAAATTGATTCCTCTTCAAACAATAGTGAGCTGACTCTACCATACTTGTATCTTGGTTGTCGGAGTGCTTGTGGTGGTTTTTAAATGCACTAACAAATCTATGTTTGTTGGTATCCAAGAATTGCTTGCGTAAATATATAATGATTTCCGGGTATTTGACTCCCCAATTCGCAATGAGTTTTGCAACATTTTCTTCATACACTTCTTCGTTTATTGACCATTGCAAAGCATCCCATTCATTGGAGAAACATGCCCACATCCTTTCATTAGCCTCATACGGTTTTTTGAATTGTTTCTTCTTCACTTCTCGTTCTCCATCCGATAATTTAGAATCGACTCTAACTATTTCAACTTAAGAGGTTGAATTATTGGTTGTCATTTTCTCCTAACATTATTCCACACATGAAAGGTATAAAAAAGTTTTGCGCATTCGGGAATACCTTCCTTATATCAAACATCAATGCCGCCTGTTGTTCGGTTACCATTACCTTTGGAAGAGCATCCTCCCGGAAGATTAACTTCACTTGTTCCGATGCCCAAACATAGCTTTCTTTCAACTCATCATGTAAAAAACAAAAATCAACGGTGAAAGGTGACATGTTTGACATATGACCAACAACGTTCATCAAGGGAATCTCATACTTATTGGTCTTGTAAGTGCAATCCAATATGAGAACTTGTGGGAAGCATAACGCCAACTTTACGCATTCCGGATGGGCAATAAAAAGGTGCGCCACATGGCCGAATTCATCCAATTTCTTTTTGGCAAGCATAATTCTTGTTTTGCGCCAACCACAATAATTGTTGCATCACCAACCTACCTTACAAATCCTTTCTTCTCAAAGTACTTCTCGCGTTATAGATTTGTTGCAACATAGTCTTGTTATTCTTATCGTTCGCCTTCAACTTGCTAAGAATATTAGAGGGTGGCATACGTGCTTGTGTCATTTTATCTACCTCTGCATATTCATGAGCTTTGAGTCTTACGGATCCTTAATGTACATAAAGATCCTTTGGACGTGGGTGGTTATGACGGAAATCCATATCTTTATTCATTGGCAAACTCTTTCATTTATGTTCCAATTAATGACGATCTTGAAGGGACAATTTATCTTCCTTTTTTTAGTCTTATATTTTTTTCCCGGTTTTACCAATATACACCTAACCTTTTTTCTTCTTGCTTACATTTTTCCCGCCTCTCTCACAAACCATCTCAACCCGCTCCTTTCGGCTTTGTCTACCTTTAACTAAGACATAATTGATTTTCAAACCGTGTTCCTCGGCCCATTGAACAGATTCATCTCGAGTTTTCCACGTCTACAAATCCACAGGTACAAAAGTTAAGATTTATTAATGATTTTGTATACAACATATATACTTGAAAATTAATAAAAACATAAATTAGATTTCTTACAAAGTCAGTTTGGAAGTTATCTTTTGTATCTTCATGAATGACATCAACAACCGGTGGTTGATCCTCCATAGTTTCCATTTCAGGAACAATCTACAATAATATCGCATAGGTTTTGGGTAAGGTTCGGCTCATTCGTAATAAAATTTTAAAGCTGAGCTACTGAGTTCGGCTCATTAGTGTTCGACTTGTAAAGCCGAACTACTTGTCATATATGGATTCGGCTTATTGGGCACTAATATTATAAGCCGAACCATCAGACTTGAAATTCATGAAAACAAAACATATTTGTTCGGTTGGATCACGTGTGAGCCGAACATTACACTGTAACTCAAAAAAAAAAAATTATACGGTTCGGTTTATATTTGCAAATTCTATTCAAGCCGAACTGGAAATTATATGGCACGAAAAAAAATTAATGACAGTTCGGCTAATAAATATTTCAATCGCACAAACCCAACTGTTCTTATTTATCAAGGTTCGGCATACAAATTATCTGCCGAACCTAACTCTGTCGCGCTGAACTACATACAAAAATCAAAACTTTTGGAGAAAATTCAAACTACAAAACGAACATTAAACAACGTCTACAACCATACCTGTGTATTATTAGCATTGGGTTCCTCATCCATGCATTCATCTTTGGGATTTGGCTCCAAAAAGTCATCATCTTGAGCTTGAGAAAAAACTTGAGTTTGAGATTGAGTTTGGGTAAAATCATTTTCATAATCCAATAAATACGCCATCTCCGGATCTCCATCGTAATTGATATGTATTTTCTTAAGTTTACGTGATGAAGATTCACCTTCCTCACTCGAATTTGGATCACACATATATCAACAATCACAAATATCTCAAAAGAAAAAAAAAAGTTTTTTTCTCTACTACTCCTCCTCCTCCTCCTCTTCTTCTTCTTCTTTTTCTAAAATAACTCACTAAATCTCTTTAAAAACAAAATCATTATCCTAAATTAATACTAACCTAATTACAATCATTAACAACTAAAACAAATTAACACTAATTTAACACTAATCATTTAAGGGCATTTTCGCATTTATGAAAATATGTTGGATAAGGGATACCCTAGACACACTATTTTCAACCCCGTTTTTATCTTATTCAAGATCCCCCAAATTTTTCATGTATGCCCCAAATGAAGATTCATCCGATAGAAGGCTTGTCCGCACTCGAGTTGAATGTTCAATGAGCTCCCGTGCCTTTAACCTATCAAATGTGCCCTATTAGGGAGGCACATGAATGGCAGATAAATTGGCAAAAGAGGCACAAAAACCTTCTCTTTTCATGGAATGGAATGAGGAAATGCCAAGTTTCTTAACCCAATTTCTTTTGGTTGATAGTACTTTTAATTTTTCTAATGCAAGTACCAGCCTAGAACTAATGTAAATATTGCTGGTCTTTTATCTGTAACTTCTAGAGAGTTTCAAAACTTCGTTCTTAATTCGCAAACCACTACTGAATCAGTGTTGTCTGATAATCACTATTGGGAGCGTGTTCCCTTTGTGACAGTGTGACAACATTTTTCTCAGGTGTTCCGTGCTTTTATAGCTTGTCTTTCTCTTTGGAATATGTCAATCTTTATCTTCAGATAAAAAAATAAGGGAGGCACATGAATGTGAATTTTAACTGTCTACCCTCTCATTTTCCACAGTGCACTCGAATCTGCGATAGCTGGATTTATAAGAATAAAAAACCAATAAATTACTAAATTTATAGTCCATTCGCAAGTTGGGGCATTTCACATTTGGCTCTGCCCCTTACACCAAGATGAGATCTTGGGTTTTCAGTAGAGCTAAATTAACGAGGGGAATTAAAAGAAGCCAGTTATCTTATCAAACATGCACATCCAAAAACGTTATATAAACCTGTTGCTAAATTAACTAAATGAAACCGGTTGTCCTATCAAACATGCACATCCAAACGTTGTATACATAAAAGTTAATAACAACTTAAAGAAGCAGATGAAACGGATGTGGGCGAACAAGTATATATAGAAGTGTTTTGGTTCCTAGTTTCACATCAAACAATCTAAGTACATCCCAATCAAATCAGAAGTACCAAAAGTTAAGTAATTACTAATGGCGAAATCGGTTAACGTTTCATTTTTTCTAGCTTTGTTTGTTGTTTTTGCATCAGTATTTATCGAAGTACAAGGTGCCAGGGATAACAACAATAACAATGGGAATTCTCCTGCGGAAGCACCATATGTAGATCCAGTGGCAGAAACTTGCAGGATAACAGCACCTTGTTCAGATTCTTTGGCACAACTTATAGCGATGAAGGCCATGCCAAACGAAAAAGATATCGGATGCTGCCAAGAACTGGTGAAAAATACAAAGGTTTGTTGGGAAAAGATAATGGATATTCTTGAAGATTCTAACGTTCCACCTTTTGTTAACCTTCACCCATGGGCAGAAAATGCATGGAATAAATGTGTCAGTCTTACAGATTCTGCTGAACAATCACCAATGATGTCATACAATTCCCCTGCACAAGCACCTACCGTTCCTAAACAATGCAGGCTTTCCGAAATGTGTGTTGATATTTTGTCTCACCTTGTAGTATCAAAGACGTTGCCAACCATAAAAGATTTTACATGTTGCAAGGAAATCAAGCAAAAAACTAAGTACTGTTGGGATAAGACAACGGAGATTCTTGAAGATCCTAATGTTCCTGACCTTTCTCACCTTCATCCATGGGCAGATAATGCCTGGGAGAGATGCATCAGCATTGCAAACGTGAATATTTTACCCCACTAGAGCGTAATACAATGTGAAACAATTATACATCAATAGTTTTTCCTTGGTGTTCTTCAACGAATAAAAAAATTACATTTCTACGAAACCTTTCTTATATCCAAATCCTAATTTTTCTTGTATGATTCTGGAAATGAATAAATCTACCAATTCACATATATATTCATATCCTTTGGTGGTCATATAGAAGTCCAGGACATAATCATTAAATGGTTTTGCGACGAACATTCAATTTGCTTTGTTTGCATTCAAATACAAGTTACTAAAGCCAAGAGCCTGGTAATTTGAGGGAATTCTTATGTATTCCATTGATCTCAAGAAACTAGAGAACAATAGTTCTTGCTTCCAAGTTTTTAATAGACGAACCATGTTTGCCATGTAATCTTCATCGTATGTCACACTGGAAAATGCATTACCAGGTAACTGGGTTGATTGCTTAGAATTCTGCAACTGGTTTGGTTGTTGACTGTAAATGGTTAACTGTTAGGGTGTCGATTGCCAGTCAGCAACTCAGCATTACCATAAACCATCTTTTAACCAACAACTTGTAAGCAATTTCATAAACCACCATAAAATAATGAGAACAGTTACTACCGACATCTTCTCATATACCTAACATAAGGTAATCACATTCATCTACTAGAACAAAAACTGCTTACACATAATGAATTCTCGTAATACAAAACCAACTCATACTTCAGCAGTAGGATTACAATGCTCAATTAAAAATGGGAAGAAACAAAGAAAATGCACAGAACTGTTCTTCACTTGGTTTGATTAAGCAAATGAACTTTTAAAGTTATACGGGAACAACAAGTGCCCACTCGATCAATGTTGACGTTGGATCGAACTTCTAAAGTGATGCAGATACATCATTGTCATTGAAGAGAATTTGAACAAATTTGTAATCAGCTCAAAACAATCGGAGCTAAGATGCGAGAAGAAGAATGTCATCTTGAAAAAAGATCTAAAAGGAGATTTTCGTTCGAACTGAAAACAATAAAGAGATTGTACTAGTCTATGATATCAAGACGAGCAATTCTGCACTCACCCATATTTTGTCCCAAATTTTATGCTGATAGGGGATTTGACGGACAAAAAGAACGGAAAATGGGTCGTTTGTCCAAATATTTTTAAATCACGGTTCAAATGGACGAGTAAAAAATAGTTTGGGTGAAATGGACAAAAAAGAATTAGCAAGGATGAAACTGGATTCATCCCAGGTTAAATTAAATAGTAAGGATGAAACTGTATACATCCTATGTAAATTAAAAATAAGAAAAAATATTTAAAAATGGGCATGATGAAACTGTTTACATCCTGCCTATTTTTACATTTTTGTCCATTTAAACAATATCAAAATCTAACTGTCCTTTTCACCTAGAAATTATTGATTTTGGTCTTTTAAACCAATTTTGTGCAAAAAGATAGCCTCTTGACATTCGGTTCTAGTGTTTATGTGTCGTGGGATTAACGACTCAACATGGTATTTTCTTACCAAGACAATACTTTTTTAGAACACATTATTCTATTGTTAAACTGAATTAACTAATACTAATATTTATCTGATCGGAAGAAACGTTGACTTTGTCGATTTAACTTAGTCAACAATACCTTAGTCTTGTGAATGACTCGTAAGAATAAAGATTTCATTAAACCAAGTTGTTGTCGACGGGAAACGAACAATTTTTCTTTGGAAGAAGAAAAAGAAGGAAGTAAAAAACATACTAACAGAGGAGAGTTCGTAAAAAAAACCGATGTTGACCCGCATTATGACAGTCAAAGAACCAAGAAGATTAAAGTAATTAAGTATAGATTGAGTCGAGTATTGGATAATCTGTTCTTAGGACGAAATTCGTCATACTCCGGTACTAATGGGTCTTAGTTACGAAACGCCTTCTAGGATATAACGATTTTTCTTCCTCGAGTAGAAGCATTCCAAATTCAAGGAAACGGCGAACCAAATTTAGTGAACCAAATTTAGTTTTATTTCTCAAATACTATGACAACAATGGATGCAAGTAAATTCTGATTTTGCTGTGTGTTTTTCTTGTACCTGGAATGACCCATGAGTGTGGTTTATATACTAGATTGGTGTCTCCTAGGAAAGGACATAGTGTCTCTTCACGAAGAGTCACATCCCTTGTAAGAGTCCTTTCATGGATGATTTCGTTTTCGATTGGGTGAATTTGTTTAGAGAGTAGTCCAATGTAAACTCTCTAGTCGTCTATCTTCGTGTATCTTTGGAGGGTGCCATCGTGGCACTCTTTCTTTCATGTTTAATATATCTTTTGCCTTTTTCAAAAAAAAAAAAAGTCCTTTCATGGAGAGTCACACCTATTGGAAAGAGTCCATTCATGGAGGGTCACATCTCTTGGAAACAATCCTTCAATTATAACAAACATAATTTCTATTCAAATTTTCTAACAAAAACCGGCAGTGATCTTGATGCGAAAAGATAAATATTTGATTTCAATATATACCGCAAACGCATTCCACGCTAACCTTTTATTGCTGGGAGAGTATCAGCCGATAAGCTAAAACCATTCAAGTGTCGCAGCATGGTTAGTCATGATCAGCTTAATGCTCAAAGAAGTTTACGTATACTTTCTAGACTTTGCTAATTTACTAACTCATCTCCAACCCTACATCTAATTACTATACTCAGTTCTCAACATTTCAATCTGTAAAAAAACAATCTCCGATCTCCTCCGTACACCATGTTTACAGTTCATTCTAATTTATATAACCTAAAATCTTTTCTCTCATGCTTTCTTTATATATTGCATTGGTTCATTTTGCTGATTCACCAAGTTATACCACGGCTTTTACATATCAGACTATTGAGACTCAGGGCAATCTAACTTTTCAGGCATTTCGTTACCGTTGCCTATGCCAAAATGTCTGTATCTCTTAATACTATGTCATTGATGAAGATTCGTAGCTGGGGAACTAAAAAAAAGGGAAGTGAAATGATTCTCATGAAACTTGTCAACAAAACAAGTAAAGTGAAATGGTCTACATGACATTCTCAAAAACCCTAAAATTAACGGATGTGTACAGAAAATTTCTTTTGCATTAATTGTACTAAAGGTTAAATTATGTTGATACGAAGCGGCGGGAAATCAAAGAAAATATGAGCTATTTGTCATTGGAGTGTCATCCATTGAGCGAAAAGGAATTAAGAATTCAACGAAATGGAAGGAAAGTACTCCAAACATAACACTGTATCTGTTCTTCACCTCCACGAAGTACTTCCTAATTCTTCAAGGCAAAAAATTCAGAAAGTCGGTGATCCTGATCCAACCATCAGCATCACCATCCAAGTGGGTGATCATAACTTCAAAGTCTTGATTAGTGGCATCACAACCAAATTCTTTTAATATGAAGATAGCATCCATTACTGAAATCTTTTCATCTTCCTCGAATGCTCTTACAGTTGCTTCCAATCCGCCACCTTTTACACTATGCATAATCCTAAACTCTGTCATGTGGGTCACCTCTTCCTTGGAAACCTGTTTCTGAAAACAAAAACCAAATCCCATGGCTTGGCTAGAGTGAGAGAAGAATAGAAAGTTTGAGGTTAGAATAGTGTTTTTTTTTATAGAGGGAAGCTCTTCCTCTTTATCTATTATTAGTAGTACCCGTTTAACTGTTAGCAATGACTCTGTTTTTCTGAAAATTCTAAAGTCAATATTTAATTTTTTTTATAATAGTCTAATTAGCTCCCTGAAAATAGTTGTCCCGAAGATATTGAAACTTAAAAGAAAGATTGCAACTTTAACTTCATTTACTATCACCCCCGCCTCCCTGCTGTAGCCATTACTCTTGGAGGATCATCACCTTCATTTTTATCTTCATCATTAAGTGTTTCAATAAGATTAGAATTTGAGATGTTCAAACAATGAAGACGAATTAAAGTCGAGGTAGACCAACATCCATTTCCCTAAAGAAAGTTTAAATAGTATTATGTCCGTCCCACTATTAAGTGACCTAGTTTATAACTAAATTAATAGTTGACGAAGGAAGTATATGAAAACACAAGTTGGATTATATCATGCGTAGGTCCGACCGGGAATGGTATCAGAGCCTTCCCACCCTCCAAAGGCTCGAAGTTTTTTCTTTTCTCTCCTTACCTATTCTAACCGGGCTCTTGTTTTGTCTTAAGCCCGGTATAAAACTAGTCAAACCGATAGGTAACTTGACTTCTTAGTTCTTGGAAAGTCTTGTAACCTCGGAAGCAAACATGCTTACTAATGCCAGCAAACTTGGAAAATTCCACAAGCATCTGAATGGTCTGATATCATCTTATCCTGATCGCTGTCCTCAGGCGTTTGATGTTATGCTATTCTTTCTATCATGTCTTGCTGATGCAGATTTAGTTTTACATCTCATTAAGAAGAGGGTTTTTTGGTGGCAAATGAACTAATTGATTCGAGATTAAAACAACGTAAAGCAGGTTTCATATGTAAGATAGATACAGAGAAAGCTTATGATCGAGTTAATTGGGGCTGTTTGGATTATATGATGGGAAGATTTGGGATTGGCGGGATCTGGAGAAGGTGGATTAAGGGTTGCCTCAACAGTACTCATTTCTCGGTGTTAATAAATGGGATATCTACTGATAAATTAAATAGTTCGAGGGGTTTGCGACAAGGAGGCCCCTGTCCCCTTTTCTCTTTCTCATGGTTGCTGAAATTGTAGCTAAGATGTTGGAGAAGGCAAAAGAGATGGGGCTCATCAGTGGTTTTCAAGTGAAGGAAAATAGTGAAAGTGTTACTCATTTGCAATTCGCAGATGACACTTTACTATTCGTGGACGCAAGTGTGGAGGAAGTGCAGAACTTGAAAACTATTCTTTTGCGTTTCGAGGTTATAACGGGCTTAAAAGTGAATCTAGCAAAGAGTAGCCTTATGGTTATTAGTAATAAACCTCAAGACAAGGAATTAGGAGTGAAGGCAGCAGCTATTTTAGGATGTGCTATCGGTGGACTTCCATTTTCTTATTTAGGTCTTCCTCTTGGTGCAAAGGCAAGACAAACATTAATCTGGGAGCCTATTATTGAAAAAATAGAAAAGAGACTTGCTAACTGGAAAAAGAAATACCTTACAAGAGGTGGCAGATTAGTACTTATTAAGAGTACTTAGCAAGTATTCCTATCTATATATATTTGTTATTCCAGTTTCAGTGGCCAAGAGAATTGAAAGGATAACAAGGAAGAAGAAGATTTTGCATTGGGTGGGTTGGGGAAGGGTTTGCAAGTCGAAGAAGCTAGGTGGTTTAGGGATTAAAAAGATTAAAATTTCAAACAAGGCACAACTGTCTAAGTGGGTGTGGAGATATGGTGTTGAAAAGGACCATTTGTGGAGGAAAATTATTCACCACATGCATGGAGGTAATGAAGAAGTTTGGTACCCGAAAAAGGTTTCTACAGCTCATGGCACGGGTTTGTGGAAAGGTATTATGGAAACTCTACCTCTTATTCAGCAAAACACCCACACTTCTGTCAACAATGGGCTCAAAACTAGTTTCTGGAGTGATTGTTGGTGTAGTTTGATACCTTTACGCACTAAGTATCCCCGTCTGTGGAAACTCAGTAAAGCAAAGGAAACATCAATGGGAGGTCATTTCTTGGGAGAGTTCTAATTCAGCGTGGAACCTTCAGTTCAAAAGATGTTTGAAACAAGAATAGATTAATGAAGCAATTCAATTGTTGGAAGACATTGGTAACCCGGAGATTCTATCAAATCAAGAAGACAACAGATCTTGGCTTCCATCGCAAACATGTATGTTTACAGTTAGTTCCTGCTATGAAATGCAAAACATGAATGTCTCTACCGACCGTATCGACTTCACTAAACCTAAACTGATTTGGAATGATGTCATACCTTCAAAAGTCTCTTTTTTCTTATGGGCTACTATGTGGGATGCTGCTCCAACCTTGGATAATCTGGCTAGAAGAGGAATAACAATATCTTCTCAGCAATCTGTCATGTGTCAGAAGGAGGATGAATCAACTAACCATATCCTTCTGCATTGTGATTACATATATAAAGTCTGGAGCTATTTCCTCAAGTACTGTCAGGTTAAAAATGCTTTCCCTAATACTACCGCAGTTTGTTTAAATATATGGAGACGAAAATGGCCAGATGATACTCCAGATTTCATATGGAATAATCTTCCATACGCGGTTTGGTGGGCTACGTGGCTGGAGAGAAATAGAAGATGCTTCCATAACAAAGCTCAACTTGAAGAGGATATAATCATTGTCGTGGAGTGTTGAGATTATTAGTCCCACATAGTATGGGCAATCTAAGATTCTGCGTTTATAACTCTATGGGCCTCTCCACTCATTGCCAATTGGTTTTGAGTTGGATGCCCGTATTCTAACATGGTATCAGAGCAGGCTATTTGCGACGAGTCGTTTGACCGCGCCTTTACTCCCGTCACCCGATTTATTGTCCACGTGTTAGACCCAACGAGACTACAGGTGAGGGGGCGTGTTGAGATTATTAGTCCCACATAGTATGGGCAATCTAAGATCCTGCGATTTATAACTCTATGGGCCTCTCCACTCATTGCCAATTGGTTTTGAGTTGGATGCCCGTATTCTAACATGAAGGCATTCCTATTTCAACGGGGTTACCGACCAAAGCTTTCAATGCTTTGTTTTTTGATGATCTCGTCGTAAACTGGGGGAGTAAAATATACTAGATGTAATTCGTAATACTTGATTTCTGCAAGGCTTATCTAGCTCTTGGCTCTGTCTGTAAACTTTAGGACTTTCTGTACCTTTGTGCCTCCTTGGCACCGTGTTATCAATTTTAATCTATCTTCAAAAACAAAGAAGAGGGTTTTTGGAACCTCGGAAGAAAATATGTATACTGATGTCAGAAAATTTGAAGAATTCCGCGAGTATCTGATAAATCGTTATCCTGATCGCCTTCCTCGCCTCCTAGTGAAAGGATTCGAAGGAATCGACCTCTCTGACTGGCCAGAGAATTATAAGGAGGAGCAGCAGAAGCATGATCAGGTAAGACTTTCTCGCCAGTTTGAGATTGTACATAAACGAAGGTTCATGGCTGTTCAGTCTAGCAAAGCAGATAGTTCTGAAATCAAGTCTAAGATGAGATTCGTATCAGACAAAAGAAGAGAATCTGGTTTTCAATGTGGTACTGATATTGCTCCGTTGAAGCTACGGATGGAAAAGAAGGACAGGATAATAAGGCTATCTAATGTTACGATCCTTGGCCAAGATAAAGAAATCATTGTTGGTACCCTTGATGCCCATGTAAACGGGTTTTCATTCGTGGCATCTTGTTTCCGGCTGAGGAATGGGAAATTTTTCCGTATGCATATTTCTTTTAACAATATTGAAACCTCTTTGTTCCGACTTGGGGACAAGAGGATGCAGCCTCTCTTACACTTCCACTTGCGTGAGACGGAGAAAGAAAAAGCAAAAGGTATCCAATTCCATCTGGGACAGAAGATGGCTGATCATGAGATATATAAGATGGCCCAACTTTGGGTCAGGAAGAGGAAGAGGCGCTACCACTTGGGCGGCGACCCCATCATGGAAAAACATAACAAAGGGTTAAAGAACTTTGTCTGTGAAGTTGATGATCGATGGAGCTCCGAGCGTAAATCACCTAATCTGTTTGATGAGCTATAGAAGGAGTACGAATTTTATGGGGTTCTTCCCTCGAAAGAACCAGCTGTCTATGATGCCAATGCCATTGTAATGAGGATAAACTGTCAGTCTGTTATTCCTAGACAGATACTACAGCTTCTTCATCAGCATTTTTCACTAAACGTGATTGTTATTCTTATTTTTGTTTCAGTGGTTTTTTTTTTTTTGAAAGAATGTTTAAGTGGAATTCTTATTTCTTCAATTGAGCTCATGCTTACTGATCCAAAAAAAAAAAAATTAGTTCTGTCACTGGATCCGAGACGAACTCATGAAACCTACACTACTACTTCCAAATTTAATTTTGCATCGTTCTAAAAAAGGGAACTCATGCATGAGTCGGTTTGGGAAACAGTCCCTAAGCGAACAAAAATCGAGTATATAAATACTATGAACCCTCTTGTCTCTGTTTCCATCGCACACATAATATATCCCTCTCCTCTTTATATGTGTCTATCTCCATCTCCTATGGGTTTCTCAGCTTACATGGATTGCTTGCTTGCTTACACGAAATCCTTCCGGAGAGTGAATATCTTTTTGGTTGCACGTACATGAAAACAGAGAAATCTCTCTGGAGAAAGAACAAGAGGTTTTATTATAGATATAGTGGTTTTTCGGTGGTTAATATTTTTGCTTTCAAGAATTGAGGATTGCTTTCAAGAAATTTGATTCTAATGGAGACGTAATCTTCCTGAATCTGAAGATGTAAATCCAGCATTCACAGCTTATGAATCACAAGATTCATTGATCGTTGGTTGGCTGAATTCAACCCTTACACCTGAAGTTCTCAGCGCTGTCTCAGAATTAACTACTGCAAAGGAAACCTGGGATAAACTCGAAGCTGAGTATGCACCAAAAACATTTGCTCATCAGAGTTGCCTCAAGAAGCAACTCCACTGCATGACCAAAGGTAACAAATCCTTGAAATCTTATCTCAATGATGCAAAACATTTGTTTGACCAGCTAGCTGCTTCTGGTTATATTGTCTCAACTGAAGAAAAGAAAAAGTGTATAAGCAATGGATTGAATCAAACTTATGATCCAATCGTCACTGCTCTTAGCACTGTTGAAGGGATGGATATCCATACCTACACCTCACACCTTCTCTCATATGAAATGAGAGTTGAACAACAACTTGCACAAATACAAGCTCCTGTTGCCAACTTTGTTGCCTCTAGTTCCACTGCGACTACTAAGAATGAACCACGACGGTTCAACAACCAAAATCGTGGACCACCTCCTCCAAATAACAATCGTCGCCAAATGCCGCACAACAGAAGTCCAGCTAATGGAGAAGTCTCATGTCAGATCTGTAAAAAGCGGAATCACACAGCAGATCGTTGTTGGTTTCGTTATGACCAACAAAAGGTTCCTCAGCATAAGCCTCCAACAGCATACCTTGCTTTTCCTGGTGACTCTTCAGGTGCTCAATGGGTCACAGATTCTGGTGCTACTCACCACTTGACTGCTGATGTCAAGAACTTATGTATTCCACATGAGTATGATGGCACTGATACAGTTAAAGTTGGTAATGGTAATACTTTGCAGATTGCACATATTGGCAACGCTGTCTTTACTTCTAACAATAGGAAGTTCTGCCTGAATAATGTTTACCATGTGCCAAAAATAAAATCAAATCTACTATCTCTTCATCAATTTTGTAAGGATAATCATGTTTGTTTTGAGTTTCACACAGATTTCTTTGTTGTGAAGGACAAAACCACGGGAGCTTTGCTGCTAAAGGGGAGGAATGAGAATGGACTGTACGTGTTAGATGGAGTGGGAGACTTAAACAAACAAGCAACTTATTTTTTCTCTGCAAGCATACCTATCTGGCATCAGCGTCTTGGCCATCCTATGCTGAGCACAGTTTCTAAGATAGTTAATAAATTTTCCCTTCCCTTTTTGAATAAGAATTTTGGTTTCTGCCACTCCTGTCACATTAGCAAGAGTAAGCGTTTACCTTTTTCTCGTAGTGCCGCTGAATATGCACCACTAAGTCTTGTTGTTTCAGACATATGGGTCTCTCCAAAAATTTCAAGAACAGAATATCGTTATTATTTATTAATTATGGATGCTTTCTCTCATTATACCTGGGTTTTTCCAATGATAAAAAGATCAGATATGTTCCTTATTTTTACTCAGTTTCATAAGAAAGTTGAGAATTTAACTGGTCATAAAATCAAAGTTTTTCAGTCTGATAATGCTCTTGAATACAAAAAACTCACTTCATATCTAAACAATTCAGGTATACAGCATCGATTTTCTTGTCCTCATACTTCACCTCAAAATGGTCTTGCTGAGCGTAGAATAAGACATGTTACAGAAAGTGGTCTAGCCCTATTATTTCATGCTAAACTTCCATCAGAATTTTGGTCTGATGCTTTCACCACTACTTGTTATTTGATTAATTCAATTACCAAAGTCCTCTGCAGAAGGAAAAACTCCTCTTGAGCTTCTCTACAACAAAAAGCCAGATTATTCTTTCCTTCGAGTCTTTGGTTGCTTAGCCTACCCATGTCTCAGACCTTAAAATTCACATAAACTAGAGCCTAGGTCTTTACCATGCATTTTCTTGGGGTACAGCCCATTTCATAAAGGTTATACGTGTCTTCACATTCCCACAAATAGGGAGTATATTGCTAGACATGTTTGGTTTGAAGAATCGATATTCCCATTCTCTCCTCCTCCACAGCAATCTCCTGAGGTTAGTTCTCCAACTCAATTTACAAGCACAGAGTTTTTAAGTTCTCCTGTGTTTCAGTCATCCCCTGCTGTTACTGTGCAGCAGCAACAGACGTTGGAGCCTATTTTACAAGGGTCTGCTTCTCCAGAAGCATCTTCTCATGGTCACAACAATGTGTCTCTACTGCCTTCAGATCTTTCAGCTAATATGCAAACGTCTCTGTCTACTGCATCACCTGAAATGCAGTCACAAGATCTAACGTTGCAGCAAGGACATCAAATGGTTACTAGAGCCAAGGCAGGAATCACTAAACCTATCCAAAGACTTTGTCCCACTGCTTCAAAACACCCGTTGTGTGACGCTGAATTCATGGAACCAACATGTTACTCCAAGGCTTGTACAATTCCGGAATGGATGGATGCCATGGACAATCAGATTAATGCATTACTCAGGAATGGCACATACTCTCCGGTACCATATGAAGATGGTATGAACATAGTTGTCTCTAAGTGGGTTTTTCGTATTAAAAGTAATCCTGATGGCTCAGTTCAGCGTTATAAGGCTCGTTTGGTTGCTAAGGGTTTCAACCAGCAAGAAGGTTTAGATTATGGGGAAACTTTCTCACCTGTCATAAAACCTTGCACCATAAGGGTAGTCCTCTCTATTGCAGTTAATAACAAGTGGCAACTACGTCAATTAGATGTTGAAAATGCGTTTCTTCATGGGATTCTTGAAGAAGAAGTATATATGAAGCAGCCTTATGGATATGTTGATCCAAACTATCCTAATCACGTCTGTAAGTTGCATAAGTCATTTTATGGACTTAAGCAGGCTCCACGTGCGTGGTTTTCACGTCTCAGCAATCATCTTCTCAAAATGGGGTTTACTGCATCTATTGCAGACTCCTCTCTATTTATTAAAAAATCTGGAGCTTCTGTTGCCTATGTGTTGATCTATGTGGATGATATCATTGTGACAGGCTCGGACTCAACCATGGTGGACAATTTGGTTTCTGATTTGGGGTCTGAGTTTGCAGTGAAGGATATGGGGAATTTATCTTATTTTCTGGGTGTTGAGGTCTTACACCAGGGGCAGTCCTTAGTCTTGTACCAAAGAAAGTATGTCTCTGATCTGCTGCGACGCACAAAGCTAGATGGCATCAAACCTGTGATCACTCCTCTAGCAGCTAACGTTAAAATTCAGAAGTTTGGTTCTGAGAAGTTTACAGATCCTACACTCTATCGCAGTGTTGTTGGTGCAGTGCAGTATCTTCACATTACACGACCGGACATCTTTGTAGCTGTCAATAAAGCTTGTCAGTATATGCACGAGCCTTATATAGAACATTGGGAGCTGGTTAAACGAATCTTGCGCTATATGAAGCACTCCATATACTATGGGTTGTTCTTTACTCCTGGAGGAGATTATACACTAAATGCATATAGCGATGCTGATTGGGCAGGAAGTTTAGATGACAGAAGATCAACCAGTGGATACTGTATCTACTTTGGAGGCAATCTTGTATCTTGGAATGCACGAAAACAGAAAACTGTTTCAAAATCATCCACTGAAGCTGAATATCGTGGTGTTGCAATTGCTACCTCTGAGCTCATATGGATTCAGTCTTTGCTCATTGAGTTAGGTGTTTCAACTCCTACACCTTCTCTCTGGTGTGATAACATTGGTGCCACTTATCTTACTGCTAATCCTATTTTCCATGCTCGTACAAAGCACATTGAGATTGACTATCACTTTGTACGGGAAAGAGTTGCACGCAAACAGTTACATGTTAAGTTTGTCAGCAGTTGTGATCAACTAGCTGATATCTTCACCAAAGGTTTAGCCTCACCAAAGTTTCAGTTCATCAGACACAAGTTGCACATTCGTCAACTCCAGTACAACTTGAGGGACGGTGTTAGTCATACTGTTGCGAGTCCTTCTCAAGACTCTCAACGGAACACGTCTACAACTGAATCTAGTCGTAAGGCTATTAAGTAGTATCTCTTGTTAGTTGTAGCTCAGTCAAGAATCTGTTTTTCTAAACAGTATTTTGAAATATTCTGTAACCTTAAGATGCGCTTCATTCAGTATAAATAAGATAACCAATCTCCACAATATTGCTGTGGAAGATATTCACCAAATCGTATTCTGACTGTAAGATCACATGGTTAGGATCGATCCGAATACTAGGTAGTTCAAGCTGAAGAGCTTATTATTTAGTATGAAGATCGAGTCCTACCCACGAGGTATTACAATCTCCGTTAAAATCACTTATTTTTCAAAGAAATCTGTATTCTTGGATAACAATTTTTTCAAAATTTGTTTACGAATTTTCCAAAAAAGTATCTTCTTGTTTTCACAGTATAGAGATTGATATATTGATTGTAGTTGGTCGATCCCTTGATATTTCTTTATTAGCTCATATGTATGGTATCAGGACTATCTGCATATTTTTTCTTTATGGATTGGAGAGTTGTGGCTCATCTTATTACGTCGATGGCCTTGCCAAGCAAAAAATATGTTGTATCTTGCAAAGAAATTGTAAATAACTATACCAATTACGTATCGCTAGTAGAAGACAATGTTTCTACTTCTGCAGAATTCGTGATAATACATATATTTAAATGGAGGAAATGGTCAACAGTTAATACTTCAGTAATCCGAAGTTCGGAGTAATTAGAATTCCAGGACCATCACTTGATCCAAGTTGGTATACAGGATTCTTCTTCGGCAGTTCATAGGATATATCTTTCTCTTTTGTTCCTTTGGATGATTTTGTGTCATCTTCCCTCATTGTATAAAGAGAAATTGAAAAAAAAAACGTTAGGTTTTGAACCAGACTCTCGAGACCATGTCAAGTTCTCGACAAGTCTTGGTTTCTCATTCATTATTTTGATATTTATACATTCATATATCTTGGTCATCAAGACACAATACGTGAACTTCAGGTATTCTAACTTCCCTAGAATACACATAACTCAAATATAGTTTATTTCCTAATAGTTTTGGATCATCTTATTGCGTCGGTGGCCTTGCCAAGCAAAAAATATGTTGCATGTTACAAAGAAATTGTACAAACTATAACAACCAAGTACGTATCGCTAGAACAATATTCCTGCTTTTGCTAACCTTTATCCATCCATGAATAGAAAATGTATGGAACAAATGTGTTAGTCTTTTATAATCTCTTTCGACCAGAGAATTTCGATGCACAATTCGTGATAGGGAGGATGTCAACAGTTAAGATTGCTTCTTTTTTTCGGCTTAAGGGTTTTTGCTCTTATGTTTAAAGTAATTTTGGGGAATGTTAATAGTATCTGGAATAGGAAATGGAGGGCTAGGCTTCAGCAGTATGTGAAAATCTGGAAACCAGATATTCATAATACATATATTGCAGGAAACTAGGTTGGTGGCTTGTAATGATTCATAGAATAGTTAGTCAAATTTTGGGAGGGGGAATTGGTGGTTGGTTAGCAATCAACTCAGTTGGTTTATGATAATTTGGAACAAGTATTCTATAGAAATGAGGGTTAGTATTGCAGGGAAATTCTCTATTAGTTTAGTTTAAAATGTAAGATCGCTTGGGAAGGTTTTAAGTGGGCCATTACGGGGGTTTATGTGCTATCTACTGTGAGTTTTTCCTTGGTGTGTCAGATCGGGTTTGTGAAATTTGTGGAGGATCACGAAAGATTGCCCGAATCGAATGGCAATCTATTTCTGCACACGTTTTAGGTAAACCAATGCAGACCATGCTCCTATAATCCGAATCAAGATTGGGATCCATCCCGTTTCAAGAATGTTTGTTAATCAAGATTTTAGAATTAATTTACAATCCAAGAAAACGCCATTAACAGCAATCCATTCAGAAAAAAACATTAACAAGAAATACAGAGAGAACCAATAAAAATTTCTCGTCTGCATTATCAAATGGATTCTTCTCACAGCTATCCATTGAAAAAAAGAATAAAAAAGAGAGGAAAAGAATAGAAACATGGATTATATGCAGAAGTAGACCTGGTCTGGACCCTCACTTTCATTTTTAGGCCATTTTTTTTATTTTTTGCAAAACTAGGCAAGTGAAACGGATTCCATCCACTTTAACCATCTCGGTCAATTTATCGCGTTGACTTGTCAATATCTCGCCAAAATATCATATAGGGAGATCTCATACATGTGGTAAGATTACTGAAATGTGTGTCAGTCACGTGTTCGATCTCATTCATTCTTCTTCTTCTTATCTTCTTCTTCTTTGTTTTCTTCTCCTTCCGTTTTCTTTCTTCTGCTCATTAGTGAAGAGAGGATTTGGAATTAAATTAGGGTTTCACTGAAAAGATTTGTAGGAAGAAATTGATGATGGTTCTGAAATTGATTGAACATGGGAATTCGAGAAAAAGGGTTTGATATAAATTGAGAAGCAAAGTAGATTAAGGTTCAGTTTGTGAAGAAAGTATTGATGGTGTTTGGCAGTGATGGTTTCGATAATCGAAGACTAGGGTTGAATTCGAACTGAAATTGGGTTCTTGGTGCTGGTTTTGAATGATTCTGCTGGTGTTGATTGTTCGAATTGGAGATGGATTGACAGAATATGAAGTTAGGGTTTGGATTGAGAAGCTGAGCAGTAAATGAAGAACTGGGTACTGTTGATTTGGTGGATACCGTTGGGATTGAATGGAAGAAATTGAAGTTCTGTGTGTGTGATTCAATGTCAGGTCAATCGAAGAAGGAGAAGATACTGTTAATGTGGATTAAGAGGAATCTGATGCTGCTACTCATTGCAGTGTGACATGAACTGAAGTGTAGAGATTTGCAGGTGGTGATTTCAGTTGAGGTTAATGGTTTGGTTGCAGCTGCAGTTGAGTGCCAGATGGTTTTTTGGTGGTATATGAATTGCGAGAAAGGTGTCACTGTTGTTGGAAATGAGCTGAGCTGCTGGTGATGGATGCTGTGGTGGTCATGTGTTGAGTTGCAATGAAGCTGAGAAAAGAGAATTTGGGTTGTTGTGCTCCAAGGATTGGTGGTGCTGATGTTGTCAAGGGTGAACTCAGAGAAGGTTTAGGTGATGCCTGAGGTTGCAGTTGAGCTAGGAGATGCAGGGATTTGAGTTTGGCAGCAAGGGGATAGTGTTGGTTGGCCTGGAGAGGAGCAGAAAAGTAGAATTGGAGCAGTAAGGTGTTGTGTTTGGTACAAAAGAAGGTGGTTGATATTTTTGGTGCTGTGATTTGCTCAAAAGAAGATGGGTTTGTAGTGCTCTTGAGGTGTTGATGCTTCTGGCAGTCGATTGAGCTGGTGGATTTGAAGCTATGGTGGTGGCAGTCCTGGTGGTTATCAAGTTACTCAAGGGAGGTGAATTTGTGACAGTGTGTTAAGATGTCTGGAGTTGCAGTGCAGGTGTATGCTGAGCTTAATTAGAACCTGAGAACAAGATGGAAGAAGTGAAGTGCAGGCAGTTGGAGTTGCTGCTACAGAAGGTTGTGTATGAACTGTTGCAAGTGGATGGAGCTAAGTAGATGCATTACAGAGAAGGATGGATTTGTTATAAAGTATTGGTTGTGGCAGTGATGGTTGAAACTGTTACAAGAGGAGTTGTGATTGCAATCTGGTGGTGCTCAAGTGGATTGATAGTGGCTCGAGGTGAAGCTGAGTTCTTGGTGTGGTGTTGGCTGCCCTGGTGGTACAAGAAGAAGCTTTCTGAGCTACGGCTGAAGTTGCGGGTGCATATACAGTTGGAGTTAACTGGCACTTATGAATGGATTTATGAATGCTTGTACTGCCTGGGAATGTGATGAAATTGCAGTGCAGCTGAGAATTACAAGATCAGCAGGTGGAATAAGAGATGAAGCTACAAAATGGCAGTGGTAGCTGCAAGATAGAAGAAATGTTGAGCAGTATGGGTTCAAGAAGCTACTACAATGAAAAGAAGGGATTAGTGGTGTTGTTGTGAATGAGGTCAGGTTGCAAAGAATGTGTGCAGTGTTATGAAATGGAGGTGTTGAACAGAAAATGCAGTGGCTGCAAGAATGAGTGTGGCGATGTTTAATGTGGTAGTACAGATGAAGCTGATTCAGGTGGAATGAAAGGTGCAGCACTGGTTAGGCCTTGGCCTAACTTAGCTGACAAGCTCTCTGACTCAACCTGACTTGGCTGATTTAACTCACTGATATAACATTAAATCAGTGATACAAAGGACTTTTAGGTCTTTTTAGTTACACCTAACGATGCTAACTTTCCATCCATCATTTTTGGTCAAAACTTGCCTAGTCTAGCAATAAATAAAAAAAGTGTCCTAGAAATGAAAAACACCAAAAAAACGGGCCTATTTTTGTAAAAAGCCCTAGAAACATCTAATAAACCTAAGGGGAATTTCTCAAAACAATCACCTCCACTTCCTATTTCAAACCCAAGAAACAAAGAAACTCGGTGATTGAGATCCAACCATCACCATCTGTATCCAGAAAACCAGTCATAACTGCAAACTCCTCTTTGGTTGTTGTCACGCCGAATTCACTTAGTATGAAGATTGAGTCAAACGTTGAGATTTTTTCATCAACTTGAAATATCTTCAAGATTGATTCTAATCCGCCATTAAATTTAAGCGGTGATTTCTCTGCTTTCATCTCTGTTCTAACAAACCCTTCTTCATCTTTCAATTTTCCATCTACCGCTTCTTTTGATTTATCTTCTTCTTTAAACTTTTACTTCTTCTAATTTCTTCTTGGATACTGCCTTGTTGTGGAAACACCCCATTGGACCGAGAAATTTTGAACAGGCGAGATAAAATTGAATCATTTTTTGGGGACTACTCTAAATTGGTGGGGGACTACTATTTGATAGGGTTGTCCACCCTAAACTTTTAAGGGGTGTCCTAAAAAGTTAGGGAATACTAATTTGCCCTTATCCTAATTAAGGTTATAATTAATCCTAATAACTCATTAATTTAACCACTACCCACTAATCTAACCCATTAAATTAAAACCTAAAAACAAAATCGATGTTTCAAAAACTCTTCTTCTTCTTCTTTTCTTTTCTTCTTTCGTATACATCGACGTTAATCGTCGATTCGAAAAAATTTCATCGTCGATTAATCCATCTTTATAAACAATGCGTACCAAGAAAACTGCAAGACTTCCAGGATCGAGTCCGGGACTCCCAAATATAGCAAATCTCCCAAAAGAATTGGCAATTGATAAACAACTTGAAACAAAGTTGAGAGGAAAAATCAATCATCCAACAACAACCAAGAAGTCTGATTCAAGTGATATGCAAATACGCGGGTAATTTCCTTCATACCCATTCCTTTTAATTCGTTTTTGTTTAAGAAATCATCAAACCCATTGAAAATGGTAGTTACAGTAGACATTTCGGCTAGGAAAATTTTGAAAACCCTAGTTATTTTGTAACCGAACTTTCAATATGAAGAATAGTTCGGCAGTGTCGCAAACTTTATCCATTTTTAGGTAACCGAACTGTTTAGTTCGGTTAGC
This sequence comes from Papaver somniferum, assembly GCF_003573695.1. Lineage (NCBI taxonomy): Eukaryota > Viridiplantae > Streptophyta > Magnoliopsida > Ranunculales > Papaveraceae > Papaver > Papaver somniferum. The sequence goes on along the minus strand of NW_020620714.1, from coordinate 6,543,580 downwards.
TCGAAATAAAATCTTGTGTAACCGAACTTTGGTAAAGCATAGTTCGGTTAGATCGCAAAACAAAACCCTAGATATTCCTAATCGAACTTCTTTTTTAGTATGGGAAATTTGACTTCGGTGTAGTTGAGAAATTATGCCGAACTTTGGTATAGCGTAGTTCGGTTAGATCGCAAAATAAAACCCTAGATATTCTTAACCGAACTTGTTCTTTAGAATTGGAAATTTGAGTTCGGTTTAGTCGATAAATTACATAGGTAACCGAACTTTGGTATAGCATAGTTCGGTTAGCTCGTAATTTCTAATAGGTAACCGATCTATGGTCTGTTAACACCAAATATGTAGTTCGGTTACTTCGCAACTCATGCTAGATAACCGAACCTTTAGTTCGGTTATCTAAAAAACTCATGTAATCTTGCCGAACTTTAATATGTTTACAACTTGTGTTTGATTTAGTCCCATGTTATTGATTTATTTGATAAGAAAATATTATCCAAAATACGTCCCCCCGAATGGTAATTGGAATCATTTACCTCAAAATACGGTAAGTCTCATGTAAGCTTGAAAATATTATCCCAAAATACGAACCAACTCCTACGGTAGAACATTGAAATGATTTAAAGAAATACTACATATCTAGAGGTGATTCTGTACCTTGTGGTGAAGATGTAAATGAATATGAAGAAGATTACATGGAGTGGTATCGAGAGATAGTCATCCTTTTGTGATTAATAAAGAACAACAAGCTCGTACTGATAAGGCGAAGGCAAAGGACATGGAGGCTAAGAGAGCTCAGAAGGAGATGCCTATTTGTGGAGAAGAAGCCGTTCGGTTATGGGATAATGTGGTAAGAAAATTTCTTCGCTTTATACTTTAAGTTGTTACAAAGTATAGAAAATATATTTACTTGTGGTTAAAATTTGAATCAGGTGAAGAGGGGTAAGAAATTATTGAAGAAATGGATGACTAGAATCCGTAGTGGAGAGTCGATGTCGGCAGAGGAATAAATCGTGTTCCATGGCCAGTGGAAGGAACTTATATCTCAAGGAATGGTGGAGGAGAATCGGTCTAAGCAATTGAAGAGGGGTCGACAACAAGGAGAAGGTTCAAGCCGCGACACTCGTGGAGGAGATGGATCCGGTGGAGGAGTTCAATCCCCAACTGATGAGGGAGTTGAACACAACACTCGTGGTGAAAGAGTTCGTCGTAGTGGTCGTCGAATCCCTTCTTTTCTTTTATTTTCATTTGGTTGTAGTTTCAAAAAACATCTTAGTTATGGATTTTGTGCGTTTTCAACAATTAGTTAGGGAGTTTGGTATGTATAAAACTTTTATATTTATTTAAATTGGGTTTGTATTTCAATTTTTATGTTTGGTTCATAATTAGCGTGCAACATTATCTTGAATGAAAAGGTTACAGGGAAGAGTTCGGCTAGGAAGAAATTCAAATCAGAAAACCGAACATCTAGTTCGGCAACCTGCAATTGATTAATAGGAAACCGAAACCCATTTCGGCGACCTGGAACTTTTGACCAGGTCACCGAACAATAAGTTCGGAAACCTGTGAAATTTTCCCAGGTTATCGAACTATTTGTTCGGCAACCTGTGAAATCTGACCAGGGAAATGAACCCTTAGTTCGGTGACCTCAAAATATCTCAGGTTGCCGAACTACTCTTTGTACAGACAATGGCAGGCTAAGGAGATTAGTTCAGTTACCTGGAAATTTTGTGAGGTCACCCAACACTTACTTCGTTAGCTCGCAAAATAGAGATACCTTTCCAAACTACTCTCTGTAGACTCAAATTTTGTTTTGTCCACAAGTTGAAAGACTCATTCTCTTCATTCAAAAATCACAAAAATGCACTGTTAAGTTTGATTAGAGTGGTTTGTGTATTACTTATATGTTTAGTTTAGGTTTGTTAAGTTCGGAAACCCTCGTAAAATTACTCTGGTAGCCGAACTGCTCTCTGCGAACTCAAAAAAATATAAAAATTAACTCAATAAATAATACCACACTTCAAAAAACGTAATGTATGATTCATGAGCATACTTAGTATCATTACATGTCTAATTTAATCCTACTAAATAACAATAGGACCTTCTCGTACTTCATATATGTCTTTCCTTTATAAACATAACCCTTCCTCTTGTGGCTTTTCCCGGGATCACCTCTTCTCTCACAAACCATTTAAAAATATGTTTTGCTTTCGTTCCCATTCAAAACTAATACGCACATGTCTTTTTGTGCATGCTGTCTAGCCCAACTCTTTGCCTCTACCGGGTTTTTGAATACCAAATCATTCATATAGTGATGGGATGTGTCATCGTACAAAATATCAACTGGGGAAGGTTGATTTTTCATTGGTATTGGATCACATGCAGCCTACAAGAAATAGCACACAACGTCAATGGCAACCACAAACAAGAAACAAAGAGTAGTCCGGCAATGTAACAATATTATCGATCTTGCCGAACAGAAGGATCGATTATCTTTTCTCTAGAAATATTTTGCGACCTTGCCGAACTAAGATTGACTAATTTTCTCCTTATAAGTTCGGTTACCTAAGCTTATATACTACCTAGCCAACTATTATCTGTATAATCTATAACAAATAGTTCGGCAACGTTTTCTGGAAATACATAACCGAACTCTAAAAAACCTCCATTAAAATGGAGTTCAGTTACCTGCGTCTTCTGAATGAAGTAACCGAACTGTACATACAGAACAGTTCGGTTACGTCGCAAGGGAGGTTAGGTAACCTAACTACTTTGATCTAGCCGAAATTTCTTCCTGAAATTTTCGATTTTGCCAATTTTTTGCACAATTCAAGCTACATTAACTAAATTTGAGCCATACCTAAGTACCCATAACTTCATCTTCTGGTTGTGGTTGATAAAATCCATCATTTGGTTCGTCACATTGAGTTTGGGGAAGCATGCATTCATCATCTAAAAAATAACTCATATCTGGATCTTTATGAAGATTGACAAATACATTAGGAGATGTAGGAGGTTTTGATTCAGATGAGGAGCTATCATCACATGAATCACTCAAATCATATGTAGAAAACTCAAAATAAGATTTTTTGGGTTCACCCCTCTTTTTGTTCATCTTTTCTTCTTCTTCTTCTTCTTTCTCTCAATAATTCTGATTCTAACAAACCTATCATATTATTAACTCACTAATCACTAACTAATTATTACACTAACACTAAGAAATCATTACACTAATACTAATTTGAGCTTTAAGGGATTTTTTGGTATTAACAAATGGAGGGGTGACCCAAATTTACTTCCACTATCCACCCATGGTAGTCCCCCCATAAAAAGGGAGTAGTCCCCAAAAATGTGTTCATAAAATTAGTGTCACAACTCCAGAGGTTTACGTTTCCTTATATATACAGATCGAGGACACACCGACTCAAAATACGGCCCTACATGTCAGGATAGTATCAAAGCCCAAGGGGATATTTGGCTAGCCACCGCGCACGCCCGGTGGGGGGCCACCAAAAATCCACTCCGAGATAATATCATCTAATTTAAGATGGGAAACATAGGCAGATTATTTTATATGATACTTTATATGTTTTTTTTGTTTTTCTTTTTTTACCAATTCGAGTTTTGACAGAGTTGATGATGTCTAACAACACTTGGGCATTATAAATCTTTTATTATCAAATGCAATACAATTGAGTCTTTCTTAAAAAAAATTGAGTGTTTCTTTTTTTTCTTTAAAAAAATTGACGTGAAAATTGATAGACGCATTTTCATGTCTAATTTATCCTCAATGTTTTGTATTATTAGTATTTGTTTTTGTCCTTATTATGTTGTTTTGTGTGTTTTTAGGTATTTTTTGGAAATAAACATTTTTGGAAAATTCGGCTCGAAAAATTATGCGGAGCACCCCCGGATGAATGTGCTATGTGGACTCTCATTTTGGTTAAGGGGCAATTATTAAGGGGCATCTCAGTTAGGCATTTGCTATTTGCACCCCCATTCTGGATAGGGGGACACCATCTTCTTCCTTTGAATTCTGTTTTTGGCGGGAAAAAGAAGTTATTTTCTGGAAGATTTTTGGTTGGATTTTTGGACGGGATTTAAGGCGATTCAATGGCTGAAAATTGCTGGAATGATGTGTTTTGTCCTAACAGGATTGGTAAGAGTCTTTGGTTCGACTGAATTTGGCTATATTCTCGGTCTGAAGGACACATGGGAGTACGTGTGTTGGAGAAATATTCACGGGATTACAGCTGTGCTGCTCGTGTTTGGATTGAGTTAGGTCTCTGCAGAAGCGTGGAGGAGTTAAGTAAGGAATATTCAGCAGCTGTATACGCGTGGAAGAGCTAAAATAGGGAATAATATTCCCAAAAATATTTTCATCAGTGCCAAGTAATGGAGGATTTTCGAGAGTTATTGTCGTGATTTTTTGCCCCTGTCGAGTATAAAAGAAGTCCTTGGAGGTCAGAGAAGGGGGATGAAGAGTTAGGGGAGGGAAAAGAGCGTAGAATAGGAAGTTACAGAGCTTGTCTCTGCTGCTGCCATTAAAGGAGAGAACGAAGAACAATAGACCATCAGAGGCAGTCGTTCATGATACAGTAACAACGACTGTCGATTGTGGGTCGTAGTATTTCAAATACTACTGCACTTAATACTTATCGTTCTTTGTAACGGTGTTTGCAACATAGTTTCATCATTTGTACACCTTTTTGAGCAATGAAAAATTCCTTTGAGCGTGTTTCCAATACGCGGAGATAGAACCCATCACTGGGACAACGGAGGAAGCAACTTTTCATGATTGTGGTAAATGAATTAATTCTTTATATGAATTTTTGCATAGATTTAATTGTTTAATGATTTCTATTAATTATTTGTTATTTTGTCTGATGTCGCATGCTTAGTTTAAATTACTTTTGATGCGTCATGCTTACGATTTACCGATAATGTTTTATGAAATCTAGTTTTGGCAAAAAATTAGAGTCACGACTTCTTTTGTTTGAGCTATATTGTCTAGAGTTAATGACTGAACCACGAGAATATGAAAAGTAGTTAAATCCTGCGTCCTAGTGTCTCTTCACCATTGTTAATATTTTTGTATATATATTTTTAAAACAAAAAATCCATTACCTTCACAAGTCTGATACGAATCCATTTTTTTTACCACTACCACTACAACCCCACAGAAAATCTATAATCATTTTGGCGCCGCCGACGCGGACCTGTGCTTAGGTAGAATTTTTTTTTTTAGGTTTATTTTTTTTTTTTTAGAATTGTTTGTTCCTTTTTACGTTTCTTTTTGTCTTTATTTTGCAGGTTCGAAGTGGAACACTAAGGACTTGGAGAGGAAAAAGCTTAAAGCGAAAAGCGAAAAGAGAAGAAAAGAAGACAAATAAATTTTTAAGATTTAATTTTTAATTTTCTTAGTTTTTTTTTAGATATTTTTATTTTATTTTTTAGAGTTGTGTGAGGAAAATTGTAATTTTTTTTTTCTTTTTTCTTTTTGAACTTTAAATTGGACTTTTGGACTTTTTTTTTAACCCTACGGAAGGGTCTTATTACTAAAAAAAATATATATATAAATTGTGTGCAGAGAAGGACGGTGATTACAATATCACCTCGGCCCCTCGAGCTCGCACATGACATAGGAGTCGTGGCCCGAGTCGACTGAAACGGTTCATCCCCCGTCTGGTACGGGAGGTAAGTCCAATCGAAACACTCGTGAATCTCCTGCAAGCGGGTTACTGTATTCCTTAAGGTGATAATTGATTGAGGACGAACCGGAGTGTTTTTATATTCCTAGTAAAGGGAAAGGCCTGGCCATATAAGATAAGGGTTCGGATTTCATCACCGTTCCCTTCTTGCCCGCTTTAGGAAAACAAAACCTAACGCGAACCCAAGATTTAAAATCTTATTAGAAAGAGACCTATAGGGTAACGATCTTGTTAGGAAAAATTTTCGAAGGATATTGGTTACCCTCTTAAGCAACTTCAAAGTTCATGATGACTTCTGGGAGTTGAAACAAGCCGCTTGTAACGCCGGTGAGGCCTTGGGTATCAAAGCTCCATTGAGCTTCCCTCGCCTCAGTTTCATCTCACATTAACTCGGATTGATCCAGAGGGGTTGCTCAAATTGTAACGAATTCTCCTTCGAGAGATAGAAGCTAGTCTAGAAACAATCTAAGTGGAGCCATCATGCTTTTTGTTTGCTAGATTTTATAGGTCTGATTTGGTCGAGTCATCCTTGTTTGTGATTGTGTAGAATTCCCTTGCAATTAAGAATGTCGAACTGGTACGATAGAAGTCAATACAATGAATATCGACCTGAATTTTAATATGGACATCATCAGTTTTATGACCATGGTGGGAATAGTAGTTGGGAACGCCAACCTTTTCAAGGTTATGGTTCATACCATGGTGAGCCCAATCACTATCCTCACAACCATCAGTCATACGAGAAAAATTCTGCTAATTCCTCTTTACTTGAGTCGACACGTAAGTTAGCTGAGACAGCACGTAAGTTCGCTGAAATGAATAACTTAGTTATGGACGAAAATAATGCAATGAGTGAACTTTCTTTACCTGATTTCCTAGATTACGTCAGGAATTCATGTGAGTCGGCCCAAAAGCTTTTGTTAGAGACCCAGAATAGAACTTCTCTAAAAGATCTAAATTTCCAAAATAATGTTTCCAATTTTACCCTTGATGTAAATAGTGAATATTTGCCTAATTTAGAGGACGAGGTTAGAATAAAAGACACTACTTATTCAGATAAGGTTCAATCATCTTCGTACTATTATGATGATGAGGATAGTAGTAATGAAGAATCTGAAATATGTAGGCATAGTGATCAGGAATCTAGTAATCCAATTGAGCTTTATAGTGATTATATTATTTCTAGTTCAAATCCAAATAATTTTTATGATTATTCATCTATTCAAAAGGACAAGGATTTGAGTAGGGATACCACCGTTTTAGACGATGTAGATTTTCCTTTTGATTACGAAGCTGATAGTGGTTTAGAGGAACGAGTTTATTCCGAAATGTTGTTTTTGAGTCTGGCGACTTAGAAACAATAGTCTTAGACGAAGAAGATATACCCGTAGAGATGAGTAAAGATGCACTACTTGATAACAACTTAGAGGAATCTCTTGAATATTTTAAGGACTCTGAAGATACGGAAATTCAAGAAATAATTAGAGGTCTACTTAGAGACACTGAAAATTCTAAGTTTGGGGGTGATTATCACCTTCCTAGTGCCTTACCTTTAACTTTCAGAAAGTCCCTTCACTTAGAACTTGATATCTCTGCCTCGACCATTTTACAAGATTACCTTCATACTCGTTTTCCCGAACCTCATGATGTCCAGGAAGAAGTTCAGTCGTTAGAAACCCATCCTTGGGTTGATGTGGTTTGCCCAGGCTATGATACCCAGATTGACTTTGTTTTCCCACCAAATAGTTTTCTTCCAATTGTGGGAACGTATAGATCTCAAATGTGTCACTTATTAAGTTCTTAGACTAAGCCTAAGTACTTTAGGTTAATAGAATCGACACATTTTCTTAAGAATGACCACTACTCTCACTGTGGTCAACTATGTAAGTCATATCTAATTGACTTAAAGGATCCTCAATTATTTAGGTTATTACTTCGTGATTTTAAGTTCTTATTTGAGTTTCTACAGACTCTAAGACCTAGTGATTCGGATCCCATCTATGAAGAAACGCAGCCAATGAAAATATTTTATTTAGACCCTTTCATAGAACCTGAACCGCAATTAGCGATAGTTTTCAGGAAACTAGGTAAGGACATGCTATTCTTGTCCATTTTCTTGGTTCACTGCAGTTTCCTATGGTCAGCTCTTTTTGGTTTTGAAGACCCACAGTTATTTCGACTGTTACTTTATGGTTCGAGTTGACTAATCCTTTCCTAAGTCTGACTGAAGACTTTAAACTTAGCACTTATTGGGAGGTAACCCAATCTCATGCAACACGGTAATATCCTTCCTTAACTCTTTTGCTTCAAATGGTAACAGTTTTTCCTTGTTCATGCTTTTAGTTTCATCTTTAGAACATTGAGGACAATGTTAGATTTAAGTTTGGGGATATGGGAGAAACTTTTTAGTTGCAATAAATAAACTCCAGAGCCTAGAAATTTATACTTATTGAGGTAGGCACTAACCAATCTAAGTGGATGGGAACCTCTTGGTTATAGGAGTTGAGGAACCAATCTGATTAGATGGAAACATCTAAAAAGTCTATTCATAAAAGCACAGAGCTCAGGTGTTAGAATTAAAAAAAAATGATAGTTTCGCCATATGCTCGTGATGGAAACATCGAAAGAATCCTGATCACTTCTTTTTGTTTTTCTTTTACCATTGCTAGGGTGAAATAGAGTGACTGAGATACAAAAAATAATAATAATAATAATAATAAAGACCAGACCACCAGACCAACCGAAATAAATACAATAAAGTCGACCACTGGTACCCTTGTATATGCCAGCTGAATTGACCTAGAGTTAGGGTTATCGACCAATGGTTCCCTTGTATATGCCAGTGTGTTGATATTAGCCCAGACTAGTATCTCATTCCATTAGAATAGGTTCATCTTAGTCAACATCATCCACGTACATCCACCTTCTTAATCTATCCATGTGATTGGTTGACTCCGGTTTATGATGTCCAGAAACTATCTGAGTAGAGCTCTGTCACTTTATATGAATTTTAGTATGCTTGAGTGCAAACTCGTGTACAACAATTGGAATTTCGCATCAGGGTACTTCCTCCTGTAGTCAAATAAGTATGCCAACCAAGGAGATTCTTTAGTGCCTTCCAAGGTTCCGCGTAAATAGCTAGGGTCTGGAGTTTTGGTTTTGTGGGTACACCTCTGGTAAACCCACAAAACCAGAGGTGGGTTTACCAGAGGACTAGCAAATAATAAGTTTGGGGGTATTTGATAGACGTATTTTCGTGTCTAAGTTGTCCTCAATGTTTCGTATTGTTAGTACTTGTTTTTGTCCTTATTATGGTGTTTTGTGTGTTTTTAGGTATATTTTGGAAATAAACATTTTTGGAAAATTCGGCTCGAAAAATTATGCGGAGCGCCCCGGAGAAATGTGCTATGCGGACTCTCATTTTGGTTAAGGGGCAACCCAATTACTAAGGGGCACCTCAGTTGAGCATTTGCTATTCGCACCCCCATTCTGGATAGGGGGACACCATCTTCTTCCTTTGAATTCTGTTTTTGGCGGGAAAAATAAGTTATTTTTCTGGAAGATTTTTGGTTGGATTTTTGGACGGGATTTAAGGCGATTCAATGGCTGAAAATTGCTGGGATGATGTGTTTTGTCCTAACAGGATTGGTAAGAGTCATTTGGCTATATTCTCGGTTTGAAGGACACAGGGGAGTACGTGTGTTAGAGAAATATTCACGGGATTACAGCTGTGCTGCTCGTGTTTGGATTGAGTTGGGTCTCTGCAGAAGCGTGGAGGAGTTAAGTAAGGAATATTCAGCAGCTGTATACGCGTGGAAGAGCTAAAACAGGGAATAATATTCCCAAAAATATTTTCATCAATGCCAAGTAATGGAGGGTTTTCGAGAGTTATTGTCGTGATTTTTTGCCCCTGTCGAGTATAAAAGAAGTCCTTGGAGGTCAGAGAAGGGGGATGAAGAGTTAGGGGAGGAAAGAGAGCGTAGAATAGGAAGTTGCAGAGCTTGTCTCTGCTACTGCCATTAAAGGAGAGAACGAAGAACAATAGACCATCAGAGGCAGTCGTTCATGCTACAGTAACAACGACTGTCGATTGTGGGTCGTAGTATTTCAAATACTACTGCACTTAATACTTATCGTTCTTTGTAACGGTGTTTGCAACAATTATAAACGTTGCAAACACCCTATTTTCATCATTTTCTCCTTTTCATCATTTGTACACCTTTTTGAGTAATGAAAAATTCATTTGAGCGTGTTTTCAATATGGGAGCTAGAATCCATCACTGGGACAACGGAGGAAGCAACTTTTCATGATTGTGGTAAATGAATTAATTCTTTATATGACTTTTTGCATAGATTTAATTGTTTAATGATTTCTATTAATTATTTGTTATTTTGTCTGATATCGCATGCTTAGTTTAAATTACTTTTGATGCGTCATGCTTACGACTTATAAATAATGTTTTATGAAATCTAGTTTTGGCAAAGAATTAGAGTTACAACTTCTTTTGTTTGAGCTATATTGTCTAGAGTTAATGACTGAACCACAAGAATATGAAAAGTAGTGAAATCCTGCTTCCTAGTGTCTCTTCACCATTGTTAATATTTTTGTATATATATTTTTAAATCTAAAAATCCATTACCTTCAATAGTCTGATACGAATCCGTTTTTACCACCACCACTACAACCCCACAGAAAATCTATAATCAAAAAGTGGATTTTTTTCATCACATATGGTCGACCAACTAAATTCATACAATTTTTTCGTACTTAGAAACTGGGAATGAAAATTGGAAACATAATAATGAAGAAAGTGTGGAATAATAAGTTGAAATTTGTAATAAGTACGAGAGATCAAACTAGGAAAATAAAAGAGCATCGCCTCAGTCAAACTCACAAGTTTTTGTATGTCAATTTTGTTATTATATTTAGATGATCAAAATTATATCGTGATAGTCTACTAAAGTCTGTCAAGGCCTAGAAATAGAGCACGACAGTTGAATATTGGAATTCACCAATCGATATTGAAGATTGATATAAGAAAACATGTATAAAAACTTCATCAACAAAGGTTTGTTGGGTTATTCTATTTACTCATATTTTGTAGCTTTTTATCTCATGAGACATTGTCGTGTGATTTTAGTATTATGATGAATATTGCAAAGAGGAAAAATCGAGTTCAAGCTAGTACTTGATAAATCTCAAATTATAAAATCAAGCAGTAAAGAACTTATCGCACAATAGGTTGAGAGAAATTTATTTCTTTACATATCGGAATTGCAGATAAAGTTCATAGTAGTCACTAAGTTTTTTATATTCACGAAGTTATTTAGTCAATACAAGAAATTGAAACTTATAAAATAATAAGATTTGATGAATTATTCTCTTATAAAATCACGTACATGAACTGATTTGGTCATTTCGTGAACTGGTTGATTCTAAGGTGTTCCTGAACACTTTTTCATCCATAAGTACATGAAAAATATGTAATTAGTATGAGATATCTTAACCGGATAAAAATCACCTAAACCAAGAAATGGTCTTTCGAGTATCGTTTCGGTTTCAAAGGAAATGAAGTTTTTAACTTTTGGAGGAAATTAGGGAAACAATGAGATCAGAGCGATGTTGTTCAACTGTCATATGAAGTTTTTGGACTTGCAGGGGAAATATTGTGTTAAGATCGGTTCTCTGTGTTAGACTGAAGAAAATTTTTTTTATATGAAATGGAGATAATTTGACAATAGGTCCATCGATCTATTTATAGTAGTTATAGCATAGCTACTGATATCCCTTTAAAAAAAAACACACATAGCCACCGATATCGGAAGAAGTGAAGTAAAGTGAAGAGTGCAGAACATGAAGAAAAAATGGAGACTGATCTAGTAGGAGTCTGTAATGTTTTTCTTTTTGGGTTACCAATCTACCTGGGCTCATATGATTTGCATAAATCCCGGTTTAAAACTAGTAAATCGCATCCAAAATTGAATTTGCTAAGGCTTGCAAAATTGAAAAATAGGAAATATTTTGCATGAATCTGTTCGAGAAACAGTCCTTATGTGAAGAAATTCAAGCATATATATATTGTATATTATGCTCCCATGTCTCTGTTTCTGTCTCATACCAAGCGCCCTTGTTTTTGTTTCCATCTCACACAGATAATATATCCCCTTTCCACCGGGTGGGTTTGCTCAGATTACACCACAGGAAAACATAGACATCTCTCTGGAGAATGAAGAAGAGGATTTATATTATGATGTGAAATCTAATGGTGCTTGCTTTAGCTTCATTAGTTTTTATAATCTGTTCTTTTTTCTTTGGATCTTTTTCTCTCGTTTGGCATATAATATATATGCACATGGTTGTGCGACTTTTCTAATGCGTGAGCAAAAAAGTGCAACATCAATGGACGAATGTGTTTAGGTTCGTAAGTTTATGAACAGATGGTATGTCAATAAAGGTATTGTGGCCGGAGTTAAAAAGAAAATTAAATTCACCGAATAATTGAGTGAAATATGATTTTTTTCTCTCTTTATAACAAAAATCCTAGTTTTTTGAGTTATTCACCAAATATTTTTAGACAGAGGGTAAAATAAGTCATATCTACACTCTGTAGTTGTCTCAATGATTTTGTATACATGTTAACATTTGAAATTTTAATTACTCTTAAGAAAATAACCGAAGATATTATTTATTTTGATATTGGAAATAAATGTATTAGGGAAAAAATAGCACTTTTAGACTTGGAGATAACTTTTAACTATAATCTTCAAAATATCTCCATGCATCATGCATGAAAGACTTAAAAAATGGTAACTTCCACGGTCCTTTTCCCCTAACACTAACATTGGATATTCTCTTATCTCATATGTCCCGTCTCATTAAAAAGGAGTCCACTAAAGGCACCGCCTCTTTCGGTTATTACTTGGTTAAGGAGAAGTTATAAGATAAAAGTCTTGTTGTGACGAGGTCACCCATGTGACAGCTCATGTAAGGGTGCATTTCTTAACCCTTGGATATCACATCTTAGATATGCACACGTCCCGACAATAAATTTAATTATAAATATATTTTTATTTTGTTTTATATACTTTTTTCTAGTTTGATTTGCTATTTAGTCCCCTAAAAATTAAAAACCTAGAGATGGCCGTGATAGAAGATTTGATAACCTTTAATCGTGATGGTTTTAACGTGATTAATCATAGGGAGAAAAACATATAACAATGGTTATATTTTGATATTGAATCATGTTTATCTTGTAGTTATTTCACATATTTGGGACATACGTAGCAACTCAATTTTTTAGGTTTTTATTTTTTAATCATGCAAAGATTGTATCAGAAGGTACTGATTAGTTACAGTGGCAAAAGCAAAAGAGCAGAGTTTTGTTAATTCGTGAAGAATGTCAGGAGTTATTTACGGATAAAAGAAAACTCATTTGGCTATTTACAGGAATCAAATATCATTTCCAATTAAATATAATGATATATAAAAATAAAATATATAAACAGAAAATAATAATTTTATTTTATTTTCAAATTTATTCTAGAAATGTGCGACATGAAATTTGATTTTTATTTGCTAAATTACTAGTCACACCTAGTTCACCTCAATCGATTGTCCATCCTAATTACATAACTAGGTCATTAATTAGAATACACTATGCTATCCACGTCAAATACCAACTAATTTCCACTTTCCAACTGTACTTAACTTTATTAAAATGTTACCACTCAAACTAATTTCCACTTTCCAACTGTACTTAACTTTATTAACATGTTATCATCCCGTGCCATAGTTTTAGAAGGTGTTTGTGTATATTTTAATATGTAGAATTTTGACATAGATAGAATAGTAAATATTATATGAAACAATTTTTTCTCGAATTGACTTATGTGATTGATTTTTGGAAGCCAAAAAATAAGAAGTAATATGGGTATAAAATTTTTAAATGATTTCTAAAAGTAATTATAACGGGTTAAGTTACTTTGGAATCACATTGACACGGTTAGTTTTTCTTCTTCTTATGTCTTGTAAACTATGTTGCTAAGTTATTTGAATGCCCTTGTTGTTTGTTTAAAATTTCTGTTATTATAGGAAATTCTCGAATCAGTCATGTAACCGTTCCTGATCTCATATCAGAGGACTACAATCAATATATTTGAGGCACTGCCTCTTTTTCGAGGAAAACAAACTTCTGGAAGTAAAAAATCAACTTTTTTGTCAAATTCGTGTTTGGATAACAACATAGAAGTGACTTTCCGATTTATGAAAGTTAAAAAGTCGGAATTAGTGTGGGGTGGCTATATCAAAACACATTTTATAAGTCGAAAAACATCTTTTTTCGGAGATCCTAAGTCAAAAAGCCCAAAATTAAAGTGGGATGGCTACTTTTATAAGTCGAAAAGTAACAATTTTTCAAAGTCATTCCTTTTGGCTTCCGACTTGTAATTGTGCCCATACTCGTTTATAAAAATATTATTACTTCGGGTTTCTATTTGCATGAAGATTCTGCTTTTTGGTTTCGAAACTTGCCAAAAAAGTGTTTGGATGTGCACTAAAAAGTTACTTTTCGATTTTTTGGAAGTCAGAAAATCAAAAGTCAGTATGACAATAATTTTTCAAAACGACTTTTAGAAACAACAAATTAAGTTCTCTGTGAAGCAAAATAGCACTTCTGTTTTTGGTACCCACAAAGAGTATTTGTGAGGTGTTGTGTACCTAAACGGAGGTGTAGTACCAGTCCACCAACAATTAAAACTCTGATAAAGAAACGAAAATAATACAATTGCGACTCGGGTACAAATAAATCATATCTACACTCTTTAATTGTCTGACTGGTTATGAATACATGACAACATTTGAAAATTTAATTATTCTTAAGAAAACAGTCGAAAATATTTATTTTGAAATCGAAAATAAATATATTTCAAGAAAGATATCACTTTTAGACTTGGAGATAACTTTCCGCTATAATTTAAAAAAATTCTCCATGCATCATGCATGAAGTAACTTCCACAATTTTTTTTCCTCCAACACTAGGATTGAAAATGCCCTTATTTTATATGTTCTGTCTCATTAAAAAGGAGTCACATTAAATGTGTTGCCTCCTTAAGTTATTACTTGGTTAACACAAGTTTTAAAATAAAGCGGCATGAGATTAGATTTTTTTTTTTTGGTAAATTACTAGTCACGCCTAGTTCACCTTAATAGATTGTCCGTCCTATATACATAGGTCATGAAGAAAACACTTAGTTATCCACGTCAAAGACCAACCAGTTTCCACTTTCCAATCGTATTTAACATTTTTAACATGTAATCATCTCTGCCACAGTTTTAGAAGGTATTTGAAATACTTCGCAATCACGTTGACATGGTTGGGGTTTCTTTTTTCTGATTATGTCTCGTAACTATGATGCTAAGTTATTTGAACATCCATATTTCTTGTTTCAAAATTTCTATAATTGTAGAAAATTCTTGAGTCAATCCTGTAATTGATTCTGATCTCGTATCGGATAATTACTACCGATATATTTGAAGCATTACCTCTTTTTTTGGGAAAACAATCTTGTAGAAGTAAAAAATCAACTTTTTGTTAAATTTATATTTGGATAACAATGTATAAACAACTTTTCGACTTATGAAAATCGAAAAGTCAAAAATTAGGTTGCTATGGCTATTTCAAAACATCTTCTATATAAGTCGAAAAAATCATTTTCTCGGAGCCCATAAGTCGAAAAGTCGAAATTAGGAGAGATGACTACTTTTTAGAAGTTGAAAAGTATGTATTTTTCGGAGCTATTTCTTTTGGCTTCCAGCTTCCAATTATGCCCATACTCATTTATCAGAGTATTATTACCTTCGACTTCTATTTGTACGAAGCATTTGCTTTTAGTTTCGGAACCCGTCGAAAGGGAGTTTCGGTGTGTACTCAAAATTTATTTTTCGACTTCTAATAAATCTGTTTAGCAATAATTTTTCAGTACGACTTTTAGAAATAAAACAAATTAATTTTTTTGTATAGCATGTAGGGTACTTGGTACCCACAAGAAGTACTCGTGAGGTGCTGTGTGTGTGCCTAAGGGTGCACACGGTACGGTTCGGCTCGGTTCTTGCGAGGCCGAGTACCTGTACCTCCCTAGGGTCGGTTCCAAGATTTTGGACCGGTACCGTGTACCTCGGTTCCGGTGCCATTCGGTACACGTTCTGTTCCGGTACGGTTCCGGTACCGGTCGGTTCTTATGAATATGAAAACTCTGGAAAACAGAATATGAAAAGTGTCTAATCTCGGGTACTAAATTTGGAAAATTTTCATAGATCGGCAAAACATAACAGAAAGCCAATAATTCAATTAAGCCCGCAGTCAAGAATTATTCCAACGGCACTTTGTCACTGTAAATTTGAGAAAAACCAAAGCTCTCATGACAATATTAGTCATAGAACAGTAAGGTTACAGAAGAATGCCTATGTTTGAGAATATTTACTCAATATACAGGTACACATGTAGATTTACAAGCAGTCTGTCTCAAATTGAGACTTTCATGCGGATCTAGTAAGTCGACAAGATGAAAATGCAAATACAAAGCTTCCCACGTTCGTAAATTGATTCTGAAACATTTTCTTGCAAATAAGAGCACATCACAGCTTCAACATCTTGTAAGTGGAAAGAGGAGGATGCATCTTGCTTTCATGGATGTAACGTCATTTATTTTGTCTGCAGGACTTGTTCTGTAAATGAAGGATACAAATACTAAATAATTATAAATATGAAACTTTACCGATTGAAGAAAATGATTTCGGTACCTATTTGAATTAGCTAAGCAAGTGGTTTGTTCTCAAATTCAGGTTCAATGGGATGAGACAACTCCCATTCAAAGACCAGATCGAGTTTCACCATGGGAGATCGATCCCTTTGTTCCAACTGCACCTCCTCCGAACTTAATTCAGCCTGCAACAATAAAGAGCAAAAGATCCCGAACATCTGTTGATCTCCCAGTACTCGGTAGAACTCAAAATACTGATCTCAATCTCTGGTGTATCTAACATGCAGCAATGGCTAGAAACCCATCTGTTGATCTCCCGAACATCTGTTGATCTCCTAGCGTTAAGGTTCTATATATACCCCTAATCTAACGGTTATTATTAGTTTACTACCCCTAAATCTAATGGCTAGAAATCGTCGGTACTTTCGGTCCGGACGGTACGGTACGGGACTTAGACAGGACCGTGTACCTGTACCTCCTCAGCCTCGGTTCCTATTTTTTGGACAGGTACCTGTACCTTGTACCTCAGTTCGGTCCAAAACCAAGTACAATTCCACCGGTTCCGGTTCAGTCCGTCGATCCGGCTCGGTTCGTGTGCACCCTTATGTGCGCCTAAACTTTGGTGTAGCACTGTAGTCCACTAACAATTAAAACTCTGATAGAGAAACAAAAGAGTAGAATTGCGATTCCCGTTAGAGCCGGTGACTCACACTTGGCCTTATCACACCATTAAAGCCTCTTCTACTACTTACCTAAAAAGAAACAGAGAGACTCACAAATACAGAGAGAGAGACCATTCTCGCTGGAAATCTAGGGTTTCATTCGCAGGTATGTACCTCACCATATCTTTGATTTCTAAAACTAGGTTTTTTTTAGCAAGTTATTGGATCAAGATTTTGTTGCAATGTATGATTTTGTTACCCCAAAAAATTGAATGATTAGGGGTTTTTCTTTAGGGGTTTTATGATTTTAGTATTGGGTTCAAGTTTAGTGGTACTGATCCTCATTATTACGAGGAAAATATACTAATTTTTGGATTGAATGAATTAGGGTTTTGTGATTTAAGTGTTGGGTTCAATTTTCCTTGATATGGTCGTCATTGTTATGGGTAAAAGATACTACCTTTGGAATCAATTATTCGGATTTAGGGATTTCGATGATTCGTCTTTATTATGACAAAATACTATCTTTCTGATTTCATGATTTTGGGGTTTAGGGGGTTGATAAAGCCCCATTATTTTTTTTCCTTTCTTTTGATTTCATGATTTTGGGGGTTTTATGAAGCCCCATTTTTGTTGTTGTTGTTTTGGTTGAATGATTTTGGGGGTTTGATTAGGCCTTTTTCCTTTCTCTTTGATTGGACGATTTTTGGTGTTTAAGGTGTCCGGTCAAGCGCCATTGATTATTTTGTTCTTTGGTATATTTTCTTTTTGAAAGTTGTCCTTTGTCTTAGTTGAGGTTATTCTTGCAGGATATCTCTGCTGGTTAAGTTAAGAAGATGACGAAGAAAGAACCAAAGTATACTGTTAATGATGATAGTGAAGAATCAGATGAAGAGACGACTGATAAAGAATCAGATGAAGAGATGACTGATAAAGAATCAGATGAAGAGACAATGGATAAAGAATCGGACGAAGAGATGACTGATAAAGAATCAGATGAAGAGACGATTGATAAAGAATCAGATGATACTGTTTGTTCCATTTGTGATAACGGTGGTCGTGTTTTATGGTACGCATTCTATTCTTGGTTGTGGTTCTCTTTTTGTCATCAGTTTTGAGTAGTCTGTCATTGGTGGAGAGAGTACTTTTGCTTACTTTTATACTTTATCCGAGATAGAGGAGTAGAACTGATTTTGATTTGACATTTCGACTCATAAGAACGATAGAGCATTTTTAATTGCTGAAGGTGGGGTTGTGGGGAGTTGGGACTAATGATGCTGGATGGTCAATTACTCATGTCTTTGTAACCTTGTTGTTTGAGATAATTTTCCTCTGATATCTCGTTTATGTTGTTGTGCGGATACAGTTGTGACGGGGAATGCAAACGATGCTTTCATGCAACTGTTGGAGACGCTGGGAATGAATCAAATTGCAAAACACTGGGCCTTTCTAAGGCTGAATTAGCTGTATGCGTCTTTTTATATCTTCATTTCATATTGTTTGTTCTCTTATAGAGTATTTTTTCCCCCTCCAAATATTCAGTTATAATGGTTTTGTGCAGGCGCCAAAGTTCATTTGCTTGAATTGTCAGCATAAGCAGCACCAGTGTTTTGCGTGTGGAAAGTTAGGCTCTTCTGATTGTTCTTCTATTCAAGAGGTAGGAAGACTCTTCATAATGAAATATTGTTAGAGTATCATCCATCTGCTCTTATTTCCGCTCACCTTTTTGGGATTTTCAACTATTTCAATGATCTTTTATCACATTTTACTTATGATATCTCTTGTACTTCTCTAAGCCTATTGTAACTTGAAAATTAATTAATGATATCTTTACTTGGTTTCTCCCACTAGCAGGTCCTTTTTTTTTTCCTGACATCTTGATTAATTTACACATAATGTTTTAGACAATAGCTATGTGGTCACCACGTTACGAATTCAGATTTAATTGCCTGCAATACATAATTCTATTATACAGATTCCCTATGTTATAGGTTTGGACATTATCTTTCCCCCCCTTTTTAACCTATTGTTTCACAGGTGTTCGGCTGTGCTTCCTGTGGCCATTTTTATCATTCCAAATGTGTTTCCGACCTGCTTTATCCGCGAAATGAAGTGGGAAGCAAACACCTTCAGGAAATAATTGTTACAGGGGGGTCATTTGCTTGTCCTGCTCATAAATGCCATGAATGCAAACAAGATGAAAATAGTATGGTACGTGAATTGCAGTTTGCAATATGTAGACGCTGTCCGAGGGCATTTCACCGTAAATGCTTGCCGCGGTAATCCTTTGAGTCTCTTATATGATATAAATTTATTTTAGTATCTACATTGCTGATGCAAATCGTTACTTTTTGCAGGGATATCGCTAATGCAGGGAAACGAGGACTTGTTAAGAGGTCTTGGTGCAATTTGTTGCCAAGAAATCGAATTCTAATCTATTGCCTGTAAGCAATATTTCTATGTTCCTTCTGGTTTATATGTCTTAGTAGTGAGAATGAGTTATCATGCTGCTTCTGAAAGAGATAATATACGGTAGTCAAATGGGAGGATATGTGGTCAGTAGAAAGGTTGATTACTTCAAAAAAAATTATCCGAATTGAAAGCTTATTAGATAACATGGAGATAAAGTGATCTATTTTGCACAGCCAAACCTCATTGATAGTTTGTGAGGTGATCATCTCAACGAGGGGAATAGTATACCATCCTTGCTGAAAAGTCATCCCGTGGATGGTTTGTTATTTTGGCTAGAGAGGTAGGGTCATCCTTAGTTTTTACATAGCGTTTTTACATAATGGTCATTGTTTTATTGATAGGAATCACGAAATCGAAAAAGGTCAGGCAACACCATCTCAAGACCACATTGTATTTCCTGACATAAAGAGGAAAGCTCAGCCTTCAAGCCAACAAAAAGTTTTGAAGAGGAAGAGAATTATATCTGAAGAGTTCCAGAGAAGTGTTTCTGCGAAGAAACCAAATCAATTTGAAATGCTAGCTCCTACAGAACAAAGTAAGTTCGTAGAAAACAATGTCAAAAGATATTCGGTTCAAAGTCTGGATTCTACAACTGGATTGGGCACCAACAGTGTCTCTGAAACGACTCTGAAGGGCGGTATGAAGTCTTCGACTGATCAATCTCTCGAGCAGCAAAAGGTACCAACAAGCTCAGTCGGTTCAGAGACTCTACTAGGCGCTAAAGCAAACCGGTAAGTAATACTATATACTATACTAGTGTATTTTAACAACTACTGCTGTTGGGACGGTTGGAGTTTATACTTGCAATCTACTCTGGTTCAATTTCTTAATTGGAAGTCAGTAATGTATTCTGATTGTGCTACTTGGATATTTTTTGAACAAAAATGTGCAGAGCGAAAAATCTAGTTGCAGCACCATTTTCAATGACATTGAATGACTATAAAAAGGAGTATAAAAATAAAGTTAAACTGGAAAAGTGTAGAGGTGTAAAAACTACTAATTCACAGGAAAAGGCAGAAACAACTGATCGGGTATGGCTTGCTTACATCCAACTGGTATTGCTTAGTATGCTTTAAAATGTTTTGAGTTTGTTGTTTACAAACTTTTTTTTACTTACAATTTTGCAGGCTGATCGAACAGCATTACAGAAGTGCAAAGAACACTCTAAACTTGATGAGTCAAAAGATGTTGTTGACCCAAAGATCATCAACCAGATAACTCAGTGCAAGGTAATTCCTTCTTTCAACACTTGCTCAAAACTCAAAAGTGGAAACACAAGTTTTGATCTTTAGGTTGAAGTACCACTTTACTTTTTTCTAAACTGTCTACTTTCATATTGGACCTTAGCGCTAAACTTCTATTACCCCCCGGAATGTGCTTTATCATGTAAGGCAGTATACACTATTTTGCGTTCTTGTTTCATTCTAACAGTTGTCCCTATTATGGAAATGCATGAATAACGTCATATAGTTTCACTACGTTGTCTGTCATAAGTGTCTTTGTCTTTGAGAAATTCAGTAACATTTGGAAAGAAATTTGTGAGGATGGAACTTTTAATGTAGTTATATACCTTCTTGCATTTCCGACATCAACAAATTGAAGATAACATTAAGCACTGACCCACCTCATCTAATTCATTGTCATGAAGCAAGTCCAATTAATAATCCTCCAGGAGCAGTGACATATATAAACAGTTTATATTGACTTAGAAAAGTATATAACAGATTGTTTAACAACTTAATCTGGTTGGTCTTAGTAGAAATTGGAGACCTCGGTTAGTTTGGCCTAATATGGACATTCTATCATTGAGTGACTTGGTTGTAACGAGACAAAAACTGAAGGTTAGGTTATGATTTTTCTTAAATGCATGATATATGTCCTTTGTGGTATTCTTTTCAGTTCAGCAGTCTTATGAGTCACAGTCTTTGCCCAATGTCTGTCCATATGTTGATTTACATTCTATATCTGTAATTATGCTTCTATCTATGTAACTTTATCTTCAAGAAACCTTGAGGAGACTAAGAACGTGGGTTTTTATGTGCAGGTTGTTGATAAGCTTCGTGCTTATGTACACAAAGGCGACACTGTAAGGCCTTATCACTTGACCTATTCTCTTTTATAAATTATAACTGATAAGTTGTTCTCACTTTGGATCTATTAATAGATAAACATTAATATGAACTTAGACAGAAGTAGAGGGCCCAGATTTTCATTGTTGTTCGGTCAACCACTTTGTTCTGTATCATGGGGAGATTAGGACCTGTATATACTATATAGGTCAAATATGCTTATAGCTTCTTTTAGTTTGGTTGGTTGGTGAATTCTGTAACAATTCAGTTTAATCTCGCTATACTGAGTTAAACATTAAATTTATAGATGTAGATGGAGTATAGGAATTGAGCATAATTTCTCTACAATCGCAAGGTTGCTCATGTTTTGTCCAAGTCATGTTCTACCTAGTCCGTTACTTGTATGAGGCAGTAGTTATACAATTTTGAAAGATTATCAATTTAAGCTTGCAAGAATGTTTTATGTAGTTGGTGCTGGTTACTTGCTCTTGTAATGTTTCAGACAATAAATAGTAAATTTTCTATTGCATGCTGTACTTATTTTCATTGGATCTGGGTTTCATCTTTCTGACATATTATGACCTACTTTCATTATATATCAACTCCCTTTCGTTTTTTTTTTCCTTTTTTTTTTATATGTTTTTTCTTTTTAAATAATTTTTATCGATTTTTATCTTTTCTTTACTGCAGGTAGTCAATGTTGCCTATAGTGCTAATGACTTCACTTGCTCTATGAAGCAATGGCTTGAAGGGTCCGGAAAGGATTGCTCATTTAAAGACTATGATATGTGGCAATCCAAGGTACATTCCCCGGTTATCTTTATCGCTGTTTGAGTTAATGTTCTTTCGGTTATCATTATCTCTGTTTGAGTAGCATATCAGCTTACCCACATGTTATTGTTCGAAAAAGCAAATACACTGATATTTTGTGACCCGTCGCTGAAAAGCCTGCTCTGAAACCATGAAGGACAGTATACGCCTGTGGACATAATTCTCCTAGAAAGACGAGTTCCAAGAAAAGGGTTGTTGAAGGCATATACGCTGTGCAAACCCAGAATACCCAGCTGATTTAAGACTCCTTAGACGTTGGAGTAATTTCATATCTCCTGGCTCTTTGAATTTGCGCCTTGTAGCTTTAAAAGACAAACCTTTCATTGAAACTTAGTTTTCAAGGAAACTTAGTTCCATGGGCTTCTACATTATCTAAGTGATTGTTAGGTTTGTTTAGCTTGTTCGAAAGTTCTCTTGTATGGTGGGTGAGTTATGTGTGGCTTCACTGGCACTAGAATAAGTCTAGAATCTGTTTCCATTTCTTCTTTTTTCATCTTCTGTTTCCATGTATAAGCCACTGACAACTCTTTGCTCGCAAGCCGTATTCAAGGAGAAGTAGATTTATGATCTTCAGTGTGTCTTTGGTAGCTTTATATTTTTCCTGTATGAGTATTTTGTATGCTTATTGATACTTCTCTGTAGAATGTCGGTACTGTTGATGAGTCTGATTGGTTGAGCGTTCGTCGATTGGCTACCGGATCCAAATTGGTATGGACAATTTTCTTTCATTCCTGATATTTCCTAAGCTAACTATCTTCAGGAGCTAGTTAAGGTGGTTGGATACTTTTAATAAGTCCTTTTGAGTTACATTTGTTAAATTTATCTTCACTTTGTTTGCTATCTCTTCTTCCTGTTTTCGTTTCTCAGATCATTTGCCTTAATGTTCCTGTTGGGATCAGTTCTTTCGTTGCTAACAATTCAATTGACAAGGCTCTTGGTTTCAAGCCCAAACTCCTTGTTCTGTTTGTTCCGGCGGACACTAAAAGGTACTTTACACTCTTTTTCTCTCACCCACACACATCCAGGAAAAGGCTCAATGTGTAATGCTCCATCATTAATTTTCGTTGTGCTTTGCACCAGATTGGAAAAGAAACATTCATATGAGTTGATCTGGAATGATAGTGAGAGACTCTCGAGTAAGGTGAGACACAGGCTCGAATAGTTCTCTTAGTAATTTGTTTTTTTGAAATTATATAGTAGTGGCCAACATCTGCACTCTGTTCCTTTCAGTTCTTACCTTCATCTGTGAGAATAAGCGACAACCAAATAAAGCTATGGAACTCAAAACCACCAGTGGTTTATTTCTGGAGCCGTACGGATTGGTGTCCTGAGCACAAGAAGATAGCTCGTATGTGTGGTCATATACCAATATGTCGAAATGGTTCAAACGTGGAAGTGGGAGAAGAAATAGAGGTAAAAGAGAAAGAGAACAAAGAGGAAGAGGAAGAGAAAGAGGAAGAAGAAAAAGAAGATGAAGAACGTGAGCAAGACCAAGAAACCACCCCTAAAACAGAAGTAGTTACTAGTGTTCTGTCAAATGAAGTGCGTTGCTCCTCCCCCAATAACCAGAGATCAATTGTTTCTTCAGCTCCTGACGGAAACCAGGACCAACAGGACAAGAAAGAGAAAGATGAAGTACACAGTGAACAGGACAAAAGGCGTTCTGCGGCTCCAGGAGAAAACCAAAAGGCATTTGTCCTTCATTTTGCACCTGGTCCGTATATACCATACTCACATGACAAGCATTCATGTGGCGGTTGGATCTCTGATGATGAGTAATTTAAGAATATATATCCAGACATGATTGCACATTGTGCTTTGGTGCTCATTTTTTTGCATGTGAACTCCATCTTTGGGAGAAAGCAGGCTCTGTATATAAATCTTCATCAACGCCCGTCTCCCCAGAAGGTTTCTCTGTGTTTGTAATTTTTTGATGCAACAATCAGCCTAAGAAATTGGGGAATTTGAGAAGCAGTGTGAGATTGGGCCTGCTCAATTTTGTAATTATGTTATCGGGACTTCTTTCTATATAGTTCTATAATTATAGCTCCGAATATAAATCTTCTGGAAGACTAGCACCGTGTCAAATATTGTCACTGCCACCAGTCCCTCTAATCTTCTTCTTCTTTCTCATATTTTTCACATTTTTGTTGCTTTCATATTTTTCACAACTTGTGGTTGCACTTGCACACGACATTCATAGCACCCAACTTAATAGGGTTAGTAGTACCCTCTTTCACTCTGGTTGTCCGTAATCATGTGGCTGTACATTACTCTGCATTACACGACATTCGTACATAAAGAGAAGTTAATGCTTCATGTCTCTACGTATCGAACTATGAAATACAGTCCCTAATACGGGAAAATATAAATACGATACCAATTTCAGAAGACATACGATGGAAATCTTTTAGATCAATGAAGGGATACTTCCGTTAGCTATAAATATGCAAAACAGAGGATGGAGATTTAGCTACATACCGTTTGTTTTTCTTCACCGACTAAATTAGGGTATTTTGTAGCATTAGGTTTAGGGTTCATGCTGTTTACACCTTATAAATCCTCCGATTGACTTAAAAGAGAGCACTTTATACAACGTGTCAGATGGATCCAAACAGGAAAACACCAATGACTACTTTGGAACGTATCTCTTCGTGCTGCGGCCCAGGTAACATATATAGTACCGTTCAGATGTCAGGCCCACCTTCATCATTAAAGTTACAGCCACTTCTGTTGAAATAAACATAAAGCAAGGCTACAACAGTACAACTACCAGATCCAGGAAAATGTTTACTATGGCAAGCTAGCTGGAGGAAGAGAAATTACAACTTTCAAACAGACTTATCAGAAATGAGAAAGCACGAGAGATCTCTGAGAAATTGAAGCACAAACACAAAGTTATCACACATGTAATTCAATGTTCTCCGGAGTAAGATATTCAGAAACTACACCAACTCCATAAACTTATTCTCTGCTTCCTCCTTGGAATTGTATAACCATTTCTCCGTTTCGGAAAAACTATTGAAAAGAGTTCATAACATAAAAGTTCAAATATCTTCAGTTTGGCTTCCATCATCTTCGCAAAGTTAACAATGAAACCGTTAAGGTTGGAAATTCTGTATATCCTTTTTTCTGGGGTCTATGACAGCTCTAGTCAGGAAATACGAATGAACAGGCTTACGACATCTCACGATCTTCTAAGTCACTACTAGTTATGACGCCTTCTTGATTCATATGCTCCCTTGATAGCATCCCAAAATGCAGGTATAGCAACATCAGTAGGTACTTCTTTAAACGATGGGAGATAGTTTACGTCCACGATAACATGGTCTCTGGTGCCTTCTTGAATCTGAAACTCGGAAAATAAAGAATAAATATCAACACAAATACAAGGACTAGTATCCATGTAATGGAGGTGAAAAAAATTCCATACTTTGTACTAGCTATTGGTGGAAACACGTGCATTCAACAACTATTCTATGAATCGTTTAAGAATCACCTAATACTGCCATGTTACAAATCAAATACGACAAACAGTTCAAGGAATTCCGTCGAAAAGGGTATTCAGCACAGAATTGGGAACAATTCTAGAATAGTTCATCATTTCAAAAGAAAAAAAGAATAACACTTCACTTACAACAACATCAAAACCGAAGATGGTAAGATCCAGTTTTTTTCTAAGCCAATGTGCTGCATCTGTTACTAATGCCAGATCAAGAGACGTACTATCGGCGCTGGAGAGGCCTGAAGCTTCAATCTGACCTTTGGCTGTGGGCAGCGATTTTAAGCTGTGGTAGGTAAGGAAATGGTTTCTCATTGATCAGGGCCGGATAAATTTAAGAGAGAGCAAATGTATGGTTTGCTCGTACATAATTGCCAATCCAAAACATTGCACAAAGCAGGGCCAGATAAAGTTAAGAGAACTACCTGTTGAAGGAGAGCGGTTTGAGACCATCCTTCTCAAATGATGACAAGAAGACATCAGAGTTTGGTGTTGAGTTTTTGACAGCATGGAAAACCTTGTCCCCCAGAACATAAAATTTAAAAAGCACAGCTGAATGATCTACGTACTCCTGCAGTTTTAATAATGTTAAAATAATCAAATCAGTCGGTTATTCAGATTCAAACATTAAAACAAACTAAGTTAGTCCAAGACACTCAAAAGGGGTGGAGGTGAGACGCACACATTGATTTCCCCCGAGTAGCAATTTCAGTCAGAAAATTTAGTAAAACTGTTCAGAATTCTTATATACCTGAATAACAGCTGGAAGGGGAACTGCCAAGTCCAGAAAGTCATCAGTCCTAAAAACAATAGCCTGTGAATTCAAGAAAGACTATGTTACCAGCTTACCACAAACCTAGAGAGCCAAGATAAGTTATTGTAGGGAACAAAAGAATGCGAGTTAATCGAGAATACAAATCATATATGGAGCTAACATGGATATCCAAGATAGTTACGGTTACGGATAGTGATCTACCATGATTCAATGCTTATAGTAGGTAATCAAGTAGCAGACGTCTGAACTCACTAGCATGCCTCAACTAATAAACAGTAATAATGGGATATCGGCGAACAGTTTGTGTACGGTTATCAGTATTGGATGATTATGGACCTAAAATTCTTTAAACCGCTAGCACCAATACAAGAATCCAAAACTATGAGTGAACTACATGAGAGCATGTCTGTGCTCCAGTAGCGGATATCTGAACTCACTAGCATGTCTCAACTAATAAACAGTAAAAACGGGACATCGGATAAGAGTTTTTGTACAATTATCAGTATTGAACGGTTCTGGACCCTAACTCTTTAACCCGCTAGCACTAAAACAAGAATCATAAACCATGAGTTGACTACAAACGGACAAGCCTGTACCATGTTGTGGGCATCAGCAACTCCACAAGCAACTTGAGGCTTCACAATACTAGGAAGAAGTAATTCAGCTTCAGATAGCCTCTCCATCATATTGGGTTCATTGAAACTATCCACCTGCAAAAGGGAAGAAACAAATATAACGAGATAAATTCCAAATTGGTAAAGTTCAGCTGAAAAGAGTCTTAACAGGCATCAACAGTGGTGAGATCAAATAGTGGTTCAGATAATAGACCAAAATATCCAGATAACAGGATGCACTATACAAGATTAACCAAATAAATTGCTTTTCTTGATTTGACTACCATTATTATTTTTCCTTCGAACTACCAAGGAAACGACCTAGTTTCACTGTATTCCTATTTTTAAAATTTACTTCAGAACATCACTGGTCTTGTATAGACAAAACATGTCCCACAAATAAGATTTTTCCACTATAACAAGTGAATCATTGGCACATACGCACGGTGCATGTGTTTTTCTAAATAAGCAACAAAAAATACCATTCTAATTTGAAGACCTTTAGAAAGTGTGGAGCACGAATTCTGCAGTCACCACTTGTTTTGAGTTCCTCCAATCCAGCTAAAACTTTTTGGATCATTAATCTGTCCACTACTGGATAAATTTTATCCAGTGGGTCTATCACACAACAATCAGGGTGATTTTCGCAATACCTGTGAAAGAAATCCCAGCATATTAAAAGAAACGGTCAACTTCGTACGTATATCGAGTAATTATGCTTTTTAATTTAAAAAGTAACTACCTCTTCAATTCCTGCATGCCTTTGGAGAAAGAAATTCCATTAAAATACTCTGAAGAACCTGTCAGTTCAATGTTGGTAATTTCGTCAGTTGCTTTATGGAAAACGACATCAACTTCGTGCACTTGAGGTTCCAGTGGGAGATCGAAGGTGAGAGGAATAAACATCAGCCCATTCTGAGTAGGATTCATAGGGAATGCCCCTCTCTGTTGGAATCAAAGAGGACAGTGGGCAGACATAAGATACAGGAGAATATAACCAATAAGCTAAATCTCTCAATTAAGATATTCATGGGAATCACCTTGGCAAAGTCTGCTTCTCGAGAAGCTTTCATTACGTAACCAACTCTTATGACGTTATTACTTGTAAACTGTTTAAATGGAAAATAGAGAAAATTAACATGTGAATTTGAAAGTAGAAAAAATGGCAGACTAGTTTTCTAGACAGAGGATATCTGTAGAGAGGGGTATCCTTGGAGCATATGATAAAGGTGTAGAAGGAACCAGAATAACAACCTTTCTACTAAGACGGCACAGAGTAAGAGGTAGCTCTTCCAGCTTGTTAATAAGCATTACTTCTGAATCCTCCATCCCGTCACCACTCTCCTTAACTAGACAGGGAACGAAAATCTTGTTTAGAAGTGCATGAAATAGCATATATGATCAATCTTAAGGAAGGAATAACTATTATTAGTTAGAAAAATGGAATGCTTACGTTTAGCAACAGTCAGCCATCCATGATCATGTAGTTTAAGAAAGAGGTCATCATCTTTACTTGAAGCTACATATAAACAACTCCCCCCGATGTCTCCCCACGATTGCAAAATCTCACTAAGGGATGCATCTAATGAAGATGGGTCAAGCATGAAGCAATCCAGTGAGTATAGCATTGCCATCTCCTTGAGGAAGATAACCTATTTCAAAAAGAAAGCATTGACACGAACAATATCACACAATGTACATACCACAGATCCACTGCAGAGAAAGTAGAGATCATAACTACGGAATGATAGGAATTACAGATCATAAGAACGAGTGACTAATGGCACCAGCTTGTCAATGATTGTCACATGCATACAAATGCAATAAGTTAAGAGTTGATAATGTCTCCCAATAGGGTTAAGCCGGTTGTTGAATACCACTTGACATAGTCAAGCTTTCTTTGCTTAAGAAACAGTGGGACAAATATGTAGTGTTATGGCATTGTGCTATATAGAGTTTAAGACAGCTGCAAGGAAACCTTATATTAACATAGCAAAATCTAAAGTAGGAAAAGCACACCTTTTGGGGTGAAACACTCCCTTCATAGGAAATTGCCTGCAAAACAGATGCACTAATAAATCAGAAAAGTCTAATGCATCAAGTAATTCACCAATGCAAGACATCAAGACTAACAACTTACTAGGAAAGTGGACTAGGAGCCCATAGAGAAACATACGCAATCAATCACAGAATAAATTTTAGCCATAATATTCAGTAAATGCAATCAAATTCACTAATCACCCAAACCCATACCCGCTACCAAATTTGCAAGAATTGCGGATCGTATATCCTTCTAAACCATCATGATCATTCATAACATTCTTGATTGCAAATACACGAATCCACAAGACTGAAACCAAAACCCTATCATTGAGTCCCACAATTCAGAAATTAAACTCCATATTTAGACATCCAAAATAAAACTCACCCAATTTCACGCATAACCATTTACCCTAACCACCAATCTCCAAACAAAAACCTTTCAACCAAATCAAAACCCTTAAATTCTATCCAGTATCTGATCCAAAAAAACAACCAAAACCCACCCCATTTCAGTAGAAATAGAACAAACCCATATTCCAAAACCATCAGAAAATTTCAATTTTAACTAACAAGGATGTAAAAAAGAGGTGTTAATAAGAAAATAACTATACCGTGTGGAGATTTGAGTATTGAAGTCTGCTGAGAAGAGATTCAGAACCAGATTGAAAAAATGTATTTCCATTGTTATCTTCAGCAAACAAAAGTGATTCATCCAGTAGAACTCCTCGTATAAAACCACTACTACTACCCATTTTTCGTTTTGAATCAGGTTTCTGAGAAATGGGTTTCTGATAAATGGGTTTTTACAGAGAGTGATGATAATGAAATTTTGAGAAATGGGTTTTCGATAAATTACAAGAAAAGGAAGAACGAGGAGAATAAAGTACACGCGTCTGAAGTAAGCTTCTGTGAAGTGTGTGCAGGACTCGCACTGAAAGAGAAAAAGGTTGGCGTTTTTAGGGGCCACCCCAAAGGATTTAGGGGCCATCAATTTATACCCAGCCAAAGACTCTAGTTAAGGGGTACCCTATATGATATTGAAGTTACATAAATGCCCTTCTGGTAAAACTGTATAAAAACCAAATCAAAAACAATTCTACTCATTTCAACTCTTCTTCTTCCAGTTTCATATTATCTTCCGATTGTGGAAGAAAAAAAAAAATTCCTCGTTCAACCAAAACATCGCCGCGAATCGTAAAATCAAAACATCGTCGATTCGATTATAAAACAATGGATAAGAGAAATGAAACCCACAGACCTAGAACCAAAAATGTTGCTCGGGGTATCGATCCAAACATTGGAATTTTAGCAAGAAATAAAGAAATTCTTGCTGCAAATGAAGAAGAACGCGAAGAACGCGAAGAAGAAGTACCCGGCAATGTAGTCGGTGGTGGCGATTCCGAGACTCAAACACTTCGTCAACTTAAAATGGCCCCAATTAGGTAAGAATCTATCATTTTTGGGGTTTATTTCGCTTTAATTCGTCGAATCGAGGAAAAAATTTCTAGGGTTTTCGGTTATTTATCCAGATTCGGACGATATGCATGCTCATTTACTTCCGAATGTAGTCGTGTTCTTCATTTTTCAAGAACATCGACAGTATTCTGGAGAAAGA
Source organism: Papaver somniferum (assembly GCF_003573695.1). Taxonomy (NCBI): domain Eukaryota; kingdom Viridiplantae; phylum Streptophyta; class Magnoliopsida; order Ranunculales; family Papaveraceae; genus Papaver; species Papaver somniferum. Next base: position 6,512,534 of record NW_020620714.1, on the reverse strand, counting down.
TTTGATGATTATTTGTCGAATATTGGTGGTCATATCTTCCTGGATACAAACTGCTAATAATCGGTAGTTTAATGAATTTTTTGGCTACCGAATATATTTAAGTAGACACAAAGTATTCGGAAGAACACTCACTACCGAATGTATATATTGAAAAAATCTCAAAATTTCTGATATAGGAAAAATCCCATTTTGGGGCCAGTATTTATTCGGAAGACAATATAATGTTTTATACCTCCGATTGTGTAGGATAAAACTTTAGAGTTTCTGAACTCCAGTTGATGAATATTCGGTTGTAAACATGTTTAGTTATATTCCGATTGTTTTTCATTCGAAAAAAATATGTGTCTTCTTACTTCCGAATTTGTACATTCGGGTTATAGATGTGCACTTTGTCTTCCGATTGTGTAGGATGAAAAATTTACAGCTTCTGAACTCCAATTGATGTATATTCGGTTGCAAATATGTTTAGTTAGCTTCCGATTGTTTTGTATTCGGGAACAATATGTGTCTTCTTACGTCCGAATGTGTACATTCGGGTTATATTTCCATACTTTCTCGTCCGATTGTATAGTTTGTAAATATTGTTCCTTTATTTGTTGTTTAGACAAAGTCGAGAAGGGAGGAAGAAAGTGACAGCTAGTGCTAGGAGGGAAAGGAGTGCCAAAGATAATTCAGGTGCTCAACAAAGCGAACAAGAACAAAGCAGTCAACAAGGAGTGCAACCAACTGTTGAACAACAAGGCAGTGAACAAGGGGTGCGACCAAGTGTTGAACAAGCCGCTCAACAAAGTGCAGGACCAAGTGTTGAACCAGTTGATCCAGTGGCAAGAGTAGAAGAAGGACAACCAAGTGGTACCCAAAAATCCAAAAAAGGAAAAGATGTTGTAAGGAAGGATATTGCTAAGAAAGCATCACATCTTGTCCCTCAGCACTTGAAGAAGAAGGGTATTCCAGCAGGCACAATCCTTGGACTACCAGAGGATGTAGGAAAATTGCTATTTGGATACAAAGACTCATGAGCCAGAGAAATATATGAAACCGAGATAATAAAATTACTATTTTTTATTAATGTATTGTCTATGTGTTATATCGTAATACTTGTATTAAGGATTTTTTTATGTACTTTAATAGGATCATCAAGATGCGGTCCGTCTACTCAAACCTACCGCCGCACCAACAAAAATGCTTGCGTGGCCTTTATCCGGTGAATGTGAAAGGTTCAAGACAATTGTTGTACATTCGGAAATTTGTTTGGGTAACTAAGTTAGACAAGTTCAAATGACAATGATTTGTGTGGTATATTCGGAAATTTTTGTAACTAATTTAACTTCCGATTATTTCAAAGACAAAATTTGAAAAGTATAAGTTTTTCCAAATTCTGATTTTTGGGCTATCGTACATTCGGAACTTTACAAAAAACTATCCTCCGAATATCACAAGTTCAAAACAAACCACGCCATGGCTCCAGGTGGTTCCAAGGGCCAATATTGAAGGTTAGACAGCCCATATTCGGAAGCTTTTGTAACTAATTTAACTTCCGATTATTTCAAAGACAAAATTTGAAAAGTATAAGTTTTTCCAAATTCTGATTTTTGGGCCATCGTACATTCGGAACTTTACAAAAAAACTATCCTCCGAATATCACAAGTTTAAAACAAACCACGCCATGGCTCCAGGTGGTTCCAAGGGCCAATATTGAAGGTTAGACATCCCATATTCGGAAGTTTTGGTAACTAATTTAACGTCCGATTATTTCAAAGACAAAATTTGAAAAGTATAAGTTTTTCCAAATTCTGATTTTTGGGTCATCGTACATTCGGAACTTTACAAAAAAATTATCCTCTGAATATCACAAGTTCAAAACAAACCACGTCATGGCTCCAGGTGGTTCCAAGGGCCAATATTGAAGGTTAGACAGCCCATATTCGGAAGTTTTGGTAACTACTTTAACTTCCGATTATTTCAAAGACAAAATTTGAAAAGCATAAGTTTTTCCAAATTCTGATTTTTGGGCCATCGTACATTCGGAACTTTACAAAAACATTATCCTCCGAATATCACAAGTTCAAAACAAACCACGCCATGGCTCCAGGTGGTTCCAAGGGCCAATATTGAAGGTTAGACAGCCCATATTCGGAAGTTTTGGTAACTACTTTAACTTCCGATTATTTCAAAGACAAAATTTGAAAAGTATAAGTTTTTCCAAATTCTGATTTTTGGGTCATCGTACATTCGGAACTTTACAAAAACATTTTCCTCCGAATATCACAAGTTCAAAACAAACCACGCCATGGCTCCAGGTGGTTCCAAGGGCCAATATTGAAGGTTAGACATCCCATATTCGGAAGTTTTGGTAACTAATTTAACGTCCGATTATTTCAAAGACAAAATTTGAAAAGTATAAGTTTTTCCAAATTCTGATTTTTGGGCCATCGTACATTCGGAACTTTACAAAAAAATTATCCTTCGAATATCACAAGTTCAAAACAAACCACGCCATGGCTCCAGGTGGTTCCAAGGGCCAATATTGAAGGTTAGACAGCCCATATTCGGAAGTTTTGGTAACTAATTTAACTTCCGATTATTTCAAAGACAAAATTTGAAAAGTATAAGTTTTTCCAAATTCTGATTTTTGGGCCATCGTACATTCGGAACTTTACAAAAAAATTATCCTTCGAATATTACAAGTTCAAACAAATTGTTTCCTGGAACCAACAACACCATAATCGGAAAGAAAGTTGACTCATAACATAACCGAATATTACAATCGGTAGGTTGTTTAACAAAATAATCTACCGATTTCGTATAATCGGCTAGTTTTTATATTAATAATACTTCGATTACATCCATTACATAAAGTTCAAACGGCCTTAACCTTACAATTTCGTCAAAGGCACCTAAATCCATACTCCTAATTGACGATAAAAATATTAAAACAGATCATAACTTCCAGTGACCATAGAAATTGTCCCTCTTGATTTTGTAGCATCCTTCATGTTCAAATCGTTTCCCGTAGAGGTCCACATACCGGCGATCCGCAAGATTTCTCTGAAATTACGAATGAGTAACAAGTTAGTACTAACTTTTATTAATGTGAGTTGGAGTTACAGAGATACTTACTCGTTTTTCATACGTCCACCAAGGAAAAGCGTTCCTAACAAACCGTTCCTCATCTTCAAGTTTGTCAATCTCCTTATCGAGCGCATTCTTTCTCATCTTAATGTCATTGGATGATCTTCGAATTCGATTACCATCTAAGGCCTCAAATACCATTAAGATACGGTTCCATATCTGCTCTTCGGATTCCGATTTGTGGAGCTTGTGAACACGATCATGAGCAGTTACCACAACCCACGCTCTATAAATAGCACAATCTTCTTCTTCGGCAAAAGCAATATCCATGTTTTTTGTTATGAAAATTAAAACTGAAGAGAGGAAAGAGTTTGGTGCAATTGGGGTGATAGATATGAGTTTCTTCATATAGGTTTAGGGTCCAACGGCTCTTTTTGTTTTTCCCAAAAACTCCAACGGCTAATTTGACGAAAGTTGAATGTGGAGAAACCAATAATCGGTAGGTATTGGATTTAGCATATCTACCGATTATGGTAGCTTTCAAAATTTGAATTTGCGGCAACTTATAATCGGTAGGTTTTGTAATATATTTAACTCCCGATTAACGCTGAATCCAAAACACGAACCAAGAAATACTGCACCGACTACAATCGGAAGTATGGGAAATATTTTGGCTTCCGATTGCATTCGGAGGGTAACAATTGATAGCTAAGGAATTAAACCTAAAACTATGGTTATATTTACACCTGCAAGTATACAGGGTCAGATAGTAGATAATGAAAAGCAGGGGAAGTCCACAGGGACAAGGAGGGAGCTGGTGTTGTTTCTACTTTTCTAGTGACAGAAAGTAAAGCAATGCAATATCTTAGAATGGGAGGAAAATCAGCTTGCTCACTGATATGCCCCTAGTATTGACTGTCTTTTGACAGCACAGTCAATCACAGGCATACCAGAGCACTGATTACTTCCCATTGCTCAAACAAAACAGGCATCAAGATAAACATGAACAGGAGCTTGATATAAAATGTAACAATCACACACTCAATTTAAATACATGTTGGAGTTCAGAACAGCTAAAATTAACAATGCATTTGAATTGAGAATCATGGAATTGAAAAGATTGAAACCCTCAAAGCTACAGTTCATGGAAATAACAAAACTAAACTATTCTACTGATGCTCTAGTTAATCCAGGCATGATTCCAACACTCACCCAATATCTCCTTTTATACCCAATTACATAATTAGGGTTTACACCCTTTTCACCCAAAAATTCCCAAAACAGTAGACATTAGGGTTCTACCTAATGTGACAGAAAATCACAGTTAGGTTCAATTACCTACCCTATATCACCCACTTTATCTTCTCCATGCTCTATCTCAACCTAATTAGGATTTATGTAAAAACCCCCAAATTGACAGAACTAGGGTTTGGTAAATTCTTACCCAAATTGATGCGATTACACGCTACTGACTTCGACCCATTATTCTCCTTAGTCTCCTGCTCCTCTCCATGCCTCTGATTATCTCCATCTCATCATCCTATTTCACCTATTTCACACCTAGGATTTCTGTGGCGTGAGAGGAGGTGAAATTGGTTGTTGAGGGAGGTGTAGAGTGTGCTAATGATGAAGGGTTAGGTGTTTGGTGGTGTTTAGGTGGCTATGGAGTAGGTGGTGGCGATGGCAGTGGCAGCGTAGGTGGTGGTGGTTCTGCAACAGGGATGGGTAAAGAAGAAAGAAAGAAAAGAAGAAGTGGTCGATTTGGAGGTATGGGTATTAGGTTTTTAGAGTGTTGAGCGGCTTCATCAAATTTTGATGTTCTGTGACTGAGCTGCGGGATGCGAAGATGGTTGGTAGATCTAACGGTGAGATGAGAGATGAATCGCTGCAACCGTTGGATTTTGAAACACAACGAAGTCAACGGTGTTAGATGATGTTAGGTACTGTAGTGTAGATCGGGAGTATCTAGTTTTGATGCACAGGCATAGAAGCAATCGTTGGATTCAACTACAATATAATCTGAAGGCTTGGAATTTAGGCGATGTGGTGTTTGTCAGAGACTTCAGATTTTGATGCTCTACGAAGGAGCGACCGTAGGATTTCGATGTAGTCCCATCTAACGGCTGAGAATGGAGGCGGTTATGGATATAGAAAATGGGTTTGGGTAAGGGTTTTGGGCCTTGGGTATGCCAAGCCCATATCTTCTTTAAGAACAATTCTTCCTTCTTGAGCCCATTCCTAACTCTTTGGACTTGTGCGCACCATTCTTCGCGGCTTCCTTGTGTAATTCCTCCCAACTTTTCACTACTTTTCTGCTCTTTTCGCTCCGCAATTCATCCAAACTTTATTTGGTACCTAAAAATGCAAAATTAAATAAGAAAAATATTTATTCTTGAAAACAAAGAAAATACAGAATATGGGATAAAATGTAGAATTAATGCACAAAAGATGAGTTAAATGCCAAGAAAAATATATAGAAATATGCACTTTTTAGCACTCATCAAATACCCCCAAACCTGAATTTTACTTGTCCTCAAGTAAAACAAAACTAAGAAAATCCTACCTATACCACTGTCGCTGGTCTCTCGAATGCATTTAGCGTATGCACTAAGCCTTTTAAACCACTAAGTGTCCCTAGTGGACGAGTGAAGTCTCGTGAAGGTTTGCTTAGAACGTACCTACAAAGTTCTAGGTCAAAATATAAGCTCAGATTCCATCAAATGTGACATGTGCAAGTCAGTTTAAGCTCACAGCAAAATGGAGATGTCAATCTAGCTATCAAAGGCACAATCCTAGCACTGATAACAAATAAAGACGTGTGATAAGAGTGTAAAGTGTATCTACACATGTTTCTAGAATGACCTGAAGTTATGACTACTAACCACCAAGAGATAGTTTTTAGGCTAAGAACCGAATTCTAAGCCAAGCTAGCTGTCCGGCTTTACGAGAATTGTGAATTTTCACCCAATGAGTTGGTGATATTTCAGTTTACCCGCGTTATACATCGATGGCTGCACCCTCCTTGCTTATTACAAGACTATTTACAACAAAAAGATGACTCTTTACATGACTCTTATTTACATTGATTACTCTCTTTTATTTTTGGAACAAGAGAGAACTATTGTCTTTAACATGACAAAACATGGAATAAATATTTGATTTTTTTTTTTTTTAAAGAAAAAAACTTTGATCTTTACAACATAATGACACTTTTGATACATGAACAAAAAGAAAAACATAATTACATGACTCTTAGCAAGAGGTGGCCCTTATCGAATGCATCCGGTCAAATTCTATGGTTGCTTTTCTTAACGTATCCTCCAACTTCTATCCCAGCCAACCAAATAACAAGCTAGTCAAGTCTCATTCAGTATTCTAAAGTGATTGGCAATCTAACTTCCTATCAAACACCTTGAAGATCGAGGCTATACATGTATTGGTAGATCGTGCGCGTGCAAATTTCTTATCACTATGTGAATTGTGCTAGAATCAGGGTGCCTAAATATCTAGACTAAGACTCCTAAAAATTACATATTTGCACAAGAGTCAACATTTCAAGGTAAATGAGCTCCATTTTTATGATTTTTCATTTTTTTAATTTTTTTGGAATTTTTTAAATTTTTTCAAAAAGAGGGAGTTCTTGTTTTCAATTATGGCATATTATCAAAGTATCTACTTTTCACCCCCAAACCTAAACTAAACATTGTCCTCAATGTTTCAAAATATGAACAAAATTATAATACAACATATGAAGAGGATCATGTTGAGTAGAGAAAAAGGAAAGAGAATACCCGATTTCGGCGAAAGTAATATTAGAACTCCGTTATTCAGGGCAAGAATCCAACATATGTCAGCCGAGATCATATTGGATTAGCAAAATATATACAAAAGGAACAAAAGGGTTTTTAAAATTTTTATCTACTGGATTATATACAAAAAATTCACCATACACTAACAATCTAAAGAGTTGAGGATCAACCCAAAAGACAAACTGTAGAGGTTTCAACAGCTTCACACAATAATAATATGATAGGAATGCAAGTGAAGCTGTGAAACAAAATGAGCTACCCCCAAACCTGGATTTTTCAATGGATAAAATTTTGGAAACAAAATCTCGCAGTTTTGGGGGTTCATCATGTACAAGGTCTAACTCAAAGTGAACTGTGCTAGGGACGGGCAAACATGCTAATTCCAACTGTGGCTCCTCAAAGATATTATTCTTAGATGCAAAATAGTCCAAGAGGACTTGGGAAGCACACAGTTCCAAAGCTAGATTAGGGACTCTCAGAAAAGTCGGTTTGACAATATGGGTACAAACCAAATCTAGGTTGGGTGGAAGGCCATCAGATTGTGACTTATGTAGGAAGATAGGCACATCATTACTAATCACATCAACATCTCCTAAGTCTTCTACAAGTGTCACAACATGCTCACAATCATCAAACAAATTGGCAAGATCACAATTAGAGTCATCAACATCATCAACAAATTTATTCTCATGCATCGGCAAATCAGGAGAAATATCACAATGTGACCTAGGTAGAGAATCAGACACATCAAATATATTTTCATGCATAATAATATTAGTGTGTACAGAAGATTCAACTATTCCTATGTCATGCTCATCTTCACAGAATAATTGTACGAATCCCATGTCAATATTAAAATCATATGAATTACAATGAGTATTAGAAAAAACAACATTCATGAAGGTCGAGGGCGAGAAGCCATATGTTATTGAACCAACAGGTTCCACAATATTTTCATGTTCTTCTAACATATCATCATAATCATCATAATCATCATCATGGTAGCATGCATATTGGTCCTCATTAACAGTGGTGGTGTCATTAGTCGATTCATGTTCCTCTAAATTAGGTTCATATTCAACATCATTTACATGAATGGGACTAGACACTTCATTAGGGGCAACATACATTTCCTCATGAATTTCCTCCTTTTGTAGGTGAAGCAAAATCTGATCTAAATATGCATGAATTCGTGATGTAGATCTATCAAAGTTTTGCTTACTGAGTCTTAAAGCTTCTGTGGTGGAGTCTAAATTCATGGGAGTACAAAATTCTTCATGTTCAAATTGTGGTGAATGGTACATGCGTGCATGGTCATTAGGGTTTACAAAATATTGATCGCAACCCTCAAAGGATTGATTATAGTCCCAATAACTACCATTCTCACAATTTATGGGCATTTCATACCTTGGATTTTCTCTAGATTGCCTAAAATTATGCAAAATATGACAATTCTCAACAGGGTGGTCTAAACTACCACATGCGGGACATGCATAGATTTCAGGTTGCCTAAGAAAATTAGATGTGACAGATTCCTCATGTGATTGCATTTCTAAAGCTGTGATTCGAGCTTCTAATTGATCGGTCAGTGATGATTGTGTGATTGAGGCACTAGCAAAATGTTCATTTTCACGTTGTGGCGAATGATGCATGTGTGAATAGTCATTAGGGTTCATGTATTGAGGCTCGGGACTTTGAAAATGTCCATAATAATTCCTATGACTATTGACATCATGGTCCGTGGAAGGTTCATAACGTGAAGTTTGTCCATATGCAAGTTCTCTAAGGGATTTGTTGTACTCCCCAACTGTAGAAAAAGATCTATTCATGATTGGCTCAAAAGCTAAGTAAAGAATGTACAAAGCTCAGAATTTGGTTTTTAAAGGGTTTGGATTTTTGGGAAAAATTTGGTTTTGGTGGGATAAAAGAAAAAAAAATTTGGTTGTTAATGTGGGAGCAAAATAAAATTTGGTTTTAAAATCTGGGAGCAAGTAAAAATTTTGGTTTTTGAATGGGAGAGAAAATATTTATTTATTTATTTATTTTAAAAGAAAATAAAATTTGGTTTTTGAATGGGAGCAAGCCCACTGTTGGTTTTGTGTTTGCTTTGGCTCAGCTGGTTTGAAAACGTTTGGTGAAACTGAGTCCAAAATCTCGGCCTAGAATTTGGGTACTCGGCCCACTAACGAGTTAACCTAGCGTGATCGGTTACAAGCTCAGCTGGGTTTAAAAACCCAGAATACAAAATACCAGTCCAAATTAAACAAGCTCACAAAAATTAAATACAAGCCCACAAATTAAACAAACAAGCCCACAAAAATTAATTACAAACCCAACAGAAAATAAAAAGCCCAAAAATTGGCTTTAATATTACAAGCCCACAATTAAAAATTGGAAGCCCACAATTCGGGTTCTCTGAATGGGTTTACCTTTTTAGCATAGCCCAGCTGCTCTGATATTGTTGCAAAAACCCAGTTGGGCTTTGGTTCTTTTCCTTGGTGGCGTCCCAGCAGAGGAAAAACTGGTTCAGAACAGCAGGTCCAACAGAAAATGAAGTGAAGCAGATGCAGATGCAAATGCTATGCAGTGAAATGCAAAAATAGCTAATAAAACAACTAGAGAAACAAACCCGAGTCCCCGGCAACGGCGCCAAAAACTTGGTAGGCGTTTAAAGATGTGAAAATAAGACAATAAATGGATGCCTACAGTGATACCTGCAAGTGCACAGGGTCAGTTGTAGCTTGTGTGCAAGAACAGCGTCATTCCACAGGAACTTGGGGTGTTATGAAGTTTTCCTAGCTAAGCTATATGCAAGGCAATGACAATGAGGGATAGGCCAAGGCAGTGAGCAAGGCAAAGCAATAAGGCAGAACAGTTAAGAACCAAGGTTGTAAGCCAAGGGCAGGGGGGAGTTTGTGCACTGATTTCAGTGCACAACAAGCTGTAAATTGCACAAAAACTAAACAAAGCAGCAAGGAAAATTTAACTAAGCAATAAGAAAAACAGATTCGGAGTTGCAATTGACTGTGAAAACAAATTGTGGGTTAAGCTAAGGCTTTGAATCCACCCTTGTGACCTATCCAGATAATGTAATTCTAGGTTGAATTCCTAATGGAACTAAGTGACAGCTAAGGTCAACTTATGATCCTAAGCATACAAATGGAATGGAAAGAAAATTAGCTTGCTCAACTAATGTGCTCCTAGCATTGACTGTCTTTTGACAGTACAATCAATCACAAGCACACAGATGAGCACTAATTTCTCCCATTTCTCAATCAAAACAATGCACTAAGGCTCTAACCTAGCATTCCACTATCAGACAGTGCACTGAGGTTTCATCCACTAGTGGAAAACAGATGTTCCGCGACCGTCAGGACAAGTCATATATACGAGTTATACGACCATTTCCAACCGTCTCTGTTGGGGTCTCTGATAAAGCGCCGCTGTTTTGTACGACCCTTAGCCGTGGGTCTCAAATAACGACGGATTTTAAGGGTTACGAGGTACAGACCCTTAGCCGTGAGTCTCAGATTTAAATTATAATATAAAAAAAACATAAATTCAGACTTGCTGAAATGCCTGAATGGCTAAATCTGAAATAATCTGACTGGAACTCAAAGTTAAGTCAAATGAAACTCAAAAAAGGTCAAGTCAAAGTCAAGTAAAATGGAACTCAAATGAAATCCAAATTTAAACTCAAACTTGAGAATTCCACATTCATTCACTTTATCCATTTGGTTTAAAATTACACTTCACTTTATCCATTTGGTTTAAAATTACACAAAAAAGATGAAATTTTGGCTCAATACAAAACATGTCCAGCCTAGGTAGCTAATAAGTTCTAACAACAAGATGCTAAACTAATAGACAATAATCTAAAAACAACATGTTAAACAACAAAACGATAAGCTCCTCCGATGACGATGAACTTAGCCAATACTTCATAAATGATATCAAGTAGAGCATCCATGTGTTGTGTCCCTGGTTCACATACGACAAAGAACGTCGTTCCTGCAACATACACCAACCACCAATACCATAAATGTAATGTTCAAGGTATAAGGATCATGTAAACAACAGTTGGCTCATTAGTCAAAATTAATATCTGTAGCTGACAGGGAAATCGAAGGCAGATACAAAGAAATGGGTTGAATCCTTTGGAAACTCATGTGTTTTTATTTTTTGTAAGTAACGACATCACAGGGGAACAAATAGATCATTCTAAGGCAACAGATAAAACTCAAAATCAAATCACAAAAGGAGGTTCAAGTTTTGTTGCCAACTCACATGTGGGGCAGGGGCAGCTACATTCCAATCTACCAGAAAGTAACACCAGCTACATTCCAATCTACCAGCTACATACATGCCGTCAAGATGTTCTTTGTAAATTCCATCATAAAGATGACAAATCTCCATAATCAGGTACAGTTTACCCTGCAAAAAACCACAAGTAAAAGACGACAAATCTCCATAACTGAGTGCATGTTTTCTCATAAGTGCATATTGAAGACTAAAGACAATAGGCTCTGAATTGAAGACTGAGATTTAAGGTAGACTTACTCCACCATCAAAAGCAACAGGCTTGCCAAAACGACTCAATTCCGCCTCTAGTTCAGCAATACTTTTATTAATTATCGACTGGAGGCCTGGGATGCGAGACTTGATTACAGTTCCCAAGTGCTGCAAAATCGACCATTATGCATCAGTGAGTATGAAATAAACCAAAGCTCATAGATAACCAAGTATAATTTTAGGAACAGCCAGACAACACGAGTTTTCGCATTGCCAATCTTTATAAATTGCAACCTAGGTCACATATAACAAACCCCTGATATTAAAAATGTACGTTAAGATGAGGATGGTCTAAATCTAGACAACGAGATTTACAAGTTAAATAGAGTATACACAATCGAAAGAGACACTCTGACATTTTAAATAAATTTGGGAGACAACCCATTTAACATGAAGAATTCCTAGCTTATCATCAGTACCCAATGAAATTTATTTTGTATTTGAAATAAAAACCATCCATCCCAAGCCGTAACAGCCATCATATTCTATGGAGACATTCGCAGTATTCCCCATTTTAAAGACAAACAAGGAACCAATCCACAAGCTACGATACTCCTACCCTATACCACTTGAATATCATTGCAGTAGTTTGCCAAAATAGGACTAATCAATCTACCATATAGAAATTTAAAAGATAATCCTAGCTACCAGTTTGGACTAGCTAGCCATACCACGTTCAATCTGGCACGATATCATTCTCAAATTCTAGTCTTCTAGTCGTTGATTATACATGAATCCCATAAACTAATTAATTCCAATTTATATAAAAAAAATGCATTTATAAGATATCATGTGGCAGTATAAATATAGACCCAATAGTTGGCAGAATACATGTTACCATATCCAGGACCGACATAGCCTTGGTTAGGATACATGTTAGGATCTTGAGCAGCTGAAACATATCCATAGCCTCCATTGTTTTTGTCCACTGTAAACCACAAAAGCACACAGGTTACATCGCCAACAATTCCAAACGAAGGCTTAACATGATCAATTAAAAACCCAATTTTAGCATCAACCCCTGACTACTATAACCCAATTTGAGCAACAATACCAAGATGCATGTTCTTGTCAAAAGACGGTTCTAACAACACAAAAGTAATGACAAGAAAACCACACATCAAGGATGTATCAGTACTTTGTATAATATGTAATACTGTTGTGCCTGCTTCCTACTTTTACGAACCAAAACTCAAGAATCGTGACCCATCCCTAAAACCAAAACCGAATGCACTTAGGCAAGAAAGAGCATTTGATTACAGATATTAAACCAACAGACAAACATTCTTTGTTGAAAGTATACTTGTGCTCTGTTATAAGCATACGTTAGACTCCCAAAACACTAGCTATGGCAACTCCTGCAGTACCCTGTAAAAATATATTACAAAGTCAGATCAAAGATGAATTAAGGATCAAAGATACCAAAGCTAACACGAGGACACCCCCAACAGCTGCAGAACCAAACTCTATACAGGTGGTCCCCCAACATACTACTAATCCACTCAGGTTCTTTCCACATTTTGGAGTTTATTAGATGGAATCCCATGATTCACACCATATATACATCAACGGTTTATAAAATCTATACCCTGCAAAGTCACTTGCAAACCATAAATATCTGACAAAGCTCAGTAATATCAACAGACCCCAACAGAACCAAAGTGACCAATCACAGTTTGGAACAAGGTGGCCAACAAAAAACCCACCATTAACACTATGAATACTAGAACAAGGTGGAACATGTGTTTCGTAATTATTTACCTTTGTCGTGAGAACAGTTTGGACCATGCATATGCATTATAAAGTTGATAGTTCGAAACCCGGAACATCTCCGTCAGCTTGCCATAATAAATGACCATCACTTATGGCTTGGGAGTTTTCTTTACCATACACATCAAACCATGAATGTCTTACACAAAACGAAAAGCTTCCTGCACAAGATCAGATAACAAAATTCAGATAGAGAACCGAGGTAGTTTTTTCCACGCAAATACTTGGACTATGGAACTAATTATTCTCCACATACCTGCCAAAGTTCAATCTCAATTAGTCAGGTATGTCTTTCTGGTCCTTGTATTTGTTAACATTTGCAAGATGGTTTCTGATTATGTCGCAAAGCCTACAGAATTCAGTTGTTCTCTTGTGCTTCTTACAAAACTGGAAGACTCGGTGTGCAGTCATCATTACAATAGAGAGAAATATTACACTCAAACTCATCAAGACTGAAAAATCAAAAATGCCTAAGAGATAAAAAGCGGTTGAAAGGAGGTAAACCTAATTAAAATATCAGATGGCTTACCGCGTAGAATGCTTCTAGTTTAGTGTTGTTACGGAGAATTTCGAGAACCATTCTGTAGGCCTCTAACCACAGAGTAACAAGCTCGCGGTCAGATATATCCTTTCCCTTCTCTCCACCAATATAGCTCAGCATCAAGTCTTCAGGCCTCTTATCCGCTTCCAAGTCATCAATGTCTAGAGCTTCTTCTAAAGCCTCTGCCTGGGTCTTTGCATTCTCAACTTTCTCAGTTGAAAGATGCAAAAATGGTTTGATCACCTCTTCCAGAGAACCAACATTAACTTGTTGGCATACAATCTGGTACTGAATCAGTCCGTTCTTTGCAAACCGACCTCTCCTCATATCATACTTGTCTACAAGAAAATTACTTTGAAAGATTAACAAAGTAACACAAAAACCTAGTCAACTTGGATTAAAAATCATCATTCTAAGTCATATTGGAACTAAGAATAACATCATATGTAATCAAATACTAATATACGTACAACCACTGAAGTATTCATTTTATAACTATCATGTTGTTAAAACAGAAATCCCGTTACATTTGACATCAACCAAAACAAAATTACTTCGAAGAAAACAGAACGTGCTTGTACATTAACATCACCAAACCAGTAATCCTTTCACATGAATTGAGACAAAATCAGTTAAAATTAAACATATTACTTCATTACCTAGACCCTAATACATGATCAGTAGACTAAATCTAAACAAACAAACCCCAACTTCAGTATCATGAAAACAACTAACATCACCCAAATACCGAAATCAGATAAAACTTTTACATGATGAAGATGTTCCTATAACTTAAGTTGTCTGACTGAAATCAAACAATAAATACCCGAAATCAAACAAATACAAATAATGGTTAAAACCCAATGAAGACAGCCAACTAAAAAGAAAAACAAGTTGAAAGAAAAGAAAAAAAAATAAAACTCAAATTTTGCACCTGATGAAATTTGTAAAATCAAACCCTAATAACCGCACCAAATTGAGAAATTAACCTGAAATCAACCAATAATCGAAAAAAGCTTAAAACCCAACGAAGAGAATCAACCAAATCAACAAAAAATAAATAAATTAAAACTCAAATTTTGTACCTGTGAAGTTTGCAAAATCAATCCCTAATAATCGCACCAAATTGAGAAATCAACCTGAAATCAACCAATAATCGAAAAATGATTAAAACCCAGTGTAGAGAATCAACCAAATCAACAAATAAAGTTATAAGAAAAGAAATAACGAGAACTTGAATTGAAACCTAATTGTACCTGATGTTGTTTGAAAAACCAAACCCTAACTTCACTAATGGCCAACGGTCTAACTACAAGATCGATGTTGTTTTTGTACTGAAGATCGGTGTTGGTGTTGTTCATGGATGTGGTAGATAGATGATTTCTTTGAAGGTAGTCGGTGGTGGTTGGAGGGAGAGGGAAAGACAAGCTGAGGAGTGAGGAGTGAGTGTGAAGAGGAGAAAGATGAGGCGTAGATAGAAGGAGAAGATATCTTTATCCTCAATAATAACGAGGTCTCTTCTTTCCGATCCAGCCATCCATCTCATCTCAATCAATGGATCAAATCTTAAACATCTACAGCCGTTCATCAGACATCTAAAAAAGTAACTGCAATGTACACCTGCGGGTCTCTGAATTGGAGTTCCAAGAGGGATACAAGGGTAAATAAATTTTGTTATTCTGAGACAGCTTATTAAGCTCTCGGATATGGTCCATTTTCTTATTATATCAGAGACGGTTATTTATGGTCGGCGGTCCAACTACCATTAATGAGTGTCTCGGATGTGGGTAGTTAAACACCCATTTTCCACTAGTGATCTAAACCTCAGCTGCAACAATTTAGCTCATGCTCAACATATAAACAACATTAACATTCATCACATATGATAATAAGAGCAAATTCAAACAAAACATGACTGAAAATTTACAAAACAAATGAACCAACAGTTGAGGAACTGGCTAGTCCAGTCCTCTTGGGTGAAGCTCTGGCTAATCCAGGCATGATTCCAACACTCACCCAATATCCCCTTTTATACCCAATTACATAATTAGGGTTTACACCCTTTTCACCCAAAAATTCCCAAAACAGTAGACATTAGGGTTCTACCTAATGTGACAGAAAATCACAGTTAGGTTCAATTACCTACCCTATATCACCCACTTTATCTTCTCCATGCTCAATCTCAACCTAATTAGGATTTATGTAAAAACCCCCAAATTGACAGAACTAGGGTTTGGTAAATTCTTACCCAAATTGATGCAATTACACGCTACTGACTTCGACCCATTCTTCTCCTTAGTCTCCTGATCCTCTCCATGCCTCTGATTATCTCCATCTCATCATCCTATTTCACCTATTTCACACCTAGGATTTCTGTGGCGTGAGAGGAGGTGAAATTGGTTGTTGAGGGAGGTGTAGAGTGTGCTAATGATGAAGGGTTAGGTGTTTGGTGGTGTTTAGGTGGCTATGGAGTAGGTGGTGGCGATGGCAGTGGCAGCGTAGGTGGTGGTGGTTCTGCAACAGGGATGGGTAAAGAAGAAAGAAAGAAAAGAAGAAGAAGTGGTCGATTTGGAGGTATGGGTATTAGGTTTTTAGAGTGTTGAGCGGCTTCATCAAATTTTGATGTTCTGTGACTCTGAGCTGCGGGATGCGAAGATGGTTGGTAGATCTAACGGTGAGATGAGAGATGAATCGCTGCAACCGTTGGATTTTGAAACACAACGAAGTCAACGGTGTTAGATGATGTTAGGTACTGTAGTGTAGATCGGGAGTATATAGTTTTGATGCACATGCATAGAAGCGATCGTTGGATTCAACTACAATCTAATCTGAAGGCTTGGAATTTAGGCGCTGTGGTGTTTGTCAGAGACTTCAGATTTTGATGCTCTACGAAGGAGCGACCGTAGGATTTCGATGTAGTCCCATCTAACGGCTGAGAATGGAGGCGGTTATGGATATAGAAAATGAGTTTGGGTAAGGGTTTTGGGCCTTGGGTATGCCAAGCCCATATCTTCTTTAAGAACAATTCTTCCTTCTTGAGCCCATTCCTAGCTCTTTGGACTTGTGCGCACCATTCTTCGCGGCTTCCTTGTGTAATTCCTCCCGACTTTTCACTACTTTTCTGCTCTTTTCGCTCCGCAATTCATCCAAACTTTATTTGGTACATAAAAATGCAAAATTAAATAAGAAAAATATTTATTCTTGAAAACAAAGAAAATACAGAATATGGGATAAAATGTAGAATTAATGCACAAAAGATAAGTTAAATGCCAAGAAAAATATATAGAAATATGCACTTTTTAGCACTCATCAACAATGTTATCATATCCTCCGAATATATAAGGGTAATTTCGCCATTACGAATTACGCGAGATAAGGGCTGGCTACATTTTCCCTTTGGGTGACCTTTTTTGTTTTATTGTTGGCCCCTAAATCCTTTTGAGTGGCCCCTAAAAACGCGAGGCTTTTCTTTTCTCTTTCTCTCCTGGGGTCAATTGTTTTTTATTTTTACTTCTAGTTCTTTTTTCAACGTCTTACATTTTAAATTTTTTTTTTGTTGCTGCATAAAAACTATAGTTTTATTACAATCCTATAGTGTTATTACAACAAACTAGTTTTTTTTTTCTAATACAACAAACTAGTTGGAAGCCTAACAAACGAAGCTCGGAATGGTGTACTATTACATTAATTGAATAGGTTGTCGTGCTAGCCTACCAGCGAGCCTCATGAGGAATCAATCAAGGGAGCCGAATTTGATAGGGGGATGATTATGTTGCAAGGAGGCAATCTAACTCTACCTTACATGTCAAATTCTGCAATATTGCGTCATCGGGAACTCGAACCTGGGACCTCCTGGAGCGTATCAAATCTTTGTGGAACAAGAAAAAAGAGTTAGCAAATAACTTGTCGGCAACCTAGCAACAAGTTAGGCACCAACACCTTTTTGAATAACAATTCCTAATCTATGGAAAGAAAATCACTAATTTTAACATTTACATCACGACTACTTATAAAATTCTTCACCCTCTTCAAGAAATCCATTGTCTCATCTCCCAACGTCGTGAAGAGTACCTAACTCATAACCATGTATAATACACTTGTCAAGATACTTGTTCCGTTTCCTCGAAACAGTATTAGATATGCCCTGCTCTGGTATGAGATTAATTACTAACTTCATTACCTGTAAAAGGTGAAATACACGTTACATCTAAACATACATAACGACCGTTATCCCAATTATAGATAAGAATGTCTGCGATTCTTAAATCACCACCTTCAGCAGATAAGAACCCCAAATCCACTTCTTTTTTTCAAAGTATGCTAGCACGAGAACGTATATCAAACAACACATTACGGACTAAATCATGTGTGAAACTTCTAACATATTTCATGTGCATAATGAAGAGCATAATCGCCAAACATATGCATACCCCTATCACAAAAGGAACACAAACTCCGCGCCGCAAATAGTGGAATACCTAGACGATAACAAAGAACAACGCAAAATTTTCGAGCTCCAATGCACTGTCCAATACCACCTATGGGCATAGCTAACAAGTAATCCTGAGCATGAGAGAACTTATTGCACTGCCATAAGACTAAATCCCCACCTGACAGGTTATATAAGTTTGGTATCTCTTGTTTAACAACATCAAAGTACAGAACTTCCAATAAATGCATAAGATGGAGGGAAATTACCTCTATGTTGAAAGTTGCATAATCAAGATGACATACCTCGAAGAAGGAGTCTTAGACACGCTGGTAATTACAACCCTCTCCACATACACCATATTCCCGCAAGAGAGTATCCTGCAACTGTTTGGTTTCAATGCAAGATAACAATATTGAATGGTGTCTAACATCCCTTCTCCTTCTAGGGAAGGAGACACCTTTTCAAAATCGAGTGATTCTAAACACACCGAGAAAATTTATGAGATTTCAAAAAGAGTGATTCTAGAGATGAGACTTTAAACAGTGGATATAACGATTATAGAATTTCATCATATTTGTCTTTTGAATTTTAAAGAATTAGCATGTGCGCAATAGATAGGTGATACCTTGTTTGATTTCTTTCCTGGGATCAAATTAGTATGGTGACTCAAACTCAACCATTATAATTTATAAAATATTGTATGATCTGAGCTTATTTGAAGCTAATCGAAATGGGTCTGAGGCTGGCGATCGTCGTCCCTTAACTTAATCACACGGGAACTCATTTTATTTATAATTTCCAAAAAAAAAAAATCTACTGATTCAGAAACATATTATTTATGGATAAAAGAAGTGTTAAGACCAAAAAAAAAATGGATATATAATAGGAAAAAAAAAAGTTTTAGCTAAATAAAAAAGTTAAAGTGAAAAATAAAGATAAAACTGAAAATTCCGGAAACTAAGTATCCGCAGAAAATCGGTGAAGTAGTTTTCTCAACGAAAACTCAATTTTTGTGTTCGCTTAGTTATAACCCGCATCAGATCTGTTCAACTTTAAAGTGTAACTAAGGATATCGCTACATTTGAACAATACGGAAGACCATAATAGTTGAATTTCGATGCAATTAAATTATAACAAAGCAAAATCGATTACGATTATACTTGACCTAAACAAAACCGACTACAATTATACTTGACCTAAAAGAGCTAAAAAGTTCCATGGCTTAAAATTTTCTTATGACTAGAAATCCACCAGGTGATAAAAAATAATTAACATTAGAACTTAGAATATACAATGTGATTCAAAAATTGTGAATCGGTTATATACTGTAGGTGATTCAAATATCAATGTCCCTTATCAATTATTGGTTAGGATCTATTATTGGTGGTCTTTATTTCTTGGTTCAAAATTTCAACAATCAATGTTCCTTGTGCAAACAAACAATTCATCTCATGGAAATGATTATACATCATATCTACACTTGTAATGGATTATGAACTATGCAACATGGAATTTCTCTTGAACTATCTTTAGTTTCGGTTTAACTGGGAAAAATTCACTCTTCTTATTAAATTCGGCTCATTCGACTCCTTAGGCCGCAGTGAGGTTTGACAGCACGTGCACAAATGAAGAAAAAAAAATGGTAAATGCCTATTTTTATTTTTAAGTGGAATTGTCAAGTTAAATTCACAACCCAACTTGAAAACAATATAAAAGACGAACGCAATGACAATTGCAATAGAGAGAAACATCAGTGATCAGCCAGCCCAACCACGTTGCTGTTGGTTGTTGTCCTTTGTGAATCACAAGCTAGGAGTTAATTAGGCGATCCATGACCAGCTTAAGCACTGCGGGACCATCAACAGTAACAGCCACCTTAACTGTTGGCTTACCTGACCACTCCGTCTCTTCCATAAACCTGGTTCATATGGATATTATTAGTGAGTAGCAAACAAGACATTCAACATATGATTTCAGTTCACCTTTACAAGAATTTCGTATTACGTAAACTGCTAAAGAGTTAAAATGGGCGCACTCAGCTTCATTATTTGCTGGGTGGTGTCAACCATGATTTGAGGTTAAAATGCATAATTTATTGACCAAATGAAAAAAAAATTTCTAAAAGTAAAATATTTATGTGTTCGTAGATTGATAAGAGAGAAGCAGTCTTTACCTTTTGACAGTGTTATAGAAAACTGTGGCACCCCTCGTTATACCGCTTGTCTGAACTCTAACGACCCCCTCAGTGTAAGTAAACAATGAAGGATCCACGGCCGCAATAATAGTTGCTGGATCGTGAAGGTATACACCTGTATGTAGTGCCAAGAAATTTAATATCACATCGAAAAGATGAATGTACTAGTCTATTTCGTTGATGGAGCCCTATTTACCAAACAACCTTTTGTGTTATATGACTCGTGGTGATAGGAGTAATAGATATCTAAGATCTTGCTTATGTATTGCGCAAATTTCCCATTGGATTGTACAAGCTTGTCTCGGTCATCATCTGTAATAGAAAGGAGAATATAGCAATGAAATTCATGCGAAAGAAACAAAAAAGTGAACGTCCAGGACACTAGCGTGAAGGGAGCTTTTGCACATATTCTTAACAGTACATTAATGACAAGGAATTCAATGGATCTTTACAGTCACGGTTTTTATTTTATTTTTGGGCCAAATTGTCAGAACATGGGATCAAGACAGGTAAGAGAAATTACAACATACCAAAAACTCAATGAGCATAAAAGATTGTGAGAACCATACCGGACATAATAACTTGATGAGTAACATTTAATCCTATAGCTACAACGTCAGCTCCACTAGTGAATACAATATCAGCAGCATCTGGATCACCAAAGATCTGGTCATGTCATCACAGTTCAGAAACAGAAAAAAAAAAAGAATTTGAGAATACAAAGAGAGAATAGTGCTGGTTTTGAAGGTGGCAGCAAAAACAGGTTATAAGTCAAGGACTTGCATATTTCAGACACAAATCAGTGTTACTACGGAAACAAACCACAGCTCTATGAATAGAAAACTCTTTTTTACCTATGAATAATCTGGGCTGGTAAGAAGATTGATAGAAAATCGAGAGATTTAACTTTTCCTAGATTTTTATTCTTTTATTTTTGAACATCTATTTACAACAAACTACCGTGTACTGGACTCTGTGTCCATATGATATAAAGCTGCAAAAGATATCGAGCTACATACATTAGCCTCAGAGGAAGGATTCACGTTCCCATTCACAAAAAAAGCACCGCCAAGAAGAACAATTTGTCCTATCTTTTTTGCAAATTCGGGATCTAGCTCAATAGCCTGTACCGACATGGATATCAAATTAGGAAATATCATAAACAAATCGCCTAAGAAGAATCAATGGTTAAATATATGCTAACTCACCAAGGCAATATTTGTAAGTGGTCCAAGTGCAACCACGGTAACCTCTCCAGGGTACCGATTTGCTTGTTCGACGAGATAATTGACAGCTGATTGTTCAATCGCCTTTCCTAAAGGTGGAGGGAAGTTTTGGTTCCCGAGGCCATCAGTACCATGAACAAAATCAGCAACACGAAGCTTTGTACCTTTCTATAAACAAAGCAGAGGAAACGATTCAGCCATGACGAAAAACCCATAATATGTCAAACCAATAAACCAGTCAAACACAATCCCAGTGTGCGTGTATGTACTGTGTTACGAAATCAATTACACTTAGATAGTTACTGAATGGAATTTCTCAGCCACATGTTACCATAATTTAGAATCAAGATATTTCTGGCAGATTAGATTAAGGAAGAAACTGACTGAAGTTACAAGTAAAACAACAAAAAACATTGCCATCAGATAAATACTTACAGTAAATGTAGTATGTGACCCCTCGACCACTGGAATATCTGTCCGTCCTGCAATTTCCAACTATAAGGAGACAAATAAAAACTGTAAGACTGACATCTTTAGAAAAGAAAACAAGTTCATCCGAGGAAAAACTATGTCTGCCAATACAGATGGACGATCCAATATTATCGACATACAAGGTGTTTGTTTTCTTAGGCATCTATTCTAATTAGTCAATGTCTGCTTTAATTCCGTTGCCATTTAAATCTAACTTGTTCAAAATGAAACCTTAGACCACGCACGATTTCTAAGCTTATGTAGTTAAAAATTATCTACATTTGCATTGAACTCTCTGCAATCTTTCACCTCAAAATTAGCTAAACATTGAGACTTAGCTGACTCGAACAACCAGCAATTAAGCAGCATCAATGTGAATTACAATCATATGCCTTAAAGAAAAGGTGAATACCACCTGAATCTGACTCATGCAAGAATTCTAAGTCAAATTCAAGACGCCCTCTACAACTAGTCTAAAGAGCTGAAATAGTGATTCGAATGCTCGAATCGTATGTTTTGTATGTAATTCATTGGAATAAAGAGTAAGTATGTGTGTATTGCAACATTGAGATTCCTTTAAGACTTACCAAATGCAAAGCATTCCTTGTAGCAAGAGTAGTATAAACATTCCCAAATATCGTAGTCAGTCCAATCACTTCCACTTCCGGTGAATTTAAGGCAACAAATATTGCCATTGCATCATCTATACATACAAAACTTAATCAAATTGAAAAAATAAAATAAAAAATTGTACACAAGAATCTGGTCAATAGATGTTGACTTTACAAGATGTTAACAAAATTAAAGAGAAATGAACAGGAAATCAATGATCTTTCAGGTTTAGATTGTGTTTTAATGGTGAAACTAAACTTGGGTTGTTGATTAATTTGGGTATTAATGGGTTAATCATATAGATTGAGATTGATATATATATATATAGAGAGACAAAAAAGAGAATGAAATGAGATTGTTGAAGGAAAAACTTACCGATTCCTGGATCAGTATCAATGATGATCTTCTTTTTCTTTGTTGCTTCTACCATGATTCTGATTCAATTTGATTGTGATTGATTTTTATTTTTTTCTATGAAATCAATAAAAACGGTGATGAAAAGAGAAGAGAGAGACTAGACTGTGTAAAATTAGGTACCGGTACGATATAACGGTAGTGGGGAAGAAGAAGATGGTCAGAGTACGCAATGTGCGTAAGTTAGTGTCTATCTTATAATTGTGATTTAAGTGATAATTATCACTCTAATAAAATAATTGTGGTAGGTCACTTTGCATTCACGCTCCACATGACGAACATGCCTTTGTGAAGTGTCGCCACTAACGAGTTTTTTCATTTTTATCAAGGAAAAGCTGGGCCCAACCTCAGGGTGAGTCCAATCAGCTGGACCGACCCCTCGGTCAGCCCAGCCCGCCAACCCCACGACTATATACTACATCAGATTTTTAGTCCCCATTCGGGAGGTGGATGAGAATCCACTGTTCTATGAACAGGGTTCTCGAGATGTACCAGCTATATCTACAGGTAAAAGGATTGACCCAAATATCTAACTGATGTTCAAAACTTAATTTTTTACTAAATTCACTATAATGATCTCAAATTTGTGAAATTCAAAAGGAATATTTTTAAAACTTTCACATACCTTTTTCGCAATAATTGTCCATGTCAGAAGTTTAATTTAGTGGGCTTTATGTGCTTCTCCTTAAGTTCATTGCAGTCATCGTACGATGCCATTATTCTCTTCTTTCTCTATAATCACAAATTGTATATGATTAACTTAGTACATTTCATAACAAAGAATAATCGTTTTAAGATTGTTGGAAAATAAGCTAAGTATGACTAATACAATAGATATGTTCATGTAAGAAACACCAAAATTGCAGGTACCAGGAAATTTGGACTTGCAACTATTTGACAATGGCAGGATAACAAACACAAAATTGTGCAGTGATTGTTATTGCACCTTTCACAACAAAAGTATCCCACAATTATCGACGGTGTATTCTAAACAATACTGAACTGCATATATACTATAATGAATGCAAAGCAAAGCAAACACAATTTACAGAGAAATTCAAGTATTCAATCGCAAATATTAATTAGAATTCATAAGACAGGGATAATAAGAGAAAGAAATAGCAAACAGTGGATTGGGGCTAGAAAAATTCTCTATGTGCTTAGAACGATTACGCCCCCACAATGATGCCGTAAGTATAATTGAAGTTCGTCTCCTCGGATACGACAATCTCCTTCTTGGTTGATGCATTACTTCAATCAATCAAGAGATATCAAACTAAATTGTGCATTTATGTAATCTCTTTTAACACTCAAAACTCAAACAAAAAATGGAGTTAAAAAAAAAACTTATTTTGAACAACAAGGGAATTTTTGGAGGATTTAGAAGAGAAGTGCCGTCTGAAAATAGGGACAAGAGTCTGTTCCAAAGAGACACCATGTTTGGTCCTTTAACAAACTCAAACCTCTTCCGGAGAGACACAATTGATAGTTTAGGAACTGTTATTGTGGTTAGTATTTGAAGCCAAATAATAAACCGTTGCGAAACCATTGGCTTTGTCCATTCACCTAATTTCTATTCAAAATGATTAAGGAATTAAATCTTATAATTCCAACAGGTATTATACATGAAGTTGTGGTGGGGCGAATGATAGACGCATTTATGTATCTATTTTGGTCTCAATGTATATATTGTTAGTGCTCGATTTTGTACTTGTTTGTTTATTTTATGCTTTTGTAGGTGTTTTTGGAGAATATAAGCTTTTGCGGTGAAATTGGCTCAAAAAGTGATGTTTGCACCCTTGTGAGAAAATACTGGAGACATCCCGAAATGCGTTAAAGGCACCTAGAGGAGTTGGTAAAGGCATCCGGGGAAATTAATGTTTACACCCGGAAATCACTATTTGTACCCACCAGAGCATGTGCTAAAGGGACACCGGAACTGGATAGGGGAGGTCACTTTCTTCCCCCTTGCAAATATCGTTTTGGGTGGAAACAAATACAGACCTGCGTGATTATATGAATTTGTTCTGGGCGAGTTTTGCTTGGATTTTGTCGCTGGATTGGATTCATATCTTGCTGTTACTATTAAAAAGGGATGGTAACTATTTTAGAAACGTAGAAAATGGAAAGTTTGAGGCTGGTTCTCGTGAAAACAGAGGAGATAAAGCTACGGGTTTTCTGTTGAGTTTCATGGAGTTCTTCTCGGATTTGTTCGTCGGTTCAGCTTTGTTTGGACCTGTTAAGATTATACAAGGAATGCAGGTTGTTTAGTTTCGAATAAACATACGAGTTCAATGATTCCTCGACAAAACAGGGTAGTGAGAGAGACTCGGGTTTTTTTTAGGTTGTTTATGGGAATAGCGTGCAGCAGGGAGAGGAGATAATCTGCCAGGATTAGATTCTATCCAATAAGGAAGGTACGTGTGAAGAGTTTTAACCAAATCAGAAGACGCGTGAGAATAAAGGAAAAGTAAGTATTTTACGAGATTTAGTTAAACAGGGAAAGACATATTCCCGTGAACTGTTGGATATATATATGACAAGTACGAAGAGAAAATAAGGCATGATATATTCTCTGAGATTCGGTTCATTGAATAAAACAGAGAAGTTGGGTTGGAAGAAAACTTGGAGAGGATTATTCGCAACTTGGCAGCGAAGAAAAGAAGATAAGAAACAAAAGATTTACCGCATATTTTATTGGTCCTCAGGTGTATATAAGAGCTGCTGGGAGTTCACAAGAAGGATTTCGGGAGTTTGGGGGCCTGAGGAGAGCGAGAGAGGAAGAAATTCGAGTTTTCCCAAACTCGGTTTCTGCTGCTGCTTTTGAAGAACATGAAGAACACGAAGAACAGACAACCCAAAACCGTTGTTCCACAACAGGGTGAGGGTCGTACTACTACAGTGACAGCAGTACTACACTTATAGCGTTTCTTTGTGATGCTTTGTGTGGGTCGTACATTCGCTGTTTTACACATTTTCATCCTTTTAATCAACTTTTGAGCAACAAACATGTATTTTGAGCAAGTGATTAACATGATGAGCTAAACCCCAACATTGAGACGACGGAGGAAGCCATATTTCACGCATTTGGTAATTCTAATAATTCTTTTATGACTATTTGCATTTATTTGATTTATGATTTTCATTGATTGGGTGCGATTTCGTTTGATGATGTATGCTTGGTCTATGTATTTTTGATACATGATGCTTGTGATTTACAGTCATTTATTTTCAAAAATCTACTTCTGGCAAAGAATAAGAGTCCATTTTTTTAATATTTGAGCTATAATTGATTGGAATTATTATTTGAATCACATGAATGGAATTTGGTGGAATCCTGAGTCTCAGTACCTCTCGATACTTTGACAATCTTTTGTATATATATTCTCTATTTTTATTATAAGTCTAAAATTATTCTTCACAAGTCCGAGTTTGAACGATACTCTACTTACCATTGAAAAACTACATCAGCGAACATGTTTGGCTGGATTGGTTGTTGTTGGATGGAATGATGATAATAGATCAACTGGATCGGGAGAAGTTGTGGGAACATGAACATTTTCATTTTCCTTGTTTGCTTGTTGACACTCTATTAATATAGGGTCTGACATACTTCACCAACAACTGAAATATAAATTCATGCATAATATAGACAAACCCCGGCATACAAACAACCAATATATCAACCAAATAACCATGCTTTATTAGTTATTAACCATATGATTACTTTAAATCATGATATAATCCCTAATATTAGATTTTAATGAGTTTTTCCTCGAGAGAACACAAAAATCAACCAGGAAACACTAAAACTAAAAATATTTTGAAAAATATATTCAAATGGTTAGATGTACAATCTTGTTACTTTGAATACGTAACAAAACTTTAATCAATATAGGTTGATTACATCTCATCCAAGGTAGAAATGGATGATAATTAAAAGAACGACAGAAAAAGAGAAGATTGAACCTCACCAAATTTATCTCCATATAATAATTTTGTATAAGCGTTTGAATAAAGAAGAAGAGATGATATAGGGCTTGCATATTCTCATCTATTTATAAGCAAATCAAGATAACTCATAACCTAACCTAGTTTTTGGAGTGAATTTTGTTTACCAAATTTATTATGTCGCCAAAATAATGGTTACTTTACCCGCGACATAGTAATGGATAATCGTTATATTAATTAATATATATATATAAGTGGGTTGGAGAAAGATTTTTTTTATTCCATATATTTAGGGAGCACAGTTAAAATATAGGATAAAAGATGTCTTCCCACAATGCGTTAACCACATGACAACTGCAGAAGCTCTTAGTTGGATATTGGTTTTTTCCTGATGATTTTTTGATCCAGCTCATGTTTTCACCAGATGGTATCCGAGTAACATTTATTTTTTGATCGAATATATGAGTTCTAGTGAAGGTCTTCACTAGAATGCAAATTGACAGTCATAAGAAATGGCCCGGTTTTTCATTTCGGAAGTCCAGTGAAGGCCTTTGATAAAACCTTCGTATTTAGTTAGCCATCCTTCCTACTATGTAGGATTCACCAAAGGAGATTTATTTATTTTAGATGAGAGTCTAAAATTCTATATAAAGATGAAATTCTCACCTTCTATTGAGATGGAATAACCATAATAATCCAATAAATACTGCAGAAGCCGATTGTTCAAGTTTGCAGAAAGCTTGGAAACCTAATGACGCCAGGGGTGTTGGTGAAGGTGTCATTATTGAAAATTCAACTTTGTAGGACACTATTCCCTATAGGTCATCTACCCAGCAAAGAAATCCTTATACAAACAATTTTTTAAGGTCAAAACTCAAAAGAAATGATGGAACAAATTTCTGGAATCCCAGTAGGGCATCTCCAATGTTGAACATAATATGGTATCTAGACCTACTTCTGCGCCATCTGCCACCAATATGGTTGATGCTACTTTGGCTTTGTGCCTAATTCGGAAATTGATATTGCAGAAGAAGAGTTTGCGAGTTAAAACATAATTTATCCAATAATATTATCGGGGAAGAAATTTTTATAGACAATCACATAGATGAACAACTAGAGATGAATAAATTCATCATTTTACGTACTTGGATGGTTTGTTGTCAGATAGGATTATGAAGAAAATGGATGGCTTACAATTCATCCGGAGTAAAACCAAGTGTATGCGATGACTGGCATAAGCAGATTTAATTTTGATAATAAGAAAGTATTACCGTTCCTGCTGATGATGGGAGTCTCAGTGCAACTGCAGGAAAACCTACAACACGCCCAAATGAACTAACTAGATAATGAATCAAGCCATAATATTGAAAATAGAGAGAATGTTTAATTATATAGAAGTAAGATTTCTTTTAAATTTACAATCAAACCATAATCATTAACTCTCAAGAATGTCTCTCACAATATAACTCTCTCTGGATACAACTTACTGAACCCCTTTTACATTGTCTTGATGCTCCTTATATAGACGTTTGTAGTAGTGGAGTACAGCTTATCATCTACTTCGCTGGTATTCACACAATTCACATGACTTTAGTTTTACTTCGCTACTCATAGGTTTGTCATTAAACTATTTCATACTTCGGCGATATGTATGTACAGTTGTCTTACTTCGGCGATATGTATGTACAGTTGTCTTACTTCGGCGAAAACCCCGACGGTATGTATGTGAAGTTATCTTACTTCGTGTCCAATAATTTATTGTTCTTCTTCGCTTCGTCAATCTTGATGATCTATCTTCTTCACTATATTTCTTGTCTACTTCGCTACTATCACTTCGTAACTCTTATTTTCACTAACTATTCTGCTAGGTTTACTAACTGATGATTTGACTTCTATACATCCCATTAAATACGTTGTCTACGAATCTGGTAATAATATCTCTGACGAATATCTTTCACTGATTCTGTTAGAGCATATCTCGGGTTAACTCACCAAGCGTTGGTATGTCAAGTTTGGTTGTCATATTTTAGTATCAAATCTCATTTAGATTCGATTGATTAAATACTAGATTCAACTTCGTTTAGGTTAGACTAGAAAGTCTAGGAATGTTGAGACGTACAAGTATTACTCCGAAGACCTGAAGAATGTGAAGAAGTAACGACTACAACGACGACGACAACCTTCCACTTGAGGTTAGTAATATTGACTTGATCTTGTTTTCGTTCCTAACGTATCTTTCAAGTCGTGCTATATAGAAAACATATATAACATGTGAACTTGTATGTATTGTATATAATACTCTAGTGATGTGACTGATCATAATAGTATGATCAAAGTGTCAAGGAAAACATATTACGAAGTATGAACACTTATCTTTTGGAACTTCGTAAGTACGACATTGACATAATTTATTTTATGTATTATTTGATTATGTGTGCATTATATAGGTATGATTTCATCCTAGAAAATTATGTATCTTTACGTGAGTTTTAAGGAAGTAGATGTATGAACTTGTTTCATAATCGAATAGGGAAATCATAATTGGTCTTGCTATTCTTTGAATATCTTTTGGATGACCAATGGAGTATGACTTTGGTAGAACCTATCTTAATTCGCCCCAAATAGCAAAGAAAAATTGCTCCAAAATAGCAAAGAAGTATGTTAAATGACATCAAAAACAAAAGAAAACTACTTTTATTCGATTAAAACTTAAAAACAAAAAAAAAATCTTGCTCAGATCTGGTCCAAAAAAAACCAAAACTGAATAAGAAATTAACGGAGGCTAAGATTTTTTCTTCGAGAGAAGAAGAATGAAGATGAGAGAAAGAAAGACGAAGGGGATTTTTCTTGGATAGTATTTGTTTTTGATAGTTCATATATATTTGTTTGGTTCTTGGATAAACCTATAGCTAAGTAAGATTCGGTTGGTACTTGATTGGAATGTGAAGAATCAATTTTAACCCTATATACAATTTCTTGTTTACTTGTATGCGGTCCTCAAATGAAAATAAGGTGGGTGTTCTTTTAATTGTGATTAGTTAACTGATTATAAAACCGATGATAACCGGTCCCATCGGATAGACTATATATAATTAGTATTTGGTCACACATCATTCTCGTGAATCCATAACTAGTTCACCCAATGTAATGGTTTCAAAGGGCTTCCCGATAGACGGCATACTCTGAGCTGATAATGATAATTATACCGATACTTCTTGCATAGTTGGCCGGGTACGTGGATCACCACGTAAGCATGAAAATCCTACCTTCGAATAATGCATTGTTTGCTTTTTTGCTAAATCCGATGGCGCTTCAATGCACTTGTCCAAGATGTCTTTCAACCTTATGTTTTCCCCTGCATTACTTGAAGTCGAGGAGGATGACGACAGTGGAAGGAGAGCAGGAGAGAGTAATGCGATGACTTCAGATGGATGACTCCCCATTAGTACTTCTAACATGATCACCCCAAAGCTATAAACATCACATTTCTCTGTTACCTGCATTGTGTAGGCAAGCTCTGTCGCGGTGCTAGTGGTTAGTAATAGGGAACAAGAGACCTGGCAGTAAAAGTATACAGAATGTTAGTTGACACCAAAGACAAACAAAATTTTCTATTATGTACCTGGAGAAACATATCCATATGTTCCAGCAAGTGAAGTCCAATTGGATGAATCTTGCTTCAAAATCCTCGCAGTACCAAAGTCGGAAATACGTGCTTCATAATCTGAATCCAATAAAATGTTGTTGCTGGATATGTCCCTGTGAACTATGGCCGGTATGCAGTCATGGTGCATGTAAGCAATTGCATCAGACGTTCCCTTGATGAATCTTATCCTCTTTCTCCAACCAAACTCCGCTGCTCTTTCTCCATCAGATAATACATGTTTCAAGCTTCCCCTCTCTATGAACTCATACACCAAGAATGAGATTCGTCTTTCGGTATTAGAACAAAAACCAAAAAGTTTAACTATGTTCCGGTGACGAGTTTCTGTCAAGGCATGCACTTCACTTTCAAAAGACTTGAGATCAACCATTTCAGAATCTTCATCTGGAAAGTGAAGTTTCTTCACAGCAACAACTTGGCGTGTCGATAACACTGCTTTGTAAACACTCCCATACCCTCCTGTTCCAATGCAATATTTGGTATCAAAATTCTCTGTTGCTTCAAGTATATCTTCAAACACTAGTTTCCCATCATAATTCCATATCGAGAATAAATTTTTCCCAGTATTAATGGTTGATTTAGTTTGGTCTGGGTGTTCGACATTTCTACTGAATCTTTTCCGGAAGCAAAAAACAACGGCAAGTACTAGGAACAAAATAAACAATGAACCAAACAAGGGAACTAGAATTTTCATGACCGCGAGTTTATCAGATTTGATCTCTTTTCTTCTATTTGTACTCGAGGAATTACAAGATCTCATACCTCCGGAGTGATTACCACATAAACCTCTATTATTCCTCAATGCATCAAATGGAGCATCCTTGAAAGCCTTGATATTTGGAATAGGACCAATCAATTCGTTATATGAAATATCAACAATGGTCAAGCTAAGCATTTCATTGAAAGAGTTCGGAACTGAACCCGAAAGCTTGTTGCGGGATAGATTTAGCTCTACCAATTTATTTAATTTTCCGAGATCCGATGGTATTTCACCTGCAAGCTCATTTTGACTGAGATCCAATTTATATTGTATTGAATTCAAGTTTCCGATCTGAGGTGGAATCTGTCCACTGAAACCGTTTCTTCTCAAGTTCAATGAAAGTAACTTTGAACACTCTCCGAAATGTCTGGGTATTGACCCGGTAAGCTTATTATTTGACATGTCAAGATATTGCAAGGAGGGTAACGTTCCAAATGTTGAATTACATAAAGAAGTAGGGATTGGAGCAACGAAATTGTTTCTTTGAAGAGCCAAGTCCGCAAGGGAACGTAGCCTTCCTATTTCTTTTGGGATGATACCAGAAAGTTGATTTTGAAAAAGATATAAATGGTTAAGTTGCTCAGATTACATATAGAAGCAGGGATTGGACCAACTAGATAGTTTACGGCCAACTCAAGGTCAGATAGAGACATCATGTTTCCGATTTCTTCATGAATGGTACCAGAAAGTTGATTTTCATAAATACGCAGAATTTTTAAGTTGATCAATTTGTAAAGAGAAATAGGTATTGGACCGGTAAGATTGTTTGTTGAGAGTTGTAAATCAATAAGAGAACTTAGCCTTCCGATATCTCGAGGAATTGGACCTGAAAGTTTATTTTCAATGAGGAAAAGTGTCCTTAAGTTGCTCAGATTACATAAAGAATTTGGGATATGGCCAATGAGATTGTTGGTGGTCAATATAAGTTCTGTAAGAGACCCTAGCCTCCCAATATCTTGGGGAATGGTACCAGAGAGTTGATTTCGATTAAGGTATAAAATGTTTAGGTTGCTCAAATTACATAAGGAAGTAGGGATTGGACCAACGAGATTGTTTGTGTACAATATAATGATCTCAAGAGACGTCAGCCTTCCGAGTTCTTGAGGAATGGTGCCAGAAAATTTATTTTCAAAAAGGTAGAGACTGTTTAGGTAGCTCAGATTACATAATGAAGTAGGTATGCGACCGGTGAAATTGTTTGTTGCCAATCCTAATTCAGTAAGAGACGTGAGCCTTCCAATTTCTCGAGGAATGGTACCGGAAAATTGATTATCTGAAAGGTATAAAAAGTTTAAGTTGCTCAGATTACATAATGAAGTAGGGATTGAACCAGTAAAATTGTTGCTTGTCAACTGGAAGTCAATAAGAGACGTTAGCCTCCCGATTTCTTGTGGAATGGTACTGGAAAGCTGATTATCGGAAAGGTATAAATTCTCTAAGTTAGCCAGATTGCATAAAGAAGTTGGGATAGGACCAATGAGATTGTTTGAAAACCATTCAAGATGAATAAGAGACCTTAGCCTTCCGATTTCTTGTGGAATGGTACCGGAAAGTTGATTTTTGGAAAGATATAAAAACTCTAAGTTGGTCAGATTACATAAAGAATTTGGGATTGCACCAATGAGATTGTTTGAATCCCATTCAAGACGAATAAGAGAATTTAATCTTCCGATTTCGCGAGGAATTACACCAGAAAGCTGATTTTCATACAAGAGTAAAGTAGTTAGGCTGCTCAAGTTACACAAAGAAGTAGGGATTGACCCAACAATTTGATTATGACCAATATATAACCCATTCAAATTTGTAAGGAAGCCTATTTCTGGTGGAATATATCCAGAAAAGTTATTGTAAGAAAGATCAAGGTAGGCCAGTTTCGAAAGGTAACTTATCTGAAAGGGGATGGATCCGACGAGTGTGTTGTTGCCCAGGTTAAGACTAACAACGTTGGCAAAAGATGTAAAGTTCAAACTATGCAGTGTACCGTGTAAGCCCAAACCATTTAGTTTCAGTTCCGCGACGCTTCCCTGGCTGTTACAAGTGATTCCGTACCATTTACATGGACTTGTTGTCCTCGCAGTAGAACTTCTTTTCCAA
This sequence comes from Papaver somniferum, assembly GCF_003573695.1. Classification (NCBI taxonomy): domain Eukaryota; kingdom Viridiplantae; phylum Streptophyta; class Magnoliopsida; order Ranunculales; family Papaveraceae; genus Papaver; species Papaver somniferum. The sequence goes on along the minus strand of NW_020620714.1, from coordinate 6,478,952 downwards.
GAATGGAGGAAAGAGTGAGATCGGTTAAGAGTGGATTTCCAATTCAAGAGAGATTCTACTTCTTTTTCCACTACTACCTGTAACTTTTTTTTGCGAGTTAAAGAAGAAGAAGAATGGTTGGAAGATGAATTAAACGAAACAACATCAACTACGTAAAATGAATAAACCAACAGTAATGCCACTATTGATAAAGTAGCACTAGCAAATTTTAACATTTTTGGAGAGATCTTGTTTCTTTCGGAGATAGTTTGAGTTTTGAACATTATGTTTCAAGGGGTTTTTATAGTGTGCTTCAGCTATAGTGCGTCAACTTATAAGTCTTTGAAACTGGTGAAAAAGAAGTATGTGACCACTGAAAAATTCTCAATCACTGAATTATAGAGGTGCCAACCTAGTCAGGATATGTCACTTGGGATGCATTTGTCTTCCATTCATATTACTGTGAAAAGTCTTTAAGGTCAAGGCCTAGACATACCGACCTAATTAAAACCATGTATATCATACAAGTTCGTAAGAATCGTAACCCAGTGCATACGCACGAAAGACTACACGGTGCGTATTAATTCTATGGTGGATGTTGATTCTCAAATGTCTATTCAGGTTTCACTTTCATGTTTGGTTAAGAGGTCGATCCACAAAATAACCCTTTCAAAGACTAAGTTGAAGCAAAATTACATGATCCATGACTTCATCATCCATAAACTAAGTTCCCATAATCTCATTACAGGAGAACCTTCATATATTAATATTCTCATTGCATTAAAGCCTTCATATACTAAAATTTTTGGGCACGCACAAAATTATTAATATATGGAGGCTATTAACATATGGAAGTTGATATATATAAGATTTTACAAATTCGGATTATGAATTTGTATCAATATGTAGAGGTTATTAACATATAGAGTATTAATGTATGTAAATTCTACTATATATGAGTAGAATATTTGCATGATTTTTACCCGTTTAAAAAGAAGCAAAATAGGGCTCAATTGAGCTGTTAACCGAGTTATAGATCTGTTTAAATCATCCTAAATAATTTAGTTTGAGCAAAGACGGTAAGTAGACAGATGGGCAAACTTGCACATTGCCTCTCCACGTTAGGATAGACAAACGGGCAAATAAGATGGGAAAATGCTCAAATTTGTTTCTGTTTAACTTATGGGTTTAACTTTGGCCGAGCGTCCAAGGCTTGGGCAACCAATAACGGCTAGCTCTTCCAACTACCATAAATTCATTGCTTACATATATTATCTTTCCATTTCCAAATTTCACGAACTACCCCTCAAAATCATACCTTCTTCACCCATAATCTATAACAAATCTTTTTTAATTCCAAATTTTTTTGCTTATTTATTCATTAAAGCTTTCTCTGTGATCCAAAATTAGAAAAGAAAAATGGCAGGTAAATCGCAAAATGCATCAACAAGAGTTTATGGTCCAAGATACTGCTATTTGCAGATGTTCTTTTCACATTTGATCATATCAATGGTGTTCAACAACAACGTCACATGCTGTGAAAGAATATTATTAGTCAATTTTATCAGGAAACTGGAAGGCCAAAATATCGTAATGTTGCCAGGTTTTCTAGTCGTTTTAATACCATAGGCAAAGACAAGAAAAATTGGGGTGTTATGATGATGCAAATGAATCGTCGCAAAATGAGCGGTGAAACATAATTCAATATGGTGAATCGAATTTGACTTTGTTTTAATTGAAATATAAAACATGTTATGTGTGTTATAACAACTAATGTGTAACTTTTTCAAACTGCAACAACTTAAAACTCGAGAGGTATGGTTAGAGATACACATGGACCAGTATAGTCCGGGTTTCTTATGAACACGGTACCTGTGCCTACTACTGACCGGCACCCTCATGTAAGTACATAGACATGTACCTATACCTGTAAGACTGGTAACAGTTTTTACCTGCAACTTTGATACACAAAGTAATAGACTAACAACTTGTGTAACAAACACAACCAACAAAATATAAAAAATAATTGTTCTTAATACATTAACTACTTATGCTCTTAAGATAAACAAAGGTTTAAAACAAGTTAAATACTTAAGTTCAAAGTTCAACATTAAAAAACAATAAAAACAACATTTTCATATATAAGTCTGCGACAAAGAATGAACTTCAACCATCTGGAAAAGCACCCAATATACCTGCAACAAAAAAGGAAACATTTTCATAAATCTGCGACAAGGAATGAACTTCAAGCATATGGTACATGATAGTAGATAGAGTTTCTTTTGGTCTTACATTAGCACCAATTTTATGATCAGAATCGCTAATTTTATTGAGCTTTACCATTTATAGATTCATCCAATCCTTTTTCTTGTACTATGTCTACAATTAAGAAGAAAACCCCAAAAAAGAGGAGTAGGTATTGCTAAGTAGAATAGAGTATCAAGAATCTTATAACAATCAACCAAATATACCAAAGCACAATTCTTAAACAAGGGTCACTAAAAGCCCATTAATAAGAAGCCAAAATCATGTAAAGAGAAATGACAACAAAATCATAAATCAATCCAAATCGATCTCAAATAAAACACCAAATCATATTCAAACATTTAATTAAACAATTTAAATAAACATGTAATTATTAAACAAACCCTAAATCAGATGAATGATTTACCTTGACTTGTTGTTGATTGAAGAAAAAGAAGCAAGGCAATGTTTTCTCTTCGTTGATGGTAAGTGGAAGTGGTGGTGAAGAAGAAGGTGGTGGCGGTGGCGAAGAAGAAGTGAAAGATAGATTGGTTGAGAAAAAAGAAGAATGGTGACATTGTTTTTTTCGGTTGAGAAAAAAGAAGAAAACGAGTGACTGAGTGAAACTAAATGGAATAAAGAGTGAAACTGATAGTTGATAGATAATACCTACGATTGATGGCTAAGATTAACTTATGTGGACGACTAATATTCCCCTGGTGTTTTTGGTCCGATACTCCGGGAATTAGCTTAGAACCGGTACTTGTACCCCCTCCTACTCCGGTTTTAATTTTGATTCCCGTACCCTGTACGCCCTACATCGTCCCAGTCCGGTTCCGGCCAGGGTTTTTGATTCTAGTCCGGTATACCGGTTCCGGAATGGTTTCTGTGCATCTCTAGGTATGGTGAAAAACAAAAACTACTAGTTTTAAGTACGAAATCTGTTTCCACATCCTTAGGTAGCTGAACTGATATAACCCCGCTCTGATAAAAGGATATAGTGTATACAATTAATCACCATAACAATTTACAAATGTTTCTCAGTTACTCGGGTCACCTCGTTATTTTTCACCAGAAATATACTTAAGCCCTCAAAACTTCACTGGTGTATCTCATCAATGTAATTCTAATCTCAATGTAAACTGTAATCCATAAAGATATGATGAACCAGGTAACAAGAGAGTTTGAACCTAAAAAGTGAAAATTTGCAGTGTGAAAGAATGTCAGCGGATTGCACCCTGTGTTGGCTATGCACTTCTGTTTTGGTAGTTCTTTAATCGGAAATCCAGGTTGTGCAGGAATTGGTATTATTAGCATGGTCGGTCTATATATCATGTTATATAAGGACTGGTTTGTCCACAAACTATATGAAACATGCTCTTACTATTTTAATAGAAGATGAGTGGGAAGTTATATTATGCAGGTGTAGAATTACCCTTAAATCAGATCCAAAGGTTGTTATAAGTGACCTTGGAAGAGATACACTTCCTTGGTGCATTAGTGCAACATAGGACAAAATAAATGCCCAATTGGTTATTAAGTTTGAACACTGTTTTTGTGAAATCAATTTCTCTTCCCATAGAGTTTATTATATTGAAAAAAAGAAATTAACTTATGTTTTTCTTCCCATAGGAAAAAAAAAAATTCTAGGCACACTGCCCATTCAAACAAAAATTAAACCGTTTTCTCACATACGGGACCCAAAATCCACCCATGCAAATCCCTAAAGGATGGGCCACTTTTCTGTGAGTAAATGATTTTAAAATTATTTGGATGGGCGGTATTTCTGGCACCACTCTTAATTTTATCTCGGTTGGGGTATTTTTATCTTTAGCCTAGAATTTTATATTGAGCTGTTCTTTTGAAGTTTCTGATTTATCAAAAAAAAAATATAAGGTAAGAAGAGCAAAAGAGAATCGAAAGGCAACTCAAGAAGCTTTAAAATCATCAACTTCAGAATCTAACATTAACTAGTTTTTCGATAAATAAGGAAAAAATGATATTGTTAAAATAATAGAGCTAAAAAAAGTGGTTGCAGATCAGCAAAGATCGCAAGCCAGTTGAAAAACATTTCCTTGATATGCATATCAATATAATTCTAGGAATGGACATGATAAGGAGAATGTGGAAAAACTGCACCTTTGGCAACTGGCAAGAGGAATTTGAAAAAGTTCAGGCAACGAACGCATGACAACATAACCCTGCAATAGTTGACATTGATCCTGAAGAAGATCAGGCGTACTTTTTTGGAAGAGGAAATATCCATTGTTTCTGTCAATTTTTTAAGCTACAATCGATGGGTATGATTATAAACATCTACCCATTGCTGACGTCCTTATGAGATACTCGATCATAGAATATGGGTATGATTTCATACTCAAACCGAAAATCAGTGTAACTGAAAACAATGTTACACCCAAATTGAAAACATGTATGAGTATGAATATTGTTTACTCGAATTATACGCTCAAATTGGAAACAAATATGATTTTATATCCGAATTGAAAAAATGAGTATGATTTTATACTCGAACTGAAACGGAGTATGACGTCATATCTATTTTCAGAAATTATATTAATTCTTAACTCGAGTATGGATTTAAATTGTGTTGACGTTTTCAACATCAGCAGTCCATGTGAAGGTTCATATTGGCCGATCTAGGAAAAAATAAAATTTTACTTTTTTTAGTTTGTTTTTTAAGTTACCATTGGTCGATACAGATATCAATATTTACCGATTCTGAAGTGCGATTTTTAAAATTGGTTGATATGCACACCTATATATGCCGATACCTCATGTTCTTCGTGAATGAAGAACATAAACCCAAAATCATTTTCCGAGGGAAATTCTTGGTAGATATTCTTTAAAAAAAATATATTTACATGTTTTGTAATTGGTTAACACTAGTTGTTCTTCGGTTAACAAGATCAAACATCTATTAATAAACCAAGTTAATACTAATTAATCAATGATAAATTAACCGTTGCCAAAGTGACCTGATATTATCATATAGTAATTCTACCTAGTTAGTTTTGGTCCTATGGGGTTTATTTGAGGCTTATAGATTTCTTCAACCACCTAGACTAAGAAGATAAGGGGTGTCCAAATTAAGTGAAAGTACTAAATTACATTTACTATTAAAATTCAATCCAAAACCTCCTTCTAAATTTGAAACCTATTCAAATCCTTTTAAAACTAAAACCTTTTCAAATAATTTCCCTCACAAACTAAAACTAAAAATAAAACCTAACTTCATCAATCGATCATAACTACATCGATCAATTTAAAGGAAATTTCACCATTTAAATTTCAAAATAAACATCGTTGATTGAATCTCATTACTCTTAATTATACTTGTGATTGGTTTATCCATTCAAAATTGAAAATTACAAACAATCTTGGGTTTCTGTATTGAACTATAATCGGTCAACGTTCATTCCATATTAACCGATTCCTATAATAATCGGTCGATATTCATGAACACGTCAACCGATTGTCCTGAATGTGTTATCTGGTCGAAGAAAATTTAACCAGAATCGGTTAAAGTTAATGCTCACATAAATCGATTCTGGTATGGAAGAGATTCCCAGTTTTCTACATGTTATTTTTTGTTAGAATCAGATTACATGTGAATGTCACATAAATCGATTATATAGCATTTGAAGGGGGAAAAGGCGCAATTTTTTTTGTGTGATTTTTAACTTGGAATCCATTTTTATGAGCACTTGTATGGACCGATTCTTTCAGTGCGGTGTCGAGAATCGGTCTATATGTGTGTATCTTGACTTCCGTTTCTAAAAATCGGTTTATGTGGTAAGCAATAAAAAACGATTCTTAGAGCAACTGCAGCGTTGAGTTACTATATTCTCAAATTCTCAAGCCATATATGGATTTTTTGTCTTAGAAATTTGGTGTGTGACGTAGTGGGAGACCGATCAACGTACTTAATACCACCGTTTCAAGAGAAACGAAATCAATGAATCCGTCCAACTCAAAAGCATTTTACAATAGCGTGTGGTTACAATGCAATTTATAATTTCTTCTTCTATACCACGGGGTTTAAAAAACCGTTTGTCCATTAAACGTTTTCTATAATTACTTTTAACCAAACTACATCTTAAACTGCGTCTTAGTCTAGATGGTTTTTATAAACGCGTTCAGTTATAAGCGTGGTTTATAACTACGTTTTTATTAGATGGTTATCAAATAAGTTTCAGCAAACATTATTAATAGCAACATTCAGTGGAGAAGGAGTTATAAAATGAGTCTAGTAGTTGAGAAGGAGTTATAAAATGAGTCTAGTATAAACGCTTTTAATTGAAACGTTTGTTCGAATGTGATTTTAAATTACGTCCAAGATTGACGCAATTATTAAATGCGTCCAAGCCTAAACGCTATTATAATATACGTTTATGAAAACGATTTCTTAAATAACATTTGATCCACGCGCTATCTTAGAGAACGTTTTACTATCTTAGAGAACGTTTTACTAATGAACGTAAACTTCAATACCTTTTTGAAGTCCCACGCAAATTATATTAACGTCTATGGACCACGCATTTTATAACTGTGGGAAGCTGTATATGAGATTTTCCAAAAAAAAGTTTTCATATATAGACACCGCGTTTGAGAATATGGAAATATGAGACTTATAGAAGCTAGGAGTGTGCCTGCTTTTGTTGCCATATATGGCTTATAGCAGCAACACTAAAGTTGCTCTTAGTAACCATTTTTTTTCGGTTAGTATACTCGATCATAGAATGAGTTTGAAATCATACTCATTCTAAAGCCGAGTTATGTACACTTGATTTCAGTTCGAGTATAAATTTTATACTGGAAATGAAAATAATTTTATACTCGAATTTGAAATGCATATGATTTTATATCTAATTTGAAAATGCGTATCAATTTATACTCGAATTGAAAATGAGTATAACTTCATTCTCGATCTACAACTGAGTGTGAAATCATACTCATTCTTAACTCGAGTATGAATTTAAATTATGTTTGTTGTTTTTCAACACCAGCAAATAATCTGTCGATGTGAAGGTTCATATCGACAGATTTGGGTAAAAGAAAAATTTATTTTTATGTTTTTGTTTTTGAAGCTACAACCGGTCTATGTACTTATATGTTGACCGATTCTGGCATGTCCCTGTTGGTGGGTACCATCGTGTTAAAGGGTGCCTTTAGTATTAGTTAGTAGTTGTGATCCATGTGTGTCGCACATGCCTTCATGTTGTGCCATATTTAGTAGAGAGTCTGTAATCCCGTTTCATAATCGAACATAATTTGTTTATTTTTTCCCCTCAATTGAGGTTTATCTCTCAGTTCTACAGAGTAGATCCTGTGGTTCTGATTTTGATTTTTCTTTTGTAGTGTAGATCACTACAGATTTTAGGTTTTCTCCGTGAATTAAGATATCAACCTAGAGTTGGTCTGTGAGAGCATGAACATCCAACGATTCTGGGATGATGTTTTTCCTTAAAAAATCAATGTTTTTTCATGTTATGATGATGAATTAAGATTAATTAATTTCAAGATTAAACATCAATTAATCACCCGACTTAACATTAATTAATCAAAAATAAATTAGGCATGAAGTAAAATACTACCTCCGTCGCACTATTAAGTGATCCATTTACTTTTGGATTTTGTTTCACTATTAAGTGACCTATATCACTAAATAAGGAGTTATTTCTAAAATTATCCTTTTAATTGATTATAAGAAATATAAGAAATATGCATAATTTGATAGGGATGTTTATATTCGTTACGTAGGTGTTTTAAAATGCTTTTCAATGGTATAGAGTTAATGAACATCGGAGGTGTACTTTGAGAGATAAATCATTTCAAAATTTCATTAATTATTATTCATAAGGGTATAATTATAAAAAATACTAAAACATCTCTTTTCCATTGTTTATCTTAAAAATTGTGTAAACTTCAACTAGATCATTTAATAATAGGAGGGAGGGAGTAGTGGCTAAAAAGTTTTCATTTTACTTCAAAATATCTTATTTTTTATCTTGTAATGGTAGGCTTAAAATAATTGGCCTCAAACTAGGAAGACTAGTAATTGGCCCCAAGTAATTTCACCAGACTCGAAAATGCTTCCCATCTCCCATATTTATCCACCCCAATACGTGTCACCTAGGCATTGGCTCAATTCCTTTAAATGGACCCCCCTGTTATCTCTCTTGAAGCATTTAGGAAAAATCCAAAGGCTTAAAATCATGCCACCTAATGGGGGATGATAATGGTGTATGATAGTGGGGGATGAGTAGCACTGTCGCAAAAGACTCGACCTCATATACGGAAGTCAACAATACTATCATTGTAGGTTGTGTTTGCAGGTTAAGAGGTTGAAATGTCCAAAAATGCCACAGTGGCATGCTCTGTAAATAAGACCAAACCCCAAGAAAGTCCCTCTTTTCCATAATTCAAAAATCATCTCCTTTCATCTTCCTCCTAGATCTGACTGCTACTTTCAGACACACACAGTTAATGAAGTTCAAGAAGAAGAAGAAGATCTAACACTCACTACTTTCACTTCATCAATTTCACAGAAATGAAGAGAGGGGGAGAAAAAAACAGTATTTTTGGGCTAAAAAATCCACCCATGAAGATTGAATCTTCATCTTCATCAAAGAAGAAAAAGAAACCCAATCTCAGAAACCCATTAACAGACATTAATTCCTCATCGTCTTCTTCTACTGCTAGTTCTGTTTCAATTGAAGCTTCATCAAGAGGTTGTTTAGGTTTTTTCTTATCAAATCCTTCAAAACCCCAACTAAAAAACCCTAAATCAGTACCAATTTCGAACCCCAGATTAAAGAAAATTCAAGAGAAATCGGTGATTAATAAAGGGGTTAGGGGGAATTTTAATCAGAAATTTGGGTGCAAAACTTCGAGCTTAAAATCACAATCGGGTTTGAAGAAGAAGAAGAAGAAATTGGATTCTGAGGCAATGGGGGTTGATAAAGGTGAGATTTTTGACCAAAATTTATTTAATTTCAGTAAATTAGGGTTAGATGAAACCATAAATGTTACTCCTTTGAATAAATTTCAGTCTGTGTTAGATATGGAAATTGAAAAAAATTCAGTAGAGAAAACATTAGAAAGAACTCCAGTAACTATAACACCACCAATTCAAGCTTCGGTTTCGCCGGAGCTTCAGCATGGAGCTTCTTCCATGGTTGGTGGTTCCACTACAGGGTCTTGTTATGCTGCTGGTCATGTTTTATCAGGTGTACCTGATAAAAGGAAATGTAGGCCTAGAGGGATTCTTACAGTAGGTGAAGAACTGGGGTTTGAGAGTTTTCAGTTGTCTAGTGATGACAATGTGTCAAGTTCGGGGAAGGGTCGTAGAGTGTCATTGGTTCCGACGCCTAGTGGAGTGTCGATGCGGTGGTTGTTGTCGCCTTGCAAAGAGGAAGAAGATAAAATGGACAATTGTTCGCCGAATGCCTCAGCTGAATTTAGAAGGAGAATGGGTCCAACGCCATTTCAATCACTTTCTTCGCCGTCTTCAGATGTTTGTTTGAAAAGTAATGGTAGTAGTAAAACTAGTTCTCTTGTTAAGATGGATTCGTCGATTTCACCAATTGAATTGTCTAAGTTTGAAGGTTCTAGTGATGTTTCTCCGTCGATTTTTCAAGTTCGACCTGATGTTGAGCATCATTTGGTTTCTTGTTTCTCACCGTCTTCGTTTGCTGATACTACTACTATTACACCTAGTAAAAGAGTAGAAGAGAGTTCACCATTGTCTGTAGACTCTTTGGATAGTCACAATGCAATTTGCACTCCGGAATCTGATTCAAGCTCGGAGAGACGGAGATTTTCCTGGATGCAGAATGTTGTGGATCACCGTGAGTCTCGGTTTGAATTTGATCCATTGGCAGATGTTTTCCGAACGAAAAGTTTGTCTCCTAGTGGTAGGAGAACGAGTTGGGATCCAGCCGATGTTTTACCACTCCCTGGGTTGAATTTTAAGCTTCATGATACTATGATGGATCCAATATTAGGTGTCTCAAGTTCCAGTTTCAGAGATTCAGTTGACTCCCAATTGAGAGTATCATGGAGAGAAGGACTAGTTAGTCGGATATTCGATATGGATGAGTTGGATTCTTATAGATGGTTATCAGATGAAGCGGAGGAAGTTAGTCTTTCTGGGAATAAACAGTTCAGTTCTGCAGATTTGGATTGTGAAGTTGATATGAGTCTTGAATCTCTTGATGGCGAGTTAGTTAACATTACTAAATCACCTGAATTTCTCTCTGAAGAACCTGAAATTATCGGGAAAATCAAGCTCAACTCTCCTCAGAAACCCAGATCTTGTGCAGAGTCAATGAGCACGGAGGGAGGAGGATTAATCGCTTCAGGGGATTCAGATTGGACTCAATGTTACAAAAACCGTTTGTTTCAAGGATAGGTTCATTTCTTCTTTTTCTTTTTATTTTCTCTTCGTTTCTGTAACATTAGTTTAAATTACATCGATTTCAAACACTGAGGTCTAGAATAGACAATTGTGAATTATGTTTGTTAAAGTATCATCTATTCGTGCATGTTGTAATATTCAATTAGTCTAGTTTGATGTTCAAACTAGAACTGATATAATTTATATGTAAGGTTCAATTACTCTTACAGTTTACTCTGTCTGTTCTTGCGTCTCCTATGATTATGTGAATTGTCACCTTTTTTGTAGTTTGAGTTGAAACAATAGACAGAACGAGATCCTGTATGGCTGTTTTGGGTATGATTGCAGAGTTCAGAAGTGCAGCGCTTCATACAGGTTTGAATCCTTAGAACACCTTTCAATTATGAGCATGTTCGTCTTTTCTTTTCTTTATTTCACATCTTTCTCCATTTTTAATGAAGTAGGATATCCTGAAATCCTTAGAACACCTTTCAATAACTCATTTCTCCAACATATCCATGGAATTCTGCACAAAATTCTCAAGAAAATTGAAGTGAAAATGCATATAATTATGAATGTGTTTGTTGATGATCATCTAACCATAACAATTCAATGAAAGAAGAAAAATGATTAGATGACTATCAACAAAACATAATCATAGATGCAAAATGAAAATTGACACAGATTTTTCATCTTGTAAGAGTTGAGTTATAGAAAGTAAATAGGATTAGGTTTGCTTGTAAGGAATTTCTTACGTAACATATAGTACAGCATATTCCATAAGAATAAACCTCTTATCCAAAACTTTCTTGATTGCTGTAAGTGAAACTTTGCATCTACTTGGTACCTCCTACAGTAAATGAGATGCTACATAGATAGAGACTGATTGAATTCGACTTAGGTTGTTTCTCAGTTCCTTATGTCTCTCTCATAGTGGACCCACACAGTAAAGACAGTGTGACGAATATAATTTTTTACTGTTACTGTTTTTCTGGAAGAAGAACACTAGATGTCTAATTAATCAATCTTATTACGTTTTCCCCTGTTACATGATTGTTTTGAAGCCATTCTGAACTGTACTAACTGTAACAGTGATTTTCCAGGCGGGGAAACCGTTACTGTTATATCAGTCATTTTTCAAAATGGATGTTGAATTCCAACAGGCTTCATAGACACAAGTAACAACCCAAAGAATGTAGGACCATAACAATAAACTCCAAAGCGCATCCATTTCAAATAGGTAGACACCGTTAGGTATCTTCATAAACCTACTAGTTTTTCTTGTTTTCTATTCATTTCCAATAGAAAATTGAGTTTTATGTGATGAATGAGGACAAAACTGAAAAAAATTGTCGACAGCATCAAAGACACTAAAATCTATAAACTCAGTAAACTTTCGTTAATTTTGACATTTTCACCAGAGGAGATACCATGGTTAGAATAAGAGTGAAGCGTTTTTCTCTCTGCTTGGCCGTGATTTCGATTGCAATTCAGGTTTGTGTTGGTCAGGGCGATATGAAGCTGAGAAGTGACAAACTATGTAGTCAGTGTTCTAAATGTGAAGCAAAGCAATGCCCTCCTAGTGAATCTTACCTACATATGACAATCTTCGATGATAGACTGATTGCTAGCGCTTTACAATCTGATCATGTTGGTACTGGTGATAGAGGTGTTTATTCAGTTTCTAATGTCATTGGTGGTGTTTCTAGGACTTCCAATTCCTATTATGGATGGAAATCAACCTCCGGTTCAGAATCCGGATACCACAGGTAATTTTACTAACCAGAGATTTCTCCGCGAGGCATAATTCGTATGATTTTGCGTCTGAACTAAGTATGACTTGATCTCCAAACTTTTTGTAGTGCACTTGGAGTTTTCACCACTTGCTATGCAAATACTGTGTTGTCGTTTATTCTTATGTTGAGAAACTTCCACTCTTCACGGAATGAATTGCGATATTAATTCAACTTCTTCATGATATGTTCCAGGTTTAGCAACTACATGGATAAATGTTCAGAAGGTCAGACCTATCTAAGTGTGGACAAGAAAGGAAAAGTAGCAATTCGCTCGTTGCAGGCCCTGGCAAGCCTATCCCAAGCTGACTGGAAATCTGTTAATCCACCATCACATCTAAACCACCGTGAAGTTCGATTCTGTGTCTCTCTTAGTACTGGGAAATGCTTAACAGTACTAGGAGGGAAGAATAAAGTTAAACGAGCTTTAGGCGTAGCTGAATGCAGATTTGATGGTTCCAACGTTAATCAACTGTTTGCATTTCGATTTCACTATCATAAAGCTTTTTGCTGTTGTGGTATCTTCAACAGCTAAATACATTTTACAAATCAAAACCTTCAAAATCTTGATTTATATATGCAGTACTTTTGGTATTTACCAAAGATGATGGCTATGTATAAATAAAATACTAACATTTATATAGTAGCATTGCCATGATGATACCAGAAAAAATATGATGATAGTCACCAATAATCGGATCATCCACCCAATCCAAAACTGAAACAAAACACATGTCATTGGATGATAGCAATTATTGGTACCGTATTATTGTCTTGAGATTGATATCTCCTCAATCCAAAGCTGGCGAATGTAGCAACCATCCCAAACACTCTATAAATTTCGGCACCTCGCCTATATAAGATTCACTGAGTATTTTATCATGTGTTATGTTTCCCGACAAAACCCTTAATATCGGTATGGTATGAAGGATTTGTGTTCACTCGTAGAAGAGTAGCACGATTCTCCAAGTATCAAAGTTAAGACCATTGCGCAAAATGCTCAAACAGAAAGCACACTGCACTCTGTAAATAAGGAATTTTTGTCGCAGCACGAAAAATCCAATCAATTATTGTCGTAACTCACAAACAACTCATTAACCTCACTAATTAGTAAAATTAAGGTTTTTGCACCCAGCGCAGTGTATATTAGGCCCCATTTGTCGAAATTACCCTTAAACAATTAAGCAATTTATCCACCGTGGATTAATAGGTGAAGAGTCCTGCCCAGAATCAAAAAACAAAGAATAACGGAGCCGCGGAGAAGGAGCAACAACAAAGCGTGGCCATGCCACATGCAAGACGGCGCCACTTGGCCACGCCCCATGTTACCTAACCGGCCATACTCCTCTGTCGACCAATCAGGTCGCCTTAAACCTACCACACTTCCATTATTTGTGGCTGGGCCCATACTTGCCGGCGTTATTCCCATCGACCAATCAGGTCGCATTAAACCTGACACGCGCACCAAAAGGGTAGCCACGCCCATGATTGGACGGCTCTCTACTTTCATTGACCAATCGGGTTGCTCTAAACCTGCCACATCTCTAAAAAGGGTGGAAATTATGTCAAGAGGTTACCATACTAAGTTGATTTCCCAAAACCATGCTAATGGCATACCAAACATGCCAAAAAACAAACATGCCAGACGCACATGCCAAACATGTCACCTACCGCATGTTACATACCATAGTTGCTAATTAGGGTTTCGACATTCCAAACCCTGATTTAGGAAAAGTTGTCGCGCCATCTGAGCGAAACAATGTTCCACAGAACGTGGGGGTCAATGGGGCCATTAAAACTGATGTTTCCACACGACGTTTGAGTCCAACACCAACGTGCCAAAAATCCAGTGGCCATGGCTATGCCAGGCGCCTCACGCACCATCGTGCCGCTGGCATGCACGAACTATGCCAACCATGCCGCAACGCCACTGGCATGCGTCAAAGGGGCCACTTTGTCATTATCAGGCGCCAACGGAAGGTAGCCGTAATCAACGGCTACCCTTCCCTATGAGATGCAATCTTAGCCATCCAAGTTTGCCACCAAATTGACAAACTTGTGGCAACTTTTAGGCGACCAGCTGCCTAAATCCAATGGCCAAGGCTACGCCAGGCGCCACTTACACCATCATGCCGCTGACATGCACAAACTATCCAGCCATTCCACCGTGCCACTGGCATGCACGAACTATACCAGCCATGATGCAACGCCGCTGGCATGCACAAAAACGCCACTGCGCAATTATCAGGCGCCAACAAAAGGTATCCATAATCAACGGTTACCCTTCCTCATGAGATGCAATCTCAACCATCAAAGTTCTCCACCGATCCGGGAGGCTTGTGGCAAGTTCCAGGCGACCATCCAAGGCGAGCCTACTAGCACCACATGATACTTACCTGCGGCAAGCCTCTTGATTTTAACTTGCCACACATAGCAAAGCGCTACATGTTTTCCACGAAAACACTCGAGACATCAAACATGTCACAAACTGGGGGATACTCATCAAGGTATTGGTCTGGCGGTTTACAGCGTGCTGCGTGCAATACTCCCGTTACAAGAAAGTGTCATAAAACCGGGCGGTTAGTAATGGCAAGAAGTAATGGTGTAAACGGATCTTTCATTATGGAAATATAAATTCCTGGCGTTACACATTACTCCACTCTTCCACCACTCAATTGTTTCCACTTCCTACGAGACCAGGTACGTTTTATTACGACTTGTATAAATAGGTCTCACATATTTCCACCAAACGACAAATTTTGGTCAGAGAACAATACAGTATCCATAAATCACCTGAAATCACCTGGTAGCTTTCCATTCTGCTAGCCAGTTCTATTTTCTCATACAAGTCGTAAACAACCACACCTTCAGAACCAAGTATTCTGGTCTCAACACTTTCTTCGCTTCCCTCCCTAATGCCAACCCTTCTCCTTCGCTTTGTGACCGAAGCAAACCTGGAACGACCATTTCTTGGTTTAGGTCAGGGTTGTACAGATTGATCTCTCGAATCAACTATTCTGGTCTCAACACTTTCTTCGCTTCCCTCCCTAAGGTCAACCCTTCTCCTTCACTTTGTGACCGAAACAAACCTGGAACAGCCATTTCTTGGGTGAATCAAAAAGTACTCCCGTGCAATACATTATTTAGGATCTAGAATCGTTTCTCATCCACGTATAAGAATTTACCAAAACCAGCAAAAATCATTTTCACCCTCAAATACCTATTTACCACCTATATAATTTCTGATATCTCTTAAGTACTACTCATTAACTTTATATTTACATTTGGTGCATGAAACCACCAAAAAAACTAAACACCACTCAATTCTATATAAAAATCAAAATCAATTCTTCTTCTTCTCCCGCCACCGACCAACACCTCTTTACTCCTCTGTCTCCACCAACCCGCCACCACCTTGGATCGCCTCTTTTTTTTATATAGGTGATAATTAAGAAAAAGTAGAATTGAAAAATACATTTATTCCAGAAATTGCAAGATGGGTGGTAAATAAAAAAAACGTGCGTGGTGAATAGGTAAAATCGAAAAAAAACTAAAATGAAAAGTCTGGAATCAGCCCTTGTTAGTTTGGACTCCCGAGCAAACAAGGCCAGGATATGGAAGAATAATTCAGATCTGAAAAATGGCATAGAAAAAGCTACTACCAGTAGGACCAGTGAAGTAGTTGGGAAGAGTATGGAACCCATATATGTCATTATAGCTTTAACAGCCATATTGACCAGGCTGGCCCTTCTATTCATGGTGGGCGGGTGTAAGAAACAAGAAAGCATTGGCAATTTCTTGTTATGTTTGTAGATATTAACTACCGATTATTACTGACGATTTTGGTAGACCTATATGCTATCACTGTTACAAGGCTTCTATTATCTTGTATCCCAATATATTTTTTTTGGTAAAAAAAGAAATTCATTTCATTAAATCATAGAATAAAGATTTTTTTCTAGATTTTCTACAATGTAATTTGGAGAAGTAGTGTACCAAACATTCATAGACTGATTTCTTGCAGTTTTTGCAATTTTATCTGCCATACTATTAGCATCTCGCTTAACATGAGTGCATTTCCAATTGACAAAACTGCTAAGCAAGCTACGACAGTCCTGGATAACACTATTTGTTGTCCAGTTTATTCTCCCTAAAGCACCATTTATTGACTCAATGACATTCAAGTTATCTCCTTCCAGGTGCAAATCTTGGATTCCTTTCTGAAGAGCCCACTTTACAGCTTCTAATGCAGCAATTGCTTCTCCTTGTTCCTCATCTGTTTCCGAGGTCTGCATTCTTTTGGCTTCAATGAATTGACCTGCACCATTTCTCATTATCAGTCCAATTCCAATGGGTTACAATTTATTAACAAAACTGCCTTTATATCCCAATATATATGTTGGGGAATAGTAACAATTATAAATCTGTATTGATTTTATGAATTTGTATCCGAATTGACGTACTTAATTTAATCTGAACTGAATTTAATAAATAGCTTCGAATTTCCTTTATTACCCTTTATTGTTCATTTTGAAACTATAATCGGTCATTTATAGTGGTGGGACCCATATCTTCGTGGTTGTTTTTCAACAGATGCAGTGATGAGAGATAGAGCTGGCAAACGGGCGGGATGGGTCTGGCTTGTGATCAACCCGCGGGTTACGGGTTAATACCAGCCTGAGCTCGCGGGTTGAAATTCTTCACGGGTGGTCATTTATCCTACCCGCGCCCGTCCCGGGTAAAGCTCGCGGGTTCACGGGTGCTCACGGGTGAACTGGTTTTTGTTGAGTTAACTCGCCAGAAACCGATTTTTGGGCTATTTCCGGCCATATTCAGCCCATCTAAAGTTCCTTTCCTACAACCTAAGTACCTAACATTCATCCAATTCATTTTTATATCAATTCAAAAACTCAAAATTACAAAACTAAACTAATTTTGCCTTTAAAGAAACACAGATACTACTATACTAGTCATTAGTAGTTTAGTACTTAAGTACTTTAGTTACAACTTACAGACTTACAGTTCATGAATCATGATGATATTTCCAAGTTTCCAACAATGAAAATAAACATAGTTTCCAACAATGAAAATAAACCTCCGAGACTGTACCATATTAATAACCACTTCCTGCACAAAATATATATTGTGTGGTTAATCAAAAAAGTGTGAACTGTCAAAAAAAACATCTCCAATCTCTTTTCTATGCAAACTGGAGACATTGGTAAGTGATAAATAACTGTCTGTCCAAAAAACATTCTCTTTGAGTTGCTCCAACTATTCAATATGAATCTGTAATTTCAAGAAAAAATAAACCAAGCAAAAAAAAGATTCAAGTCAAAAACATGGAATTTGCATAATTACCCCGCTTTATATTGAAGAAGTACGCATACTAACTAGACGCATAAGAACTTACTTCCTACACATCCTCCACTTCCCCATCCTCCACTGCGTCAGGTTCAAATCCTAATACATCTTCTTCAACAATCACATTGTCCTCATCCATATCTTCTTTTCCTACATGGATAAAAACAACCAATGTTATAGATAAGAATTAGACATTCAATAAATACAATATTACTGATTTTCTTACCAATTCCATATTCCCAATCACGAGTTGTTATTAACGCCTCAGCATTTTCAGGTAATAAGGAACTGCGAAATCGATCAATCACCCTTCCTCCAATGCTAAATGCAGACTCCGATGCGACGGTTGAAATAGGAATTGACAAAATATCCCCTGCCATTCTTGAAAGTACTGGATATTGTTGTTCATGGTTCTTCCAAGTTGAGGATGTCGAGTGAATTTAGACACCTCTGTACGTCGCAAGATCATCTAACTCTGACAAGTCAGTTAACATTACCACCACGTTCCTGTGTTGCAACATATTCCTGCATGAAACAACCTAGAAGTGGGTGAACTATGAATATACGAGTCTTAAAAGTCTTAGAAACAAGCTAACACCATCACATATTATATCCACAGTTGAAAACAAGCTAACGCCATCACATATTACATCCACAGTTGAAAACAAGCTAAATCCAACAATGTAAAGCACTCATGTGACTGCACAGCAAAACAGCTTCATCGTCATAATGTGGCATTAAACTTACATCCTAAGGGATTTCACTGATTAGTAAAACCTACTCATGACCACAAACATGATACATCTTAGTTTAGAGCAGGAGGCAATATCTCTATATTGAGACATTCTATAAAGTGTGGAACACTTCCAATGGGTGGAGTTCCTGACACGAGAACCTAAACGTTCAGCTAATAGCTTGTCGATTCTTAGTATATAATCTAAAGGAAAATCATCTAACAAAGTATGTAATCAAGTTTAACCAAGAGAACATAAGAATCCCCAAAAACGGTGAATCCAAAACTCACATTACCCTAGTTTCACAATAACATGCAACACAATCCAGTAAATCCCAATCAAATGCACATCTAAACTTCAAAGCATTAACAGGTGAAAACAATAGTAACCCCCATGTAAAGAACACACCGACATTTTCACAATAGAAATTTAACCAATGAATTAACACTAAAATAAAATTAGCCCAAAATCTATAGAGAAAACAATTTAGGAAGAGAAATAATTACAGTTCACTAACATGAATTAGAGTTAAGTAAGCTTTAAAATTACCTGAAAAAAGTCACTCCCTTCTTGGACAACAAAATTCCCACCATTTTGAACACCCAAATTTTGAGCTGCACAACTGTTGGAAGCTCTTGAACATGACAGGGTGTAATACTCATTAAAAAGTGCTTTTATATTATTATGGACTTTATTAACTTGACGTTCTAATTCTCTCTCATCAGCATACAACTTGGAGTAAGTAAATTTCACAAAATTCATTTTCGATCTAGGATCTAACACAACTGCCATAGCCAATATAGGACTCAACTCCTTCCAATAACTATCAAATTTTTTTGCATCTCTTTTACCATGTTCCTAATGAATTCAATTACTTCTACTCTCTCTTCTTTAGTAACACCTGAACTTGACAAATTCTTTCAAAATACAGATTGGAAGTAGGATACTTACTACCAGAAAATATCTTTGTGAGTTCATGAAACACCTTGAGAAACTTTGTGACTACTTCAATTTGTTCCCATTCTTCATTAGTTGGACAGTCTTCATAGTCTGAATCCACCAACTTCAAATGAGAGAAAACTGGCTTATACAAGATACAACTATCTAACATAAGATAAGTTGAATTCCACCTGCATAAAACAAACATTCAGTGAGTATCTAAAAAAACATTAATACAATTCTCTAACTTTACAATTTATAACAGAATAAAAGTGGAATCCCACCTTGTCTTTACGTCTTGCCGAATACCTCTTTTCAGTCCAGACATTCCTAAAGTACCAACAATGTCCAAGAACTTTGTTTTCTTACTTGGGACTTTTTAAGGGACTTTACTGTCGCTCGAATCTTAAGCACAGCTGGATCAATCTTCGTAAGTCCTTCTTTTACAATAAGAGCCAAGATGAGCACAACAACGCACATGAAAGTATTTTCCATCATTCAACAAGATCTTCTTTGCAACAAGTCTACTCTTCATAATTCCAGCACAAGCTCCGTTATTTGCAGCATTATCCAAGGTGATGTTGGATACCTTGTCTTCAATTCCCCAATCTTCTATCATTGCAAATAACTTGGAAGAAAGGTGTTCACCTGTTTGAGGAAGTAGAAAGGGGAAAAGTTAACATGAAATTATATTTAAGATAATAAAGAAATAAAATTAAGGGATTTACCTGTATGAGGTGGTGGAAGGGGACAGAAATTCAGAAGCTTCTTTTGCAATATCCAATCTTGATCAACATAGTGCGCAGTTAAGCTTATATATCCAGTAGTTGTTACAGAAGTCCACATGTCTGATGTTAGACATATCCTACCTGTAAGGATAAGCCATACACATTAGCACATCATATTAATGAAACACATATATCCATAAATTCTTTAGGAAAAGGCAATTTTGAATCATACCTGGAGCAAGTTTCAATCTGTTGCGAATAACTTCTTTTTGTGCTTTATGTTTCTTTACCACGTCGGCTTTCCCAGTATTCCTTGATATTGGTTTAAAGTCATCATTCAAATAAGCACATATATCCCTAAATTCTTTCCACTCCACCAAAGCAAATGGAACATTTCTTGCAATGAGTAAAGCTGAAAACAAATCCCGTAATTTCATTTGATCAATCTTGCGTAGACGGGTAGACAACTGGCTATTCTGTGAAGCTGCTAACATCATCTGCCCTACATCCATAGACTGACGTTTAAGGCACTTATGCCTTTTCATGGCTGAGGTTCCACCTCTTTGGCTTTCATATTTATCCTACATTACAAGCCTTGCACACCCCCTTCGTTGTACCATCTTTATACTTAACAAGTTTAAAAAATCCCAAACTTCGGATCTAAGTCTATTTTTCTTTCCACGTGCAACTGGTGTAGGTGCACAACCAACAGTTGGATCCTCATTCACAGAATCTAGCATCTCAGCATCATCATCATCATCTTGACCGTCACCACTCATAACATCGTTGTAATGGTCTGGTTCTGGTAACTCTTGTTCTTGTACACTTGACATCCTGAAATGGATGGAGCCACAAAGAACAAGTCAAAGAGTCATTCGGAAACGTGAAAATTATATAAACAGAAATTGAATAATACATATACATGTACATCCAACAAAACTATTATAGCAATCGGCCAACTAAGATCCCATAACTAACAGCCTTGGTTCTAAGTTCACATGATCAGGAAGATAAACATCACCTAAACTCAGTTTTGGAAACAACCAATTGATCTTCATTATACGGGGGAAAAGATACAACCATCATGATACATTGACCTGACCAACCAAACTTGCAATATTGTTGTTTAATAATAATGTTATAAGAAACATAGTTCAACAAAAATGCATTAACTCTGAGATCTGCAATAATGATGTTCATGCACATGTTTCCAAGAGTTTTCATGATTTACATGGAAGCAAGCACATATCATAAGCATCACCAGTCACCATGTTCACATTCCAACCGTATGCTACACAATTACATTCTCCCTTGATACCAAAAAAATAACTAAGAAATTAACAAGAGAGTTTATCCGAGACGGCCGAATATAAACAGCAGTTACAGCACCTAAACTCGATGTGCTACAACTATGAGCTTTACCATCAACATCCAAACATGATAAAATGTACCGAAACAAATATCATATCCATTTTCCTAGATCCGAACATGATATTAATTGCCAAAAAAAACACAAAACCAAACAGAAATATGTGGATCTCTCTATCTTCTTAAAGAGTACATGAAATTAATAAGAAGATGAATAAACAGGAGGTACAAACAAACCAGTACTAGTGTAGTGTACTTGTAGATTGGTGCTACTTCTCCCGAGGCTGGAAAAAAGAGCAATGGTATTCTTCCCTGCAACCCAAACACACGATCAGATGGTGATTGTGTACAGAAAGAATGAAAATTACCATAAAAGATAAAGAAGTCAAATTTTATTTGATTTAAGTTTACAAAATGTACTTACAGATTTAGGGGACAACCACTTATCCAAACTGCTCAAACCAAAATTTAAAGATTTCACTAGAACTCCAATCTACAAAACAAAAAGGATGCAAGTACAGCAAAACAGCACTGGTTTAAATGTAGAAAAATGCTGGTAATATGAATGATACTTCGAAAAAGATAAACAAGATAAACAAAGAAAGACCTTTTGTATATGATTTCAATCACATCAAGCATGTTAAATCTCAACCAAAATTCAAACTAAACTCATTCAATTTGAAGCTCATACAATTAATATCTCAAATTCACAAGCAAACTCTAAACTGCTCATTCAATTCCAACCCATTACCCATAGTACCATTACTATCATTTCAATTTCACAAGCAAAACTGTTGAATACGAATACAACAAATAAATCATGGAAGTATGGAACTGAACAACATGAGTACATGACCAAATCAAACAGATCTTGTAATATAATCATCAGATTCATCACCAATTACAATCATACAATAAACTAAAACATGTGAAATTCAAAAAAATCTTAATCAAATCAAATTCAAAATCAAACAGAATAACAGATCTACTAAGAACAAGTCAAACTGAAGACTGAACTCAAATCGAATGAAAAAAAAACATCTTACATATTATTAATCGAACAGAAAATCAATTTACTCTTCACGAACCCAGAAAATCAATTCGTTGTTGTATTCCTCCGATCTTCACGAGCCCAGAAAATCAATCCGCTCTTGTATTTCTCTTCAAGACTTCAAGTCTTCAAACAATTTGTTATTCAAGCAGGCTAATCAAAAAATTTATATAAAGAAGAAAACAAATAAGAAAATCTGATTACCTGTCTTTGATCTTTAGATGAATCTAATAATTTTTCTGTCACTTCTGTGAATCTGTGAAGTTTACTCAGGAGAGTAGGAGACTCAGCAGCGCTGCAGCAGAGTCAGGGAAGAAGAAAAAAAGAGGAAGAAAGAAGAGGAAGGCGAGCTAGGGTTTTTTCCTTTTATATGAAGAGGAACGAACATGTTACATGACACGTAACAGATAACTGTGTCATTGTGTGACACGCAGCAGCCTAAGTGGCAGTGGGTGCGGACCGAGCCGGGTTACCCGCGGGTTGCACGGGACGGGACGGGTTAACCCGTTTCTTCACAAGCCACTGATTATACAACCCGCGCCCGTCTTGTGTAGTTACGATCCGGGATGGGCACGAGTTTTCACGGGACAGGACGGGCCAACCCGCGGGTTTTGGCTCGGATTGCCAGCTCTAATGAGAGAAGAGACCTGGACGATATATAGATTAAAGAAGACCAATAGTTCAGGAATTAGGATGACCAATATAGAAGACTGTATTTGGAGTTCTTGAGAAATACACAGGCATAACCTTAAAAGTAACGTCTACTTACCTTGTATACGGATATAATAATCAACATAAAATCAGTAACTCAAGTTAATCATGATTAGTAGGACCAAATCCCTTCGTGTCAAGTAAACTTACACGTTAAAGGGAGACAGCTGATCACATGCTGCTTCATTGTGACTTTGCTTTTAAGGTTTGGTCCAAATTCATGGAGGCTCACATGCTGCTTCATTGTGACTTTGCTTTTAAGGTTTGATCCAAATTTATGGAGGCTTTTAAAGTGAATTGGGTTGCTCCAAGTTCAGTTTGGAAGCAGTTTTAAGTCTTGGAAAATCAACAATATGACAGGTAGATGTAAGGAAGTTTGGTGGAAGGTGCATTATGTAGTGTTGGCATATTTAGAATGAGAGGAATTCAAGAATTTTTGGAGGTAGAGCTAAGGACGTAGAAGAACTTTGTCTTGTAATTAGGCAAACTATTGTTTTGTGGTTGTCTGAAACTTCAACTTTTGAAGGTTATCCTGTAACTCAGATCTTATTTAATTGGAATAAAGCTTTGCACATGTGATGTATGAGCAAGGCTAGTTCACAGGGTGTAAATATTGTACAGTTTTTTTTCTCTTTATATAACCTTCTTTTTCAAAAAACAACAACAATGTAGCAGTGTCTTACAAATAAAAAACCTCGTTTAATTGGGAGCTCCAAAAACAGTTACGGGCCCTGACCAATTTATACCTACACCAAAAAATATAGAGGGGTTCCAAAAGGTGGTGAAAACAGTTACGGGCCCCGACCTATTAACCCTAAACATAAGACCCCCAATTCATTTTCTAAAACCAAAATCAGAAAACTCCTCCCCCCCCCCCCCCCCCCCCCCCCCCCCCCCCGACTTCTCTCCATCTCCTCCAAATTGAAGATTAATCTCAAAATCAAGGTTGCAGTATCAAGTCGGGAGGAATTAGAAGAAGAAATGACGCCAATTAGAAAGAAAGTGAACTAAGACCCACATTTGTTTTGATTTATTCTTGAGTTTTGATTGTGAATTTGAGTTTTAGAACCGAATTTTTTCAGTTTCAGTGAATGAGTTGTTACTCTGTGTTTTCTTAAACCTTAACGATTCTTCATATGCATATATACTATATGAAAAATCGTTCAGCTATATGAAGTTTTAGATAACGACTCTAATTCTGCTACTACAAATTTTTACCCTAAATTTGGGTCGTTACTTCTATAATCGAATCTATTGACGATCCTAATTCTTCTGCGAACAGTCTCTCTGCCTTAATTATTGGAAGTGTCGTCAATAGATCAAATGAAGTCGTCATTGAATTTTTTTTGGTTTATATTAGATCCGTTACCTATATATAGTAACAGATGACGACCCTAGTTACAAAACAAAAATTCTCATTGTCCAAAATATTGAAAGGGTCGTCACATTATTTGTTAGAGTCGTCATAATTTTTATGAGAGTCGTTTTTGTTTTAAATAATAGGATGACGACCCTTTTTATGAAAGCATGAATACTTAATTTATTTTTTATTTTGTTGTGTATGTATCATTGTAGTTAAAAGAAAGACAAGAAACACATTCTCATTCCTCCTTCCAGACCACCACGACACACCAGATACTTAAGTGTCGGTCCATTCCTTCAATGCAATACTATGCAAGATGTATCCCTTTTACGATTCATTGAAATGATTCTATGAAATCAAAAATTATGATAATCCAGTGCAAGAGTCGTTACATTATATTACTACGGAGCCTAACGACCTTTAATAACATATGCAATGGCTAGGTAGGATCGTTATTTTATGTGACTACAAATATGACGACCCTAGGTGTTACATTTTACAGTGAGTTTTGGTTTTAGAGTCGTTCCTTTGTTAACAAAACAACATAACGACTCTAGGTGACCTAGCTAAAAAGGGTTGTCAATTTGTAGCACACTACCGTAACTATTTTTCATAACCTAGGAAAGTTGCAGGTTTTAGTCGTTATTGGTAGTGTCAATACACGGACGACTTCATAGAGTCGTTTGGGTATACATCTCCCGACTCTGATGACCCTTACACTGAGTTGTTCCATAGTGTGGATGATTCGACCACTTGGAGCAACAAACAGACAAATCAAAGGGTATAAGATGTTTACATGATCATTTGCACCAATATTCATGTCTTCCTCTATTAACATCTCTTAATTAAACATCCAATCCATAGGATTAGTTGAGACAATCTCACCATCAACACAATTATGTTTGTTATTTGAAGCTTCACCAACATCATTTCCTCAACTACAATCACTCATTTCTAATAACCATAACTTTTCCCATAAAAACTCCTCTTTTTCTTCTCAACACACAAAAACACTATTCCCCCCCCCCCAAAAAAAAATAAATAAATAAATAATTTAACTCTTAAATATGATTTTAACTTAAACAAACTAATTATCTTAACTTAACAACTTAATTAACACTAATCATTTAGGGATAGTTTGGACATTTAAAAAATATTGGGATAAGAGTTAACCACCGAATGTTATTTCATAACCCTTTTATCTTATAGTGTCAGGCCCCTAATTGTTTTTAGGGCCCCCAAATTAAACGAGGTTAAAAAAGGTGTGAATATGACTCCTCAAAAAATGACTTGGAGGAATTACCAATATGTACTATTATGGTAGTCTTAGTTAATAGAAGGTCCGCCTAGGGCTGCACAGGAACCGTCCCGTCCCATGGAACCGTACCGGAACCGCAGGAACCGTACCGGTACCGTCCCGGAACCGTGATCATACGGGACAGGTACAAGTACCAAAAACTGGTACCGTGCCTAGAGTAGGTACAAGTAACGGTTCTAGGCTATTCCCGTCCCGTCCCGTAGTACCGAGGATCTGTATCCGTTGATTTTAGGATTAAATCCTGGCCGTTGATATTAGGGGTTATACCCTTTTATTAGTCTCCATCGTATTCTCGGACATTCTCCTCGTTTCCTTCTCCTTCTTCCTTCTTCCCTCTCTCGTTTTTCAGTTTCCTCTCAGAGAAGAGAAGATGCCAAACTTTTAGTTTTGATTTCCTTTCCATCATCATCATCTGTATAAGACTTCAGTATCCATTTACGTAAATGGATCTGCTCTGAAGAACTGTTTTTCTTTTGTATCAACAAAGAGGTGAAGAATATGAAGATCGTTTAATCCTCTTTGTTCTTTGGTCTCTGTGTATTTTTTTTTTGGGTTTATGTACTCTGAAGAACAAGGTTCATGTTCTAATAGATTTCGTTTTGAATAATACTGCAGTTGGAAGTAGAGAACGGAGATTTGAGGTCATCTGTCAGTGATAATTCTTCAGTTGCTACTGAAAATCGAGGTAAGATCATCTTTAATCTCTAGTTTTATGTTTTGGGTTCAATTTTGGTTTTTATTTATTTTCGATTTTGATTTTGTATGGAACTAAGAAATCATGATAAGCTTCAGTTCTCTTCATCTTTCTATTTTTTTATTAAAATAAACTTATACCCAATCTCAAATTGTTTTCCAGATTAGCCTTTTCTCCCACTCTTTGTTCTTAAAAATGAATTCGGAGTTTCTGATCTAGTTTGGGACAGATTTATGATATTTTGAGGATTGTTGTTTTCTGTTCATAATGTTGTATTATTGGATAGTTTGTTACAAATTGAATTAGTTAACTGAGGTTATATGTGATTATGATGTTTATTGATAGGAAGTCTTTATGATAAATTATGTTTGGGTATGAATGAATTGAATTTTTTGTGAGAAACATATCTCAATTTCAGGCATTGCCATAAGTAAGTCCTTGTTATAATCTAAGGATGTGTAATTTCTTTTGAAATTGAAAGAATGATCTGCAACATGGTTATGTGAAATTGGTTTTGAAATCCAGATTAGCTTTCTGTAATTCCTTTGAATTTGTGGTGTTAACCAATAGTTTCTTTGAATAAGACGGTGAACACTTTAACTTATGTTTACCCTTATCTGCTCTAAGATGCAGGTGGCCCTGGCCCTGTTTTGTTTAACACTTTAACTTTTGTTTTTCATTTCAGATGGATGCAAATACAACTCAAAGTGAAGCTGCAACTGAAATTGGTTCCTCTATTCACCCTACATCTGTACCTGCACCTTCTGCTGATGCTCAGCAAGCTGCACAATCTGATCCAACCGAAGCTACAAATAATGCTGGTGATGTAGCCGCGAAGCCGAAATCCAGTTCAAAAGTTTGGAATGAGTTTATAAAATTAAATGGGGAATGGACAGAATGTAAGCATTGTAAGTAGAAATTGAAAGCCGGTAGTCAAAAGAATGGTACGTCTGGATTATGGAAACATTTGAAGCATTGCACCAAGAATCCTAATAAGAAGCAGGTGAAAGGACAGCAATTATTGGTGGTTGAACCCCAAAAGCCAGGTGAGGATAGTAAATTAACTGCATCTAATTTCAGTCAAGAAGCGTGCAGAAGGGCTCTTGTTGTGTTTATCATTGTTGATGAGAAGCCATTCAGAATTGTTGAAGGCGAAGGGTTTAGGGCCTATTCGCAAATGTTGGAGCCTAGATTCAAAATTCCGAGTCGTATGACCATTTATAGGGATCTGTTACAACTCTATGTAGATGAGAAAATTACTTTGAGACGTTACTTTGCAGCTTCCAAAATGAGGGTGTCCTTGACAACTGACACATGGACTTCACCTAACAATTATAACTACATCTGTGTTACTGTTCACTTTATTGATCAAAATTGGAAGTTACAAAAGAGAATCATAATGTTTTGTCAAATTGAAGGTCACACAGGCAGTGCTATTGGTCAAATGTTAGAAAGATGTTTATTGGATTGGGGTCTTGAGGATGTGTTTGGGGTTACTCTAAACAACGCCAGGGCTAATACGAAGGCAATTGAATATTTGAAGCAAAGTGTGATTGGTTGGACATCAACTCCAATTAGAGCCGAATATTTGCACGTAAGTTAGTTTTTCTGATTTGTTCATTTCTAAATTCTAATATTTGCATGTGTATCTGTAATTTATCAATTTCAGTGTATGTGAACATTTCATTTCAGTGTATATGTACATTTACTAAGCCTAATATTTGCATGTGTAATCTAATATTTGCATGTGTATTTGTTCTTACCAGGTCAGATGTGCAGCTCATGTTCTTTCCATTGTGACAAAAGATGCAGTAAGACTCTACAATAAATCAATATGTAGGATCAGGTCAGTTATCAAATATGTAACTAGATCTCCTGCTAGGTTGAATAAGTTTAAATATTGTTGTGGTTTAGAAAAGATTGAATATAAGCAAGGTTTGATCCTGGATGTGAAAACTCGATGGAATAGCACCTATTTAATGTTAGAAGCTGCTGAAAAGTATGAAAAAGTTTTCAAAAGGTTAGAAAAGCATGATAGGGATTTTAGACAGAAGTACATATTTGAAGAATCTAGGAAAGATGCTTTACCTGATACTGATAATTATGACATGGAAATTGATAATGCTTTTGAGGATCACTCTAGTTCTGAATCTGAGGGGGAAGTTGATGAGGATTCTAATAGAAAAGGGAAGAAAAAGACGAACAATAAGAAGAAAAAGCCTCGTCAACATGCACCATATGAAGAGGATTGGAAATATGCCAGAGGTCTTCTGAAATGCTTGAAGATATTTTTCGATGCTACTGTAAGATTTTCTGCCTCCACACAAGTTACAACTCCTGGTTTCTTATGGGAAGTAGTACTCATCCATGAACAGTTAGTTGAGTTTAGAGATAATGCAACTAATGATCCATTTATTGCTCGTATGGCTGATATTATGTTTAGGAAGTACAATTTTTATTGGGGTGCTTATGAATAGATGAATTCTGCCTTATTTTTTGCTCAATTGTTGGATCCAAGAGAGAAGGAAAAGGGTTTAGAATTTGCTCTTCAGTGTTTATATGAACAAGACCTTGTTAGGGTTAATACAGTTATGAGGCAAGTAAAGAGGGACTTTAAGATTCTCTTTGAAGAATACAAGTCTTTTCATTCAGTTAACGAGGAGGTGGCAAGTTCATCTAGTGGTGTTGTAGTTGACAACTCAGTTAGTGCTCAAAATGTTGATCGATTTTCTACACTTCAGTCGAGAAAGAAAAGGCACAAAAAAAACCAATCGACTGCTGAGGCAACAGTAGCAGGTATAAGATAATTTCATGTATGGCAAAGGATATATTAGCCATGCCAGCGTCTTCGGTTGCCTCTGAATCCGCTTTTAGCACCGGAAAGCGTGTGCTTAGTCCATGGAGAAGTTCTTTGTCTACAAGAACAGTTGAGGCTTTGCTCTGTTGTCAAAGCTGGTTAAGCAAACCCATTGATCTTGATCTTTTAGCTGATTATGTACCAGATGATAACTCTAAGGATGAGGAAGGTAATATAAACTTTTCTTTGTTTGATTATGATTTATTTGAATCAGTGGTTCACTGATATATATATATATATATATATAAATTGTTGTTTGCAGAGATCTTGGGTGTGGTTCAACTGTCAGAGGTCTTGGATGCTTGATGTTTGGAGTTGCAGGTCTTGGATGCTTGGTGTTTGGAGTCGCAGCAAACTTATAGAAGGGGTCAATTACCAAAGCCGAAATATTGTTTTTTGCTTTGCTTTTTGTTTTTTCTATTTGAAGTTTTAAACAACGTTGTTGAATTTAGAAGTTGAAAGATTTTTGTTAATGTATGAATTCAGGTTTTAAGACTCTTAAAAGTTAAAGTTTTTAAGCTTAGAACTTTCAAGTATTTTTTCTTTTTTTTTCTTACATAAGTAGATATGCTACGGGTAAAGAACCGGACCCGTCCCGTCCCGAGATAAACAGGTACAGGTCCCGTCCCGTACTACACAGGTACAAAGTACAGGTACCGGCCATAAGGAGGTACAGGTACTGAGTTAGAAAAAAACCCGTACCGTCCCGTCCCCTGTGCAGCCCTAGGTCCACCCACTAAAGCCAGTAACCAGAGGTCCATAACAAAAAGAAAAAGAGATAATTGGACCAAAAATTTTATCCCCTGGTCCGGTACACGTGCGGGATGTCATAATCCACTTTTGAAAATACCCAAACTACCCATTCCCTGATAGTACATATATATATTTCTTTAATAAAAAAATCACCATTTTTTACAAATCTGAGTTCCGCTCTCCTCCTCTCTTTCTATTTCTGCTCAAATTTTGTTGCTGCTTTTGGATTACGAGCTAGAGTTTTTTTGAAGATCTCTTTGAAGATTTAAAGGTATGTTATGTAATATCTCTTTCTACTGCTGTTTTTTTTTTCAACTGAATCTTTGAAGATCAGATCGTTTTGATTACTTTTTCACTTTATTGTTTCGTTTTTTGTTCGTTTTTTGCGTTTATTTTTGTTTCGGTTTGTTTTTTATGAATCTTGATCGTAATTATTCAATTTTTTGGTTAGATTATGATGTTTTTAACATATTTGAACTTTCAATTTGATTATCTTGTTGTTTTCGCTTCTTTATTTTATCAAAATCCTGCTTGTTTGTTGTTTCAGGGGTATTATTCAACAGTACATATGTTGCATACTGATACAAATTGCTTTTGATTCTGTTTTGTTCTTAGTTGTATCACTTGTTGTTGTTTGATTCATAAGTACATATCTTCGATACTGAAATAAGACTCTATCGATTATGTTATTTTGATAGCTTCTTTACATACAGTTATTTTTTAGTTCATGAATCAGCAGTACATATGTGGCATACTGATACAAATTACTTTTTTTTGGTTGATCTATTAGTACGTATGTGTAGTACTGAAATATGTGCTTTAATTCGGCTATATTCATGGATTCATCACTTTTTCTTTACATGCAGTTGATTTTTTAATTCATGAATACGCAGTACGTATATGGCGTACTGATAGAAATTTCTTTTGATTTTGTTTTATTCAAAGTTTTGCCACTGTTTTTCGGTTCGATCCATGAGTACGTATGTGTAATACCGAAACATGTTCTTTGATTCGGTTATATTCATGGATTCATCATTTCTTCTTTACATGCGGTTGATTTTTTAGTTCATGAATGCGCAATACGTATATGGTGTATTGATAGAAACCTCTTCTGATTTTGTTTTATTCATAGTTTTGCCATTGTTTTTGGGTTCGATCTATGAGTACGTATGTGTAATACTGAAATATGTGCTTTGATAGTGTTATATTCATGAATTCTTATTTACATGCAGTTGATTTTTAGTTCATGAATACGCCGTACATATATGGTGTATTGATAGAAACTTCTTTTGATTATGTTTTATTCAGATTTTTGCCACTTTTTTATTTGTTTGATCCATGAGTACGTATGTGAAATACTGAAATATGTGCTAATTTTGTATAGCTTTTTCTGTGTTTACAGTGCGCATATAAAGGTTTTCCTTTATTTTTCCTATGATTTAATATTGTATTAAAGAAATATTTGAGATTAATTGGTATGATCCTACAATATATGTGATGTAAAACATTTTCTAATTCATTTATCATTGATTATAACAAACATGTACTTTTCCTGTAAGCAGTGCAGTAGATACATACTCGAATTCGTAAGCAGCATATATATACTCGAATTTGTAAGCAGTTTAGCGGATACGTGTTCTATTGGTAAACAGTGCGACAAATATGTACTCAGATTTGTAAGTAGTGTAGCATATATGTACTCGAATTTACAAGCAGTGTAGTAGATATGTACTCGAATTTATAATCAGTATAACAGATATGTACTCGATATAATGAAAGTGTAAACACA
Organism: Papaver somniferum; assembly: GCF_003573695.1. Classification (NCBI taxonomy): domain Eukaryota; kingdom Viridiplantae; phylum Streptophyta; class Magnoliopsida; order Ranunculales; family Papaveraceae; genus Papaver; species Papaver somniferum. The sequence goes on along the minus strand of NW_020620714.1, from coordinate 6,446,848 downwards.
TACGTTTGGTAACAATGGGTATTATGGTCATTTCCATGTTTTAATTAATTCTTGACCTTTAAAAAAAAATCAGGTTGGACCCTACTATAACTAACTTTGTGGGCTTAAGACCAAATAGCAAAGTTTCCAAATGACTTTGACCCTTGCATTAGAAATGCCCAAAAAATTCTTTTTTTTTGGTAAAAACTGTTTTTTGGGGACCATGGTTTTTTTTTTTTGGGGGGGGGACCATGGTCTTATTGGTCCACCTACCTTACAATGATAAGGGATGTCCTAACAATAATCCTACTTAGCAAGTTTACTAATTTTCCCTTAACCTAATTAACATTAACCCTAATACTAACCCTAACCGTGATATATTAACCCTAGTGCAAAAAAAAAAAAAGTCTCGCACCCTAGATAACTCGTCTTCTTCTTCCTCTCTTCTTCTTCATTTCAAACTCGTCTTCATCATCGATTCATAAAATTTTCTCGACAAACCCATTCTTTGAAATGGAAATTTTGTTTTTCATCGATTCAATTGAATAGAAATCATCAAAATAGGCTTGAAATGGTAGTTACAGTGTCGAGTTCGGTTAGAACGTGTTTTCTATTTGCCCTAGGTTCCTAACCGAACTCACTGAACTGTAGAACACGAAGAACAATTCGGTTCTATGTGATTCAGACTTTGTTACGGAACTGTAGAGTTTGGTTGTTTCGCAAAGAAATTGTAAAATTTCCATGTAAAACGAACTGTAGGGTTAAAGAAAATAGAAAGAAATTTTGAGGATGTAACCGAACCTTACCACTTTTCCCATTGGTTTTATTAGTCTAATAACCGAACTCTGAACTATGAGTTCGGTTCGATCGCAAACATTTTAAAACCTCCATGTAACCGAACTGTAGGGTTAAAAACATAGAAATAATTTTTTTATGTTGCCGAACCTTAATGTTATTCCCATTATTTTGAGTACTATAAGCACCGAACTATGGCCACTGAGTTCGGTTCGATCGCAAACATTTTAATACCTCAATGTAACCGAACTGTAGGGTTAATGATATTAGTTTTTTTGTGGGTTGTAGTAATGAGGTTCAAACTCTCGGACTTGTGAAGGATAATTTTTTTAAACTTAATAAAAAAGATAAATATATACAATAAGAATATTAACACTGGTGCGAGAAACTGGGACTAAAGATTCGGCCATTTTTCATTTTCAAGTGGTTCAAAATTTAATTTTAGGCAATTATAATTCAAAACAAAACAAATATTAACTCTATTCTTTGCCAAAGTAGATTCTATAAGATATTACTTGTATTTTATGAGCATGGCGCATCAAGAATCCCTAAGACTAAGCATGCTCCATCAAATAAAATCACAAATAATTAATTAAAATCTTAATTCAATTAAAATTGGTGCAAAAAGTAAATAAAGAATTAATTTAAATTACCACATGGATGAAACACGGCCTCGTCCGTCGTCCCAGTGCTTGGGGTTTAACTCGTCATATTAATCATGTTCTCAAAATACATAATTGATGCTCAAAATTTGATTAAAAGAGTGAAAAAGCATAAAACAGTGAATCTACGACCCACAAAAGGCGTCCAGAAATCAACGATAGAAGTGTACTGCTGTAAAACAACGATACTTAGATGCTGCTGTTGACAATGTTGAAGAACGACGGTCCTGGGACATCTGTTCTTCGTCTTCTCCTTCTTCTTCAACAGCAGCAGGAAACTTTCCTGCAGTTCTTCTCTTCGCCTCTGCAACCTCCCTGCGGTCTCCCAATCGACCCCAAACTCTTGACACCCATTCTCTGTGATACAAGAAATCTATTTATACTCCTCAGCCTCATTTAATCACGCCATAACTCAAGATAATTCTCTCTTTACTCGGGTTAAAGAGAAAATATTTTTTGAATATTTTGTTCCTTTAATTAGCTCTCCACGCGCTGAAATGATGTATAGACACTCCAAACATGATCTTACACGCTGTAGAATTGATTCAACACTCTCCAAACACATGAGTACACGTCTAAATTTGATGTGATCGTGTGATATTCATTTCTTGAACGTGCTTCCTGATTTCTTGATTGCGATGATTCCAGCCAATTATGATCGATCCTAACACCCAAAATGTCTTCCTCTATCCATATCACAAATACCCATTGAAAATCAGAGGTTTAATCGAACTCTAACCCCTCCAAAAACTGATCGACCCAACTGCCAGTGAGAAGAAATATTTTCCCGCCTTTTTCCAAAATTTGAATTATGAGAAGAAAAGTGTCCTCCCCCTAATCCTGTACGGGTGTCCCTTTAGCAATCGGGGTGGAAATAGTAATTTTGGGGTGGAAATAGTATTTTTTCTGGGTTCCTCCGGTGCATTTCTGGGATGCTTCCGGTGCATTTCTGAGGTGCCTCCGGTACATTATCCTGGGGTGTAAAACACTACTTTTCGAGCTCATTTCGCCGCAAAGGCTTATTTCTCTAAAAACATCTACAAAAACACAAAATAACACAATAAGTACTTAATCGAGTCTAACAATGCAGAATATTGAGAACAAAATAGACACAAAAATGTGTCTATCAGTTAAAAACATAGAATTTTTTTTTTTATGTAACCGAACCTTACTGTTATTCCCATTATTTTGAGTACTGTAAGCACCGAACTATGACCACTGAGTTCGGCTCGATCACAAACATTTTAAAACCTCAATGTAACCGAACTGTAGGGTTAAAAACATAGAAATCATTTTTTTTATGTAACCGAACCTTACTGTTATTCCCATTATTTTGAGTACTATAAGCACCGAACTATGACCACTGAGTTCGGTTCGATCACAAACATTTTAAAACCTCAATATAACCGAACTGTAGGGTTAAAAACATAGAAATCATTTTTTTATGCAACCGAACCTTACTGTTATTCCCATTATTTTGTGTACTCTAAGCACCGAACTATGACCACTGAGTTCGGTTTGTTCGCAAACTTTTTAAAACCTCCACATTACCGAACTGAAGTGTTGAAGAAAAATGAAAACATGCTAAAACATCCAGGAGAATGTTCGGTTACCAATCGGATAGTGAAAACATGAAAACCTGCTAAAACATGCTAAACCTCCAAATTCTAACTCATTAGCATAGTGATGAGATGTATCTTCGAACAAGATACCAATCAGATAAGGTTGATCATGCATTGGTATAGGTGGGGACTCCATCTACAAGAAATAAAAAATAAGTTCGGTTACATGAAAATTTTATCGGGGAAACCGAACTACACGTTCGGTTTGTTAAGTAATTTGGCAAGTAACCGAACAAACAAAAGAAAGAGAGTTCGGTAACATGTAAATTTTATCGCAACAACCGAACTAGACACTGGAACTTCAGAAATTTTTAAACTTGTTAGGTTCGGTTGGATCGCAGAAGCATGCAGTTTGCGATCCAACCGAACCTTATACACTTATATCAAATTAATTTGTACGTAAAGTTCGGTTAGTTGCGAACCAACCGAACATAACGCTGCATGCCAGAACTTCCATTGATATAGAGTTCGGTAACCCGCGTGTTTGGATCAACTAACCGAACTACATCTTCAAACTAGTTTGGTTACTTGTTCATCTCACAAGGAAACCGAACAACACCTTCATATGAGTTCGGTTATTTGTTCATCCTCACAAGGAAACCGAACTACACCTACAGATGAGTTCGGTTACTTGTTTTTCATATATACTAACCGAACTGTTCTAAATCCAGTTCCAAATCATTCATTTTTGGGGAACTTTTACCAATTTAACATACATTATCTACGTTTGCATCATACCTGTTCACCCAAATACCCATCCTCCGGTTGTGGTTGATAAAATCCATCATTTTGATCTTGAGTTTCATCTTGAATAATACAATCACCATCTAAGAAATAAGCCAAATCGGGATCATTTTGAAGATTGACAAATATATTATGAGATGATGGAGATGAAGAATCAGATTCATCACTTGAATACTCAAATGGGGTGAATTGGAAATATTTTTTATTTTCCATGTTTTTCTCCTTCATCTTCTCTAACTCTAATCTCACAAAAATTCTACTCATAATAATTTACTCATCTAATAAAAAACCATCTTTTAATTTAGTCTCACTAATTATTTTTAATTAAATCATTTCACTAATCATAACCTTAAATTAATTATGAGGATAATTTAGGTATTAATATAAATATCAGATATGGGGTGACCTAGAATTAGTTCCAATGTCTTTACCCAAAATAAAACCATGGTACCAAAAAAAAAAAACCATGGTTCGCTAAGTAAAGGGTAACAAGGAACACAGACAAACCCCACAGGGCCACCGCATGCGTTACATTTCCCAATTCCTTTCTCTCTTTCTTCGAGTCTTTCCTCTTTGTTCATATCGAAATCTTAAACCCTAGCCCCAATTTATCTTCCACTATCTCCTTCTCTGTTTCCATCACTGTAATCAATGTCCATGGATTTCAGATTCCGACCTGATAATCGAAATGCTCCGTCTCCTCCGTATTTCTTTCCTCCCAATTCCCATAACAATAATTATTTCACAGAACAAGCAACGCGAGGTATGATTCCCCAAATGAAATCATTTTTGCCTATTTTGTTTGTTTTTCAGCTAGTTATTTCAACAATGGAATCATAAGAAGAGATTTCTTTAGTGATTCAGATCCTGTTAGAGAAGAAGCAATTCAAAGGGAAATTGAAAAAAGAAGAATCCGTGAAGAGATAATTGCAGCTTAACTTATCCGTAGTCGTGAATTAGAAGCTGAAGTTAGAAGAGAGATGGCTATGGAGACACAATTAGGGTTTCCATTAATTTCTAATTCTTGGGATAATAATCTTAATAATCAAGTCGTCGATACTTCTTCTTCTAGGATACAGGATAGAGTTTCAATCTCATTACAACCTGAAGTTGGAAGCTCTGGCAGGTTGCCGTTTCAGCGACATCCTGATGCGATTAAAATCACTGAGGTTGGTAAGAAGAATTATTGATTGAATTTTTTTTCCCCTTTCATTGTTCTGATTTTGATTTCATTAACTCTGATTTGTGTTGAAATGATTAGGATGAGTAATAGGGATTTTCCTAATTTGGGGATTGTAGAAAGCTAGAGCTAATCAGAAAAGCTAAAAAAACAGATTGTATAAAGCTACACTGTTTTTACCTGAAGTAGTAAAAATTCAAACCAAAATTTTATGAAATTTGATTTAAAATTTTTCCAGATTGGGTAATGTAGTCAAGTAAGAAAGTCTGATGGTTTGTAGAGTGTTTTTTTCTTTTTTTTTTTCCTTTCCGTTTTTGTTTTGTTCTAACTATGCATCTCTTTTCAAGTTCAAACTCTATGTTTTCATTTTGAAAATACATCTTTGCCTGAAAGAAATGTCATGTTTCGAATGTCTAACCAAGCATTCTATAAGACGTTTGAATCATTTTCGTCACTGCATTTTTCAGTTTCTCTTCTCAGTTAGTATGTTAGATTAGCGTGAGTCTCATCTCATCCCCTTGCATATTGGACACCTACAATTACATGGTATTCAGCTGATGGTTTGAATACCATGTAAGTGCAGAGGGAGAGGGCTACAAAATATGGAAGAAGTTGAATCTCAGATAGACTGTTTTGCTTAGACGAAATTCATCTTTGCTTCTTAATTCTGTCACGATATGGTGGGGTTTTTGTTCCTTTTCTATTAAACCGTTAACATTTTGCCTAGTCTAGAAAGTCATACCAGGCTGCAAAGGTGTAGGTGCGATGAAGCCTCATCTGGTTGGTGAGGTTTTGTTTGTTTTGTTTATTAAACCATTAACATTTGATTTCGCCTAGACTGGTATGACTTTCCAGACTAGGCGAAATGTTAAGGGTATTATAGACAAAAGGAATAAAACCCAACTTACCAGAATAGGCTTCGTTGAAATTACACCCTTGCAGTCCTCATTCATTTTGTTTTCTCTATAGAGGTTACTCTAGGAGTAGTGCTCACAAAGGAGAATACAAACTGTAGGTAGGGTACTGCTATTTTAAACATTTTTGCTAGACAAATTAGGGATATGATCAACATCATGCCCCTTTGGGTTTGCAGTGTCATAAATTCATGTTTGCCAGCTGCATGTAAGGGGTGACATTTTGTTTATTAGAACCCAAAATTGTTGCGAATTTGTACAAGTAGAACTGTTAGTTGTGGTTTTCATCCGTGATGGGTAGTTGATGACCAAGAACTACACTTAAGCTTTCCACTGATAAATCTTAGGTACAATTTTCTTTATTTCGTCGAATTAGATGGTGTGGGTTTGTTCATAAGAGTTATGCTAAATGCACCTGCAGCTGCCTTCTGCAATGCCTTAGTGGATCTAACCATCCTGTTCAATTAACTGTGTAACAAAGAACAATAAGTGTTCAATCTTATCTTAATATCTCTTAAGAAATGTGTTTTCTTTTTGTTTGTCCATAGCTTTACCAGATATAATTTTGATTTCTTTATCCCTGATTATGTACTTGCAATGGCTAATAAGCAAGGCCATTGATCTTGCTAATAAATACAACATTATGATATGCTTCGTGGTGATCAATTGACTAGGAAGCGTTCAGTGTTGTTGTTAAATTTTAAGCATACTCATCTCAGAATCATGTTGCTGGAAACCTACAATTCGGGTGTTCTTTTTTCTCTTGGTTTGTCCATTAAGTACGGTTTCAGTCACAAAGTGCATACTAATTCCAGAAGAGAAACTTTCTTTTTGCTATTTAGGCTGAAAGTACTCAAATGTGACTGCACCTAAAAGTAAGGCCAGGTAATTATGATGTTTTAGTTACAGAAAATGGTGTTGTTGACAGAAAAAATTGAAATGACTATTACCATTCATCAGATAACAGTTATTCCATGTAGAATCCCTGATAAGGCTGTCCATGACTGTTCCATTGCAGCTTAAGCCGGCAATCCCCAGCATTACTGGGATCAAGAGAAAAATAACCGCTATTGGAGTTAATGGGTTTGCTTTATGTAGTTCGAAGAAGAAACCTCAAAAGGAATGGAGCTGTGCTCTCTGTAAGGTAAGTGCCACCAGTGAGAAGGGTCTGGACTCCCACCTACAAGGTAGAAAGCACAAGGCCAGAGAACTAGGACTGATGAGGTTTGGAGATTGAAGGCTCTGGTGTGTCGAAGCACAGTGATGAGCTAGACCTTGCAAATGCCAGTAGCAGTTCAGCATTAGGTGACGAGGGAATAAAGATTCCAGCGGAGAAGATGAATGAGGAAGAGGAAGACGATGAGGCCGAACTGAATATGAAGGGAGTAGAGAACAAGGATATTGAGAGCTCCATTACATTTGCAGAGAAGCCAAAGATCGATAGTAGGTGTAATCCAATTGGTGGGGAAGTGCATATTGAGGGCTCCATTACATTGGCGGAGAAGCCAGAGGGGTCAAAGATTAATAGCAGGTGTAATCCAGTTGGTGGGAAAATGCCAGAGATAGCTATGAAGTCTGAAAACAATGGGGAAGCGATATTGCAGAAAAATCAGAAACCTGAAGATGTAAAGAAATTTTTTGAATTCTGGTGCGAACGTTGTCAAATAGGGTGCCGGAGTGCAATTAATATGGCTGTCCATGAAAAGGGAAAAAACACATGGCTAGATTTGGACATTGAAGGAAGATAATGAGGAGGTTACGAAAAATATGAAGGCAGTGGTAAAGCAAAAGACAGAAGGTTTCAAGAAACAATTCAAATATTGGTGTGTAATGCCAGGTAGGCTGTAGAACTGAGAAAATGTTAGTCAGTCATGAGAAGGGCAGAAAACACATGGCTCGATTGCGGGTTGCAGAGCAAGATGTTCACGCTGTTCAAGCCTCTGCGGCAGAAGCAGAAGCAGTTGATGTTGTAAATGAGCAGGCTACAGAAAATGTTTATGAGAAAGAGGACCTCCAGCCTCGACCACAACCATTGCCGCGATTACTGATGCTACCGTTGAAATGTCAAATGTGATAATGATGAACGATATTGATGGGGAAGTTGATGAAAAAAGAGAGCCTTTGAAGACCACCCCAACCGTCACAGCCATTACTGCCGCTACTAGTGAAATACCAGACGACGAAGTAATGGTAAACGTTGGTGGGGAAGTAAATGAACAAGAGGCTTTAGCCGACGCCTCAACCATGACACCTGTTACTGGTGCTACTGGAGAAACGTCAAATGAGGAAGTGAAGGAAATTGTTGATGGAGATGTAAAGGAACAAGAGATTTTTGTTGACATCAAAACCATACCCTTCATTGCTGATGCTACATATGAAATGTCAAATGAGGAATTCATGGAAAATGTCGGAGGGAAAGGTAATAACCAGGAGGCTTTAACCGCCTGTACCACCACCATTACTGATGCTACTTTAGAAGTGGCAAATGATGAAGGGATGGACTTTCTTCTTCTGGAAGTAAATGGAGAAAGGGAAAATTTTGAATTGAATGCAAGCGCAAAAGACGTGGCAGAAGCGGAGGGAAAGTGAGTAGTTTGCTTTTCAACTGTGAATACATTTTGTTCTTAGTGTGAATACATTTTGTTCTGGGTAGGTGGAGTCCTGGAAAAGATAATAAATTGAGGGAATCCTATAAAGATACTGTTTCAAGTGATGAAAATTTTCTAATCCTATAGTATTTCTAATTCACTTAAACCTGTGAGGTGTTCAAGTTTACTAGAAAGAGAGTTGCCCTGGAGCCCTCCAGATAAATGTAAGCTACGAAGGGAAATGAGGTGTTGGATATCCGCTGCTTCTGCTGTTAGTAATGTTGGTAATGAGGAAGAGGAACAGGAAGAGACTGCAGGTAAATCGTTAGCAACGGTATTGTGACAAAAGGCTCCAGCTCTAGTTCGTCGATCAACATTGGGAAGGTATTTGAGGAGGTATTGAAGATGTTTTAATGGAGTCCATCCTTGGGCTTTGAAGACAAGTTAGTCTTCCTAAACCTCTTGGTCCAAAGATTCCTAGAAGTACAAGATGTTTCAAATTTTATTTGAACCGTTTTTTGGGACCATGGTTCTACTTTGTGTAAAGATATTGGAAGTAATTCTAGGTCACCTTATATCTAGTTATTTAGTTAATACCTAATCTACCCTCCTAATTAATGTAGGTAATGATTAGTAAAATAATCTAGTTAAAAACAATTAGTGAGATTAATTTGACCCTACAGTTCACTACTTTGACTAATTAGTGAGATTAATTAGTGAGATTTAGTAAAAAATAATTAATTTCAAGTGATGAAAATTATTACTGTAGATTCATCATTTGAGTATTTAAGTGATGAATCTGATTCTTCATCACCATCCTCTCGTAGTATATTTGTTAACCTTAGATAATGTATGTTTAATTGGTAAAAAATCCCCAAAAATGTAAGATTTTGAACTGGATTTTGAACAGTTCGGCTAGTTTATATGAAGAACAAGTAACCGAACTCATCTGAAGGTGTAGTTCGGTTTCCTTGTGAGGATGAACAAGTAACCGAACTCATCTCAAGGTGCTGTTCGGTTTCCTTGATCCAAACACGCAGGTTACCGAACTCCATACCAATGGAGTTTTGGCATGCAGCGTCATGTTCGGTTGGTTCGCAACTAACCGAACTACATACAAATTAATTTGATATAAGTGTAAAAGGTTCGGTTAGATCGTAAACTGCATGCTTCTGCGATCCAACCGAACTCAGATTAGTATGTTCGGTTGTTTCTTAAACTTGAACAAAATATATTAGGAATAACTCACAGTAAGGTTCGGTTAGTTTATATGAAATTCTTTCTATGTTTTTAACCTACAGTTCGGTTACATTGAGGTTTAAAAATGTTTGCGATCTAACCGAACTCAGTGGTCATAGTTCGGTGCTTACAATACTCAAAATAATGGGAATAACAGTAAGATTCGGTTGCATAAAAAAAATTCTTTCTATGTTTTTAACCATACAGTTCGATTACATTGAGGTTTAATAATGTTTGCGATCTAACCGAACTCAGTGGTCATAGTTCGATGCTTACAGTACTCAAAATAATGGGAATAACAGTAAGGTTCAGTTAAATAAAAAAATGATTCATATGTTTTTAACCCTACAGTTCAGTTACATTGAGGTTTGAAAATGTTTGCGATCGAACCGAACTCATATGTCAGAGTGTGGTTCTTACAGTACTCAAAATAATGTGAAAAACAGTAAGGTTCGGTTACATAAAAAAATGATTTCTATGTTTTTAGCCCTACAGTTCGGTTATATTGAGGTTTAAAAATGTTTGCGATCTAACCGAACTCATATGTCAGAGTACGGTTCTTACAGTACACAAAATAATGTGAAAAACAGTAAGGTTCGGTTACATAAAAAAATTCTTTCTATGTTTTTAACCCTATAGTTCGGTTACATTGAGGTTTAAAAATGTTTGCGATCGAACCGAACTTAACCTTTAAAAAATCAGAAGTTCAAGGCTTGAGTTCGGTTCCTGGTAAATGTCTGCCGGTAACCGAACAATGTCATGTTTTTTGGAACACCAGAGTTCGGTTACAAGACATTTTTCTGCAGATAACCGAACTACGTAGTTCGGTTACATGCAATTTTTAACAGTTAACCGAACCTTCTCCTAGATGTTTTAGTATGTTTTGATTTTAGTTCAACAGTTCAGTTCGGTTATAATGGACATTTGAAGTGTAACTTAACTATGAGTTCGGTTACATTCCAAAATTGCTATCAAACCGAATTACTAGTCAGGAATTCAAAAAAACTAAATATTGCAAACTTTTAATGTAACCATGACTATAACAACAACAACATAAGAGAACCATAACATAACGCTTCCAAACATAAGAACATAAGGAAACTAAATCAGCCGTTAAAAAATCAACATAAGTATTTTTCATCATAATAAGTTGATAACTAACTAATTGTTTTAACACAAGTCATCCCAAATAAAATAGTGTTCAAAACATAAGAAACCAAAGAACTCCAATCACTCATTTACCACGACCCCTACGAGAAACTTTTGCCTTCTTGCATCTTGGAGCTCTAGCAATCCCCTCGCCACTACAAGTATTCTCTCCACTACTTTGTTGTTCAACCATATGACTTGTACCTTCACCTTCTTTGCGAGTCCTCTTCGCCGGCATTGGATCATCAGTGGGTGGTGCAAAAACATGACTCAGCTCACCGTAGAGGTCTTGCAGTTCATTAGTTTTCATCGAGTCTCCACGCTTGATCTTTTCCATAAGTTTCTTCAACATTTGAGCACTAGCCTTTTTATATTTAGAGAACAAAAGCATAAATAAACGACCATTATTTCTATTTTCAATCAAAAGCATAAATAATTGACTAGAAATAAAATACGAGAGAAATATCATACCGCCGCATTCCACAACATCAAAGCCTCATCACCACATTTAGGAGTTGTCTTCAAAATTCTCTGAGCCTCTTTCTCAATCATCTTCGTTTTCCCCTTATCTGCACGAGCTTGTTGAACATGGTTTATTACCAAAGGATGAGACCAGTTTTGATACCATTCAATGTAACCCTGTTCACAAGAATTTGGATGACCAGTGATATCCGGTAAATCTTCATTAGGAACCATATACTGCATCATGTTTTTCCAATGGTCCACAGATGGAGTTGGGTCGTATTTGGGAACAAAATTCTTTTCGGTGTTATTGGTTCCCCGCTTCGTCACCTTGAAGTTGAATTTGTCCTCATCTGGGATATTTTGAATGCAATAAACTTGTCTCAATACTCTCCGAGGATTATACATTGTACAACCTCCAGGATGAAACAACGGTCCGTTGTAAGCTGCGACAAGAGAGAAATCAATAAACTCAACATCACTATCTTCTTGATTTTCATTATAAAAGTATGGATGGAAAACCACGTCTTCAAGCGTCAAATCATCTAAAATCTCCCTCAACCTCAACACCTTCTTTTCCTTCTTCTTGTCATGTGAGTTCAAAAATTCATATTTACCAGCTGTAGGCTTCCCATAAGGCCAAGGATCGTGAGAATGAGACAATTTCAGTGAAGGGAAGTGGTCGTACACCCAAACCTATGAGTAAAACCAAGAAAAGATACAATTATGATTAGTAACAACACACATTAATTCAATTATGGAAAACAAAGAAAAACTTAACGGCGTACCTGAACAAGGGTGTATAACCCTCCAAAGTAGAGACTCTTTAACCTCGAAGCTTTTCTAATCTCCGCTTGAACAAGTGAAAGAACCGCAATGCCCCAATAGTAGTTGTTCACCTCACCAAGTGGGTCCAATAGCTGAAGGTAATGGGCGCTTACCACGGCATCTGAAGTGTCAGGGAAGAGAATGGTTCCCATTTGGTACACAAATAAGAAGTCACATGGTGTGTAAGCTTCTCCTCCGTCATCACCAACTTTCCTCCAAGAACTTTAGATCTAGTCCCTGAGAACTCATCAAATAAGGTGTTTAACTTGATCTTTTTCAACATCTTCTTGAACGTGCGGTCTGCATTTAACGGATTATGCTCATCACCTTTCTTAGGCTTCTTTGCAGCTTTTCTAAACTCACATCGTGTCTTTGTAGAGTCCCATCCTAGATACTTTTCAACCAACTTTTCAAGAGCTTCAATAGTCATATTAGGATCGTAGCCAGCTCGAACACTTGTTCTAGTAATTGGTAGGCCTGTGATTCTATAACAATCATTTGGAGTTATTGCCATCTCGCCAAAGGGTAGAAGGAAAGTATCCGTCTCTGGATAAGCTCTCTCGCCAAACGAAGTAACAGTGACAACATCATATTTAAGGTGCGCTTGTTCAATCGATTTCCAAAGTACACAATCATATACCGCATTCTTGAACTCATCACACTCATGCTCTATACTCCATATCTTGTTCTTTTGCCGTTTTAAAACACGGACAACATTATTACGGTCCTACAATAACGAGATCGTATCTTATATAAAATACATATAGAAAAATAGAATAAAATTAACAAATCTTCATGGATAAGATTTAATACCTTGGTCGCAAAAATCTTGGCAGCCCATGAGTTTTTGTAGCCAAACAATTTCATCCCTCCATCTCTAGGAGTACCATAGGTTGGGTTCTTCGGCGGCAAGCACAGTGCATCTTCAGGAATGTATGCATATCTAGCACAAGGCGGTTTAGGAGTCTTTTGAACAATTTCAAACGCTTCCTCTTCTTCTTCTTCTTCTTCTTCTTCTTCTTCATCCTCATTTCCTTATTCCTCCTCATCCTCATCTTCTTCACCTTCATCATCATCCTCATCCTCATTTCCTTCTTATTCTTCTTCAACTACTTCCTTACCTTCTCTTTGATTATGTTCCACGTGTTCCACAATCACCTCTTGATGTTCTTGATCACCCGTTTCTTCCACAATCTCCTCTTCATGTTGTTGATCACCAGTTTCTTCCATAATCTCCTCACAGACTTGTTGAATGACATCGTCAACATTATCTCTTTTGACATCGTCTCAGTTGACAATGTATTTGGTGCCACGCTTAGAGGCACCTAAGTGTACCCCCCTCTAGGCGGAGGAGTTATCAAATCTTCAGGTAATGGTTGGTTGGATTTATTACCTTTGCCACCAATAAAGAAGACAAAAAATATTAGGAATAACTCACAAAAAAAAGGCAAACTAAAAAAAAATATTGGTGATTCAGGGTAAGGTTCGGTTACTTTAAAAAGTTTGCGAACAAACCGAACTCATAGGTTCGGTTACTTGTAAAATTGTGTAGGTAACCGAACTAATAGGTTCGGTTACCTACACAATTTTGACAGTTAACCGAACCTTCTCCTGGATGTTTTAGCATGTTGTCATGTTTTTTGGAACACTAGAGTTCGGTTACATGGAAATGTTGCGAACTAACCAAACTCATAGGAAAGGTTCGGTTACAAAATAAAATGTCTTTCTATGCTATTAAGCCTACAGTTCGGTTACATGGAAATTTTACAATTTCTTTGCGAAACAACAGAACTCTACAGTTCGGTGACATAGTCTTTATCACAAGTAACCGAACTGTTCTTCGTGTTCTTCAGTTCAGTGAGTTCGGTTAGGAATCTAGGGCAAATAAAAACACGAATTAACTGAACCTAACACTGTAACTACCATTACAAGCCTATTTTGATGATTTCTATTCAATTGAATCGATGAAAAACAAATTAAAATCAATGGGTTTGTCGAGAAATACCCGCGAATCGGTCCCATGGAAGATTCATCGTTGTTCTTGCGGATGTTACGATAAATTAGTTGCTGCTCCGGTTGAACTTCTTTCTCAATTTCCTGTGGTTGATTCGCTAAACGTCCTAATGATGGACCTGTTCCTGGATTTCGCTTGGTTTGCTTTCGACGGGCCATTGTTATACTAGATTGATTAATCGACGATGAAAATTTTATGAATCGACGATGAATCGATGACGAAGACGAGTTTGCAATGATGAAGAAAAAGAAGAAGAGAGGAAGTGGAAGATGCAGACGTTGTTTGCGATTTTTTTTTTTTTTACACTAAGGTTAATATATCACGGTTAGGTTTAGTATTAGGGTTAATGTTAATTAGGTTAAGGACAAATTAGTAAACTTGCTAAGTACGATTATTGTTAGGATATCCCTTATCATTATAGCGTAGGTGGCCTAATAAGACCATGGTCCCAAAAAAAACCATGGTCCCAAAAAACGGTTCTTTTATTTTACGTAGAAAACACTAGAGGCCCAGGCCCAACCGTGCAGGAATCTTTTCGAAATCTAAGATTTAGCATGTTCTTCTAAAATAGAAGCTGTTTGCTAAAGAACTTAAAAAACCAAAGGATTCCGATAGTGTCAAATATGCCATTCTCCATAAGTTAGCAAAAAAGACCAGGTTTCTAGCTAAATCAGCTGCATACCACATTCTGAATAAGGTGGTCTATCTTGGCTCCAACCTTTGCATTAGCTTCCAGCTAAACCATAATTGACCAATGAAGAACCTGATTATTCAATACAATTAACTGAAACCCCATTCAGAGACCACCAGAATGAATTACAAGCCATAGATGCAAAAATAATAACTTAAATTAGTCTACAATTTTGACATACAAACTTGCTTTTCACATTTCGCATAGATACATTAATTAATATTATAAGAAAAAGATTAAATCTGTAGAAAAATCCAATAGTATACAAGAATTTTCAGGTGATGGAGGCAGTGCACTGAAGAAAAAAAAAAGATCTTGTAATTTAGAAACCACTGAGAAGTTTGAAGATCCACCGGAAAAAACATCTTGCCAAAGGAAGCAGTGAACTGGGAATACCAATTTGATTCCAACAAATTGGCTGATTGAGAAAAGAATCCGAATCAATGGGGGCAGCTGATATTGAGAAGATTAAATTTATTGAGGAGAAATCATTGGGATGAGGGAAAGATGTTGTTGATTGGGCTGATGTTTTTGTTTCCATCGGTGGTTCACCAAGAAGAAGAACATGATAGAGATCCATTTGTTGGTTGAATCTATCTCGTTCATTTTAGGGTTAAACTTTCAGATCTTATGGGTTGGATGTTTTATTGATTTTATGTGCACTTGGCTTGAGGTTTCCACGACATGCTATGGAAATAACATTCTGGTCTTTAACTACTAAAAACCAACTAGCAAAAGAACAATAATTAAGAAGCTCCTAGTTCCTTTCCCCTTTCCGTTGGTTCCCTTTTTAGTTGTATTAGTATGTTGTTTCAGTAATATTGTGCATTTCTTTTTCTACGCCTTTGAAGCTCCAACCAAGCCCCAAATTTGGAAGGATTCTCCACTTATTGTTCTTTGGTCGAGTGTTATTTTCTGTCATTTCCACCGAGGTTTTCTACCTTCACAAAGTACTCATCTACTTGGAGCATCTCCAATGGTAATGTGGTGTGGATCCTATGTGTAATCCTTATTTTAAAGATGTCAACTAATATTTTCTTGATTTAAGGAGGTGAAAAAAAATTCTTCTCCAACCGATAAAACTCCTCAACTTATTTAGTTGTGTAGGTGTATAAATTTATTGGTTGAGAATATTTGGAACCATTAATTATAAAACCAAGTGTTAAATCCTAACCTTAGATAATGCTGACTAGAATGTCTACATGCTCTAATAAAACCTCTAAAACCAGAGAGGATCACTCGAAGGATGTCTAAATAACTACCATTTATTTTATCTTCACAGTTACTTTCGTACGTGACTCTTTATAAATAATAAATAAAATACGTTATTAGATATGATGAATAAAATTTGTGACTTAAAATCATACACATAATCTGTTATTTAATACCACGGTTTCGTACGTTAAATAAAATAACTGTTGATGTCTGCCATAAAGAAAGCCCTTAATACCACGGTTATTGGGTGTTAATTATAAAACCAGTTAATATGTGTTATAAGGGAGGCATCGAAACTATTTTTATGCTACTGATTCAGATTTTGATTCTGTGAATATGATTCATTTAGATTCAGATTTGGTACATCTGGAACTGATTTTGGTTCAACTGAATCTGAAAACAGAATAGAAACTTGAAGGAAGCAGTTTGAAGATAAATTTATATTAATTACCCAGAATAACATTACAAATAATCAAAATTCTGAGTACAAATCGTAAGGTAGATTCTTGTTCAAACTGAATTGAATCTACTATCACCTTGCCACTCTAATTTGGTCGCTCTCCTACAGGATCTAGATAATCTTTGGTCACTTAATCATCTAACCTCTTAAAACATAAGAATTTCCAAATACTCAATCTCTATCGCGTAACATCTCACTTGTGCCAACGATTTCTTCAATCATGCAATCATAATCGTCATCAATTGGTGGCTTTGCTCTATCAATGTATGCAACTGCAAGAAATTGAGTTTTAGAAAACCCAGCAGCCATTCTGCGTGTGTGTCCCTTACGATCACCGCCAAGCTAACATCAATTAATCTAATCTAATAAACCATACAAGGTGCATGTTGATACAGATCAGTAATATGAGAAACTTGAGAGGGAAAATGTGCATACCCTTCCCCACTAGTAGCATCAGAGCAAGCAGACATTAGTACACAGTACCGTGCTTCCCTCATTGTTTTTCCGGAGCATCAGCTTAACTGTGCATAGACCACTAGCTATACACACAATTTGCAGATATACATCCAAAGTCCAAGCATGCAGACATATACAGATGTGAAAACATACCAATCAAATTAGAAATTACAAACAAATTAACATGATAATAGAGATCGTTTGCAAATATAAGAATATACACCTAAGAACAATAAGGCCACCAAGAAGCTTATATCTTAGAGATTCAGCTAGAACAATCAGCACATAAACCTCCGATATTAGATCACTATACTTAGTATACGTAGCACCTGTAAATCTAGGCAAGGAACTTCAAAGAAGGCATCATGGAGTACCGGTAACAAAAGAACGGATAGTAAGATCACTATACTTAGCCACCCAATGTGCAACCAGATGAACTATCTTCCTCACAATCTTTAACGTCTATGTATAAACTACCAACATACCATTCCATAACTACAGCGGTATAAACTAACAGTGATATGTAATTACCAGGGTTTTGAGGAGAATTACAGAAAAAAACTGTCCTTAGCATCAAAACCGCATTTTAAATCCATACAAGTGGCAATTTCGTGAATGGCTGATGTGGCAAAGTGCAGGTAGAGTGTTGCTGTGGCGGACTAAAAAATTACGACACATGCAAGTAAATTCAGAGGCGAAACCGTAAGCCGTCAGATTATAAAGAAACGATACCACAACGCAAGACTAGTTTGCGCTAAACATGCCAAAACCAACCAATCCTTATAAATTGGTATCAAGATATTAAATGTAAAATAATTAACTTCTAGCATGAACCATCAGCAGTAGCATTTAAGAAGGCATGACTTATCAAAGAATCAGTGATTTAACATTCAATAAAATTAAAATTTTCAACAAGAGAATAAGAGTTGGCCAGCTGCTAATTAGATGTAAGAATAAATAGAGAAACAAGAATTAAATTCCAAGTGGGTACTTCTATATCCTTCAGCACAACCAGCAAAAAAGATTAAGAGTCCAAGACAATAATTAAGTGACATTTTGGTTGAAAAACATTCACTACCGACCAAGATCAAAATTGAAAGTTTTAAAACAGGAAACCAAGACAAATTTGTCCAAGAACTCAAACCGCATTCATTGGGTCATTTTACCAAACAAGTAACGGCTAGTTCCAAAGAAATCAGTAGGTAACTGCATCACACTTGTCATTTAGATAAGTAAGGGAAATCGTAGAACATGCTAAAAGAAAAGAAATATGTAAAGACTCATAGTTTATTAGGAAGACTGAATTCAAGGCGAAATCAGGACATGATTTGTTAAAGTTAATTTGTGATCTTAAAGAGCGTACACGGCTTTGAGAAGAGAAGCCCAGAATAATCTAAATTAATCCGGCTCAGAAAAGGAGTCAGAGTACTTCACTTCGTTCTCTAGATTTTTCTTATTTTTTTTAGTCACGTCTTCTCTAGAAAATTCAGTCTTTGGACTATTGTTGTAAAGTCGGTCCACATACAGTCTAGAATCTTCTGTGTCTAGAGTGTTCTCATGGTCGGTTAATTTAGCCTATAAATAGGCAATCATGGGTTCATTCATCATCTATCAAAAACTCAAGTGAGTAAACAAGAGTTAGAATTAGAGTAAGAACCAAAGTGTTTCTTTGTAAACAACTAGTGAAAGCCAAAGTTGCTACACAAGCCTCTTGTAACATTTTCATTTTCATATTAATCCAACCCTCACTTTCCAGTTAACCAACCTTTCTTCCCAAATTATTTCCATAAACCCATCAGATTTCCGCATTGCGCCAACAAGTTTGGTATCAGAGCAAACAAAATCCAGTAATCCTAAAACTCTATCCATGACAATTAACCAAAATATTCAAGGTTTCAATTATGCCCAAAGTCTAATTCCCATTTTTGATGGTGAGAGTTACAATTATTGGAGTTTACAAATGAAGACGTTGTTCGGTTCGCAAGACCTATGGGATCTTGTAGAAGAAGGTTATAAGGTACCCGAGTCGGCAACAACTCTATCGTCATGGACGAACACAGAGAAAAAAGAGTATAAGGAAAATAAGAAGAAAGATGCTAAAACACTACTGTTTCTACAACAGGGCGTAAGCAAAGCTATTTTTCCTCGAATTTCGGTGGCGAAAAATTCAAAGGAGGCCTGGAATATTCTCAAAGTAGCATTCCAAGGATCAGAAAAGGTAATCTCCATTAAACTACAAAATTTATGGCGAGATTTTGATAATTTACTTATGAAAGAAAATGAAACTATCCAGAACTTCTTCTCAAGCGTTACTGGCATAGTAAATCAAATCAGTAGTTATGGAGATAACATTGAAAATAAAAGAGTGGTAGAAAAGATATTAAGAAGATTACCATTCAAATTTGATCATATCGTCGCTGCCATTGAAGAGTCAAAAAATTATCGACTCTCTCGGTACACGAATTAATGGGTTCACTCGAGGCGCACGAGAAAATATAAATAGGTTCGCGGAGCAACCATTGGAGCAGGCATTTCAATCAAAAATAAATTTCAGTGAGAAGAAAAATACAAAAGCCAGAAAAGAAAGCTCCAGAGGGGGATCATCATCCAACTCGCAGTACGAGGGAGGATCCACGTCAAATCAAGGTCCCAAAAATTTCTACCGCGGACGTGGAAAAGGAAAAGGAGGTTATAAAAACAACAACAAGCAAAGGTACGGAAGAAATTACTCCTAAAATCTCCGTTGTAATGTCTGCAAAAAGTTTGGCCATGCAACCGAAAATTGCAAATATAAGTGCACCAAGTGTGATAAATTAAATCACATGGAAAAAGATTGTTGTCTTAATGAAGCCAATTATTCCGAGAAAAACAATTCTCAAAATCAAGTATTCTATTCCTGCCTCACTTCGCAACAAGAATTGCAAGGTATATGGTATGTCGACAGCGGATGCAGCAGCCATATGACAGGAAACAAAGAGTATTTTGTAAAATTGGAGGAACAAGAGATTCCACCAGTCAAGATCGGAGATGGAAAGCTCCAGAATGTTGAAGGAAGAGGAGTCATATCCGTACGTACAAGGTCAGGTAAAACTCGATACATATATGATGTTATTTATGTTCCTGGCCTAGCTCAAAATTTATTAAGTGTTGGGAAACTTATAAAAAAAGGGTACTCACTATATTTCGAAGACGGAGAATGCACAATTTACGATAAAATTAATAAGCAATTGGTGGCAAAAGTAAAAATGTCAGCGAATTTTATCTTTCCACTATCTATGCCATCAATTGGAAATTGTGCAATGAGTACCAATCATATAGATGAATGCAAGCTATGGCATTTGAGATACGTGCATCTAAACTACAGATCCTTGAAGGTTATAAAATCTAAGAACATGGTAATTGGTCTTCCTAATATCAACGGTGGAGATAAAATATGTGAAGGTTGTATTCTCGGGAAGTTTCATAGAATTCCATTTACAAAAAAATCGTGAGAGCAAGAAAGCCCCTCGAATTGGTGCACGCCGATATTTGCGGTCCGACAAGAACAACCTCACTCAACAACAGAAGATATTTTCTTTTATTCGTTGATTATTATACAAGGATGATGTGGGTGTACATTCTCGAGCAAAAGTCTGAGGCATTCACTAAATTCCTAGAGTTCAAGGCGTTGGCAGAGAAGCAAAGTGGTCATCAACTAAAGGTTTTCCGTACAGACCGTGGTGGAGAATTTACTTCTAATGAATTTATCAACTATTGCAAAGAAAACGGTATTAAGAAGGAGCTTACCGTTCGATACACTCCACAACAAAACGGCGTCACGGAAAGGAAAAATCGTACGATCGTGGAAATGGCTCGGAGTATGCCGAAAGCAAGGAAGCTACCCAATAGCTACTGGGCAGAAACAGTCAACACGGCGGTTTACATCCTTAACCATTCTCCAACAAAGGCAGTTCTCAACAAGACTCCATATGAAGTTTGGCATAAGAAAAAGCCCGAGGTAACTTCTTTCAGAATTTTTAGTTGCGTAGCATACTCACATATTCAATCCCAACATAGAGAAAAGTTCGATGAAAAAGGAGAAAAGCTTATATTCATCGGATACAACGAAGAGTCTAAAGCCTATAGACTTCTAAAGCCACAAACAAAGGAACTGGTAATCTCAAGAGATGTTATCTTCGATGAATTCAAAGCCTAAGATTGGAATGATGAACCAGACAACTACGAGTTGCCACTACTCATCGAAGACGAGCCAGATCAGCCACATCAAGAAGAAAGTACTCCACCATCTAGCCCGAGGTCTCCTAGTCAAACGCAACAAAGTCCAAGTTCATCAGAAGCAAGTGCCTCACCTAGAAAAGTGCGTTCCCTAAGAGATATTTATAATGTATCTAATTGTGCATTTATAGCACTAGAACCTCAAAAATATGAGGAAGCGACAAAAGAAGAAAAATGGAGAAACGCCATGGACGAAGAAATGCGAGTAATCGAGAAAAATAAGACATGGAAGCTTGTTAATCATCCAATTGACAAAGAAATAATTGGTCTGAAATGGGTCTACAAGATAAAATATAATGAAGATGGGTCAATTCAAAATCACAAAGCAAGGCTAGTTGCAAAAGGATATTCCCAGCAACCAGGAATTGACTGCAACGAGACATTCACCGCATTCGCTCGCATGGAAACAATCTGGATGTTGTTAGCCTTGGCAGCTCAACTCAAAATCAAAAGTCTACCAATTGGATTTTAAATCTTTGGTGTGCACAATACTTGTTTCGGTATAAGAGGATCCAACTATAATCGGCTTATCCTTGTGGTAGATTAGATTGATTAGTTGTGTAGATCGGCATCAATACAATTCTTTGTGATTAAAAGTATTGATTGAAAAATCTTAACAATTACCTCTGGTAGTTGAGAATAAGATAGATCTAAGAACCTGAGGAAGTAGTTTATTGAGATAACAGAAGAGCCTTTGTCGAACTCACATCACTTGGTTGAAGAGAGTTGACACCAAACAGATTTTTTGTTCCTTTACTGTTTGTAATACAAACCAAAGGAATTGTTCCAAGTACGTGACTTATTACAGGTTGGAGGCGTGGGAATCTAGACGGAACTAGGTAAACTATAGGTTTAGTTGTTTGGTCTCAACTATACTTTGCAACGCTTGTTCGCACTCTTGTGTCCATGTAAATTTTCTCCCTTCTTTAAAATATCGAAGAAGTGTTTACATTTGTCCGAGGATCTCGAAATGAATCTACCCAAAGCTGCGAGTTTCCCATTCAACTTTTGCACGTCTTTTACAGTAGCTGGTGACGGCATATCTAGTATGGTTTGAACCTTCATCGGATCTACCTCAATTCCTTTCTTTGACACTAGATGCCCCAAGAACTTCGTTGATTCGACTCCAAAAATGCACTTCACAGGATTTATCTTCATCTTGTGTACCCTCATCTGCTTAAAAATCTCTTTCATGTCATCCACGTGATATCCTGAGTCTTTGGTTTTTACGAGCATGTCATCAACGTATACTTCGATCTTCGTATGTACCCACTTGGCGAAGATATTCTCTACCATTCGCATTCTTTAATGCAAATGGCATCCTTGTATAAAAATATAATCCTCTAGGGGCGAAGAAAGCTGTGTGTTCTTGATCTTCTTTCGCGAGTGATATTTGATTATATCCTGAGTATCTATTCATCAACGAGAGTAGCTTGTATCCTGAAGCTGATACCATTATTTGAGGTATATTTGGCAAAGGGAAGGTATCCTTTGGACATGCGGTGTTCAGGTCACTGAAGTCAATACATATGTGAATTCCTTTGTTTTTCTTCAGGACTATCACCATATTTGCAATCCATTCCGGGTACTTCGCTGGTCTTATAATTCCCGAATCTATCATTTTTTGAAGCTCCTGTTTTATTTGCTCGTGATAAGTAGTTGTTATCTTTCTTATTTTCTGCCTTATAGGTTTAACGTCTGGATTAAGATCTAGTCTGTGACAATCTACCTGTGGATCAATCCTGGCATCTCTTCCATACTCCATTCGAATACGTCGAGATATTCCCTTAATAACTTTATTAATCTTTCTTCCTCGTCCACCTCCATATTTGTCCCGATCTTTATCATCTTTGGCTCTTCTTTATTACCCAAGTTTATTTCCTTCGTAGGTTCTACTGCAACGAAGTTCATGATTGGTTCTCCAAGTAGAGATGGTTCCTTTAATTGCTATAAAGGTTCTCCTTCTTTCTCGGGAATTTCGCTTGGTATTGCCCATCCTTCCTTAGCTTTGGTCATATATACCATCAATTATTCGTCTTTCTTTGGCTCTGGCACCCTCTTCCTTTACTCCTTCTTGTTTTTAAGCCTTCCTTCATAATTGTGGATGTCCTTTTCGGTACACTCTCGTGCATCCTTTTGATCCCCTTTTATCTCACTTACTCCACTTGGCATTGGGAACCAAATTGCTTGATGAAAGGTTGATGCTACTCCCTTTATTCCATGAACCCAAGGTCTGCATATGAGGGCATTGTACAGAGATTCCACGTCCACCATGCAAACAATTACTTCTGTTTCTAGCTCCCTTGCGAAGATCTTCACAACTAATTCTCTCTTTGGTCTTCATGCCATTCCATTGAACCCATATATGTTGTAGGTAGATGGTATGAGATCAGAGTATTTGTACCCCATAGTTCTAAAAGCATGATAAAAAAGAATATCAATTGAACTTCATGTATCCACCAAGATTCTATCTATCACCCATATCCTTTTGTCTCTTGTTGGGTCATTCCCCCACCATGAGTGCTTGCCGAAATCTAGAGTGATAACCAATGGATCTGTATGCGAAGCTCCTCCTTCTGGCGCATCCTCTGCTGAAAGAAAAATGTCCTTGTTTTTCCATTCTTCTAATGGTCCCTTCTTCGGAATACTGAATATCTTGTTTCCGTCAAAATCTCTCTTATGCACCCTTCTTAACACATTATCATGGAAATTCTGAATATCCTTAGCGGAATGAATTATAGAATTATAATTTGTCATTTGCGCTCCTCTGTAGATTTCTATTCGATACACGTGTGCTCGATTCTGATCATTGTCACGAGGTGGTGGCAGCGAAATGGTGTTGGATTCTCCAAAAAATGTTTGAGCTTCCCTTTTTCAACGTTTCTGCAATCGCTTGTGTGATGTCCATGGAAACAGTGATATTTTCAGAACTCATGACTCTTCACTCCTGGTGGTGGTTCTCTTCCCAGGTTTGGTGGAGGTGGAATATCTTCAGTTAACACAATTGCTTCCCATATTCTTTCCACTGTTTTGTTGAGCCTCGGAAGGGTTACATCTTCAAGTGTTTGCCTTCTTCCCCGGTATCTTTGACCTTGGTTATACCTCGCTGGTTTCCCAAGCTGTCACTTCGCGGTTCATAATTCCTGTGCCTTGGTTCGATGTACCTTGGATGTTGATCAATCCACTCTTGATCTCCACTAGATACCGCTACTAATTTTTGCAGGAACCGTGTTCGATGGTTCTCCTTTCTCGAATTTTGAATCGTTTTCTACTGCATTTTCCATCCTTGGTAAAAGATGTGAATTTCTTTCTTTGGGCACAACTTGCGTGGCTCCTTCAGCCTATATTTGCTTTTCCTCTAGAGCGATGTATTCCTCCTGATACTCTCTTAACTCATTCATTGTCAACGAATCACGAATTTTGAATATTTGAGTGTACAAGAGGTTTGCTGGAATCAGAGCGTTTACAAAGGCTAAAATGAAGTTATTCACATCGAATCTTCTAGCAAGTTCGCTGCATACCATTCTCCATCTTGTCATCAGACTTCGCAAGCTTTCTCCAGGTCTGTGTCTCAAATTGAACAAAATTTCTACTCCCGACCTTAGCATGTTGTTGCTTATGTACGTTGTTAGAAATATCCTCTGCATGTCTCAAAATGAGGAAATTGATCTCTCTGGAAGCCTTTCAAACCATGCAAACGCCTTTCCAGTTAGGCTAGTAGGGAAATACTTACATAGTATAGCCTCGTTTTGTGCCCATTGCATTAAGGAGAGGGTATATTTATTTAGGTGTTGCACTGCACTTTCTGATCCACTAAATATGATTCCAAACGTTGGCAATGAACATATCGAGGGAATTCTTTCCTCTGCTACTTCGCGTGTAAATGGGGATTTGCCGGGTTTTTCTATTTCCTCTGCTAGTTGCACTCGTCCACCTCTTCGTGAAATGTTAATCATAGACCTCATATCTCGCAATTCATTCATAATCGCTTGGTTCATATCATTTCCGCCTTTATTTCGCCTATTCCTTCTTCCCATGTCATTCCTCCTATCATCCTCACGCCTTCTATCTTCTTCGCGTCTCCTATCTTCTTCGTGCATCCTTTCATCTTCATATGTCCTTTCATTTTCACGTATTCTCTCTTCTTCGCGTACTCTTTCTTCTTCGCGTACCCTCGCCTCTATTTTCCTTATATCCTCTTCAAACCTTCGTCTTTGCTCTTCCCATCTAGTCTCTTTCAATGCTCTCCTTAGCTCCCTCTCTTCGCTGATTTCCCTTTGGCGTCTCCTTCTTCTCCTTTTCTCATTCCTCCTTTCTCCATCTTCGTCATTTTCTAGCATCTATTCCCTTTGCAGAAAGTTTCTCCTGGTTGACGATCCGGTCCTCGCATCCGATTCTCCTCCTCGTTGATCATGGACGACTCTTTCCTCATTGAGCTGACGATTCTGTTGCGTCAAAGTAACGTTCTGTCTTGTTAGTCGTGTTCGCTGCTCCACCAAATCTCTTTCTCTTTCCAGACGATGTACTTCCCTCAACTGCGCCAATGTCATATTTTCTTCATTGACATCTGCTCCCCTCTTACACAGGTTCTTCTTCTATAGCTGTATCAGTATCAGAAGTATGAACCGATCCTTCTCGATAACGATTCTCATCAAGGTCACCATTTTGCTCCTGATTCGCATCACTTCTTCCTCCCATGGTTGATATTTCTCTTGGCTCCATTCTTCTTCCTCTTTTTCCCGCTAAACGCTTTCTTCTTCTTGACGCTATTACGTGCTTTGCTCGATCTGGAACTCTTGCCAGCAACCAACTTCTACCGTGTTAACTTTTACTCTCCGGTTCGTCAACGATCCCTCACTAAGTGGATCTAGCTTCCTTATGATGAGTTTTTAAAAGATTTCAAGGGAGATTGTTAAAAAAAGGTTCAGATCTACTCTACTTTCCAGATCCTTAATATAATCGCACTCCTTTGATTGACGAATTTATGTGTTTAAGAAAAAGAACAACTCGTTAAAAGGTTTTTACTAAGAAAACTCAAGAACAACTTCAACTTCTTCTCCAAATCTCAAGTGAGAGTAAACTCTTAACATGAGTTCCTTGTTTCTGGGCGCCAAAATATAATTACTGGAAATCCAGTAGCACACCCAAATGATAAGTACAACGATTCTAAGATATTGTCAAGTAAACGAAATAGAAATATTACTTTATTTATTTAAACAAGTTGATGATGATGATATTACAAGTATATAGACTCACAAGAACCCTAACTGATTTTCTCTCAGTATGACCTCTCCCAATCTAAGGAAAATCCAACCTCCTTTACAATAAACCAAGGTCTCTATTTATGGGGAAAACTTGGTAAGGGATTACAACTCATTTTACTTCGCCGGAGATCACACATTTCACGTGATTCTGCTTTATACTTCGCCCAAGATATTTTCAATAACGTTATTCCATTTCTTTTGCCAATATGTTCGGTAACTTGTCGGTACAGCTGTCCTATTTCTTGTGCCACAATTCTGACTTCGTGTACCTTTTCTTTCTTCGTGAAATATCTTCTGGCCCAAGTAACCAGTATCTCGTTGATTAACATCTCGCAGATCTCAGATGGATTCTTACTTCGCAAATCCAATATTCTCTAGAATAGCTCTGACACTTGAATTGACCCATCACTGACATTTCTTTTTGAAATTGAATAAAGATCTCTTACTTTGGGATTTACTTCGTGATTTCGTTCAGTCTTGTTTGACCGCGTAGCGAGTAGGTTTTCTGTACTACACACTTGACAAAAGATTGTCGTTACATCAAGGGTAAAATTGATAAAAGAGTATGACCAAAATACTATCCTTTTTAGAAACCTCGCTGAAGACAATGAAAGTTCAGACTTGAAATGGCTATGCCGTACTTATGGGCCAGTTGATAGTGTTTTTGAGCCTGGAATGCAAAATGAGGGAATGAGAGATCTAGCTTTGGTAGCCTTTGAGAACAAGGAAGATGCACAAATGGCAATGGAGAAGCTCAATGGCTCCACTTTTAACAACCGCGTTCTCACGGTCGAGTGGTCTAAAGTGTACCTGACCGGTCACTGGCCCAGGAGAAAAATAGGTGCAAGAGTTGTGGGGAAATTGGTGGCCACATTACGAAATATTGCCAGCATGCAACTAGGGGTAGGTTGGTATCTAAGAATGTCACTGATAGGTTAGACTTGATAGACCTATTCTCTACTTATGGTCCAGTTGATCGTGTTTTTGAGAAGAAAGATTACATTGCGGTAGCCTTTGAGAATAAGGAAGATGCTCCATGGCTCCACTTTTAACCACCCCGTTCTCGCAGTCTAGTGGTGGGCAGCTGCAAAAGAATTCCCCAGAAATGAATCTTAAGATTTTCTGTTTTTTCTTTTTTTAAGCATATTCTCTGTGTTATTTGTCGTATATGCAATATCTATCTGTATGAAAGCATGTCTAAAAAACTTAAATCACTCCACGATGGAATTCAAACTCCTAAAACAGCAAATACATATTCCTAATTGTCCTTTTTAAAACAGAAATAGCAATTGTTGATGCAGACTGTACTCTGAAAAAAATTCGAACCAAAGACTATCACATATGCCATATGCATCAAAACATGTCAGATAACATACATAAAAAGTTCTTTCAACTAGCATAGGTTCTAATATTTTCCATAAAAATGATATTATAAATCTCATGTACTATATTTACTAGTTAATAAATTATATTTTTCCATCAAAAAAAATAAAAAAATATGCCATATGCCATATGTTTCAAAAAACAAAACAAAAAAAATCAAATATGCCATTCCCCTGTATGTTGGAAAGAAAAAAGTCCATGTTTTTCAACTTCAGTTAAATCAGCTGTACCACGTTCTGAAGAGCTTATGCCTAATGGCAATACACATTCAAGACTCGTGGGGTAGTAACAGCTCAAAATCCGGTAACAGGATCAGATTTTAAAGACATTAAATTCATACAAGAGCCCAAGGTATTATGATTTTGGTGTAAAACCACCTCCACAACTTCTCTAGCAAATAAGACTTCTTCATTTGGCAGCAGCTATGGTGCCAATATTATCACATGCCGAAGAAATTCCAGCACCTGTTTCCCAAACAAGTCTTCAAGTGTGCCCTTGGTCAGATGGAAGTAACATTGATGCCCCAGTCCATCTCTATTCACTCCAAGTTCAATAATGAAGAGCACAGATCACCTGTTTCATGCACTCAAGAATGTGAAGGTGTCTTTCTAATGCAGGTCCTAAGTATTAACATAAAATATCTAAATGAACCCTGGCAAATTTAACATCCAATTCAGCTGCAGTTACTCCTCCTCGAGTGCCTGCAACTGCAGGCCCTTATGTCTGATCAACTAGTTCAAATAGATGCATAAGGATGATTAAATTAAACCCATCAAAATATTCATCCAGACCAGTATGTTCTCAAATATTGCCGACATGCAAACTTGACATGGTCAAGCATGTCAGTTCCATCAAAGACCTGACAGACACGTGAACCACAATTTTTTTGCCTTAAAAGACACAATGTTAATTACAACTAAACATCCACTGCCCTATGTGAACATTGTACTAGTATGCCAAAAACTGGCCGAGTGATACAACAGGCAAAAAAGGTATCCAAATCTGGTACCTATCCAAAGAGACGGCCAAAAAAAAAGCAAAAAGGAAACCCAAAACGAGGCACCTACTTGCTATGAGTATTTTCAAGACCTGACAGAAAGGCGAGTTTTTCATTGTAACTGTCACAAATATCTATCATTCTACTCAACATAGTAACAGTTGGATGAGAAAAGAATGTAAAACATTTGTGTATCATACATCAATTACTACATTGGAGAGTCAAAAGAAAAAGAAAATCACATTAACTAGATTTTAACTGCATATATAACATATAAAGAAATTTAAAACGAGACCAAGTTTTTAATGTCTAGTGAAAAGGGTGAAGGAAACTAACACTACATGGTGTTTGCAGCTTGATCTCAAGGTATGGCAGTTAACTAGGATGGAAAGAAAGGATCTTCTTTGTTCTGGTAGATCCTGAATAACTGCTTCGAGTAACTTTTAGCCAACCTTTTGCAGTCTTCACGAGCTTTGGCGTCGAATATATCCAACTCCTCCACAGTCTTCTTTAGGTCACCTCTGCGATCCCCATCCATAAGAAACTCGGCGAGCATACTACCCCTGCTATGGTAGATAACAGTTCAAGTGAGACGCACATGAAAATGGAAAACCGTGAAAAGATTCAAATGTTGATTCATCTAATTAAGATGAGCAATTCAAGTTTTAAACCAAACTGAACCGTATCATTTGGCAGTACAACATTTTAACCAAAAAGAACTAGTCATCAGGAATATAAAATTGAGCAGGTCAGGGACTTATTAGGATGTACATATATCACGACAGAAGAAGATATGGAAGCAGAACAAGCAGAAGCTTAAGCAAATGAAATTAGAAAGCATAAAAATGTAAACCTACATGTTTTCCAAAAAAATTTATGACATTGTACTAATCACAGATTAAACGCAACTGCACATAACTCCATATATCATATCCAACATGTCACCTTGATACGTGCAGATGGTTTCAATCTCTTATTCGACTACTTGGAGCTTATACTTAGCTACTGAATAGAACCGATTCAATTATAAAGCTTAATGTGCATCCAGATTTTATAAACAAAATGAAGCAAAAGTGCAGAGGATGCCCAAGCATACCTGAGTGCATCACTGTAATGGAATAACCAATCCGCAGATACGTTTTCTTCAGATCTTTGAAGCCGAAAGAGAGCACAAACGGCTCTCATACAAAGCTCAGCGTCCTCATCAAATGAAGAAATCATGTCGGCCTCAATTTCCCAATTTATTAGTTTGTATTTGTCCCTAGTCCTATATTTTATCGCTGACTTATCCATAACATCACCAGGAGAATTTTTTGAATCACTAGTACAAGTATTAGAATCTTCTAAAAGAGACCGACCAACAGTTTCACCAACGCTATCTGAAACCCCGTTCACGGAAGGCTTCTTATTCATTTCCAAGTGAATTTGAGATGAAGTTCCATGCTGCGATTTTCTCTCCTCCCAACCAGCCCCTAACCCTTCTTCAACCTTTTCTCCTCCGCATGAAGAAATGTTCAAAGCAGAGTGTTCGGGCAAGGCAGGTTCCGCCTCAGGATGTTTATTGATGTCAATGCCATGCCCATTCAGCAGTTTCTTTTCATTTTGCAACTCAGCCACATGAGAAGCATTCCTCCATCCACTGGTTTCAGCATTAGGTTCATCCGTTGTACTTTTATCACATCGGTTTTTATCATTGTCAGTAACTTCACTTTGTACACCCCGAACTTCTGATTCTATCTTCTCAGAAGTTGAGTTTCCATTTTCCATCTTCAGGACTCGACTCTCCAAATCGCAAAATTTCTTCCTCCAGTATTCAGTCTCATCTTCAGCTTTGCTCTTCCTGTGTTCCAAATCCTTTTCTATCATTTTTATTTTCCCCTCCAAGTAAGTGATTGTTTCTTGAGCCCTCTTGTCTTTTTTGCGACGTAGCCTTTTGTATTTCTTGAACTCATTATCAGCAACAACCTTTCTAGATTCTAGATCCACCAATTTACCCTGCACTTCAACACACTCCATTTTCTTCTTTTCAAGCTCCACAGACATCTCAAGCCACTTGCGTTTGTAATGCTGCAAACTTTTTTCCATTTCAACCATGCGTTCCTTAGATTTTGTCGATTTAACTTCTCCTGAACATCTCTTCAGCTCCATCTTCTTTGTGGTTTCAACTTTCTGTTTTTTCATTGCAATTTCAGCAAATGCTTCTAAAACTCCGTCGGCTGGATATAGATTCCAAATTTGTCAACAAAACTATAGTGTTACAATAAAATTTGAAACTAACTGATCCATTTAAACATTCCACAACTCAAAACAGATGCAATTAACAAAAACAAAAAGCACAGAACGAAACAGGAGAATTGTAAGAGTTACTCACAGTCACAGGTAGCTTCTTGAATTGCCGCTTCACTGACAGACCGAACTTGTTGAGTTGCGATTTCATTAACGGACAGATCACCTTCCATTACCTTCCTTGGTTTCGCGCTATCTATTACCCTAGTTCCCAAACCAGAAATAGAATGAATTTCCCTCTCCCTTTTCCTTTTCTTCTTTTTCTTATCCTTAATTTGTGATTCAGATTTCCCATTACCACCACCTTCGCGTCGCTTACTCTTCTTAATCTTCTTCTTCTTCTTCTTCTTTTTGATTTCCTGCACAACTTCATCTTCCACTTTCGGAACATTTCCATTAGATTCCTCAACACCATCACCATTACCCAAATCACCTCCTCCTGCATCCCCATTTTCCTTATTTTCCGATTCAACAGGTTTATCCTCCTCAATAACATCTTCAGCAGGTTTATCCCCCTCAACAACATCAGCAGGTTTATCCCCCTCGACAACATCAGGTTTATCCTCTTCCATGACATGATTTCCATTAGATTTATCCTCAGCTCCCAATTCAACCTTCGAATCGATCTGCTTCGCACTAATTTCACCCTCAGGTACCAATTCAGCCTTCAAATCGAGATCATTTGCAATAGATTTCGTCTGAATTCCCCATTCAACATTCCTAGGCGTCGTCTTCCTCGGCGTACTCTTCCTCCTCAGACCAATTACCCTAGTTCTGTAATGTTTATCACAATATCTCAGATCATTGTCACTGCTCCAGAAATTCTTACATCTCCAATTAACCCCATCATTTCTTCGACACCGCAATTCATCCGGCGGCACATCCACCTTCTCCATATTCCTCCCTGAACTCCCAAACCCTAGATCATTAGCAGTAGGAGTCACAACAGCAGCAGCAGCAACAACAGTAACAGGTTCATTAGTAATTGCTGCCGGAGGATGATTCATATTCGGATCAACACAATCCCCCAATTCAACCCTAAGATGCTCTTTCTGGAAACAATCTAAAGAAAATGAAACCCTAGGTTCAACACAACAAGGACAATCGACTTTCTTCGTCTTCCTTCTCCTCTTTTCTGAACAACAATCAGCAGATTCAGAACCACCACTATGACTACAACCACCACCAACACCGCCGCCGCTGCTACCAAAATCTAGATCCACAACATCTCTTCTCCTCCGAATCTTAAGCTTAATCGTTGAGGAAATTGAATTTGAAATTGGAGATGGAGAATAATCAGATTCAATCAATTTCTTCTTCTTCTTCTTAGGCGGATTGTTTTTTCTCGAATCGTAATGTTGTTGACAGTATCGTAGATTATTACCAGCGCTTAAATTCTTGCATCTCCAACCAGAATGACCACTGTTTCTTCTGCAACGCTGCGAATCTGGTGGTATGATTGTGACTGTATCTATGAGATTAACAGTAGCAGGAGGAGGAGGAGGATGAAGATCTGTGTTCACATCTTGTTGATGAGGCTGCTGCTGCTGGTGGTTCTGATCTTGAATTTTTTCTTCCTCCATTACTGACATGCCCTAGATGTGTTTAGGAGTGATGGGCTTTTACTTTACTTTGTTGCTTCTGCAGCTTGCTTTGCTGCTGCAAGAAGAAGGTTTTTTGTGGTCAAAAAAGATAAAGTAAGGTAGAGATTTTTATATATGGTGTTTGTTTGAATGATAAGGGCTGGGTTCTTGTACTTTGGGGGAGTTCAAAATGGGAATGTTTTTTTGGAAAGATATCTTAACTAAAAGTCTTTAAAAGGAAAGTTTTGTAACGTGGATTGAGTTATATAATGGATTTCTCATCAAGGAAAAAGATTGTTGGATTAATAATCGAGACAGGTTGAGCCGAAGAATGTTCTCCTTGGCCCCCCAAAGGATGTTGAGGCGGTCAGGCCACGCCGGCGGGTTATGATGACCGTAGCACTCACGGTCGTTCTAGGTGGCATGCTCACCACCAAGGCGGATTAAAACCCCGCCGGAACATACCTTAAACCCAATGACAATACGGGATTAAAAAGATTTTATTATTATTTTGTTGGATTAATAAGTCGAATTTGCGGTGGGATGGCTGGGTCTGTCCAAAGTAATTTGAATTTAATTGTGTCGTATAATGAAAATTACAGAAAAGTCGGTTCATAAATAATCTAGGTCTTAGCTTCCTCCATAAATGTTAGCATCGATGATTTCATAGTGAAGTTGAATTTGCGTGTTTCAATATTTCAGAGGTAATACAGATGTGCAAAAGAGAATCCTAGATTATTCGGGTTTTCAGAATGAATCATCATGATTAGGGTTTCTTACGGTATAGTTCGGCTCGGTTATTGGCCAAAACGGGTACTTGTACCTCCGTATGATCGACACTCTACCTATGTACATGTATTTGTACATATTAACTCGGTCCGGTTCCGAGTCGATCCCGGTTCTATAATGTGGCTTATGTGTACCTATTTAACTACTTTACAAAAAAAAAAAAAAAAGTATCTGACCTGAATTGTTTTACTGCCTGCACATACATATACTAAATTATTATTTCTTCTTAAATCCTTACTACTTAAGTTTAAATCAAGTTGAAGAAACTTCAAAGTCCAAGATCAAGTCATCAACATTAAGAAAAATAAAGGTAGAGAAACCAAAGTAACTTTGTGCTTCATCTTCATTTAACCTTACTACCTATATTTAATTACGTAGGCTAGGAAAACCACCCTTGTCCATCTCCTCTACGAAAACGACCACCAGGGAACCAACCCCCCCAGAAAAACCAGTAACCACCAACTTCAATTCAAAAAACTTCATTACCACCGGGAAAAATACAAGTAGTAGCAAGGCTGTACCAAACCACCACCAACAAGAACCCCAATAACATAAACATGCAAAGATCAATCAGAAAAAAGCACCATCGCCTTGACCTTAAAAGGCTGGATATAAAGTGAAGGCAGCACCACTAGTTGATTTAGAAGAAAAAACGAAACGAAATAACACAGATAATAGTAGAACCAAACTAGACTTGGACCAAATCGAGCAAAATACAAGCCCAAGTTGAGAGTTTTTGTTCAAAGAATGAAATTAGGGAGAGGTTTTACCTCTTCATTTGTACCTATTTTTTTCCTAAGACTAAGATAAACTAAGCCGTATGGAATAAAATTGAAGAAGACCTGACATTATCGAAAAACCTGACATTTTTAATACCCAAAAACCAGAGATAATTTAAGAAAACCTGCATGACGTCTTCAATGCCTAAATATTAGAAGCACACCATCATCAAAATCATCGACTCGATGCCCAAAAGAACCATACAAAAATCGAGAATGTTTGTTGGCAAGCCGTTGTTAACATAACCTGGTTGTTGAAGAAACACAAAATTGATTAAAAAGACCAAAATCAACAGTTTCTGGATGAAAAGGATAGTTAGATTTTGATAATGTTTAAATGACAAAAATGTAAAAATAGGCAGAATGTAAATAGTTTCACCATGTCCATTTTCAAATATTTTTTCTTATTTTTAATTTACACAGGATGTATCAAGTTTCATCCTTGCTATTTTTTAAATTTAAGCTAGGATGAATCCAGTTTCATCCTTGATAAATTTTTTCTGTCCATTTCACCGAAACTATTTTTTAGTCGTCCATTTGAACCGTGACTTAAAAATATTTGGACAAATATTCATTTTCCGTTGAAGAAAAGCCTTATTATCACTACCACCAGCTTTGAATCCGAATCGAGCACCACCATCGATAATTTTCAGCCAAACGGGATGAAATCTTAGCTAACGTCACCATAGTGGTGATCCAATCATCATATAACGATGATCGAGATCACCTCTTCCTAGCAGAGAAAACAGATTTAATATTAGTATAATCTAGACAAGAAAAATCAAAAACCGGTCTACATCTAAAAATACAACAAAAATGCGTAGGTACTTACGAAGGAAAAACGTCTTCCCGGCTCTAGTCCACCGTCCACGATCTTAGGTTAAGATATGGACAAAAGTTAGGGAGGGAGGCGATTCAAGAGAGATTAAAAAAATAGTCAATTAAAGGATGTTCATATTTTTTGTAATTCGTTCACAAAATAGTCATATTTCCATCCGATTTAACATTTTGAATAAAATAGTGTTAATTTTATCCAAAATACACTTTTAGTTGAGGTGGTGGTGATAAAGTGGTGGTTGTGGTGGTAGAAGCTTAAGAATCTTTGCTAAATCCTAAGGTGGAAGCGATGAACCATTTGGATGAATGCGGTGTAACGATCCTAAAGATGGTGTAACGATCATGAATGCGTTCTAACGATCCTGAATGTGACGTAACAATATGTAAGCAGCGACACCACCACTTACAAATAGCACCACCGTAAAAAAAAACTATAATGAAGGCAAAAATTAAAATTATGTGTGGAGGGTTAAAGACAAAGGATACTTATGTAATCTCATTAACATATTTAACTGTCAGTCAACACTCAACTCTTTTCCTAACAGAAATATAGTCATTTTGTTAATAGTTTGTAAAAGTATGGTGTTTATTGTATGACTTTTTTTTTTTTTTGTAGATTTTCCTTAAAAAGATCCACATGGTACGGATCTACATACATAGTGTATAATGATGAACTCCCATATTTTGTTATGTTCCTTAATTTTTCTCTCTCTCCATATACATGGGATTATCGGGATTACCAAGGTGCACCATTTAAGTAGTCCGATCATTATAATCGGCTTTCTATTTTTTGTCTCATATGAAACGGTATCCCATGTAAATCTAAATAACCCCTTTAGCATTATAAGGTAATTAGATGTGTGTTTCTTTGCCTTACTCAACTAGTCTTAAAGGTTCGAAGATATTGCAATTAGATCATTTGCATAAAATTGGCATAAACATGAGATGTTGGGGGAGATTGAATTTTTCAACTAAAAAGACTATAAATTGGATTTGTTGAATCTTTAACCCAAGACTACGTTCACAAAGTAGTTTCTAAGTGATAAGTGATCGAAATATTCCCAAAGTTACAACCATAAAACATGATATTGTTCCTTCCATAGTTCTATGGACCATGTCGATGGTCATACCTACCAGTCGCACATATATTCATCTACGTACCAAAAGGTCTAACTTCTCTCATGGTCAAAAATGGAAGAAAAAAGTGGATTGTGAAACGGGTAACCGCTTAATAATCTTTCATTCTACAATTCCATTTTTACAATGCCGTTCTCATTTTATTTCGACCAGTTTCGGTCCATTTAAGTTTTCCCATAAGATCTAGCTCGTAGAGTTGCGGGTGCACACCACTGCAGTGTACATTATGTAATCTGTTTCACCGACTTGGCCTCGCACAATAACCAGTGGACGAGGCATGTGTATTGCATTGGTTTACAATTCTGTCACTATTTTATTGCCTTTTCAAACATGCATGCGAAGGAAGTTCGACTATTTTTTGTGTCACATATTTGGTGCCGCCAATTGACTGACCACCACCAACTCCAGATCGTAGTCAAGCCGATAAAAACTTGCATGGATAAAACAAATGGAAATGGTACCTTTTTGTGTATAAATTGGTTTTGGTTTGCGGACAATTTGTAAACAATTGATTAATCCTCGACTCTTTCACAAACTCTCGTTCACTCTGACACCTCAATGTCCACATGGCACGTACACAGAACCAGACTCACTCGCGCTCTCTTTACAACTCCCATACACTCACACGCGCTATTAATCTCAATGTCTAGACGACTGCATTCTGTGAATCGAGAAGTAAACCTAGGGTTTCCAGATTTTATGAAGAGAGTGTTGTTGTACTAATAGCTAGACAATGCAGTCATGGAATTACTCCCTCTCCTCTCTC
Organism: Papaver somniferum; assembly: GCF_003573695.1. Lineage (NCBI taxonomy): Eukaryota > Viridiplantae > Streptophyta > Magnoliopsida > Ranunculales > Papaveraceae > Papaver > Papaver somniferum. The sequence continues at coordinate 6,409,754 of NW_020620714.1, read as the reverse complement.
TTCTCCAACAAAATCATCAAGAACAATCATTCTCTGCTTAGATCTAATTCATCTTTAGACTAGATTTGAACAAAATTCTTCATTATTCCTTATTTTCTAGGTTAGCTAGTAATGTAGTGTAGTTTTTATTATGTTTCCTACTTATCTACATCGTTATGGTGGTTTTATCTATTCTTTTGAGGTTTATCTACGCTTTAATGCGATTCTTGGTTATTAGGTTGGGTTTTAAAATCAATAATGATACTCTCCATGCTACGAGATCTTCATCTTGGTTGTCTCCGACGACGAAATCTTCATCAGAATCTTCATAATCAACTTATCCGACTACGGAATCTCCATGGGTGGTCTTTTTGACGACGAAAGCTTCATCACAAGTTACAAGAGATTTGAGCAAATTACTCCTACTTTGGGAGCACATCTTTGTATAGAAGAAAAACAAACTAAATGGTTGGAAGTTAGTTCCGAGAAAAACCATCCTTCTTCCTATTTAATCGGATCTTATTCATACTTGTATTTGTCTTACTTCGATAATCCTTCTCTTTCTCTTGTCGGATTTCTCGATATTGTACTTTTACGGTATGTTCTTGTTACTTTTTATTCTCTTGTTTTCGACCTTAAACTCATTGTAACCTCGAACTTTCATTAACGAAAAGGTTCTTGTTTATCAAAAAGAAAAAAAAGGCTAGACAATGCTAGTCATAGATTTTGGAGAAATTAGAAATTGGGATGCTAAGAAAGTACGAAAAGGAACAAACACAGATGAAATTATTCTTGCTGTGTATAAAATTATGAGACAAGTAAGTAATAAGACATCCTAAATTTGGAAGTTCAAATCTTTTTCTTTATCATGTTATTTTTGTTGATAATTTCTCATGATGTTATTTTTCTCTCCGTATAAAGCATTGTAGATTTGTGTTTTCGTTGGCTTACAAATCTCATAATTCGCATTCTAGTAGTCCGAAAGTTTTCAGAATATTATTATTAAATCAATCGCACAAAATTGGTATAAGACATGAGATGGTCGTGGGGATTGAAATTTTCAACTAATGGACTATCACACACAGAAGTTGTTGAAGATTAAAGGAAGAAAATTAGCTCCATGTGCATATATACCTGCTACACGCCATTATATATTTGGTCAAATCATTTTTTTCGTTATTATTTTTCTAATAAATATTTGTTGGGTTTGTTGAATGTAAAATGAGTTTTGAATTACGAAAGCCGGAGTAAAACATCTAGAAAATTAAAATAACATAACATAATAGTAAAAATATTTTAAAGAATCATAAGTGTTATGTCAAATTTTATTTAATGGTGTGCACACTAATTTCAGATATTTTCACTGTTAGGAGTCGAAAAACAAACTTTTAAAATGGTATCCAAAAAATTTATTAGGATGTTATTATTCTTTTGAGTTCTGCTTAGTAATTAAAAAATAGTAAAGCGCCTAGAGAGCTTACAACAAAAATAGCAAAGCGCCTAGAGAGCTTACAACAAACTACTCTCTAAACAATCTTGCCAATCAAAAACGAAATCATCAAACTTTACATTTCTAAAAGATTCAATATTAATGGACCAACTAAAAAGCAACACGTTGATGTCTACAATAAGAGAGTTTAAAGGTTTTTCACTTGTTTCTTAGTGATTAAAATGTCATTCCTTTCCAACCACACAACCCACCAAATAGCAAACGGCAAGCAATATCTTAAGAAAATAAGAGGCTTGATAGATATTTCAATTTCCACTTCAATAAGAATTCGAGAACGGTCATTGGATGAGCCCAAGCAACGCCCAACTGCTGTAAAAAAAATGTTCCAGAATCCGCCAAACGAAAGGACAATGGAGAAAAAGGTGTTTCACTGACTCCTCAGTGTTCAAGCAATATCTTATGTCCTACATCCGATAAGCAGTATTATTCTATTTCTTACCTTTGCCGATTAAAAAGAAAATATTATCAAGATGGATCTTCTTTGTGATCTCAATGGAGATTTTAGATGGAAGTTCAAATGTGGAAATCAAGACTCAAGATTTTGGGCATATTACTCTCATATTTTCATGAGAAGATCTATTTTTCAAGAAAAAAAACCCTTTCAAAACGGTTGGATTATAATACCAAAACCACTCCCTCAATCATAGAATTATTTGGTATTCTTGTTGGTAATTTATTACTTCTCTTTATAAATTATTCTTTGTTACTATTTTTGAATTGTAATTGGATTTTGGAATCCATTTAATCTCTATTTATCATGAATAAAATTTATGAGATTCACCAACAACAAAAAAAAAGAAAACTGGATTTTAATGTTTATTTCATTCCTTTCCTTTTACCACTTCTTTGGACTTCCTTTTCACAATATTGCCGCTCAAACTTTCATCTTCTCACGAGTCTATGACCAGCTCGATCAATAAGATCTCTTCACCGACTTGGCCTCATACTATATTGCAATAATAACTAGTGCACTATTGTCGGTATTTTTTGCCTTTTTAAACATGCCATACATGTTCTATTATTATATTACATTTTTATCACACTTTGGGTGTCTCCGACTCTCCAGACTCCAGTAGACTAACCACCATCAACCTCAAATCTCAGTCCAGCCGCTCCAGCGCACAAGTGAACTTGTACGTACAAACTAAATGGTGGTTTCATCTTTTACACTTAATTGGTTAAATAATTTATAAAATATTTTTTCTCCGTGTAAAAAAAGAATAATATTTGGTATTGTTTAAATATCCAAAAATATTTAAAATATTTTTCTAATACCCATATAAGATATTTCGCACAGCATTTTATAACTAATTTCATAAACAGGTGACTAAAATGCCCTTATGTACCTGTTAGGCACCATCAGCAACACGTATGGTGGGAATTGTGGGATCACATGATACGGGTGGTTAATATTTCTAATGAGATACAATGTTCTTTCTAACAGTGCGTACTCCACAGACTATTCAAGAGTAACCGTCAATTATATTCGATGAAAAATAGGTGGAGACATACAGTGGACTTAAATTTTGTTTGTTTGCGGCTGACTCGGCGTGTAAATATGAGTCAATTCTTGACTCGGGTCGAGTCAGCAGTCAGATCGTTTGTTTTCCATTTTAAGTTTGATCTGACTCGATCTCTGACTCAGATATAATCCCTGACTCAGACTCATTTGAGTCAGGTAACAAAATATCCCTGACTCATAGAACCAAACCACAAATTCACATATTTCCGAGTCAGATAAGTCAGATCTGACTCAAAACAAACATATCGACTCAGATCCAGATGAGTCAGGTGATTTCACTCAGATCCAGATGATTCAGATCCAGACGACTCAGATGAGTCAGGAGTAAACAAATATGGTGTCAGAGATTAATGAGGAACTTCGAGAATACGAAAGCATCATTCGTTTTTCTTTTCTTTTTTTTGTCTCCCGACACAATTAAAAATAATATGGATTTGCAATAACCATTAAAAACGATGGACATATGGAATAGTTTATTTTATGTAAATTATAGAACACATACATACATTGTTAGAGACATATTCTAGTAGTGGTGGAGGAGCAGGTGGTGAAGGTGATACATTTTAGTGCCGGTTGTTGTGAAGGTGGAGCTGGAGGTACGTAGACTATATCGGTGGTGATGCATTCTTTAGGAATTAAACTAGGAAGAATCTTAGTAGAAGTGGAGAAACCAATTTCTCTTAACTGAAACTTGGATGAAACTAATATTATTATGCATATTCTGACAAAAAAATATGTTTTTTTCTGGAAGTATTTGGTTTCATAATGTACATTTAGCTATTTGTTTAGTTTTACGTTAAAAGGTAGCGGTGGTATTTTGTCGTATTTTGTTACTATTATGGTGTTCCTTGTAGTTGAAAATGTTAATAACAACAGTGGTTGTGCTAGATCTTTGTGTTCTTTTTTATATATGGAATGGGTCGTAGTATAAGTATAATTTGTTTTTCTTAGTTAAAGTAAGGGCGCTTCGAGTTTCATCCTAATTATCTTAGTTTAAGTTAGGATGTAAGTAGTTTTATCCTCCCTATTTTTTGAAAAATTAGTTTTATCTTAGTTTAAGCAAGGATCCAATCAGTTTCATCCTATCTATTTTTTGAATTTTTTTTTTCTTAGTTTAAGTCAGGATGCACCTAATTTTATCATGGCCACTTTTTGAACAATTATATTTTATCTTCATTTTTGTCGTGATGCAACCAGTTTCATCCTAATTATTATTTTTCTAAAAAAAAAACTTTCAAATTTACTATCAACAATGGATCTTGTTTTGTAGATAATTTAAAATCCAATCCAAATATATAAATTTGGAAGTTACGAATTTTTTTGTGATTTTTTTTTAAATAGAAAGGGAAAGGGATTAAAACAAAAATAACAATAAATTTGAGGGTGCAAATGTCTAAACTTTTCTATGTTCATTTGACCCAACCTTAAATTTTACTTGTCTATTATAACCAACTTTTGTTATGGAATAACATATTTGTGGATTTACACCACACTTACACCATCACCCTTTCACCACCTCTCTTCCCTCTTTACTTTGTAACCACCACCACTAGTAGTAATAGGTAGTAAATGGGTGCATGTCTTAATGTCATTGTAAATACGCATGTAAATGCTCATGTTCTTTTCGGTATAAATAGAGAGCATTTCTATTGTAATCTTACACACACACTAAGAATTATCTTTTTCTCTTCTCTCTATTTTCTATGAGTTCTTTTAGTTTATAACACGTTATGAGCACGCTCTGATCACTGAGTAGGTTTTTTTTTCGATTCATTTTTTCTTTAATTTTCTCAAAAATATTTAAAAAAAAAATTGTCGAAACTAAAAATCTAATTTATTTTAATTAGGTTTAATTTTATTTATTTTTACATTTAATTTATATGAGCTAACTCTTTAGTTTGTCTCATAGATTTCACGATGTATATGCAAATTTTTTGATTCTCAATCATATTTATACTCACCGATTATCATAACTGATTAAGTAGTATTGATAAAATGGATTTAGATTACCTACACAACGAATTTTTTTTTTTGTGAAAAGTAGCACGCTCTACATCGAGCTTCGGAACTTCTAAGAAGAAAATAAGCAAATGAAAATAGACACGATCAATGGTATTAGTGGTTTCATTGCTAACCCATTTTTTTATAGACCAATTTTGTTAAAGTATTTCTATTATATCTTTTAATTATTTTCTTGGATGGTAACTGCATAATTGATTATTGAATCAATTTAGTTAGCCTTATTTGGGATATTATTTTTTTGTCTTATTGACAATAACGAAACCCATGTCTATGAGATCATAAAATATGTTCTCATTTAGAATGATTCTTTTTCTTTTCTGCGATGGATTTCATATCTTCGCCGCACCAAATTTTAATTTTTGGGTGCAATTCTAAAGAGACATGGTTTCTTTTCTTCTCTATTTTTTTTATAAAGAGAGAGAAAAAATAAAAATCCATCGAAAGATGGTGCACAGTTTCTACTCCTTTAATAAAACTGTTATCACTAAAAATTGATGTTATCGCAGACCTATCCGGTAACTAATCACGTGCATGGTTGAAAAACCTACAACCATTTTTTTTTGTATCTTCGCTCATTGGAGGAAGATCATGTGACATTTCGGTTTCTAGTCACCTATAAGAAACCATTCGTCTAACCACAAAGTGGATTTTGACTTTGCGATAACTAAAATGATATAAAAATTTATGTTGTCGATACGAGAGATTGATAAATCGTATAAACCAATTGGTGATAATATTCTCCATCATTCTTATAAGATGGAGAAATAAATTGGGAGTATTTTCTAAAAAAAAATTGCCAATAAGGATTGATTTTTTTTTCGACCACATAATGGATTTTTTTTTTCAAAGAATATAACGATGATGATTTCTTTTTTTTTTTTTTAAAGAAACATTTTAAGCCAAACAAAATTGGTTTTTCCTATCGATCCCAAAATGATATATCGTTAATATGGTAGATAAACAATTTCAAATACCAATAAAATGAGGAAGTGTTGTATTCTTGAGGGATATTTACCAACTTTTGATTTTTCCTCGTGGTAATAATCTCCAATATTGAAACCACTTCACTTGTATATGAAATATGGCTGGACATAAAAGATCAAAGGGTGCGCACCCGGCTAGTCAGCTTATATTAATAGTCTTTTTAGAGACTATATTGATCTTGGTATAATTTTCTTTTGATAAAGAATATGTCCATAATTTCCTTCTAAATCATTACTTCGTTGGACCTTAAGGTTACGAAATTTTTGGAGATTTATTTGCATATTTTATATGCTTTTGTTTGTAACCAATAAAATCCATGGTTGATTTTGAATTTGTACACCTAATGGACTACAATTTTAGGACAATTTTTTTATGACTCTTGAAGCCAGAATCTAATGTCCAACCTGGTATTGTTAAAATCCATAATTATTAAAAGTATATGTCCTCGAGAATAATACTTTACGAAATTTGTTTTCGTGTATGAGATGAAATTTTTCCGCCATATTGAGGGGGATACTATACATTAATGAGTTAGTGTTGATTAACTTTATAAAAGTTATGTCAATTTCTCTCCCATTATGAGAAAATTCAAAAAGGATGCCATCAAATAGGCGTGAAAATATTTCATTTAGCTTTTCCATAAGCTTACGCCATTTCAAAGGAAAAACCGATCACATTTAGCAAACGTGTAATGTTTTAGCACTTTCTATAGATAGTGCTCTTACAGAGTCTATCATATTACAATACACATTCTAAAAATTAATATCTCATCGTTAAATTGTGGAGATTATAATGCCCGTAACGCTGGTACCAGTAAATTTTGAAATTTTCAAAATATGCATACAATAGAAAATTGTGTGGGATCGTTGTAATTATGTTGTCGAATATTTATTTACAGTAGCTACTGAATAAGAAATGACGGTAGTTGTGAACCCCTATACAGATAATATCGACAAATGTGATTGGTAGGAAGAAAATCCAAATTATATTGGATTAAAATCTCTTGAATAATGCAATTTTTGGATCCAAGACTTAACACATTAAACGTGCAAGCCTGAAATCTGAAAATTACAGGTTGGTGTAGTCTTCATGCGTTATGTGAGAAATACGTTCGTTGTGAAAACGATTGGAAAGTTTGATATTTTTATTTCCCAAACCCTAAGATTAATTCAATAATAATTTGTTCACCATGTGATGCATTTGACGTGGTAGTCATTAAGGACTCATATTGCATTCATACAAGAAACGTGGGGAAACATATTTGCATTCAGGCAGCCATCTGACTCGATTATGTCACAGTCCTTTATCTTTTTTTAGAAATTTGGTACAAAACCAAAATCCGGAAAATTAGTTGATGATATCAACTTTATAGGTCTCATAAAGAGCCTTTAAAAACACAAAAATCCATGTTATGACGGCATAAATTTTGTTTTTTCTTTGTTAGATCTGCAAGTTAACATTATGCTTGCACAAAACTTGTCCATGATAGAGACTCGAGTAATGATTTTGATGTTTGTTTTTTTTATAATACTCATACCATTGAGTTAGAATCCATAAATCGTCAAAAGTTGAATCTTTTTCCTTCGTTTCAGGTTTTATCTCATGTGGTTTTTCCTGACAAGGTTTTAATGAGGCAGCATCTTGTGGAGTTAAATTAATATTTTTTTTAAGTGTTGATATTGTGCTCTTTTTCCTTTGTCCATATATTTTTCCCACTAGTTTTTTAATGGCAAGGTTTTTAGTGAGGCAATTTAATTCAACATGGTGGTCATCCAAAGGGGAGTTGTATCATTTTTGGTTATTTGGTGGATTCCCACCATTAACAAGGTCAATCTCTTAGACCAAATCAACATAACCATCTCCTAGAAATTGGGATATCCTTCTAAACCACATTAGGTTCAATCACAAATACGATTTTTGTTCACATATTGTAATATATACATATCTTGGGACTTCGTTGAAGAAACTACATCAACTACTTCTGCAAATCATCTCCGAGAAGCTAGCAATTCAAGATATGGGTCCTCAATGCATTTAAAGAAGCATGAAAACTCGAGAACGCTACTATTAGAAGACTGACACAAAAGACAACTTCATCCACTAGCAATTTATTCATGAAGAAGCAAACCGTCTTTTGCATTCATGACATTTTTTCATCAAAATTGGGAATTCTCATCTCAGAGATTTGCAAGCCAAGCTTTAATTAAAGTACTCATCAGGGGGAGCGTCTTTCAATAGGTATTTTATTGGACTTATCGCGTTGTACTCTTTTTCCTTCGTCAAGGTTTTTTTCCCACTGGGCTTTCCTTGTCAAGGTTTTAACGAGGAAACATATGCTTGTCCACATCATTTTTGTACTCTTTTTCCTTCGCATAGGTTTTTCCCACCGGATTTTTCTAGCAAGGTTTTAACGAGACAATCTTAGTAGTGTGGTGTCACCCAAGGGGGAGTGTTATGGAATAACATATTTGTGGATTTACACCACACTTACTGATGAGTGCCAAATATTGTATATATTTGCACCTTTTTATTGGCATTTAACTCATCATTTGTGCACTAACGCTCCATTTTATTCCATATTCTGTGTTTTCGTTGTTTTCAAGAATAAATACTCTTCTTAATTAATTTTGCATTTTTAGGTACTAAATAAAGCCTGGTTAACTCACGGAGCGAAAAGAGCAAAGACACGGGAAAAAGCCGGAGGAAACTCTAGCGGAAAAGAAGTGAAGAACGCGGTATGGAAGACCCAAGGATGAAAATGGGCTTAAAAAGGAAGAATTTGTTCTTAAAGAAGAAGTTGGATCAAGATTACCTAAACCCAAAATTCAATACCCAAACCCGTTTTCCTTCTTAACCGTCAGATTGGATCCATTCCATCATCCAACGGTCCCTTCATCATCGCTCATCGAGCTTTGATGTCCCTGTCTAACACTATAGCACCTAACTCCATCTTGAACCGTGAGTTTTGATGTATCAATCATCCAACGGTCGTTCCACATCCATCCCCATTGCGCCTTTGGAGTATTCCCTCATCTTTCCATCCAACGCTTCTCCCTCACCAAACATAAAATCTTGATGATCCCGCATCACACTCTAGTCACCGAACCCTATTACCCAACCAAACGGACCCTTCTTCTCCATCGGGTTCTTCTTCTCATCTTCCCCAAATTGCAGAGAGCTGCTCCACAGTTCTGCAACTCCATCACCTCCACCAGCTACACCTTCTTCTCGAACCACACCACCACCAAAACCACCCGACAACACCACGACATCTCTCCCTAGCCTATACTTCTTTCCAAATTCACATCTCTGAACCCTAGGTGTGGGTTTGACAAGAGAGCTCGAGCTAGGGTTTCACCAACAGCGAGGAGAAGACAAAATTGTGGGCAGGAAAAGCTTCAGAAGAGCAGAGGGGACATACCCAAAGCATGGGTCGAGCTCAATTCAGGAAATTGGTGAGAGAATTTGATTTTCCCCAAAAATTAGGGTTTTGTAAATTGGGTATTTTTGAAAAACTATAAAAGGGAAGCTGTAGAGAATGCAAAACTTGTTCTTGGGTCATCCGAGATACCCCCTAATTGGGTTAATTTCATGTTTAATTTCAATTTCCATTTCAAATCAATTTAGGGTTCTTCAATTTTAATTTGTAGGGTTTACTGTTACTGTTAATTTTGTGATGTTTGATACTTTAATTCATGTCTTGTTAATCCTCTGTTCGTAGTTAATTTCAATCCATGGTTAGTTGCTGTTTTGATTTCATGTCCTGTTTATTGTTTAGTTCTAGGTGTTAGCATGTTCTAGCTCATTTGCTAGGGATTTGATGAAATCCTAGCCCTGTTGTGTAGTTATTCATGAGCTGTTGATAAGCTGCAACTTAAGCTGAATTCATAAATCTTTTGACTAGTTGTACCTTAGAAAGACAATTAGTGCTTTGGAAATAATAGAACATAGTTGAGTTTAACATGTCTATAGGAGAATGCATAGCTTAAGCTAGGGTGAATTCAAACCCCTAGTTCTCACCCATTCCATCCTCACCCACTGTCCAAAGTTCCATCCATAACTTACCTCATTCCCATTCACATCTTCCATGTCCTGTTCTTGTTAATTTTCTTTCATGTCCTGTTTTCAAACTTTAATTTTCATGTTTTTACTTTTGCTATAACTGTTAGTGAATGATTAGTGTAAAGTTCTCACAAAAATCCTGCAAGAACAAAGAACCAAGAATAGCAAATATATGCCCACCTAGTCCCTGCGGACAAACCCTGCTTGCACACTCACTGCAACTGACCCTGTGCACTTGCAGGTATCATTTCTGTGACTCTTTTAGAGAGACACCACTTACACCATCACCCTTTCACCTCCTCTCTTCCCTCTTTACTTTGTAACCACCACCACTAGTAGTAATAGGTAGTAAATGGGTGCATGCCTTAACGTCATTGTAAATGCTCATATTCTTTTCCCTATAAATGGAGAGCATTTCTATTTTAATCTTACACACATAATAAGAATTATCTTTTTCTCTTCTCTCTATTTTCTATGAGTTCTTTTAGTTTATAACGACTTTAAAATTTTATGTGCATTTAACCATTTTCTCTATCTTTTAAGGGATAAATTGGTTTGAGTTTTCCAGATTTTATGAAGAGAATTTTTGTTGTAATAGATAATAATGGACTCTAAAAATATTCGGGTGAAGTTAGATTCTTTTTTGTTTTTCAGCTGAAAATTCGAAGGATGCTGAGAAAGTACTAGTCCGGCACCACCACCGCTATATATGGATTTAGAATTTTCTACACATAGGAAATTCTTTTTGTCAGTTTTGTTGTACGAAATAGTAAAACAAGTTAAATTTTAATGGTCGAATTCTTTTGTGGATTATATATAGGGTACATTAATTAAATATCCCTAGTTTTGACAGCTAATAAATATACCATTATATAACAATAGATATACACATATCATTTAAAAACCTTATCTATTAGAAAATAAATTACCTTAATATCCTCACTTATAATTATTTTTTATTTACAAACCTTATTCATTAACTAAAATTTTTCTCTATTATTTCACAGACACTACCACCGCCATCACCACCGCTTACAAACTACAACCACCACTAATATTCCACCACCACCACCGCTATCGATGTTATCTCCGTCGTTGCCGCCACCACCGCCGCCGCTACTGCCGCCACCACCACCGCGCTGCCGCCACTGCCACCACCGCCGCCGTGCCGCCGCTGTTGCCACGATCGTCACCACCGCCGCTACGAAAATTTGGTGTCAACAACCGTAGTTTATCCAAAAATTAAAAGTTCAAAAAGACTTTACTAGTACATATTCCTGTTTTTTGTGTGTTAATAATTGAAGTTGATCCCAGTGAATGACAACAACCAAATCTGATATAAATAACAAAAAATATTTCAGTTCAGTTGTGTCAACAACGGAAGTTGAACCCAATAAATGGGTCAACAACCAAATTTGACACAATAAGTGAAAAATACTCCAGTTGATTTGTGTCAATAATGGAAGTTAATCCCACTTAATGGAGTTAACAACCACAGTTAACACAAATAAATGAAAAATATTGTAATCCAGCTGTGTCAATAATGGAAGTTGATCCCAGTAAATGGAATCAACAACCAAAGTTTTAAACAAAAAATGACATATATGAATGAGTGAATTTGGCGTGAGTCAAACACGCATCATCTGACGTTGAGTCAGTCATGCTACTATTGCACCACAAATTCAACATTTGAAGAACTTTACAGCTACAAAATCCAACAACACCACCACTACCATCAGTCGAACAACAATACACAAACACAAAACAACAAGAAATTAAGATAATTTTTTTAACAAACACGACTACACTAATCCAAGAAAATGCTATCAATAATAGGAGTCAGTAGTTGATCCATAAAAAATGCTGTCAATAACAGGAGTTGATCCCATAAATAGGATCAACAACAGTAGTTAATCCGTTAAAATTGTGTCAACAAAAGTAGTTGATCTCATAAAAATTGAAGTCGATAAATCTTTCAACCATGAAAATACCTAAGTTACCAGACCTGTAAAATGGATTTGGAACAATACCGACTCGAATATAAACTAATTCATCCAAACTCCTTACCCGTAATGTGCCCATGCTCAAGCTACGTAGTTTCAGAAAGACCAACACAATTTAAGAAAGAAGCTGCACAATAAATAAGAAAACAAATAATATTATCACATAACCAATCTCAATGAATATCATCTCATTTTCCTACATGTGCCCATGCACACAAAACAAACATTCATCAAAAGAGAAAAAAAAGTTAAGCTAATATGAACCAAATCATCTTGCTCTGATGTGAGATAACGTGACATTTGGTTCTCTTTTTATCACCTGATGGACCTCAACAATGTTGTCAATCAAAATTCTCCAAAATAGAAAAAAAATTCTAAATACTAAATAAGCTGTTTAAATTAGGCCTTGAGGTTGTTTCAAATGTGTTTCACTGCAGAAATGTCACTATAGGTGAGCAATTCGATCAAATTGAAACATGCATTTTTTAGCAATTACAGCAATGTATGCATAATAAGACTGAAACAAAACAACATAAAGAATATGAACAAGCCACCAAAATGTATACCTTTTTGTTTTAAGAAGAAACCACCACTGCCACCATCTTCCAAACCACCAAAAAAAACCACAACCAAAACCACCATCAACCAATATTTTCATCACCAATTTATCATTTGAACTTACTGCCAATAAAAATCATATATAATATCCTCCACCACCACAACACCAACCATAACCAATTTCATCATTTAACTTAACCACAACCTACATTCCAACCTTTTCATCGTTAATTTCATCATTCCAACCAGAATCACCACAATTTCCATCATAAATTTTATCGTTTTGGCCAATTTCCATCTACATCACCACTAGTTACAATATAATACCACTACCACCAGCAGTAACTTAAACAAAAGAATCACGGTAGACAAAAACTATCTAATGTAATCCCAAATACCAATAAAAAAACATAAAATGGATTCAAATACCTACCTCCTCCACCGTTGCCGCCACCAGAACCACCAACACCCTCACCATCGTTACTTCTCTCTTCAATAATTCAAATAAGTTTAACCTTAAAATTACTAGAAATCAAAACCTAACATATCTCGATCTCTCACGAATCTAGTTTTAAAGTTTAATCTTGAAAAGAAAAATAATAAGAAGAAAAGATCTCATCTGTCGATGATAGTTATCGATTGATTCTTGAACAAGTTGGCGACGACTAAGGTGGTGGTAGTTGGAGAGGTGGCGATGGCGATAGAGATGGCTGGAGAAAGAGAAGAGACGCACAAGAAAAAGAATTGCCGTAAAATTAAAGATGAAATAAGTGATATTGATGTAGGAGGGTATTTGTTGAATTATCATTATGTGGATCACTAATTGGTGTTTTAGTTTATGCCAAATTTTTACTATGTATCGTGCTAATTTGTTTATATTGATAAATTTCTATATATTTCTCATACTCATATTTTCCTCCATATATATATATATATCAAGCATCATGGATTTGCGTCTTCTTTGCTGTTCATATCTAATTATTTGCATACCATTGGTTCTAAAAAAGTTCAAACATATTTTAATTAGATCATTTGCACAAAACAGGCACAAGACATGAGATGTTGGTGGCGAACGGAATATCCAAAAAAAAAAAAAATCCTTCTAAGAAAACAAAGATTTTCATTGAAATCCAAGGACACAACAATATACAACACAAGACTAGAGTACACTGTCCAAAGAACCGCAAATACAAGGCTAAAGCAAAGACCATAACTTAGTCAGAAAAATTCAAATTTTGGGATCGAACAAAGTAGCATTTCCAAAAGATCTGGTTTCTAACATCTACAGGAAGATCACTAGTGAACTATCTGGTGCATTTATTCTTCCTAACAAATTTAGCAAGCTTGTTAGCTGCTAAATTTCCATCCCTATGACTAAAACACACTTTTACATCACACATACTATTTAACAAAGACCTAGCTTCTTCAATGATAAGTTGATCTTCCCATATAACATAAAGAATTACCATTCACACTTACTGCGCAACTGTTTTGTTATCCCCTTCAATTATGATATGATGGAGCTTTAGTTGCTTTGCCCACCTAGCAGCTTCAAGCATCGCAACAGATTCAGCTTGCTCTGCACCTCTGGTTCTTTGAACTAGTGCCCGAGCTAATTCCATGTTTCCTGAAAATCTCTTAAGGCCTGTACAATTATTAATTATCATCAATTTTAGAAGCATCAACATTTAATTTGTTCCAGTTTGCAGGGTCTGTTACATATTCTTGGATAATCGTTAATGTCCCATGAGAGCTTTTCCTTTTGCATTCGTTATTATATGACAGAATAATATCAAAGAGTATCTCACATTAATTGAGAATACTACAGTTTAATGAGAAAATAAAGCTAAGTAAGGAAACAACATAATATCTAATCTATTACACCCCCTTAGTCGGAGCGGGAGAAGAGCAGACGCTCAGACTAGCACGGAAACGAGTAAACAACTGTGGTGGATTGCCCTTGGTAAAGGTATCATCATATTGATTTTTCGAGGGGATGTGTAAGACATGAATGTCACCAATACAAACACGATCACGTACGGAATGTATATCAATCTCCACATGTTTGGTGCGTTGATGTTGAAACGGATCGCCGGACATATAGACTGCACTGACGTTATCACAGTATACATTAGTGGCACGTCGTAGAGGTAGATGAAGCTCAAGAAGTAAGTTGCGAAGCCAAGTATTACTATCTGCAACTATTGGACTGCATAAGAAATATCTGATCTAGTGAAGGCAGACAGAATAAAGACTGTAGGTTTTTCAGTCAAAGTAGTAGGAGCCAGACTAGTAGAGGTGGTAGCGGAAGAAGTGGGAGGCACTGTAGGTCTGCGCCTGTGGGGAGGAGTATATGGAATAGGGAAATTGAGGAAAATAGACGAAGGGGCTGAGGGAGCTTTAGGCTTAAGATTACGTAGAGTTTAACTAGTGGATGATCCACTAACTGCAAGAAATAAGTAGAAAGAAATAGAAGATCATAAATCGGACAAAAATGAGAATGAACTGATAAGCAAGAGAGAAAATCAACATTAACAACGACAAGAATTCATGAGATTCATAACAAAGAAAGGGGACGTTAGAACAAGAAAGTAATCCAAGAAGCACGAAATAGGAAACAACCAAGATTTAGAAGATAGAAGAGACCAACATTCTGAGAAAGATAAACGAAAAGATAAGAGGAATTCATTTTCTAAGAAATTGAAGAAGATGAGAAAGATAAGAAAAGTTCATGTAGAAAAAAAGAAAATAAGCAACGATGTGCATCTTGCAATAGTCGTTCAGTAGATTTAGCAGAGAGAAAAGATTTCTGAAAAAGATAAGAAAAGAAAAGTTCATGTAGAAATATAGAAAAGAAGCAACGATATGCATCTAGCAATAGTCGTTCAGTAGATTTAGCAGAGAGAAAAGATTTCTGAAAAAGATAAGAAAAGAAAAGTTCATGTAGAAATATAGAAAAGAAGCAACGATATGTATCTTGCAACATATCGTTATTGTTGAGAATATTAGTCCCACATTGTCTGGGCAATCTAAGATCCTGCGGTTTATAATCCTTTGGGCCTCTCCACTCATTGCCAATTGGTTTTGAGTTGGATGCCCGTATTCTAACATGGTATCAGAGCAGGCTATTTGCGAGTGTCATTTGACCGCGTCTTTACTCCGTGTCACCCGATTTATTGTCCACGTGTTAGACCCAACGAGGCTACACGTGAGGGGGCGTGTTGAGAATATTAGTCCCACATTGTCTGGGCAATCTAAGATCCTGCGGTTTATAATCCTTTGGGCCTATCCACTCATTGCCAATTGGTTTTGAGTTGGATGCCCGTATTCTAACAAATCTATTCAGAACAGACAGTTAATCCACAAGTTGCTTTAGCTATTTTAACCAAACATGAAGATACTTTGACCAAATATTTTATGACGTCGCTGCGGTATTACCGCCCATAAAATCATAAGTATGACAAACATATATAACAACTGATTTGTCTAATGTTTCTTGTTTTGAGTTCCCGAGTAATTTGATTCTCTGGAAAACAATGTCAAAATCGTAAGGTTTCGAATTTTATCAGAAAACAATGTCAAAATCGTCGACATTACAATCTAGGATTAGGAAGAGCTCACCTGTTTCAGAACGTCCATTTTAATATTCAATGTGCAACTGTTGTGCTTTTTTTGACCACGTGAAGTTGGTTTTGACCACGGGAAGTTGGCTTCTATAGATGAAAAGACGAATACGTGTCTAGTGTGACAAGCTATATATGACCATATAGCTATGTGATTACTATTTTTCTCATAGTCTACCTGATATGAACAGTTCCGAGAATCCAATATTAAGGAGTAGTGATATCTCAGTTGAACTGATAATGCTCAGCAATAAAAAGTGTTCAAGATAAGACCAATAATAACGATAAATAAAGATAATATAAATGCTACTAAGTTATCACGAGACACAAGGATTTACATGGTTCGATATTTGTCTACGTCCACGGAGTAATGAGTGATGTTTTATATTATAGTGTGGTGTTACAAGGATCTTAAATGCTTCCCAAAGTAATAAAGAGAACTCAAGTTGAAGTAAATATTTAAGTTCTAGATATTAAAGAGGTATAAGTTAAAGACTAGATTTTTCTTGATAAATTGAATTCCCTTATGTGATGGTGAAGCTCTCTATTTATAGTCTCTTTGGTCCCAGGGACATCATCGTTTTCTATAGGTTCATCGAGCTCTGTTGTATCCTCCGTACATATGGTACCTTCGTCAACCGAACTTTCTCGAACCAAACTATGCCATCTCAGCAAGCCCATGTGCCCTCGAAGACTGTCCAACCTTCGATCAAGTTGTACCTTCGTTCGCCGCATACCTTCACCAGTCAGACGCTTCCAGCTCGTTCGTATCCACACGCCAAGTATTTGCTTTATCGCATTTAATGCTGATTAGATATGTCAGTTGCCTTTGTCCCCTCGCCAGCTGCCACATCCTTAGGCTAGGGTATAGCCTTTTATCCTCATCGTCGAGGTAAGCTTTCTCGAGACAAGATAAAGTGTATTAAGGAGGGATTTGTTGCTACTCAGCATCTCGTGTATCACTGAGGGTATTTCTCTATCTTACATACGACCGTCAATATCGTGACACATGTACAGGAGAATATTTATATTCACAACTTCCCATGGAAGTATGGTACAATATCTTGTTTTGTTGTTTTGGTTTTCGAAATATATTTTGGATTACCTTGAAACCTCAACTTCGTCTTTGGTTCTAGATTCAACAAACCAAAGCATATATAACTTTTGGGTAATGCAGATGAGGAAACAGTTACTCATATGTTTCCTCAATGTCCTTATGCCATGAAGTGTGGAGGTTGATTAACCAGAATGTTGCTGCTAATACTGGGGGGTTACTAATGTAAAACAATAGATGAGAAATTGGACTAAAGCAATCATTCCTTTCAAAAGATCTCAGATCATCAACCTAATTGCCACCACAACGTGCTTTCTCTGGAAGTCTAGATGTGAACATGTATATGAGGACATTCATAAAAGTCCTATGGATACTTATTTTCGGATAATGTATTTATGCCATTCTACTAAAACTAACATTTCTCTGCATGATTATATAATGATAATCTAGACAATCACAGAATCCCTAATCACAGGAGAAGGCCAAATATATGTGTTGAGAATATTAGTCCCACATTGTCTGGGCAATCTAAGATCCTGCGGTTTATAATCCTTTGGGCATCCAACTCAAAACCAATTGGCAATGAGTGGAGAGGCCCAAAGGATTATAAACCGCAGGATCTTAGATTGCCCAGACAATGTGGGACTAATATTCTCAACACGCCCCCTCACGTGTAGCCTCGTTGGGTCTAACACGTGGACAATAAATCGGGTGACGCGGAGTAAAGACGCGGTCAAATGACACTCGCAAATAGCCTGCTCTGATACCATGTTAGAATACGAGCATCCAACTCAAAACCAATTGGCAATGAGTGGAGAGGCCCAAAGGATTATAAACCGCAGGATCTTAGATTGCCCAGACAATGTGGAACTAATATTCTCAACAAGATTGGGTGTTTTTTTTATTTTTCATCTTTGCCGTTAATCATAATATAAGTAATTAGGAGGGCATGTCAGTATTTTTGAACACTAGCAAGTGTGACTCGCTGAATGCTATTGATTTATAGGAAAGTTAAAAGAACAAAGTTTTTATATTTCTCTCCATATCTATTAAAAGTCATTGGTTTATGACCTGAGTCGGCTTTTCCCTATACAATTTAGCTTTTCCTATAACAATAATTTTAAACTTAACATAAGAAAAATGTGACCACAATTTTAATTGTGAGTTGTCTCTCACTATAAACATTATTGTTATAGGGAGGTGATAGACTGACCGCGTTTTGTTCCGCAAATTTTTTTGATAGAGATATGACTGTAACATTTGAATTGTGAAGGTGTACAATGGATCACAGTATTTGTCTCAGTTGGTGGTTTTATCGGCATAAAATGCTATGTCAGCCTAGCATTTCCGATTTTTATACTACCCTAAAAGGTTTTTATAGAAAATTCAAATCTCTTTCATCAGTGAATTAATATCCATACAAAATGGCATAAAATATAAGCTATCGACGGAGATTGAAACTCAAGTGGTTTTTACAACTGACGCATTATCAATTAGAGTTAACTTTTGAGGATTTTGCCTACAATTTTAGGTTTTGAGTATCATTTAAGAACAACAATTGATGATATTATTTGCTGAAATATTTGTTGTAATAATGTCCATAAATATGACTCCCTCCGTCTTTTATTAACAGTCCTGATTGGCATAGTCGAAATATTAAGCGAATTGTACGAAATGTAATGACTAATGCTTCACTAGCCCTATTTAATGTTAGGCTATTACTATAATTAAAATTAATATCTTAAAAAATATAAATTGGGTAATACTATTATTTTAGGAAATTTTAAGAAAATAAAAAAAAATATATTGGTGTTATTATGGAATTGGTAGAAGCTTTATTAGGAATTTTATAAATGGTCATAAGTATATTTAATTTAAAAAGGAAATAATATGAAAGATATTGAGTAATTTTTTTTTCCTTATATATGGTGATACTATTTAAGATTTTGGATTGAATTTATATATAAAATAAATTTATGATTATAAAAAATAAAGGATATATAAGAGAAAAATATTTCTATAGATAGTGCAAACAGATAAAAAAGACAGAACAAAAAAGAATATAGGACATATAAAAAGACAGAGGGAATACTTTTTTTTGTCTTTAAAATATTGTATTTTCACTTTTTTAATTTGACCTAAATTTTTTCCTAAAATAATCATATAAATCAGTCATGTTATAGATGTTTGATTGATTTTATTATATCGTATCATTTATGCGTCTATTGTTTATTCTCATATATTTTTCATGCTCCCGAGTTTCTTTTCCCCATATAAAGCAAATATAGAGTTTTTGTGTTTGTTTTCCGTGCGCATCTCATTATTTGCAAACTACTGGTCCTAAAGTTCCAAGATCCTAGAATTAGATCATTTGCACAACATGGGTGTAAGACGAAATGTTAGTGGGGATTAAAGTTTTCCACTAAACGACGTACACCATACCGGGCTTTTCCTTTTCATGCTACTGTGGTGACAAAATGGGCGGCTGACATTGGTGTTGGGATCTTTCTTATAATTCGGCTCAAAATGCGCGGCTGACATTGGTGTTGGGATCTTTCTTATAATTCGGCTCAGAACTTTCAAACCTTCCTACCAATAGATTTGAAAAAAGAATGATTTTTGGGCCCTCTTCAAAAATAGAGGGTATTACTCTTCATTTTTTAAGTGGATATTAGAAGTAATTTTGAGTGCCCCATATCTAAGTTTTTTTTAATACCAAACTTATCCATGGTAATAAAATTAGTTAGTGTAATGATTAGTGAGATAATTAATGATTAATGAGATTAAATCAATAAGTGTAAAAGGTGGGACAACACATAAAAGAGAAGAAGGATAATTGTATGTAATGTAAAGATAAAGTGTAAGGGAATCGGTATCTCTTTCATTTCCTTTAGTTCCTTTAAATACAAAAAAAGAAGTGTTTGTGTTAGTACACTTGTTTGGAGAGAGAAGAGAAAGAGTTACATGTGTCTATTAATTGAGAGTAGGAGCACATGCATATTGACATGTGTGGGTGTGGTCAGCCACTTCTCTACAAATGTTACTTCAACAATCCCCCTTGGATGACCATAATTACAAACTTATTTCTTTGTCAAAACCTTGCCAGAAAATGTTCGTCGATGAAAAACTGGTCGAAGGAAAAAGACAATTGAGCTTCTACAAATGGTGTCGCTTGCCAAATTTTTTCTCAATTGTAAAACCATGTCAGGAAAAATATTTTGCACAAAAACCTGAACACTCGTAAGAAGAAGAACAACCTCATCCAGAGTTGTATTACTAGTGTTTTTGTTGTCTCATTAAAAACCTTGTTGAGTAACAAAACCCCGTGGGAAAAAGTAACCTCGAATGAAGGAAAAGAGTACGACACACTTTGATGTCATCAGTGCATCGCTAGATGCTCCCCCTGATGTCGACATCTCTCCATGATTTTCATTTTTGGTATTATTGTAGTCTCATTAAAAACCTTTTCGAGTAACAAAACCCAGTGGGAAAAAATAACCTCGGTGAAGGAAAAGAGTTCAACATACCATTTGATGCCCCTTTGATGCATGACAATTTCTTTAGTAGGATTTCTAGGAGGGACTGAGGAGCATTTGTTGGTAGAAAGCGAGAATGAGATAATGGTTTCTATTGTTGAAGAGATTTCAAACCAACCTTCAAAGTTTTTACCAGCAGGGAAGAAAATAGAGATTGAATCTGATTTAGGTTTGGGTTTTTCCAACAGAATGTTTATGTAAAAACCATTAGCATTTGATAATTTGGTAGCACAGAACCAATTTCTGTTATCTTGAAACTTCCATACACTTCTTCCACTATCACCATTTTTTGCAGCTTTAAACATCATATGTTGGAGATCAGTGGCTAAGAAAATGGTCAAATTTGCACTCATGGAGCCATGTGTATGAAATTCTGTCAGGATAACGGGGGCTGAGGGAATAGATTTGCTACAAGAAAATCAATTTTTTTTTCTCGATTTGGACATAATGATTATTCATGGCAGGAAGAGGAACCTAAAAAACTAAGGGAACAAAGGATGACGGGGCTTATAGGTGAAAACTAATGAGGTTTCTTAAGATCTAAATCCTATCATGGTTGAAGTAACATGGAGAAAGGAGAAAAGTTGAGGAGAGAGAAGCTCTCACTAAATCCTGGAATTTAAGTATAATACGGTGTTTATATCCTTTTGTTTTTCTTGCTTCTTTTACTTCTGTTCTAAAATTTTCTTTTTACAATATTTGCCATTTAACTTTCATTTTCTTATGACCAGCTTCCATAAGATCTAGCCTGTAGAGTTGCGGATGCACAAGTACACATTACACAACAATATAGTAATCTGCATCACTGACTTTGATAGTTGGCCTCATACTATTGCAATAATAACCAGTGCACTGATCATGTTCAATAATATATGGGGTTCACAGTGTTGTCGGTACTTTGTTTCCTTTTAAAACATGCCATACATGTTCGATTATTATTTTTATTTTTTTCACTCTTTGAGTGTCTCCAGTAGGCTAACCACCACCAACTCCAAATCTCAATCCAGCGCATAAGTGAACAATAAAAAAAAACTAAATGGTAAATTGTATCATTTTAAGGTATAAATTGGTTTGGGTTTTCAGCTTTATGAAGAGAGAGTTTGTTCCAATTGCTAGTAACGGATTCTAAGAATCTTCTCCGTGAAATTTGTTTCGTGTTTATATTGCAGTGGAAAAAATTTGAAGTTGGGATGCTAAGAAAGTTCTAGCGGCCTAGTGGGTTCAGAGTTAATAGCTGGATTTATATATTTTGATTTAGACAGCTGGGTTTAGGATTTCAGACTTTTTTTTTTTCACGAAATCATGAAACAATTATGTAATTATATCATGTTAAATTTTGATGTTCAAATACAATTTATTTTTGTCGATAATTCTCACATATTTCTCATGATGCTCACTTTTTTCTCATGTAAAGCATTATAGACTTTGGCTTCTTTTCCTTGCACACTACTACAGTACTACTTGTATGTCAGTTCCAATGGCTATGTAATACAACCCGGAAAAAAAAAAGTTTTACCGGATATCACCTAGATTTAGCTTTGCAAACTAAATGGCCATTGAGAATGAAATGTTGGTGGGAATTGAAGTTATCAATCACAAGAGTAAATCTTATATCATAAATGAAAATTATCACTAACCAGTGCTTTAATTTATGCCCAATTGTTATTACGTTTGTTTATCATGCTGACTTGTTTATGTTAATAAATTCTCATATTTCCTCCTCTATTATATATAAAAATAAAGCATCATAAATTTGTATTTTCTTTGCCTTACGATCTAGTTATTTGCATACAACTGGTGCTGAAAAGGTTCAAAGAGATATTTTTATCAAAATATTGCACAAAATTGATATAAGACATGAAATGTTGGTGGACCATTGATGTTGATATTTTTAATTGAAAGACATATATACACTAATGCGTAGTAAAAGGATTATATTGATTGTTTTCAATAATCATTGGTCTGGCATGTAGGAGGCGAAATTCGTGAGACTAGGCTACATCGCCCCAGTAGTAAAAGGATTATATAGATTGTTTTCAAGCAACGTTGATACGGCCAATTGGTCTAATGCGTCAGCTTAAAGCGCTGGTCCGAAACGGCGTGGGTTCTAATCCCACTATCTATAACCTGCAGCAGAGGACCAAGCCATAACAAGAGATTTCGCTTCAATACCTAGATCGTTCTCAATTCGATCGTTCGGACCAAGCCAGTGATCAGCAGATTCATTCGTGTTGTCGTATTATCCAGTGTCGTACCCTTTCTCATCAACATATCAGAAGTAATAAGTAATAAGCTTACCATGTAACTTAGCACCAAAAGAAGAAAACAACCTTTGGAGGAAACTCTCTCCCTTTTGTTATTGTTCTTGCTCTAGTTTTAGAAGTGAACCATGACTTGCCTATTTATAGGTTACATTTGGACTCTCTAGGACTTTCTAAAGCTCACTAGATATTTGTTGACATATAAGTATTTGACCGACTGATCCTCTTCTAGTTTTCTTTAAGATAAACACAAGTTACAATCTCTTGATTAATCTGGATACGTCTAAACTCTAGCTAACTCTAGACTTCTCTAAACCTTGTTCACATTAGTTTATAATCTTCCTCTGGAGGGAGCTTCTTCCTCTCCAAGTCCAAATCTTTGTAATCTTGGTAATGTTTTTGACAATAGTTTAGTTCATTATTAGTTCATTTTGACAATAGTTTAGTCCATTTCCCAAATTCTCTACTGCAACCTCTACCTAGGTTTACATTATCCTCCATAGAATCCCCATTCCATTGCAGTCTATGAAGCTCACTGTCCTTTTTCTTAGAGTCACTCACAACAGTCCTCAAGGTCCTATGATTATTGTTTTCTTCCACCTTTTCAATCCTACTATCAATTGGGAAGCCACTTTTAGATAGGTATCGGAAATCACTTTTCATTAAGAAAGGGTTCTTTTACGGTGAGAGCCCCTTTTTGGTATTTTTCTTGCATTTGGCATCAATACATTGTCCTTGCGCTTCACTCTCTAAATTTTTTGGATTCTGCACCTCTAGAGCCCCTGAGACAGTCCCTTTTTCCGCTGTCACTGATGCATCAACAGTCTTATTAGAACTACCACTTGTAATCTTACCTTGCTTTCCTGGTGATGTTTTGGAAAACACTGTACCTTTTGGCTTCTTAATGTTTGAAGTCTTGTTTGGAATCTTTGCAGGTACAGCTTGTTGTATCAGACCACAACACTTGTCTGCATCAACTGACTTTTGCCTTGTGCATTTTGGACCAAGTCCTGTGTCCGTAGCAGCTTGAATTGAAACAACTGTCTCCAAACTAATCCCCATATCAACTCCCCTTTCTGCTGAAGTTTGTTCAGCGACTCTAGTTGTAACTACCCTTTCCACTGCTGCATTGGTGGTAGGCAGTCCATTAACTTCCAGCTGACTTTCAACAATTTGATTCAAAATAGCCCTCTGCCCCTTTCTTCCAGTTGTAACTGATGTTACTTGATCCACTCCAATGGATGCAGCTTCAACCCCTTTTGAAATAGCACCGATTTCTACCTCACAAGCTTCACTTCCATTAGTAAAAGAAGATTCAACTGGCTCTCTCCTATCCACCTTATTTCCCCCGGACTCTAGCTTGTCCTTAGAACCCTGAAGAATCTTTGCTTTTTCTGACTGAGCAGGCTTGTAAACCTTCATTAGTACCCATTTGGGGTTAAGAGGCAAAATGCCCCAATTTGGACTACAAGGTTGTGAAAATGCCCCGGACGTTAGGCAAAAGATCAAAATGCCCCATTCTGTTACTTTTACCTATAGTAGTCAAAATGGGGCATTTTGATAACTTTTGACTGGTCAACTATGTTGTGAAATGTCTTTTTTGCCCTTGTACATAAATACCGCCCGACATGATGTCACACGTGTGCTAATAAATTCATAACACGTGTGCACTGCAAACAGATGACACCCGTGCAATCTAAACTGGCGACACGTGGAATGTGATGGACATGTGGGCTGAGACACCTGTACCACACGTGTGGTTCGTACGAATACTTCAATTCGTGTCTTCAACCTTGGTGAGAGAGAGATACCACATCGATATAGAGAGTGAGAGAGAGATAGAGAGACAGAGAGAGATCGAGAGACAGGGAGAGACATAGAGAGACATTGAAGACGGGGAAGAATAGTGAAATTGCAGATCAAGAAGATAGATGAGACGGAGAAGAACTGTGTAATGTTAATCATCTATAAGATGACCTCTCAACTGTGTAAGGTTAATCATCTGATCTTTGAAGAACTGTGTAACGTTAATCGAGTTTAGGATTTCGGTCTGTGTAAGTCATTATCAGATTTTCGATTTTAGGTTTTCCTATCTGTTAAATCAGATTTTAGGGTTTTATCTAATATCTTTTTTTTTTCGATTTCATTTTAGGGTTCGTCAAATCTGGAGATTTGATTAACTGATTTTATATCTCATCTTAGAAGGTATATGTTTCTATCTGTTGTCTGAGATTTTAGGGTTTCAGTATTTCATCATCTCTTTTCTTTTCAGTGAAGAACATCATCGAAAAAAAAGAGGTTCATCAACCAATTCCAACAATTGGGGTAAGTTTCATCTCTTCTGATTCTTTTAATTCGATTGTTTTTCAGATGGTATTGGATTATGTTCAAAAAAATTTCAAAAAATTTTGGGTTATTGAATTTTTAGCAGATGATTTAGGGGGTTTTCCATTTTTAGGGGAATTTTGGGTTATTGAATTTTTAGCAGATGATTTAGGGGGTTTTCCATTTTTAGGGGAATATTGGGTTATTGAATTGTTTGCGATACTACTAGTGTTAGTGGGGTAAGTGGTATGACTAATTTTATGAGTCCAGTGAAGAAGAAAACTGTTAGAAAAAGGGTTGAGGTTAGGAGGAGTCCAAGGCTTAATAAGGCTGCTAGTGTTAGTGGGCTAAGTGATATGAGACCAACAAGACTTGATTTTGTGCATGATGACCCAGTTGTTTCTACACAAGCATCTGTTGCAGAAAACCCAATGCATGAAGCAGAAGTTAATGCTACACAAGCATCTGTTGCAGAAAACCCAGTGCATGAAGCAGAAGTTAATGCTACACAAGCATCTGTTGCAGACAACCAAGTACAGGGGAATGAAGATGATGACCAGGTGAATTTACCTAATCTACAATCAGATGACTGTCATCCTAATGATATCCTGAATTTTTGTTTGAGGAACGTAATGAGGAAGAGGTAAGTGGAGATGAAAGTGAAAAGGAAAGTGAAGAGGAAAGTGAAGATGAAGAAACACAAGAAAAGTACAATTATGAGGATTGGGTTTCTATGTGTGCTAGAGGTATAGATATTGATAATGAGACTGATGATTGTAATGAAGATTTCAATGTAGGTGGGTTTTATGAAGAGCAGAGTGCACCAGTAAATGCTACTTCAGATGAAGAAGTTCCCAGATATGATGTTACTCAAGAGGAAGAAGCTAAGTGGCAAAAAGATTTTGGTGAGCATTTAAAAGAACCACAACGTCTAGAAATGATAAATGAAGATGTTCCTGAGGTTGTACCTGGTGAAATAAGTAGTGGAATGGCTTTTGGAAACATGCAAGATTACAAGGATCATTTAAGTGAATATGCAGTGTTGAAACATAAGGATTTTAAGGTGAAGAAGGCAGATAAGAAGAGACACTATTCTTATTGTACTTACAAGGATACCCAAAATTGTGCTTGGATGGTGAATGCAAGAAAGTTACCAGATGAAGATGATCCAACAGTCACAGTTAGAGATGGTACTGTTAATATTTCTAGCCAAACAATCAACATTTCTGAGCCACTATCAAAAAGGGTTAGAAAGCCTAACTCCAAATATCAGTAATATCAGAGATAGTAGTACTCAGTTCTGTTTTATGAATGTTGACAATATTTTGTTACATTGCTTTTGTTTACATACATTAACTTCTAATTATGCACTTTACCTTCATTTTGTCTTTAAACTGTGCACAAATTTGATCTTCAGAATTATAAGATTGCTTTTGTTTTTCCACAAAGATAGCATCAGACACCCATTGGAAATCTTCACATTTTTTGCATTTTAGGTAGCCAATACCATAATACCATGATGTTTGATCTATGTTTAACATCCTCACCTTAGTTGAATTGCATTTGGGGTTGATACAAGGAGTATATGACCAAGGATAATCATCAAATTTGTGATCACCAACACAAGCTTTACATCCTCCTTTATACTGAGGTGTCATGGTTTTAATAGCATCATCAAACCATTCGAAGTATGGACACATAGGATTAGAGCAAGAGAAGAATTTCTTCCCTGAATTAGCACCTTCTTTGACCTTTAAAAGTTTCCGAATACCATTACAAGGAACTAATTTACACCCACTGTAGATCCAAGGACAATCAATTGATTGATGATTACTTTGGTTGCACATCTCACATTCCTGCAAATTAAGTAAAAATTAAAGTAAGATGGATAAGATACTCACCCCTTAATTATGTTCTTCTTTGAAAAAATCTTGAAATTGCTCTTACCATTTTCATTTTCTCACTTGAGCTAGCAGACATTTTGAAGAAAAAAAACCAATATACTGATTTAAGGTTGTGAAAATTCCCCATTTATATAAGTCAGGAGAGGTCGGAATGTAGAACGGTCGGATTTAAAACGGTCAAAATCTGTAGCCGTTGATTTGAACTCACGTGTTGCAATCTTAGATTGTAGGACACGGTGGTCATTCTCTTAAAAAAAAACCATTGTTGTAAATATAACAACCAAATCTCCAGCCATCCAACTAAAAGAATAACCACGTATCGCAATCCTAGTTAACATGACATGTTGGTCATTTTAGAAAAAGAAACATCCATTTCAGTAAATATAACTACTTCATCTATGGCCGTCCAATTTTAGTCTAGCCACGTGTCGCAATCTAACTAAATGTGGCAAACGGAATCAAAATCACGTGCTTGTGGGGCTTTTTTACAGAAGGGTATAAATGATATTTATTTACACGTGCGGGGCCACACGCTTACCATTTTGACCACTTAACCATGTCAGACGGAAAACATAACAGATTGGGGCATTTTGATTCCGTTTTGGGGCATTTTGATCTTTTACCTAACGTCCGGGGCATTTTCACAACCTTGTAGTCCAAATTGGGGCATTTTGCCATTTAACCCACCCATTTGTTCTTTATCTTTCCACAATCCTTAGTAGAATGGCCAAATACCCTACAAATGTCGCAATTATGCGGCTTCCATGGATGTTCAACCGGAAGATCCATGACAAACTTTTCATCTATCAACAGAGGTATGCTATCAGGATATGCAAAATCCAATTGTCTTTCAAATCAAACTCTTGCAAATGCTAACTTAGTTTGATTGATGGTACAATCATCAGCAAAAAAACGGTTTTCCTAGATAACTAGAGATTACACCTAATCCATCTGCGTCCCACATATGAAGTGGCACACCAAATGTCATTACGCATATAGGGACTGATTTTACCTATGCAATACTCTTTTCCAGCAAATGAGACCATGGTCTTAAGGTAAACAACTTACCAGAGATGTGGAAAGATCCAGTATCTAGGACTAACATACGATCCTCCTCATTATAGGGATGACGAGAGAATCCTGAACTATTTTCGAGTTGAGTCCAGAAAAGTGGAGACTGCCATCCTAACTGAATGTTTTTGAAGTGCTCCAAATTCAGGTGAAATACTGATTTGCTGTGATGGCTGAGTTTCGAATTTGGTGATGTGGAGTTTCGAGTGTGGTCTTAGATTTTATTCTATAAAATGTAGGGAAGTAGCTTTTTGTAATCATCTTCTTTTTTTCCCTTAAAAGACATTAGTACAAATCTTTGTCATCCCAAGAGGGAAGGTGGCTTGGTTTTTAGAAATACGGAACAATACAATAATGCTCTAATAAGTATCCTATGGGTGAAATTTTTTAAGGATATGTATTCTCCTCACTGTGAATTTCTTCATTTACAAGATAAACAAAGCAACTCGTCCTGAGTTTGGAAAGGAGTTGAACAAGGGATGCAAATACTGAACCAGTATCATTTTCTGGGATATTAGACCATCCTCCAGTTCCTAACCCATTTTATGCTGAGTCCGCAAGGTTTGTCTATTTTGCCAGATATCATGGAGCAAAAAAACAGTTCACAGATATTTTCCGGCTATGCTCCCTTTATTTTGTTCATAAAATGACACATAGAGATGAAGTTATCTCGAAGATTTCTACATAAGTACACAATCTTGCAATTTATACCGCTACTCTTACTAGACCTTGTTTCTCTAGCAAACTTTGCAACACAGTCAACTACCTTTTTAATAGTAGTTCCAGTAACAAATTTAAGAGACGTTATAATAAGAAAAAAAGAGGTAATCTAGCTTTAACACAGTAATTAGATTTTACGCAAGACATCAGTAGTTCCACAAGCTAAACATGGGTTTTTTTTTTCTCCATGTACACCTACTAAAATAACCTGAACTGTGACTACAATGAAATCAGTTCTACATTCGAGAGTTAATACACATCAATGCACCATTTGGTATATTAACCAGTATTCCATTTCATATGCTTACAAAATTAGAGGAGGTTAAAAGAAGATGCAGTATTACAATCTTCTGCAAAATGTAAAGGCCACTTACACAAACTATATATCACTTCGCAGTTTGATCTCCATGGCTGTCTGGAACATCGAACAAGGGAATGTATTGTAATTGCAAAAACAGTAATTTCAAGCAGTTATAAGTATAATAGAACAGGATCTTCTTCAAATGAAGACAACATATCAGCCTCAGATTTCCATTTCATTTCGTCGTTGTTCCAATTCCAATTTTCCATCCCCAGCATATCCATAACTAGGGTATCACCCAGGCCTTCGGCCTGGGCTCAACCTCTCGTGCGCCTTCGGCGCTTTGGACTTAATGAGCCGATCACGTTTTGTCATATCAATTCCATTTGGCTGGTGGAATATTATCGATGATGCGAAATATTAAACAATACTTGAATTAAACATTAAAGAATAATAAAAATTACATGTATCATACTATGAAATATTTAAGAAGTAGGAAGTTATTTGATATTACAATAAAATTTCAGGATACACTACATTTTTGGTTTCCAGATTAAAACACCCATTCGACTCATTTGGCATCAATAGAGTTATTCTCCTAGCAGCAGTACACCTAGATAATGCCACATATAGTTGACCATGGCTAAATACCGGAGTGCGTAAATATATACCCACATACTTCACCGATTGTCCCTGTGATTTGTTAATCGTCATCGCGTATGCAACACGTACGGGAAATTGGCGTCTTTCCATTTGTATGTCTAGCTCCGAAGGTGAAGGTTGAAAAGTTATTCTTGGGATGAATACTATGTCACCAGCCTTTTCCCCTGTTATGATTTTAGCTTCAATAACATATCGTCCACACCTCGTGACCACCAGTCTAGTACCATTACACAAACTTTCTTTTGGTGCAAGATTTCTCAATAACATAACCGGACTTCTAACTTTAATGTCTAGCTTAAATGGAGGTGATCCTGGTGGATTCAAATTGTTGAGAAATTCCGTTGTGAACCTTGAATCCCTTCTGTGGTCATCCCGAATCATCTTGTCAGCAGCAAGATATGTAAAAGCCTCACCCTGCAAATTTCTTAATGCCTCCGCATTAATCTTATGGACATCTTCATTACGTGGAGATAAAATGATTCTCTCGGTTAAGTGTTCTGGTGACGCTGGTCCATCCTTTCCCAGGAGCGGGTACACCGAAGATATTAGCTCATGCATGTTTTGACATCTGTTCATTGCCGATGGTAGGTTAACAACTTCTTTAGGGTTCGTTCCGATCTACCATATGAATGAAACACAATTAAAATTGTTACACCTACGATATACATATTTTTACTTTGTATAAACGTTAAAAAGATATAGTTGGTTTATTACCTCTAGTAAGAAGTTAGCAAATTCCAAATTTTCTGGTTGTTGTTCCAGTCGCATATTTTGGTTTAGTGTCAAGACATTAATATAATCCCAAAGAAATGAACTTCTTATAGACGCTCCAACAGTTTGTTCACGACCTGCGTTTGAGAGCACCGGTAAAGTATGTCGAAAGTCTCCACCCAAAACAACCGTTACACCTCCAAAGTTTTTGTCATCACTACAAATATATTGTAGTAGACGGTCAACCTCCTCCATACAAAATCTATGTTGCATTGAAACTTCATCCCATATAACCAATCTGACTTCTTTAAGTAGTTGGGCATACTCGGAGTCGTTACTAATCCCAATATTACTATCTTCTTGGACATTAAATGGTATCTTAAAAGTCGAATGTGCAGTGCGACCTCCATCAAGAAGTAATGAAGCAATACCCGATGAAGCAACAGTTAAAACTATTTTTCCATCTTTACGACAACTTCTTGCTATTGTGTTGTACAAAAATGTTTTTCCCGTCCCCGCACTGCCATTCAGAAAAAACATTCGACCATCGCGGTTATTCACAGAATCCACTATTGTATTATACGCCGTCCGTTGTTCGACATTCAATCTCTCAATATCCGTATTGAGCACAGATTCCCTTACTGTAAATTGAAGTTGTCGATGGTCCCAAATATATTTGTTACCCACAATTTGACCCCAATCATGTCTTGGTCGTGGCATTGACTTATAGTTCTCTAGTTTTTTTCCAGATTGTCGAAGCAGTTGATCCAACAGGTATAATCCGTAATCCATAGCATGTTCATCAGTTGGATTTGGGATATTAAACATCGTTCGTAATCTATGTTGAATATCATCACATATGTTCATTCCATATTTTGCCCATAAAAGCTCCGGTTTTGTTGGATTGCATTCTGATAGGATAATGCAGAACAATTTCCTCAGCTGATTTCCAGTTTTCATAACCACCGCTTCTTGAAGGCATTTTTCCGATTCTCCATCATTTGCTAATATTCTCAGTGCAATGCATGCCTCTTTGAACGTATTATGGACCGTGCACACTTCTCCATTAGTTACAGTCCTCAACCCTGTCAAAAGATTGGGCACCTTTTAAATTTGTGAGTAACATACGTAAGTAGTACAACTCGCCAGCATTAGGGCTAACAAAATACATTCTTCCAATTGAAAAACCTTGTTGTCTGATTTTCCACTCCTTAGTTTTTTTTCCATACAAAGTGTTGCGGGAACTCTTGATAAGTATAGGCCGGAGCGGTTGTATTTTTAGCATAATACTCAAAATAACCCATCAAAGTGGTTTTATGTTCCTGTGCAGTTTGTATAACGGAGCTCATTGATCGCCTTGAGTTATACACAACTCGTTGATAGTTTGGTAGATGCACGGACAACCGTTGTACACTCGGATTTTCTTCATGCAATTGGTACTCCAATAAACGCCATACTGCCTCGGCTGGTCCAATGTACCTCGCATCAATGTACTGTTGAATCTCGTTATGTTCTCCAAATACCATCGTAGTTCGATCACCACCTTTGAAAATATATTTTTTAATATATTTAACCGCTCTTATGCCCGCACATATTTCCACATTGATGTGGCAATTGAACATTCTTGACAGACGTGGATTATAGGGAACAACATCAATATTATATGCCTTTTTGTTATTTCTGACAGTCACTTCTCTTCCATCCCGACGCCGACGATAACTTGGATACCCAGCCTCGTCCAAAGTTGTTGTTTCTGTGTAATTTTTTGGATATCCTTTGGTACATTTTCCTTTTGCCATACACGGTGCACCCGAATCTCGATCTCCACATGGACCGTGAACCATACACTTGCTGACCGTGTCAAATAGTATGGGGTAATTTTTCTCATCCGGAAATTCAGCGGAAACAAATTTATCAACCATGTCTGACGTACGAATTTTTTCTGAATCTTTTAAAAATATAAGACAATGCATGTGCGGTAATCCTCGTTTCTGAAACTCGATGGTATAAACATGGGCAACAACTGTACCAAAAACCTTTTTTTCCTTTATTTCTTTCATCAGAGCTTTTCTTTTAATCTCAAAAACGCGAGTTACCAGATCAGGACGATCAAGTGCAGTTTGACGTGGGAAGAGTGCATTTCTTATTTCTGGCCAATTAGGATTAGCTGTCATTGTAAGAAAAATATCGGGATGGTGGTGAAAACGTGTAATCGCCATTGAATCCTGATATATTTCATGCATATGCCTTCCGCTACCAGTATGTAAAGATGGTAAAATAAAAAGATTACCTCTCTCCCCCGGATTCAAATCAGCATTTGTCATATCTGCGATGCAACTGTAACAATCCGAACGTAAAGTCGGTTGGTGAAATCTTAGCCATGCAAGTTTACTCTGTTCTGCAGCGGCCCATGCATCAACCAAAAATTTGTGAAAGAGTTTTCCGGCTCTTAATATGGTGGAATATTCTGAACGACGTTCAAATATGCGGTAACTATAATACTCCATTTGAGATAATTTGGTATTCGTATAGGTATTCGCGTCCGCATCCCATTTCCTTAGTGTTGGTGACCATCCCAGCTCTCCAAAAGGAAATAGCAAAACATAATGTAAAGGCAAGTATGCTGGATGACACTCCGAAATTTGTTGTAGCCCGTTATTTTCTCTCAAATGCAATATAATATCTCGCGGCCCAGCCTGTTTATAAGTTTTTTCTAGTACGATAACCGCAACCTCATCCGCTACCGGTAGATTATAACGTCTTACATCAGTTGATTTGTTGTACTGAAGGGAAACTCGGGTCTGCAGGACTCATTTGATCTAATATTGCATAGGTTTGGCGATACTTGGTGTAGAAAACATTGAATTGGAGCATAGTATCCTGAATTGTTTGAAGGACATCCAAGTTTAAATTAGGATTTCGTTCTTGGCGAACAAACAATGCAAAAGCAGGATCGTAGATGTATAGTTGGGAGTAAACCGCCAGTCTCTCAGTCCCAGGATGTGGAAGAATTCCTCCTGTCAAATGTCTTAGTTCACCATGTATTGCAAAAGGTCTCGGACCTCTTCCTTTTAAAGTTCTTTCATCCAATTTGCATCCAAGATGGTATATGCGTTTGCCGCATTATACTCTCGAATATAATTCCGGAATGAAGTTGATCTAACGTCGTCTTCGTCAAACAATTCTCTTAAGGGTGCTGGTGGTTCAAGCAGTAAAGGAAGCCGAACTTTTCCTTGAAGACAGCATGTACCAAATTTCGGGTTTATCAAAGATGAATTTGTCAGTTTTTCCGCCATCCAATGTAATGCCCCGCAATGGCGACACTGAACATCCATTTGTCCCGAAAAGTGACGTACATTGGTATGAACATTAGGAATATGGTTCATGGCTATATTTGGAGTATGTCTGTCGTTGTCGTCGTAATGTACTTCATCACTGTCGTAATCAACATCCTCTTCTCCAACGGTAACAGATGGCCTGTACATGTGGATTATTATGTACAACAATTAATCAATAAGGATACCTAAAAACAAAAAATCATACAGTAGACTTTGATTCTTACATTTGAATATTTTGAGCATCTGACGTGCTACCAATTATCGGTATCTGTTGAAAAGTTACTCCGGGCATGATATCACTTCTCCTAGGTGCAAATGTTGGCTGCATTGCAAACTTACAAACGATTACTAATTTATTTTAAAAGATTCCATAAATAAATTAAAATATTTAAAGTCTTTTATGATGTTCTTGATATACCTCTTCGTCGGAGTCGGACTGAGATTGTGCATATGACCCTTCTGCCCTCTCTGTAATTAGTATATTTCCGGGACGCATCCGTTTCGAATTAAGATTCTAGAGTTTTGAAAATTTAATCAGGAAATGTGAAAAATATAGATTCCAAATTTATAATATCTCCACAGATTTCAGTGTATGTACCCACCTCGACAGAAATAGCTTTTTCTTTGCCCTTTAGTAAACGCTGTCGCGCTTCTCTTTCCTGATCAGTTTGCGTATGTTGTGGTTCCTTACAATAGTGTTGTGGTTGTTGAGTCTGTATTGTGGTTGTGTTTTCGCTCTGTTGTTGTGCCTCAGTTCCATGCAAATTTGCGTACGTATACGGACATTGTGCTTCTCTTCTGCGACGGCGCCTCTGGCCAATTGACCTTCGCGTTGGAGCACTTATTTCCTAACAAATTTTCCATTTTGTGTGTGTCATGGTGATGAGTTGGTGTAAAAAAACACTTTCATTTAAGAGTTAACGTCTGCCCTCTACAATTTGGTCAATGTATGTATATTTGAATCTCCAGGTCCAACAACTTTATTCTATATTGGGTTATTAGTTTATTCATTAGATGTGAGTTAACGGAATTAATTTTTGAAACTGATGTTACCGAGCTTGGATTAGCATGTGATTGAGTTCTTGACCAACATTTGAAGTGTGTAATCATAATTTATGTCTAACCATTAAAAATCAACCTTGTAATAGCCAGCTATCTATGTCGAATGATGATACCCAGATTGGATAATATAAAAAACATGGCTTACTAAAACACGTACACCCGCATTGATATTGGCTCTTGCTTCATTTTCTGCTCGTTCTCTCGCACGCCTTTGCCGTTGTGCCAACGACGATCTCTGTCGATACATAGTATCAGTAAACTCTTAAACTCAAAAATTGTACAAATTAAAAATGTAAAGATTATGCACACATTTACACGGATATCTAAATTAATTTCCTGCGGGTTGTCAGAAACCATTATCGCCTCCTCGTTCCTGCATCAAATACCCGGTCAAATAAAAATAGAGAAATCAATATTATGGAAAAGACCTCTAATTCAATGGGCAGCTTCAGTCATGAGTTTGGGCCATGGTACGATGCTTCCGATAAAAGTTGAAAAATCACTAACCTATGTAGCAGTATAAGATAAAATATGATAAAAATTCATATTTTTAACGCCACCCTAGACCACTTTAATTCATCATTATCTGTGCATCTCTCATAGCTGTCAACAACAATAATTACGTCAGCAAAAACACTTGAAGACATGAGAAAATGAAGGCAACATAGATTTTAGATACAGACATTAAATAATCCTGCATTAATTGAATGTTTTCACTGCGGAACACTTAAAAAAGTATCATTCCAAAAAGAGAAAAACATGAAATGTATGTCTTGGACCATTTTTGAATTTGAGTAACCCTACATTTTGTTTACCAAAATTATTTTACCTATTTTATTGCCGGTCAAACATACATCCCAACTCTGCCCTTCTACCAATGATTAGAAAAATGGAAAATGAACGACCCAATGTACACCAATCAATCGCACACAAAGTTTCTTAAAACCATCAGTCTCGCAGGATGAGAAACTTGTTAAATATACTCTCAATTTAATGATACATAGTTCAAAATGAAATAGCATCCACATAAAAAAATAAGATTAATTAGGTAGTGATTAAACTCACACACAAAAAAAATCGTCTGAAGGACTCACCCAACTCCAACGACGTCACCAACTCTATGGAATAACGTCAACTTTGTTTATAGTGAACAACGTCAACTTTGTTTCGATTATTTTCTGAATCTAGAATAACAAAATATAATGATATGGAGAGACCAAGATAATACCTGAAAGAATCAGGAGCCTTAACAAAGAACTATCACACAGAGCGACAGGGAAATTTGTGAAACAGTTTCGATGATCAATGAAAGTGTGATACTTACAGACTAAAAGAAGGAATAAGTCAGTTTGGGTAGTCTCAAAAACTACTTATATGAAAGAAACGTAGGCAAAAAGGGAGGAAAAAGCGGAGGCTGCGAACAGACTTGTTGAAGAAATAAGTCAGTTTGGATAGTTTCAAAAACTACTTATATGAAAGAAACGTAGGCAAAAAGGGTGGAAAAAGCGGAGGCTGCGACACATATGACAAATTTGAATCGTCGACAGTTTTACATTTTAATTCATTCCACTCAAAGGAGCGATCAAGATTTCTTTAAAAGGTAAAAGGAACGGTGGATGAAAACGAAAGGCTAGATCTGTCCCATGGACAACTGACGGTGGATAGCCAAAAAAACAACTCTGCTATAGATTAGTGATAACGTGATTTGCTTGGAAGCCTCGGTTGCTCTATGGTTTTCTGTTTCTAATGGAAACAATTATCTTTTTTTTTTTAATCTATTTCCGGTGTCAAAACTGTTATCTATTTCTTTTTATATCAGTTACGGTGTCTAATCTGTTGAAACCATTGACTGTCAAATTTGTTATATGTTTCTTCTTATATCAGTTCGGTGTCTAATTTGTTGAAACCACTGACTGTCATTTGCTAATGTTCGTCATATAATGCTACCAAAAATGGAAAATTTTAATTTGCTTAAAAACTTCGACTTTAAGTTTCGTTAACAACATTTATGTTTATTGTCCATACACCCGTGAATTTGTACCATTCCCATTGCAGAGGTTCGACTTTAAGTTTGGTTAATTCTTCTGCAACATCCTCAGTAATCTTTTTGATTGTTGTTCATTGACCAGAAATCAATTAACTATGACACGATTGCCTTTTTTGGGGAGACAAAGAGTGGTCGAGATGAGTTTTGGGGAAGACAATTAGTGGTCAGAACGGATTTTGAGTACATCTACCGTTGTTTGTATCCTTGAAAAAAATCTTGATCGTTCCGTTTGGTCGAATACAAATTCCAAAATGGTGAAAACTACGGGCGGTTGAAATTTCTCATATGTGTCACTAATTCCGCTTTTTTCTCCCTATTTTCCCTAGGTGTCTTTCATACAAGTTGAGTTTAAAACTACCCAAACTGACCTATATATTCCCTCGACAAAGTAGATGAGTATCACGGTCTTCAAACAAACTCTTTCAGAAATCTCCATATCTCTTTGATGGCTCTTCCCCTACAGTAACGATATGTTTCTTTAAGGTGATGTCTCTTCGTCTCTCCTTACGGTTATACTGTGTTATTGTAGATAGTTTAGGGTTTGGATTCAGTAAAATGAAAGAAAAAAGAGTTGCGGGTTGTGGTCTTCCAGATATGTCGATGGATTTATGGGTTTTTCTAGGAAAAAATTTTACGTATAAAAACCCGACCATAACTCCCCCTTTTTATTTCCCTTTCCGTTCAATCTTATTCTATTTTGTGGTGATTTAGCAGAGAAGAATCGACAAGTAACTACGTAAGGACATGGCTACTCGAGTTGGATGAAGTGTTTAATACTCCGTAAAGTAACTCTCATTCTTTACTTCATCTCTTTCTCAGACTCAATGCTTTACTTGCTTTCCGTAAGAAAAATAAACAAATTAGGAAGACTAGGAAAACAAAAAAATGGTTGGCGACTACACCCTTTCTAATTGGCTGATTTATAAGTGAGAACACATAACAAGTTGTTTTTCTTTTCATATTGTTCACTTTTTGAAAAATCTACAGACACTAGCGATGATCATATAAGCGGCAATGATACAAACTTCAGATCTCTAATACCGATATCAGGTGCGGATTAGGTTGGGAGGTTTCCCAGGCCCTGCCAGACATCTGAGTTGTAATGTGTTTGTAGAAAGAAGGGTAATGTATCAATCTGACGTTTTCTTTGTTCCCCAGTTTGACATCGTTTATCTCCCAGGATTTTGGTTTATATGGTTAGTTGTTATAATTGGTTTTTTCGTGATTTTCCAGGATTTTGGTTATTGAATACCTACTGAATCGAAGATTGTGGGGGTACTCTTGCAGAACCACGGTGTACATAACGCATTCTGAACTACCCATGATCCTAACAGGCATAGATTTTTGGTTTACTATCGTGTTGTCGAAGGAACTTATGCAGGCTCGTAGAATTTGGAATGAAGTTGTACTCCTGAAGATAATCCTAAGAAGTTGATGTCAGTTTCGGATCCTAAATATATGTATAGTAATATACTGCTGACAACTATGTTATTCTTGAAGAAAGTTCATTTGTTTAAATCAGTTAATTAAAGAGTAGACTTAGTTGTATGTGGTGAGAAAAATGTTGTAAATATTTGGTATCATTTTCCGTCTGGATAATTTCGTTAGAATAAGAAGCGTGAAACCGTGAAAGTGGGGATTGCATGTTCACAACGTTAGAACACCTGTAGCAAGCCTTCGAAGCAAGTTTTTATTTTTTCAGTCTCCAAATGAAGCTTTCTTTCTTTAGTTTAAGTTTTTCAGTTTAATGATGAAATTATCGTGTGTGTATATATATATATATATCATCTGAATATCTGTTTCTATCATCTGAATTGTAGCAAGTCGATTTACTAAGTGCCAAAATGTTTGATTTGTCACTGCATCTTTAGAACCAAGGTTAGAGGTCTGAGAGTGTGAATTGAAGAAAATTCTATCGGTGATTATTAGATTTTCATTTGTTCGTTATAAACTCGCAACAAGTTATGTTTTAAATTAAACATTCATTTTGTGGTATCCTCAAGTTGTACATCAGAATTTGAACAAGGAGAACCCGCATTCGTACTTCTTACTCTCACATAACGCAACATCCACCTTTGTGTGTTTGTTGTTAGTCTTCTATTTTGTTTTTAACCCCTCTGCAGCTTTGCAATGGATATACAAAATGAGTGGGCACTATATTAAATATCTTTTGTTCGACGAAAGTGGAGGTTATGTATGTTGTACTATGAATTAGTAACTTGGTTGATGATAGATAATACTTTCAAAGAAGCGTTAACATTACTTAAAAGTTTTAATTGATCTTTTTGTGATTCACGAAAGCCTTCTCCGTTCCATAGTGATGGTTGCTAAATCTTTTTCATTTCCTTTAATTTTTATTTTGGCAACAACCATCCAAAATGTTACTACTACTTGGCAATTGGATTGTTAAAAAAATTTAGTAATGCCATGGTATTTGAATCTGTTGGTGATTGACTTCTTTGGTTTCTTGCGCACTTTTTAAAGTATGTCCATATATTATCCCATAAAATGTTAGTCAACTTCAAAGCGGCAAGCTAAAACAATGCTTTCAGTGTGTAGAAAAAAGAAAAAAATAAATAAACTGAAACAAATATGCAGGCCGAACTCGAAAAGTTAACACTTATCATGAAATTCGTATTGATCATGCTAGAGTCTAAGTGGCACAAAAGCTGCGATGAATGCTATTGACAGTAATACAAATAAAATAAAGCATTATATATTTGGGTGCTTAAGTTCTGACTATCACACTAGAAAATAACTTTAACCAGGCATCCCATATACCGAAGCTTAGGAACTTCCTGAAATGGTTGAATTAGAATAAGTAAAGCACTAAGCATACAAGTATCGAAGGAATTGACCTTTATTGTACCAAACGTTTGCACTTTCTTGGTTTTGTAAAGTACCCAGCGTGACTTATTATGTGTCCTTTGGCACTATCGCATACCACTGAGTATTTATAATTTTCTATTGCCGATCCAATACCTTCAATACAACCGTGCATTACATTTCACTTCGCAAATGGTTCTATGCATGAGTATGCATGCAATGAGAGGTTGAGCCCATGCCAAAACTCTACATCAGTATATGTCGCTATGAACTTATCAAGCCAAAAGCGCAGCCAAATCTTAAAGTCCGCCGTGCCGAAGACGCACGAGAGGTTGAGCCTAGGCCGAAGGCCCGGGTGATACCCTAGTCCTTTATCTAATTTATCACGCCTTCAATCTTCTTTTCTTTTACTATCTATCTTCTCTTTCATCTTCTGTAATTTCTTTTGCTTCTATCTTTAGTATCTTCTTTTCCTAAATTTGCTTTCGTGGCTTCGATTCTATCTTCTTTTAGCTTCTCCCTGTTCTTACCAAGGATCTTAATCGTCTTAACTTCAGATATTTTGATCTTTATTTCTAACTGATTCTTTTTGTCTAATTATATTATCTTATTCCGATACTGTAATGGCTCCACCACCGGGTAAAAGGAAACTTAAAGAAGTCCAAAGGTTTACTGATGAAATCGCCTTAAAAGGAATTACTTTAATAGTTCCTCCCAATTTCCAATCATACTACAGATCTCGATCCCGACTGGTTGGAGCGATAGAAGAACCATTATTTCGCTTGAACAACTTTGTGCTGGTCTTCCTATTCCTCTTTATAACTATGAGATTCCATTATTTCACGAGTTATTATCGATTTTTAAGGTTTCACGTGCGATATACTAGTTGAGTGGTGATGCGATCAAGATCATGGTTGAATACTCTCGTCGCGCTGCTGGTCTGGAATCTCTATATAATAACATGGCGTTGCTTATGATAAGGCTATATAAAGTTGAAAACTTCTTAAAACTATGAGGTTAAGATGGTTGATATTAGTAAATATCGCTGGGGTATTCGTCTCAGGCGAGTTGATGGTTTTACTGAAAGCCAAAAGATTACGCGGGATGTTGATTTGCATAACCCCTCCAATACTTCTGCTAGCTTCTCTAAAGATCCCCTTTGGATGAAGTACCCTCTCATCGTTGATGGTCCTTACATTTTGGGTAGGAATGCTGATGGATCTGATCGCACAGGTCCCTCAAATCTTCTTGACTATAAGCCTTGGTTTTTTAATTCGCCCGAGGAAGCTAAAGAGGTATTATTTTCATATCTTCGCGTTTTTGACTGTTTTCCTTTGTCTTGCTAATTGTTGTTGTTGATCTTTAGGTTAAGAAGGGTAAATAGAGAGCCTCAAAGGTGAAGTTCTCGCGCTCCAAGAAAGTAAGAAATACTTTTTTTTTTTCTCTTCAAGAAATATTGTTGTCTCTGTTTCTTACCTATCTTGGTTTGTGCGTAGGCGAGTCTGAGGATGGCTCATCCAGTTCTTCAGATGAATCTCCCCATCTCAAGAAGAACTTCCTTTAAAAGGTGAAAGGAAAGGATAAGCGAGTGCTTCCAAATCTTGATCAATATAACGTTTCAAAGAAGACAAAGAGGGTTTTTTCCACTCTGAACACGTCATCTCTTGATGACGAGCTTCTGCAGCTGAGGGGTCTCGAATGGATAATGTCTCCTTTGAACCTCCAATCCTATGCTTTCATCAGGAGTTATCCCGCCTTCTGCTCCTGTTGAAGGTCATGCCTCGGATAATTTTTGGTGCAAACATGGGGATCCTTTTGAGATTTTCAAATCTTCATTGTCAACTGTCAATGAATCCGAGCTTGCTCATGCATGCGATACAATGGCGAATCTTTGTATGGCTTCTTGTCCTTATTATGACTTTATACACGGGATTTCCTCGTCTTTACATCCAGGATTTAGTTCTTCTCTCGAGCTCTTGGTAGGTTTACTTCCATGCTTTTCTTGCGTTTATATTTGTTGTAGCTTTTAGATAATCATTTTTTCTAGGTTTGTGTAGAATTCTCGGCTATCTGAAGATTTACTTCGGGATCAACGCGAGAAAATCCGCAATCTTGAGAGTCAGAACCTCAAAGTCAAAGGCGAGCTATCTGTTTATTTTAGGAAGGTGGTTGAACTCCGTGATAGGAATACACAGCTTCTGTGTAAGTCCTATAATTTTTTCGCATTTTGAATATCATCGCGTTGCCTTCCATCTTTATGAATAATGCGTATTTTCGGAGGTTTATAATCTAACCAATGAAGCCATCGATCATCCCGCGAAGATTTTTTTTTTCTCTTAGAACATTTCAATTCAGCTTTGGACCATCCTGCTGAGGATTTCGAAACCTGTGATCTGCCTCAGTTATCCTGATTCTTTCTCCCTTTTCAATTCGCATTTCATGTTTGTATTTTTTTTTTTCCTTCTTGTGTTTTCCTCCTTATCTTTTGATTTTTTTCTCCTTCTGAATTCCTAAGTTTGCATTCCTTTACGAACCTCCTATATGTAAAATACTGACATTAACAAATTTATGGGTCCAAGCGGTATTCGTTTGAGGTCTTATTATTCCTTCATAGGTAGAGGTCTTATATAACCTTCCATGTTGAATAGGTATTATTCTTGCCCAAGGATATTATTTGTGGTAGCGACGAAATCGTTGGAAATCAATACTTTTTCAATTAATAACCCATTTATCTCACCTTATGATGTTTTCGTATTATTGCCTCTGCAGGATATATGCGAGAGACATAAGTACTCCCGTAAGCAAAAGACCCATGACATTTCCATCTTTAACACAATCCAGCTCCTTAGTAGAGAGTGTCGTCATCTTCCCACTGACTGCCCCCTTCAAGGAAGCTTACCCCTAACGGGTTAGGTTGAGATCTTCCCATCCCTGTTACCAACAATCAGT
This sequence comes from Papaver somniferum, assembly GCF_003573695.1. Taxonomy (NCBI): domain Eukaryota; kingdom Viridiplantae; phylum Streptophyta; class Magnoliopsida; order Ranunculales; family Papaveraceae; genus Papaver; species Papaver somniferum. The sequence continues at coordinate 6,366,723 of NW_020620714.1, read as the reverse complement.
TGTTTTCATGACATCTTACCCTCCTCCGATAAAGCTTATGGTTAAGAGATCACACCCTAATTGGAGTTTCTTGAGGACCGAGTGTATCATAGTCAGGACTTGCTAAGGTCGGTTAGGAACGCTCCAGACGCCCTAGACACCCTTAGCTCAACTGTGTACCGCGGTGCCCTGATCGAGTTTCTACATCCTTAAGAGAGCACTTATTTCCCTGAGTTTTTACTTAGGAGTCTCTCTTGGATAGGCTTTCGTTTCGCCCTGAATTCTACATGGTTCGGGTTCTAGAGTGATTAGCTTTTCCATGAGCCATGTATTACCTGGTTTTCCCCAATTATAACGCGCATTAGGTCTTATTTATTTTTCCTCTTGCATTTATGCGAACTAGGGTGCACGCCACCAGTGGATGCCTAGCATTCCTATTTAAGGTTTTAACTCTTATTGCCTCTTATTAAGGTCTTATCATAAGGTCATATTTTGCCTTTTTCCTCTACTGGTCGTTTATTTAATAAGATGGAATATCTGGTATTTGAAGTAGAAACCTTTTATTTTGCATTTGTAACTCTGATCAATACACTGTAAAATCTTTCTTCTTCGTTTATTCGATTACATCGATACTACTGTTCCTAAAGATAACACCTCTCAAATTAAACTTGATTCCAAAACCGGTTAACTAATTTTTTCTTCTTGTTCTTCATGACTCATGCTTTCTCCCATTGTATCTCAGAGTATCTCCCATTTGATGGAGTCATCTTCATCTTTTCTATGCGTGACACTCGCGCTTGTTCCTTCTCCTGCGGATGTGTCTATGTTCATTGGTGACTCCGATGTTATCACCTGAGTGCGAGTACGATTTATTTCTTCTTACCTACTTATGCAATCAACCACTAAACTCTATTTTCTCTTCTCTTCCTTGGATTCCTCCTTCCAGTTTCTTCTTAAATACGCGTCCTTCGCTTTTCTCGGTGTCTATTCCACTTCAATTCGTCACCTCTGTAATGTCTCCTCTGATCATTCCTACGCCCAGTGGCAAAAGGAACTTAATGTATTAATGAAAGGTTGATGCGAAGCCTAGTATGCTGTGTAATCACGGCCTTCCAATCAATGCGTTATAAGGAGACTCGACATCGACTACACAAAATGTTATTCCTGTTGATATGTTCCCAAGTGGAATGCGCATTGTTACTTCCTCTTTGGTTTGTTTGCAGTGTAATTGAAGCCGCATATCTTGTAGGTGGAAGGGACGAGCTCTGATTCATTGTCGCCCATTGTTTTGAAGGCATAGAAGAATAGAATATCGACAGAACTGCCTGAGTCTATAAAGATTCTATTTATCGCCCATGTTTATGTTTCTTCTTCGTCTTCCTCTTCCCATCTTAATTTTGGCTTAATCTCTAGAATGACCACTAATGGATTAGTATGTGATTTTCCGCATCCTGGAGCGTCCTCTGCTCCAAATGAGATGGTTTGCTTCTGACATTTTTGTAGTGGTGGTATCTTAGCCACGTTGAATATCTCCCTTCCTTGATAATCTCGTGCATGTACTCGACTCAACACATTGTCGTGAAAATCTTTAATACTTCTAGACGAGTAGATCATTGAATTACAATGCAATTGTCGTGCCTTCGCTCCCACTTCAACTAAGTATGTTGCTCTTCTGTTGCTGGTGTTGTCCCCTTAGGTGGTGGAGGCAACATTATTTGCTGTTCGTTGCTAAGAAGTGGTTTAGGTTCCCTTGGATTCATTCTTAGTTTATCCGTTGCACATTTTTGCAGTTACTTGTTGTGTGTCCGTGAAAACTATGATAAGCGCATAATTCTTGACGGTGGATAGCCAAAAAACAACTCTGCTATAGATTAGTGATAACGTGATTTGCTTGGAAGCCTCGGTTGCTCTATGGTTTTCTGTTTCTAATGGAAACAATTATCTTTTTTTTTTTAATCTATTTCCGGTGTCAAAATTGTTATCTATTTCTTTTTATATCAGTTACGGTGTCTAATCTGTTGAAACCATGACTGTCAAATTTGTTATATGTTTCTTCTTATATCAGTTCGGTGTCTAATTTGTTGAAACCACTGACTGTCATTTGCTAATGTTCGTCATATAATGCTACCAAAAATGGAAAATTTTAATTTGCTTAAAAACTTCGACTTTAAGTTTCGTTAACAACATTTATGTTTATTGTCCATACACCCGTGAATTTGTACCATTCCCATTGCAGAGGTTCGACTTTAAGTTTGGTTAATTCTTCTGCAACATCCTCAGTAATCTTTTTGATTGTTGTTCATTGACCAGAAATCAATTAACTATGACACGATTGCCTTTTTTGGGGAGACAAAGAGTGGTCGAGATGAGTTTTGGGGAAGACAATTAGTGGTCAGAACGGATTTTGAGTACATCTACCGTTGTTTGTATCCTTGAAAAAATCTTGATCGTTCCGTTTGGTCGAATACAAATTCCAAAATGGTGAAAACTACGGGCGGTTGAAATTTCTCATATGTGTCACTAATTCCGCTTTTTTCTCCCTATTTTCCCTAGGTGTCTTTCATACAAGTTGAGTTTAAAACTACCCAAACTGACCTATATATTCCCTCGACAAAGTAGATGAGTATCACGGTCTTCAAACAAACTCTTTAGAAATCTCCATATCTCTTTGATGGCTCTTCCCCTACAGTAACGATATGTTTCTTTAAGGTGATGTCTCTTCGTCTCTCCTTACGGTTATACTGTGTTATTGTAGATAGTTTAGGGTTTGGATTCAGTAAAATGAAAGAAAAAAGAGTTGCGGGTTGTGGTCTTCCAGATATGTCGATGGATTTATGGGTTTTTCTAGGAAAAATTTTACGTATAAAAACCCGACCATAACTCCCCTTTTTATTTCCCTTTCCGTTCAATCTTATTCTATTTTGTGGTGATTTAGCAGAGAAGAATCGACAAGTAACTACGTAAGGACATGGCTACTCGAGTTGGATGAAGTGTTTAATACTCCGTAAAGTAACTCTCATTCTTTACTTCATCTCTTTCTCAGACTCAATGCTTTACTTGCTTTCCGTAAGAAAAATAAACAAATTAGGAAGACTAGGAAAACAAAAAAATGGTTGGCGACTACACCCTTTCTAATTGGCTGATTTATAAGTGAGAACACATAACAAGTTGTTTTTCTTTTCATATTGTTCACTTTTTGAAAAATCTACAGACACTAGCGATGATCATATAAGCGGCAATGATACAAACTTCAGATCTCTAATACCGATATCAGGTGCGGATTAGGTTGGGAGGTTTCCCAGGCCCTGCCAGACATCTGAGTTGTAATGTGTTTGTAGAAGAAGGGTAATGTATCAATCTGACGTTTTCTTTGTTCCCCAGTTTGACATCGTTTATCTCCCAGGATTTTGGTTTATATGGTTAGTTGTTATAATTGGTTTTTTCGTGATTTTCCAGGATTTTGGTTATTGAATACCTACTGAATCGAAGATTGTGGGGGTACTCTTGCAGAACCACGGTGTACATAACGCATTCTGAACTACCCATGATCCTAACAGGCATAGATTTTTGGTTTACTATCGTGTTGTCGAAGGAACTTATGCAGGCTCGTAGAATTTGGAATGAAGTTGTACTCCTGAAGATAATCCTAAGAAGTTGATGTCAGTTTCGGATCCTAAATATTGTATAGTAATATACTGCTGACAACTATGTTATTCTTGAAGAAAGTTCATTTGTTTAAATCAGTTAATTAAAGAGTAGACTTAGTTGTATGTGGTGAGAAAAATGTTGTAAATATTTGGTATCATTTTTCGTCTGGATAATTTCGTTAGAATAAGAAGCGTGAAACCGTGAAAGTGGGGATTGCATGTTCACAACGTTAGAACACCTGTAGCAAGCCTTCGAAGCAAGTTTTTATTTTTTCAGTCTCCAAATGAAGCTTTCTTTCTTTAGTTTAAGTTTTTCAGTTTAATGATGAAATTATCGTGTGTATATATATAGATATATATATATTATATATATATATATATATATATATATATATATATCATCTGAATATCTGTTTCTATCATCTGAATTGTAGCAAGTCGATTTACTAAGTGCCAAAATGTTTGATTTGTCACTGCATCTTTAGAACCAAGGTTAGAGGACTGAGAGTGTGAATTGAAGAAAATTCTATCGGTGATTATTAGATTTTCATTTGTTCGTTATAAACTCGCAACAAGTTATGTTTTAAATTAAACATTCATTTTGTGGTATCCTCAAGTTGTACATCAGAATTTGAACAAGGAGAACCCGCATTCGTACTTCTTACTCTCACATAACGCAACATCCACCTTTGTGTGTTTGTTGTTAGTCTTCTATTTTGTTTTTAACCCCTCTGCAGCTTTGCAATGGATATACAAAATGAGTGGGCACTATATTAAATATCTTTTGTTCGACGAAAGTGGAGGTTATGTATGTTGTACTATGAATTAGTAACTTGGTTGATGATAGATAATACTTTCAAAGAAGCGTTAACATTACTTAAAAGTTTTAATTGATCTTTTTGTGATTCACGAAAGCTTCTCCGTTCCATAGTGATGGTTGCTAAATCTTTTTCATTTCCTTTAATTTTTATTTTGGCAACAACCATCCAAAATGTTACTACTACTTGGCAATTGGATTGTTAAAAAAATTTAGTAATGCCATGGTATTTGAATCTGTTGGTGATTGACTTCTTTGGTTTCTTGCGCACTTTTTAAAGTATGTCCATATATGTATCCCATAAAATGTTAGTCAACTTCAAAGCGGCAAGCTAAAACAATGCTTTCAGTGTGTAGAAAAAAAAAAAAATAAATAACTGAAACAAATATGCAGGCCGAACTCGAAAAGTTAACACTTATCATGAAATTCGTATTGATCATGCTAGAGTCTAAGTGGCACAAAAGCTGCGATGAATGCTATTGACAGTAATCCAAATAAAATAAAGCATTAATATATTTTGGGTGCTTAAGTTCTGACTATCACACTAGAAAATAACTTTAACCAGGCATCCCATATACCGAAGCTTAGGAACTTCCTGAAATGGTTGAATTAGAATAAGTAAAGCACTAAGCATACAAGTATCGAAGGAATTGACCTTTATTGTTACCAAACGTTTGCACTTTCTTGGTTTTGTAAAGTACCCAGCGTGACTTATTATGTGTCCTTTGGCACTATCGCATACCACTGAGTATTTATAATTTTCTATTGCCGATCCAATACCTTCAATACAACCGTGCATTACATTTCACTTCGCAAATGGTTCTATGCATGAGTATGCATGCAATGAGAGGTTGAGCCCATGCCAAAACTCTACATCAGTATATGTCGCTATGAACTTATCAAGCCAAAAGCGCAGCCAAATCTTAAAGTCCGCCGTGCCGAAGACGCACGAGAGGTTGAGCCTAGGCCGAAGGCCCGGGTGATACCCTAGTCCTTTATCTAATTTATCACGCCTTCAATCTTCTTTTCTTTTACTATCTTCTCTTTCATCTTCTGTAATTTCTTTTGCTTCTATCTTTAGTATCTTCTTTTCCTAAATTTGCTTTCGTGGCTTCGATTCTATCTTCTTTTAGCTTCTCCCTGTTCTTACCAAGGATCTTAATCGTCTTAACTTCAGATATTTTGATCTTTATTTCTAACTGATTCTTTTTGTCTAATTATATTATCTTATTCCGATACTGTAATGGCTCCACCACCGGGTAAAAGGAAACTTAAAGAAGTCCAAAGGTTTACTGATGAAATCGCCTTAAAAGGAATTACTTTAATAGTTCCTCCCAATTTCCAATCATACTACAGATCTCGATCCCGACTGGTTGGAGCGATAGAAGAACCATTATTTCGCTTGAACAACTTTGTGCTGGTCTTCCTATTCCTCTTATAACTCTGAGATTCCATTATTTCACGAGTTATTATCGATTTTTAAGGTTTCACGTGCGATATACTAGTTGAGTGGTGATGCGATCAAGATCATGGTTGAATACTCTCGTCGCGCTGCTGGTCTGGAATCTCTATATAATAAAGCATGGCGTTGCTTATGATAAGGCGATATATAAAGTTGAAAACTTCTTAAAACACTATGAGGTTAAGATGGTTGATATTAGTAAATATCGCTGGGGTATTCGTCTCAGGCGAGTTGATGGTTTTACTGAAAGCTAAAAGATTACGCGGGATGTTGATTTGCATAACCCCTCCAATACTTCTGCTAGCTTCTCTAAAGATCCCCTTTGGATGAAGTACCCTCTCATCGTTGATGGTCCTTACATTTTGGGTAGGAATGCTGATGGATCTGATCGCACAGGTCCCTCAAATCTTCTTGACTATAAGCCTTGGTTTTTTAATTCGCCCGAGGAAGCTAAAGAGGTATTATTTTCATATCTTCGCGTTTTTGACTGTTTCCTTTGTGCTTGCTAATTGTTGTTGTTGATCTTTAGGTTAAGAAGAGGGTAAATAGAGAGCCTCAAAAGGTGAAGTTCTCGCGCTCCAAGAAAGTAAGAAATACTTTATTTTGTTTCTCTTCAAGAAATATTGTTGTCTCTGTTTCTTACCTATCTTGGTTTGTGCGTAGGCGAGTCTGAGGATGGCTCATCCAGTTCTTCAGATGAATCTCCCCATCTCAAGAAGAACTTCCCTTTAAAAAGGTGAAAGGAAAGGATAAGCGAGTGCTTCCAAATCTTGATCAATATAACGTTTCAAAGAAGACAAAGAGGTTTTTTCCACTCTGAACACGTCATCTCTTGATGACGAGCTTCTGCAGCATGAGGGGTCTCGAATGGATAATGTCTCCTTTGAACCTTCCAATCCTATGCTTTCATCAGGAGTTATCCCGCCTTCTGCTCCTGTTGAAGGTCATGCCTCGGATAATTTTGGTGCAAACATGGGGATCCTTTTTGAGATTTTCAAATCTTCATTGTCAACTGTCAATGAATCCGAGCTTGCTCATGCATGCGATACAATGGCGAATCTTTGTATGGCTTCTTGTCCTTATTATGACTTTATACACGGGATTTCCTCGTCTTTACATCCAGGATTTAGTTCTTCTCTCGAGCTCTTGGTAGGTTTACTTCCATGCTTTTTTGCGTTTATATTTGTTGTAGCTTTTAGATAATCATTTTTTCTAGGTTTGTGTAGAATTCTCGGCTATCTGAAGATTTACTTCGGGATCAACGCGAGAAAATCCGCAATCTTGAGAGTCAGAACCTCAAAGTCAAAGGCGAGCTATCTGTTTATTTTAGGAAGGTGGTTGAACTCCGTGATAGGAATACACAGCTTCTGTGTAAGTCCTATAATTTTTTCGCATTTTGAATATCATCGCGTTGCCTTCCATCTTTATTGAATAATGCGTATTTTCGGAGGTTTTAATCTAACCAATGAAGCCATCGATCATCCCATCGAAGATTTTTTTTTCTCTTAGAACATTTCAATTCAGCTTTGGACCATCCTGCTGAGGATTTCGAAACCTGTGATCTGCCTCAGTTATCCTGATTCTTTCTCCCTTTTCAATTCGCATTTCATGTTTGTATTTTTTTTTTCTCCTTCGTGTTTTCTCTCCTTATCTTATTGTATTTTTTTTCTCCTTCTGAATTCCTAAGTTTGCATTCCTTTACGAACCTCCTATATGTAAAATACTGACATTAACAAATTTATGGGTCCAAGCGGTATTTCGTTTGAGGTCTTATTATTCCTTCATAGGTAGAGGTCTTATATAACCTTCCATGTTGAATAGGTATTATTCTTGCCCAAGGATATTATTTGTGGTAGCGACGAAATCGTTGGAAATCAATACTTTTTCAATTAATAACCCATTTATCTCACCTTATGATGTTTTCGTATTATTGCCTCTGCAGGATATATTTGCGAGATAGACATAAGTACTCCCGTAAGCAAAAGACCCATGACATTTCCATCTTTAACACAATCCAGCTCCTTAGTAGAGAGTGTCGTCCTTTATCTTCCCACTGACTGCCCCCTTCAAGGAAGCTTACCCCTAACGGGTTAGGTTGAGATCTTCCCATCCAGTGTTACCAACAATCAGTTGTTTTCATGACATCTTACCCTCCTCCGATAAAGCTTATGGTTAAGAGATCACACCCTAATTGGAGTTTCTTGAGGACCGAGTGTATCATAGTCAGGACTTGCTAAGGTCGGTTAGGAACGCTCCAGACGCCCTAGACACCCTTAGCTCAACTGTGTACCGCGGTGCCCTGATCGAGTTTCTACATCCTTAAGAGAGCACTTATTTCCCTGAGTTTTTACTTAGGAGTCTCTCTTGGATAGGCTTTCGTTTCGCCCTGCTACATGGTTCGGGTTCTAGAGTGAATTAGCTTTTCCATGAGCCATGTATTACCTGGTTTTCCCCAATTATAACGCGCATTAGGTCTTATTTATTTTTCCTCTTGCATTTATGCGAACTAGGGTGCACGCCACCAGTGGATGCCTAGCATTCCTATTTAAAGGTTTTAACTCTTATTGCCTCTTATTAAGGTCTTATCATAAGGTCATATTTTTGCCTTTTTCCTCTACTGGTCGTTTATTTAATAAGATGGAATATCTGGTATTTGAAGTAGAAACCTTTTATTTTGCATTTGTAACTCTGATCAATACACTGTAGAAATCTTTCTTCTTCGTTTTATTCGATTACATCGATACTACTGTTCCTAAAGATAACACCTCTCAAATTAAACTTGATTCCAAAACCGGTTAACTAATTTTTTCTTCTTGTTCTTCATGACTCATGCTTTCTCCCATTGTATTCTCAGAGTATCTCCCATTTGATGGAGTCATCTTCATCTTTTCTATGCGTGACACTCGCGCTTGTTCCTTCTCCTGCGGATGTGTCTATGTTCATTGGTGACTCCGATGTTATCACCTGAGTGCGAGTACGATTTATTTCTTCTTACCTACTTATGCAATCAACCACTAAACTCTATTTTCTCTTCTCTTCCTTGGATTCCTCCTTCCAGTTTCTCTTCTTAAATACGCGTCCTTCGCTTTTCTCGGTGTCTATTCCACTTCAATTCGTCACCTCTGTAATGTCTCCTCTGATCATTCCTACGCCCAGTGGCAAAAGGAACTTAATGTATTAATGAAAGGTTGATGCGAAGCCTAGTATGCTGTGTAATCACGGCCTTCCAATCAATGCGTTATAAGGAGACTCGACATCGACTACACAAAATGTTATTCCTGTTGATATGTTCCCAAGTGGAATGCGCATTGTTACTTCCTCTTTTGGTTTGTTTGCAGTGTAATTGAAGCCGCATATCTTGTAGGTGGAAGGGACGAGCTCTGATTCATTGTCGCCCATTGTTTTGAAGGCATAGAAGAATAGAATATCGACAGAACTGCCTGAGTCTATAAAGATTCTATTTATCGCCCATGTTTATGTTTCTTCTTCGTCTTCCTCTTCCCATCTTAATTTTGGCTTAATCTCTAGAATGACCACTAATGGATTAGTATGTGATTTTCCGCATCCTGGAGCGTCCTCTGCTCCAAATGAGATGGTTTGCTTCTGACATTTTTGTAGTGGTGGTATCTTAGCCACGTTGAATATCTCCCTTCCTTGATAATCTCGTGCATGTACTCGACTCAACACATTGTCGTGAAAATCTTTAATACTTCTAGACGAGTAGATCATTGAATTACAATGCAATTGTCGTGCCTTCGCTCCCACTTCAACTAAGTATGTTTGCTCTTCTGTTGCTGGTGTTGTCCCCTTAGGTGGTGGAGGCAACATTATTTGCTGTTCGTTGCTAAGAAGTGGTTTAGGTTCCCTTGGATTATCATTCTTAGTATTATCCGTTGCACATTTTGCAGTTACTTTGTGTGTCCGTGAAAACTTGAAAACTATGATAAGCGCATAATTCTTGACGGTGGATAGCCAAAAAAACAACTCTGCTATAGATTAGTGATAACGTGATTTGCTTGGAAGCCTCGGTTGCTCTATGGTTTTCTGTTTCTAATGGAAACAATTATCTTTTTTTTTTAATCTATTTCCGGTGTCAAAATTGTTATCTATTTCTTTTTATATCAGTTACGGTGTCTAATCTGTTGAAACCATTGACTGTCAAATTTGTTATATGTTTCTTCTTATATCAGTTCGGTGTCTAATTTGTTGAAACCACTGACTGTCATTTGCTAATGTTCGTCATATAATGCTACCAAAAATGGAAAATTTTAATTTGCTTAAAAACTTCGACTTTAAGTTTCGTTAACAACATTTATGTTTATTGTCCATACACCCGTGAATTTGTACCATTCCCATTGCAGAGGTTCGACTTTAAGTTTGGTTAATTCTTCTGCAACATCCTCAGTAATCTTTTTGATTGTTGTTCATTGACCAGAAATCAATTAACTATGACACGATTGCCTTTTTTGGGGAGACAAAGAGTGGTCGAGATGAGTTTTGGGGAAGACAATTAGTGGTCAGAACGGATTTTGAGTACATCTACCGTTGTTTGTATCCTTGAAAAAAATCTTGATCGTTCCGTTTGGTCGAATACAAATTCCAAAATGGTGAAAACTACGGGCGGTTGAAATTTCTCATATGTGTCACTAATTCCGCTTTTTTCTCCCTATTTTCCCTAGGTGTCTTTCATACAAGTTGAGTTTAAAACTACCCAAACTGACCTATATATTCCCTCGACAAAGTAGATGAGTATCACGGTCTTCAAACAAACTCTTTCAGAAATCTCCATATCTCTTTGATGGCTCTTCCCCTACAGTAACGATATGTTTCTTTAAGGTGATGTCTCTTCGTCTCTCCTTACGGTTATACTGTGTTATTGTAGATAGTTTAGGGTTTGGATTCAGTAAAATGAAAGAAAAAAGAGTTGCGGGTTGTGGTCTTCCAGATATGTCGATGGATTTATGGGTTTTTCTAGGAAAAAATTTTACGTATAAAAACCCGACCATAACTCCCCCTTTTTATTTCCCTTTCCGTTCAATCTTATTCTATTTTGTGGTGATTTAGCAGAGAAGAATCGACAAGTAACTACGTAAGGACATGGCTACTCGAGTTGGATGAAGTGTTTAATACTCCGTAAAGTAACTCTCATTCTTTACTTCATCTCTTTCTCAGACTCAATGCTTTACTTGCTTTCCGTAAGAAAAATAAACAAATTAGGAAGACTAGGAAAACAAAAAAAGGTTGGCGACTACACCCTTTCTAATTGGCTGATTTATAAGTGAGAACACATAACAAGTTGTTTTTCTTTTCATATTGTTCACTTTTTGAAAAATCTACAGACACTAGCGATGATCATATAAGCGGCAATGATACAAACTTCAGATCTCTAATACCGATATCAGGTGCGGATTAGGTTGGGAGGTTTCCCAGGCCCTGCCAGACATCTGAGTTGTAATGTGTTTGTAGAAAGAAGGGTAATGTATCAATCTGACGTTTTCTTTGTTCCCCAGTTTGACATCGTTTATCTCCCAGGATTTTGGTTTATATGGTTAGTTGTTATAATTGGTTTTTTCGTGATTTTCCAGGATTTTGGTTATTGAATACCTACTGAATCGAAGATTGTGGGGGTACTCTTGCAGAACCACGGTGTACATAACGCATTCTGAACTACCCATGATCCTAACAGGCATAGATTTTTGGTTTACTATCGTGTTGTCGAAGGAACTTATGCAGGCTCGTAGAATTTGGAATGAAGTTGTACTCCTGAAGATAATCCTAAGAAGTTGATGTCAGTTTCGGATCCTAAATATATGTATAGTAATATACTGCTGACAACTATGTTATTCTTGAAGAAAGTTCATTTGTTTAAATCAGTTAATTAAAGAGTAGTATGTGTTGTGTGTGTGTAAATATTTGGTATCATTTTTCGTCTGGATAATTTCGTTAGAATAAGAAGCGTGAAACCGTGAAAGTGGGGATTGCATGTTCACAACGTTAGAACACCTGTAGCAAGCCTTCGAAGCAAGTTTTTATTTTTTCAGTCTCCAAATGAAGCTTTCTTTCTTTAGTTTAAGTTTTTCAGTTTAATGATGAAATTATCGTGTGTGTATATATATATATATATATATATATATATATATATATATATATATATATATATATATCATTGAATATCTGTTTCTATCATCTGAATTGTAGCAAGTCGATTTACTAAGTGCCAAAATGTTTGATTTGTCACTGCATCTTTAGAACCAAGGTTAGAGGACTGAGAGTGTGAATTGAAGAAAATTCTATCGGTGATTATTAGATTTTCATTTGTTCGTTATAAACTCGCAACAAGTTATGTTTTAAATTAAACATTCATTTTGTGGTATCCTCAAGTTGTACATCAGAATTTGAACAAGGAGAACCCGCATTCGTACTTCTTACTCTCACATAACGCAACATCCACCTTTGTGTGTTTGTTGTTAGTCTTCTATTTTGTTTTTAACCCCTCTGCAGCTTTGCAATGGATATACAAAATGAGTGGGCACTATATTAAATATCTTTTGTTCGACGAAAGTGGAGGTTATGTATGTTGTACTATGAATTAGTAACTTGGTTGATGATAGATAATACTTTCAAAGAAGCGTTAACATTACTTAAAAGTTTTAATTGATCTTTTTGTGATTCACGAAAGCCTTCTCCGTTCCATAGTGATGGTTGCTAAATCTTTTTCATTTCCTTTAATTTTTATTTTGGCAACAACCATCCAAAATGTTACTACTACTTGGCAATTGGATTGTTAAAAAAATTTAGTAATGCCATGGTATTTGAATCTGTTGGTGATTGACTTCTTTGGTTTCTTGCGCACTTTTTAAAGTATGTCCATATATGTATCCCATAAAATGTTAGTCAACTTCAAAGCGGCAAGCTAAAACAATGCTTTCAGTGTGTAGAAAAAAGAAAAAATAAATAAACTGAAACAAATATGCAGGCCGAACTCGAAAAGTTAACACTTATCATGAAATTCGTATTGATCATGCTAGAGTCTAAGTGGCACAAAAGCTGCGATGAATGCTATTGACAGTAATACAAATAAAATAAAGCATTAATATATTTTGGGTGCTTAAGTTCTGACTATCACACTAGAAAATAACTTTAACCAGGCATCCCATATACCGAAGCTTAGGAACTTCCTGAAATGGTTGAATTAGAATAAGTAAAGCACTAAGCATACAAGTATCGAAGGAATTGACCTTTATTGGTACCAAACGTTTGCACTTTCTTGGTTTTGTAAAGTACCCAGCGTGACTTATTATGTGTCCTTTGGCACTATCGCATACCACTGAGTATTTATAATTTTCTATTGCCGATCCAATACCTTCAATACAACCGTGCATTACATTTCACTTCGCAAATGGTTCTATGCATGAGTATGCATGCAATGAGAGGTTGAGCCCATGCCAAAACTCTACATCAGTATATGTCGCTATGAACTTATCAAGCCAAAAGCGCAGCCAAATCTTAAAGTCCGCCGTGCCGAAGACGCACGAGAGGTTGAGCCTAGGCCGAAGGCCCGGGTGATACCCTAGTCCTTTATCTAATTTATCACGCCTTCAATCTTCTTTTCTTTTACTATCTTCTCTTTCATCTTCTGTAATTTCTTTTGCTTCTATCTTTAGTATCTTCTTTTCCTAAATTTGCTTTCGTGGCTTCGATTCTATCTTCTTTTAGCTTCTCCCTGTTCTTACCAAGGATCTTAATCGTCTTAACTTCAGATATTTTGATCTTTATTTCTAACTGATTCTTTTTGTCTAATTATATTATCTTATTCCGATACTGTAATGGCTCCACCACCGGGTAAAAGGAAACTTAAAGAAGTCCAAAGGTTTACTGATGAAATCGCCTTAAAAGGAATTACTTTAATAGTTCCTCCCAATTTCCAATCATACTACAGATCTCGATCCCGACTGGTTGGAGCGATAGAAGAACCATTATTTCGCTTGAACAACTTTGTGCTGGTCTTCCTATTCCTCTTTATAACTATGAGATTCCATTATTTCACGAGTTATTATCGATTTTTAAGGTTTCACGTGCGATATACTAGTTGAGTGGTGATGCGATCAAGATCATGGTTGAATACTCTCGTCGCGCTGCTGGTCTGGAATCTCTATATAATAAAGCATGGCGTTGCTTATGATAAGGCGATATATAAAGTTGAAAACTTCTTAAAACACTATGAGGTTAAGATGGTTGATATTAGTAAATATCGCTGGGGTATTCGTCTCAGGCGAGTTGATGGTTTTACTGAAAGCCAAAAGATTACGCGGGATGTTGATTTGCATAACCCCTCCAATACTTCTGCTAGCTTCTCTAAAGATCCCCTTTGGATGAAGTACCCTCTCATCGTTGATGGTCCTTACATTTTGGGTAGGAATGCTGATGGATCTGATCGCACAGGTCCCTCAAATCTTCTTGACTATAAGCCTTGGTTTTTTAATTCGCCCGAGGAAGCTAAAGAGGTATTATTTTCATATCTTCGCGTTTTTGACTGTTTCCTTTGTGCTTGCTAATTGTTGTTGTTGATCTTTAGGTTAAGAAGAGGGTAAATAGAGAGCCTCAAAAGGTGAAGTTCTCGCGCTCCAAGAAAGTAAGAAATACTTTATTTTGTTTCTCTTCAAGAAATATTGTTGTCTCTGTTTCTTACCTATCTTGGTTTGTGCGTAGGCGAGTCTGAGGATGGCTCATCCAGTTCTTCAGATGAATCTCCCCATCTCAAGAAGAACTTCCCTTTAAAAAGGTGAAAGGAAAGGATAAGCGAGTGCTTCCAAATCTTGATCAATATAACGTTTCAAAGAAGACAAAGAGGGTTTTTTCCACTCTGAACACGTCATCTCTTGATGACGAGCTTCTGCAGCATGAGGGGTCTCGAATGGATAATGTCTCCTTTGAACCTTCCAATCCTATGCTTTCATCAGGAGTTATCCCGCCTTCTGCTCCTGTTGAAGGTCATGCCTCGGATAATTTTGGTGCAAACATGGGGATCCTTTTTGAGATTTTCAAATCTTCATTGTCAACTGTCAATGAATCCGAGCTTGCTCATGCATGCGATACAATGGCGAATCTTTGTATGGCTTCTTGTCCTTATTATGACTTTATACACGGGATTTCCTCGTCTTTACATCCAGGATTTAGTTCTTCTCTCGAGCTCTTGGTAGGTTTACTTCCATGCTTTTCTTGCGTTTATATTTGTTGTAGCTTTTAGATAATCATTTTTTCTAGGTTTGTGTAGAATTCTCGGCTATCTGAAGATTTACTTCGGGATCAACGCGAGAAAATCCGCAATCTTGAGAGTCAGAACCTCAAAGTCAAAGGCGAGCTATCTGTTTATTTTAGGAAGGTGGTTGAACTCCGTGATAGGAATACACAGCTTCTGTGTAAGTCCTATAATTTTTTCGCATTTTGAATATCATCGCGTTGCCTTCCATCTTTATTGAATAATGCGTATTTTCGGAGGTTTATAATCTAACCAATGAAGCCATCGATCATCCCATCGAAGATTTTTTTTTTCTCTTAGAACATTTCAATTCAGCTTTGGACCATCCTGCTGAGGATTTCGAAACCTGTGATCTGCCTCAGTTATCCTGATTCTTTCTCCCTTTTCAATTCGCATTTCATGTTTGTATTTTTTTTTTCTCCTTCTTGTGTTTTCTCTCCTTATCTTATTGTATTTTTTTTCTCCTTCTGAATTCCTAAGTTTGCATTCCTTTACGAACCTCCTATATGTAAAATACTGACATTAACAAATTTATGGGTCCAAGCGGTATTTCGTTTGAGGTCTTATTATTCCTTCATAGGTAGAGGTCTTATATAACCTTCCATGTTGAATAGGTATTATTCTTGCCCAAGGATATTATTTGTGGTAGCGACGAAATCGTTGGAAATCAATACTTTTTCAATTAATAACCCATTTATCTCACCTTATGATGTTTTCGTATTATTGCCTCTGCAGGATATATTTATGCGAGATAGACATAAGTACTCCCGTAAGCAAAAGACCCATGACATTTCCATCTTTAACACAATCCAGCTCCTTAGTAGAGAGTGTCGTCCTTTATCTTCCCACTGACTGCCCCCTTCAAGGAAGCTTACCCCTAACGGGTTAGGTTGAGATCTTCCCATCCAGTGTTACCAACAATCAGTTGTTTTCATGACATCTTACCCTCCTCCGATAAAGCTTATGGTTAAGAGATCACACCCTAATTGGAGTTTCTTGAGGACCGAGTGTATCATAGTCAGGACTTGCTAAGGTCGGTTAGGAACGCTCCAGACGCCCTAGACACCCTTAGCTCAACTGTGTACCGCGGTGCCCTGATCGAGTTTCTACATCCTTAAGAGAGCACTTATTTCCCTGAGTTTTTACTTAGGAGTCTCTCTTGGATAGGCTTTCGTTTCGCCCTGAATTCTACATGGTTCGGGTTCTAGAGTGAATTAGCTTTTCCATGAGCCATGTATTACCTGGTTTTCCCCAATTATAACGCGCATTAGGTCTTATTTATTTTTCCTCTTGCATTTATGCGAACTAGGGTGCACGCCACCAGTGGATGCCTAGCATTCCTATTTAAAGGTTTTAACTCTTATTGCCTCTTATTAAGGTCTTATCATAAGGTCATATTTTTGCCTTTTTCCTCTACTGGTCGTTTATTTAATAAGATGGAATATCTGGTATTTGAAGTAGAAACCTTTTATTTTGCATTTGTAACTCTGATCAATACACTGTAGAAATCTTTCTTCTTCGTTTTATTCGATTACATCGATACTACTGTTCCTAAAGATAACACCTCTCAAATTAAACTTGATTCCAAAACCGGTTAACTAATTTTTTCTTCTTGTTCTTCATGACTCATGCTTTCTCCCATTGTATTCTCAGAGTATCTCCCATTTGATGGAGTCATCTTCATCTTTTCTATGCGTGACACTCGCGCTTGTTCCTTCTCCTGCGGATGTGTCTATGTTCATTGGTGACTCCGATGTTATCACCTGAGTGCGAGTACGATTTATTTCTTCTTACCTACTTATGCAATCAACCACTAAACTCTATTTTCTCTTCTCTTCCTTGGATTCCTCCTTCCAGTTTCTCTTCTTAAATACGCGTCCTTCGCTTTTCTCGGTGTCTATTCCACTTCAATTCGTCACCTCTGTAATGTCTCCTCTGATCATTCCTACGCCCAGTGGCAAAAGGAACTTAATGTATTAATGAAAGGTTGATGCGAAGCCTAGTATGCTGTGTAATCACGGCCTTCCAATCAATGCGTTATAAGGAGACTCGACATCGACTACACAAAATGTTATTCCTGTTGATATGTTCCCAAGTGGAATGCGCATTGTTACTTCCTCTTTTGGTTTGTTTGCAGTGTAATTGAAGCCGCATATCTTGTAGGTGGAAGGGACGAGCTCTGATTCATTGTCGCCCATTGTTTTGAAGGCATAGAAGAATAGAATATCGACAGAACTGCCTGAGTCTATAAAGATTCTATTTATCGCCCATGTTTTACTATCTTCTCTTTCATCTTCTGTAATTTCTTTTGCTTCTATCTTTAGTATCTTCTTTTCCTAAATTTGCTTTCGTGGCTTCGATTCTATCTTCTTTTAGCTTCTCCCTGTTCTTACCAAGGATCTTAATCGTCTTAACTTCAGATATTTTGATCTTTATTTCTAACTGATTCTTTTTGTCTAATTATATTATCTTATTCCGATACTGTAATGGCTCCACCACCGGGTAAAAGGAAACTTAAAGAAGTCCAAAGGTTTACTGATGAAATCGCCTTAAAAGGAATTACTTTAATAGTTCCTCCCAATTTCCAATCATACTACAGATCTCGATCCCGACTGGTTGGAGCGATAGAAGAACCATTATTTCGCTTGAACAACTTTGTGCTGGTCTTCCTATTCCTCTTTATAACTATGAGATTCCATTATTTCACGAGTTATTATCGATTTTTAAGGTTTCACGTGCGATATACTAGTTGAGTGGTGATGCGATCAAGATCATGGTTGAATACTCTCGTCGCGCTGCTGGTCTGGAATCTCTATATAATAAAGCATGGCGTTGCTTATGATAAGGCGATATATAAAGTTGAAAACTTCTTAAAACACTATGAGGTTAAGATGGTTGATATTAGTAAATATCGCTGGGGTATTCGTCTCAGGCGAGTTGATGGTTTTACTGAAAGCCAAAAGATTACGCGGGATGTTGATTTGCATAACCCCTCCAATACTTCTGCTAGCTTCTCTAAAGATCCCCTTTGGATGAAGTACCCTCTCATCGTTGATGGTCCTTACATTTTGGGTAGGAATGCTGATGGATCTGATCGCACAGGTCCCTCAAATCTTCTTGACTATAAGCCTTGGTTTTTTAATTCGCCCGAGGAAGCTAAAGAGGTATTATTTTCATATCTTCGCGTTTTTGACTGTTTCCTTTGTGCTTGCTAATTGTTGTTGTTGATCTTTAGGTTAAGAAGAGGGTAAATAGAGAGCCTCAAAAGGTGAAGTTCTCGCGCTCCAAGAAAGTAAGAAATACTTTATTTTGTTTCTCTTCAAGAAATATTGTTGTCTCTGTTTCTTACCTATCTTGGTTTGTGCGTAGGCGAGTCTGAGGATGGCTCATCCAGTTCTTCAGATGAATCTCCCCATCTCAAGAAGAACTTCCCTTTAAAAAGGTGAAAGGAAAGGATAAGCGAGTGCTTCCAAATCTTGATCAATATAACGTTTCAAAGAAGACAAAGAGGGTTTTTTCCACTCTGAACACGTCATCTCTTGATGACGAGCTTCTGCAGCATGAGGGGTCTCGAATGGATAATGTCTCCTTTGAACCTTCCAATCCTATGCTTTCATCAGGAGTTATCCCGCCTTCTGCTCCTGTTGAAGGTCATGCCTCGGATAATTTTGGTGCAAACATGGGGATCCTTTTTGAGATTTTCAAATCTTCATTGTCAACTGTCAATGAATCCGAGCTTGCTCATGCATGCGATACAATGGCGAATCTTTGTATGGCTTCTTGTCCTTATTATGACTTTATACACGGGATTTCCTCGTCTTTACATCCAGGATTTAGTTCTTCTCTCGAGCTCTTGGTAGGTTTACTTCCATGCTTTTCTTGCGTTTATATTTGTTGTAGCTTTTAGATAATCATTTTTTCTAGGTTTGTGTAGAATTCTCGGCTATCTGAAGATTTACTTCGGGATCAACGCGAGAAAATCCGCAATCTTGAGAGTCAGAACCTCAAAGTCAAAGGCGAGCTATCTGTTTATTTTAGGAAGGTGGTTGAACTCCGTGATAGGAATACACAGCTTCTGTGTAAGTCCTATAATTTTTTCGCATTTTGAATATCATCGCGTTGCCTTCCATCTTTATTGAATAATGCGTATTTTCGGAGGTTTATAATCTAACCAATGAAGCCATCGATCATCCCATCGAAGATTTTTTTTTTCTCTTAGAACATTTCAATTCAGCTTTGGACCATCCTGCTGAGGATTTCGAAACCTGTGATCTGCCTCAGTTATCCTGATTCTTTCTCCCTTTTCAATTCGCATTTCATGTTTGTATTTTTTTTTTCTCCTTCTTGTGTTTTCTCTCCTTATCTTATTGTATTTTTTTTCTCCTTCTGAATTCCTAAGTTTGCATTCCTTTACGAACCTCCTATATGTAAAATACTGACATTAACAAATTTATGGGTCCAAGCGGTATTTCGTTTGAGGTCTTATTATTCCTTCATAGGTAGAGGTCTTATATAACCTTCCATGTTGAATAGGTATTATTCTTGCCCAAGGATATTATTTGTGGTAGCGACGAAATCGTTGGAAATCAATACTTTTTCAATTAATAACCCATTTATCTCACCTTATGATGTTTTCGTATTATTGCCTCTGCAGGATATATTTATGCGAGATAGACATAAGTACTCCCGTAAGCAAAAGACCCATGACATTTCCATCTTTAACACAATCCAGCTCCTTAGTAGAGAGTGTCGTCCTTTATCTTCCCACTGACTGCCCCCTTCAAGGAAGCTTACCCCTAACGGGTTAGGTTGAGATCTTCCCATCCAGTGTTACCAACAATCAGTTGTTTTCATGACATCTTACCCTCCTCCGATAAAGCTTATGGTTAAGAGATCACACCCTAATTGGAGTTTCTTGAGGACCGAGTGTATCATAGTCAGGACTTGCTAAGGTCGGTTAGGAACGCTCCAGACGCCCTAGACACCCTTAGCTCAACTGTGTACCGCGGTGCCCTGATCGAGTTTCTACATCCTTAAGAGAGCACTTATTTCCCTGAGTTTTTACTTAGGAGTCTCTCTTGGATAGGCTTTCGTTTCGCCCTGAATTCTACATGGTTCGGGTTCTAGAGTGAATTAGCTTTTCCATGAGCCATGTATTACCTGGTTTTCCCCAATTATAACGCGCATTAGGTCTTATTTATTTTTCCTCTTGCATTTATGCGAACTAGGGTGCACGCCACCAGTGGATGCCTAGCATTCCTATTTAAAGGTTTTAACTCTTATTGCCTCTTATTAAGGTCTTATCATAAGGTCATATTTTTGCCTTTTTCCTCTACTGGTCGTTTATTTAATAAGATGGAATATCTGGTATTTGAAGTAGAAACCTTTTATTTTGCATTTGTAACTCTGATCAATACACTGTAGAAATCTTTCTTCTTCGTTTTATTCGATTACATCGATACTACTGTTCCTAAAGATAACACCTCTCAAATTAAACTTGATTCCAAAACCGGTTAACTAATTTTTTCTTCTTGTTCTTCATGACTCATGCTTTCTCCCATTGTATTCTCAGAGTATCTCCCATTTGATGGAGTCATCTTCATCTTTTCTATGCGTGACACTCGCGCTTGTTCCTTCTCCTGCGGATGTGTCTATGTTCATTGGTGACTCCGATGTTATCACCTGAGTGCGAGTACGATTTATTTCTTCTTACCTACTTATGCAATCAACCACTAAACTCTATTTTCTCTTCTCTTCCTTGGATTCCTCCTTCCAGTTTCTCTTCTTAAATACGCGTCCTTCGCTTTTCTCGGTGTCTATTCCACTTCAATTCGTCACCTCTGTAATGTCTCCTCTGATCATTCCTACGCCCAGTGGCAAAAGGAACTTAATGTATTAATGAAAGGTTGATGCGAAGCCTAGTATGCTGTGTAATCACGGCCTTCCAATCAATGCGTTATAAGGAGACTCGACATCGACTACACAAAATGTTATTCCTGTTGATATGTTCCCAAGTGGAATGCGCATTGTTACTTCCTCTTTTGGTTTGTTTGCAGTGTAATTGAAGCCGCATATCTTGTAGGTGGAAGGGACGAGCTCTGATTCATTGTCGCCCATTGTTTTGAAGGCATAGAAGAATAGAATATCGACAGAACTGCCTGAGTCTATAAAGATTCTATTTATCGCCCATGTTTATGTTTCTTCTTCGTCTTCCTCTTCCCATCTTAATTTTGGCTTAATCTCTAGAATGACCACTAATGGATTAGTATGTGATTTTCCGCATCCTGGAGCGTCCTCTGCTCCAAATGAGATGGTTTGCTTCTGACATTTTTGTAGTGGTGGTATCTTAGCCACGTTGAATATCTCCCTTCCTTGATAATCTCGTGCATGTACTCGACTCAACACATTGTCGTGAAAATCTTTAATACTTCTAGACGAGTAGATCATTGAATTACAATGCAATTGTCGTGCCTTCGCTCCCACTTCAACTAAGTATGTTTGCTCTTCTGTTGCTGGTGTTGTCCCCTTAGGTGGTGGAGGCAACATTATTTGCTGTTCGTTGCTAAGAAGTGGTTTAGGTTCCCTTGGATTATCATTCTTAGTATTATCCGTTGCACATTTTTGCAGTTACTTGTTGTGTGTCCGTGAAAACTATGATAAGCGCATAATTCTTGACGGTGGATAGCCAAAAAAACAACTCTGCTATAGATTAGTGATAACGTGATTTGCTTGGAAGCCTCGGTTGCTCTATGGTTTTCTGTTTCTAATGGAAACAATTATCTTTTTTTTTTTAATCTATTTCCGGTGTCAAAACTGTTATCTATTTCTTTTTATATCAGTTACGGTGTCTAATCTGTTGAAACCATTGACTGTCAAATTTGTTATATGTTTCTTCTTATATCAGTTCGGTGTCTAATTTGTTGAAACCACTGACTGTCATTTGCTAATGTTCGTCATATAATGCTACCAAAAATGGAAAATTTTAATTTGCTTAAAAACTTCGACTTTAAGTTTCGTTAACAACATTTATGTTTATTGTCCATACACCCGTGAATTTGTACCATTCCCATTGCAGAGGTTCGACTTTAAGTTTGGTTAATTCTTCTGCAACATCCTCAGTAATCTTTTTGATTGTTGTTCATTGACCAGAAATCAATTAACTATGACACGATTGCCTTTTTTGGGGAGACAAAGAGTGGTCGAGATGAGTTTTGGGGAAGACAATTAGTGGTCAGAACGGATTTTGAGTACATCTACCGTTGTTTGTATCCTTGAAAAAAATCTTGATCGTTCCGTTTGGTCGAATACAAATTCCAAAATGGTGAAAACTACGGGCGGTTGAAATTTCTCATATGTGTCACTAATTCCGCTTTTTTCTCCCTATTTTCCCTAGGTGTCTTTCATACAAGTTGAGTTTAAAACTACCCAAACTGACCTATATATTCCCTCGACAAAGTAGATGAGTATCACGGTCTTCAAACAAACTCTTTCAGAAATCTCCATATCTCTTTGATGGCTCTTCCCCTACAGTAACGATATGTTTCTTTAAGGTGATGTCTCTTCGTCTCTCCTTACGGTTATACTGTGTTATTGTAGATAGTTTAGGGTTTGGATTCAGTAAAATGAAAGAAAAAGAGTTGCGGGTTGTGGTCTTCCAGATATGTCGATGGATTTATGGGTTTTTCTAGGAAAAAATTTTACGTATAAAAACCCGACCATAACTCCCCCTTTTTATTTCCCTTTCCGTTCAATCTTATTCTATTTTGTGGTGATTTAGCAGAGAAGAATCGACAAGTAACTACGTAAGGACATGGCTACTCGAGTTGGATGAAGTGTTTAATACTCCGTAAAGTAACTCTCATTCTTTACTTCATCTCTTTCTCAGACTCAATGCTTTACTTGCTTTCCGTAAGAAAAATAAACAAATTAGGAAGACTAGGAAAACAAAAAATGGTTGGCGACTACACCCTTTCTAATTGGCTGATTTATAAGTGAGAACACATAACAAGTTGTTTTTCTTTTCATATTGTTCACTTTTTGAAAAATCTACAGACACTAGCGATGATCATATAAGCGGCAATGATACAAACTTCAGATCTCTAATACCGATATCAGGTGCGGATTAGGTTGGGAGGTTTCCCAGGCCCTGCCAGACATCTGAGTTGTAATGTGTTTGTAGAAAGAAGGGTAATGTATCAATCTGACGTTTTCTTTGTTCCCCAGTTTGACATCGTTTATCTCCCAGGATTTTGGTTTATATGGTTAGTTGTTATAATTGGTTTTTTCGTGATTTTCCAGGATTTTGGTTATTGAATACCTACTGAATCGAAGATTGTGGGGGTACTCTTGCAGAACCACGGTGTACATAACGCATTCTGAACTACCCATGATCCTAACAGGCATAGATTTTTGGTTTACTATCGTGTTGTCGAAGGAACTTATGCAGGCTCGTAGAATTTGGAATGAAGTTGTACTCCTGAAGATAATCCTAAGAAGTTGATGTCAGTTTCGGATCCTAAATATGTATAGTAATACTGCTGACAACTATGTTATTCTTGAAGAAAGTTCATTTGTTTAAATCAGTTAATTAAAGAGTAGACTTAGTTGTATGTGGTGAGAAAAATGTTGTAAATATTTGGTATCATTTTTCGTCTGGATAATTTCGTTAGAATAAGAAGCGTGAAACCGTGAAAGTGGGGATTGCATGTTCACAACGTTAGAACACCTGTAGCAAGCCTTCGAAGCAAGTTTTTATTTTTTCAGTCTCCAAATGAAGCTTTCTTTCTTTAGTTTAAGTTTTTCAGTTTAATGATGAAATTATCGTGTGTATATATATATATATATATATATATATATATATATATATATCATCTGAATATCTGTTTCTATCATCTGAATTGTAGCAAGTCGATTTACTAAGTGCCAAAATGTTTGATTTGTCACTGCATCTTTAGAACCAAGGTTAGAGGACTGAGAGTGTGAATTGAAGAAAATTCTATCGGTGATTATTAGATTTTCATTTGTTCGTTATAAACTCGCAACAAGTTATGTTTTAAATTAAACATTCATTTTGTGGTATCCTCAAGTTGTACATCAGAATTTGAACAAGGAGAACCCGCATTCGTACTTCTTACTCTCACATAACGCAACATCCACCTTTGTGTGTTTGTTGTTAGTCTTCTATTTTGTTTTTAACCCCTCTGCAGCTTTGCAATGGATATACAAAATGAGTGGGCACTATATTAAATATCTTTTGTTCGACGAAAGTGGAGGTTATGTATGTTGTACTATGAATTAGTAACTTGGTTGATGATAGATAATACTTTCAAAGAAGCGTTAACATTACTTAAAAGTTTTAATTGATCTTTTTGTGATTCACGAAAGCTTTCTCGTTCCATAGTGATGGTTGCTAAATCTTTTTCATTTCCTTTAATTTTTATTTTGGCAACAACCATCCAAAATGTTACTACTACTTGGCAATTGGATTGTTAAAAAAATTTAGTAATGCCATGGTATTTGAATCTGTTGGTGATTGACTTCTTTGGTTTCTTGCGCACTTTTTAAAGTATGTCCATATATGTATCCCATAAAATGTTAGTCAACTTCAAAGCGGCAAGCTAAAACAATGCTTTCAGTGTGTAGAAAAAAGAAAAAATAAATAAACTGAAACAAATATGCAGGCCGAACTCGAAAAGTTAACACTTATCATGAAATTCGTATTGATCATGCTAGAGTCTAAGTGGCACAAAAGCTGCGATGAATGCTATTGACAGTAATCCAAATAAAATAAAGCATTAATATATTTTGGGTGCTTAAGTTCTGACTATCACACTAGAAAATAACTTTAACCAGGCATCCCATATACCGAAGCTTAGGAACTTCCTGAAATGGTTGAATTAGAATAAGTAAAGCACTAAGCATACAAGTATCGAAGGAATTGACCTTTATTGTTACCAAACGTTTGCACTTTCTTGGTTTTGTAAAGTACCCAGCGTGACTTATTATGTGTCCTTTGGCACTATCGCATACCACTGAGTATTTATAATTTTCTATTGCCGATCCAATACCTTCAATACAACCGTGCATTACATTTCACTTCGCAAATGGTTCTATGCATGAGTATGCATGCAATGAGAGGTTGAGCCCATGCCAAAACTCTACATCAGTATATGTCGCTATGAACTTATCAAGCCAAAAGCGCAGCCAAATCTTAAAGTCCGCCGTGCCGAAGACGCACGAGAGGTTGAGCCTAGGCCGAAGGCCCGGGTGATACCCTAGTCCTTTATCTAATTTATCACGCCTTCAATCTTCTTTTCTTTTACTATCTTCTCTTTCATCTTCTGTAATTTCTTTTGCTTCTATCTTTAGTATCTTCTTTTAAATTTGCTTTCGTGGCTTCGATTCTATCTTCTTTTAGCTTCTCCCTGTTCTTACCAAGGATCTTAATCGTCTTAACTTCAGATATTTTGATCTTTATTTCTAACTGATTCTTTTTGTCTAATTATATTATCTTATTCCGATACTGTAATGGCTCCACCACCGGGTAAAAGGAAACTTAAAGAAGTCCAAAGGTTTACTGATGAAATCGCCTTAAAAGGAATTACTTTAATAGTTCCTCCCAATTTCCAATCATACTACAGATCTCGATCCCGACTGGTTGGAGCGATAGAAGAACCATTATTTCGCTTGAACAACTTTGTGCTGGTCTTCCTATTCCTCTTTATAACTCTGAGATTCCATTATTTCACGAGTTATTATCGATTTTTAAGGTTTCACGTGCGATATACTAGTTGAGTGGTGATGCGATCAAGATCATGGTTGAATACTCTCGTCGCGCTGCTGGTCTGGAATCTCTATATAATAAAGCATGGTGTTGCTTATGATAAGGCGATATATAAAGTTGAAAACTTCTTAAAACACTATGAGGTTAAGATGGTTGATATTAGTAAATATCGCTGGGGTATTCGTCTCAGGCGAGTTGATGGTTTTACTGAAAGCTAAAAGATTACGCGGGATGTTGATTTGCATAACCCCTCCAATACTTCTGCTAGCTTCTCTAAAGATCCCCTTTGGATGAAGTACCCTCTCATCGTTGATGGTCCTTACATTTTGGGTAGGAATGCTGATGGATCTGATCGCACAGGTCCCTCAAATCTTCTTGACTATAAGCCTTGGTTTTTTAATTCGCCCGAGGAAGCTAAAGAGGTATTATTTTCATATCTTCGCGTTTTTGACTGTTTCCTTTGTGCTTGCTAATTGTTGTTGTTGATCTTTAGGTTAAGAAGAGGGTAAATAGAGAGCCTCAAAAGGTGAAGTTCTCGCGCTCCAAGAAAGTAAGAAATACTTTATTTTGTTTCTCTTCAAGAAATATTGTTGTCTCTGTTTCTTACCTATCTTGGTTTGTGCGTAGGCGAGTCTGAGGATGGCTCATCCAGTTCTTCAGATGAATCTCCCCATCTCAAGAAGAACTTCCCTTTAAAAAGGTGAAAGGAAAGGATAAGCGAGTGCTTCCAAATCTTGATCAATATAACGTTTCAAAGAAGACAAAGAGGGTTTTTTCCACTCTGAACACGTCATCTCTTGATGACGAGCTTCTGCAGCATGAGGGGTCTCGAATGGATAATGTCTCCTTTGAACCTTCCAATCCTATGCTTTCATCAGGAGTTATCCCGCCTTCTGCTCCTGTTGAAGGTCATGCCTCGGATAATTTTGGTGCAAACATGGGGATCCTTTTTGAGATTTTCAAATCTTCATTGTCAACTGTCAATGAATCCGAGCTTGCTCATGCATGCGATACAATGGCGAATCTTTGTATGGCTTCTTGTCCTTATTATGACTTTATACACGGGATTTCCTCGTCTTTACATCCAGGATTTAGTTCTTCTCTCGAGCTCTTGGTAGGTTTACTTCCATGCTTTTCTTGCGTTTATATTTGTTGTAGCTTTTAGATAATCATTTTTTCTAGGTTTGTGTAGAATTCTCGGCTATCTGAAGATTTACTTCGGGATCAACGCGAGAAAATCCGCAATCTTGAGAGTCAGAACCTCAAAGTCAAAGGCGAGCTATCTGTTTATTTTAGGAAGGTGGTTGAACTCCGTGATAGGAATACACAGCTTCTGTGTAAGTCCTATAATTTTTTCGCATTTTGAATATCATCGCGTTGCCTTCCATCTTTATTGAATAATGCGTATTTTCGGAGGTTTATAATCTAACCAATGAAGCCATCGATCATCCCATCGAAGATTTTTTTTTTCTCTTAGAACATTTCAATTCAGCTTTGGACCATCCTGCTGAGGATTTCGAAACCTGTGATCTGCCTCAGTTATCCTGATTCTTTCTCCCTTTTCAATTCGCATTTCATGTTTGTATTTTTTTTTTCTCCTTCTTGTGTTTTCTCTCCTTATCTTATTGTATTTTTTTTCTCCTTCTGAATTCCTAAGTTTGCATTCCTTTACGAACCTCCTATATGTAAAATACTGACATTAACAAATTTATGGGTCCAAGCGGTATTTCGTTTGAGGTCTTATTATTCCTTCATAGGTAGAGGTCTTATATAACCTTCCATGTTGAATAGGTATTATTCTTGCCCAAGGATATTATTTGTGGTAGCGACGAAATCGTTGGAAATCAATACTTTTTCAATTAATAACCCATTTATCTCACCTTATGATGTTTTCGTATTATTGCCTCTGCAGGATATATTTATGCGAGATAGACATAAGTACTCCCGTAAGCAAAAGACCCATGACATTTCCATCTTTAACACAATCCAGCTCCTTAGTAGAGAGTGTCGTCCTTTATCTTCCCACTGACTGCCCCCTTCAAGGAAGCTTACCCCTAACGGGTTAGGTTGAGATCTTCCCATCCAGTGTTACCAACAATCAGTTGTTTTCATGACATCTTACCCTCCTCCGATAAAGCTTATGGTTAAGAGATCACACCCTAATTGGAGTTTCTTGAGGACCGAGTGTATCATAGTCAGGACTTGCTAAGGTCGGTTAGGAACGCTCCAGACGCCCTAGACACCCTTAGCTCAACTGTGTACCGCGGTGCCCTGATCGAGTTTCTACATCCTTAAGAGAGCACTTATTTCCCTGAGTTTTTACTTAGGAGTCTCTCTTGGATAGGCTTTCGTTTCGCCCTGAATTCTACATGGTTCGGGTTCTAGAGTGAATTAGCTTTTCCATGAGCCATGTATTACCTGGTTTTCCCCAATTATAACGCGCATTAGGTCTTATTTATTTTTCCTCTTGCATTTATGCGAACTAGGGTGCACGCCACCAGTGGATGCCTAGCATTCCTATTTAAAGGTTTTAACTCTTATTGCCTCTTATTAAGGTCTTATCATAAGGTCATATTTTTGCCTTTTTCCTCTACTGGTCGTTTATTTAATAAGATGGAATATCTGGTATTTGAAGTAGAAACCTTTTATTTTGCATTTGTAACTCTGATCAATACACTGTAGAAATCTTTCTTCTTCGTTTTATTCGATTACATCGATACTACTGTTCCTAAAGATAACACCTCTCAAATTAAACTTGATTCCAAAACCGGTTAACTAATTTTTTCTTCTTGTTCTTCATGACTCATGCTTTCTCCCATTGTATTCTCAGAGTATCTCCCATTTGATGGAGTCATCTTCATCTTTTCTATGCGTGACACTCGCGCTTGTTCCTTCTCCTGCGGATGTGTCTATGTTCATTGGTGACTCCGATGTTATCACCTGAGTGCGAGTACGATTTATTTCTTCTTACCTACTTATGCAATCAACCACTAAACTCTATTTTCTCTTCTCTTCCTTGGATTCCTCCTTCCAGTTTCTCTTCTTAAATACGCGTCCTTCGCTTTTCTCGGTGTCTATTCCACTTCAATTCGTCACCTCTGTAATGTCTCCTCTGATCATTCCTACGCCCAGTGGCAAAAGGAACTTAATGTATTAATGAAAGGTTGATGCGAAGCCTAGTATGCTGTGTAATCACGGCCTTCCAATCAATGCGTTATAAGGAGACTCGACATCGACTACACAAAATGTTATTCCTGTTGATATGTTCCCAAGTGGAATGCGCATTGTTACTTCCTCTTTTGGTTTGTTTGCAGTGTAATTGAAGCCGCATATCTTGTAGGTGGAAGGGACGAGCTCTGATTCATTGTCGCCCATTGTTTTGAAGGCATAGAAGAATAGAATATCGACAGAACTGCCTGAGTCTATAAAGATTCTATTTATCGCCCATGTTTATGTTTCTTCTTCGTCTTCCTCTTCCCATCTTAATTTTGGCTTAATCTCTAGAATGACCACTAATGGATTAGTATGTGATTTTCCGCATCCTGGAGCGTCCTCTGCTCCAAATGAGATGGTTTGCTTCTGACATTTTTGTAGTGGTGGTATCTTAGCCACGTTGAATATCTCCCTTCCTTGATAATCTCGTGCATGTACTCGACTCAACACATTGTCGTGAAAATCTTTAATACTTCTAGACGAGTAGATCATTGAATTACAATGCAATTGTCGTGCCTTCGCTCCCACTTCAACTAAGTATGTTTGCTCTTCTGTTGCTGGTGTTGTCCCCTTAGGTGGTGGAGGCAACATTATTTGCTGTTCGTTGCTAAGAAGTGGTTTAGGTTCCCTTGGATTATCATTCTTAGTATTATCCGTTGCACATTTTTGCAGTTACTTGTTGTGTGTCCGTGAAAACTATGATAAGCGCATAATTCTTGACCCCGCCTTCCAGATATTGGCTCCACTCCCAGATTAGGTCGTGGCGGAATCTCTTCCATCAATATCACCGCCTCTCAGATCTTGTCGATTGCTGTGTTCAGACGCGGCATTTTTATTTTTTTCCATATCGCATAAGTAGAACAATAAAAAACTGCAAGTGCACAGTGTCTAACTAGTAGAACAATGACAAGTACAGGTCGTTCCCACAGGGAGTGTGAAATACTCTACCAACTAATACCAAAAACTAAGTAATCAACAAGATGATGTTTGAACGATTTTTAGAAATTCGGAACAAAATAAAATAAAAAAATAAATTTAACAATAAACAAAATAAGAACGGGTTATCAGGGTTTTCGGTTTCCACCAATTAAATCATGTGAACTCTACTAATTTTTATATATTACTCAAGACAAATATTGAAATTAATTTCATATCTCGGACGATAGTATGTTAAATTTCAAAATATTGTTTCTCCGCTGTAAATTCCTTCGCTTCATGGGTAGTGATTGTAAAGCATTATTTATCAATCCTAAAGCATATCACGTCAAGGGATTTAACTGAAGCACACCATATCAATTGAAAAGCATAAATAATCAAAATAATCACATGAACAATTAAACACCAAGCTATATGAAGTGAAAATACTAATCAATCAAATCATGATTAAAAATATCATCGTAGAGAGCACACAATTGAATTGGTTTTTACCTAAACCCTAACATGATCTAGCTAGCCATGAATATAGATTTCTTAAAACCCATTAAAATGAATTAAAAGAGAAAAATAAATTAAACCGTTATCGCCGTTGGCGATCGATCCTATTCTTTTTCCCTTCGTTTTTTTTTCCTCCTCCCTCTCTCTGGCCGTTTTTCCTCCTTCTCTGTATACGGCTTTGTGGCCACCAACCTCCTTCTCCCCTTTTCTGTTTCTCCTCTCTATATCTCCGTTGCGAACTCGCGAGAAACCAATAATAAGGAACCATAATATTGGGCATACCAAAATCTTCCAAGGCATACTGAATGAAGATAAAAAAGGTTGTGAAATAGCAAAATCAGATAACCCCTTAACCCAAAATTTTTTAATGGCAAATCTTCCCTTTACGTATTAGTGTTACTAATCTTGATTAGTGATTAAATATTTTGTTTAGTGATTAAAATAATTTTCAGAATTATAAGAGTTGTTTAGATGAAAAATTTGGGGAAAAAAAATCAAAATTTTGGTTTGGTTAAGAAGGAGAGAAAGAGAAGGAGAAAGTGAGAAAATTCTAATTCTTGATTCAATGGAGGATGAGGAGTGTCATATATCATCTAAAAAATCTAGGAAAAAACACATCAACTACAACCATGATTCCCAAATGGTTGATTTCCTAGATTACGAGAATGATTCAATGGAGGATGAAAAGGTTCGACTTACATTTATGAGCCGAACTGATCCCTTTATGAATAGTTCGGCTAGCTGAAATTGTTTAGGTATGCGCCGAACATTTGCTAGACACTAGTTCGGCTTGTATAAAATTTTCCTAGAAAGCCGAACCTATTCCTGAGAGTTCTGGAATAAAAAATGTTAATGGTTCGGCTTATATAATGAAAATCGTATCAGCCGAACTGTTCATAAACACTTTCAGGCTGAAAATTTGAAGAACCGTTCGGCTTAAAAAACAACAACATTATGCGCCGAACCTAGGTTCGGCTCACAACGCAACTAAATTATGCGCCGAACCTAGGTTCGGCTCACAACTCACCTAAATTATGTGCCGAACCTTGATCTGAAACCTGGATATTGACAACTAATGAACAGTTCGGCAAGCTGAAAGTGTTATTGTTATGAGCCGAACCAACTAGTTCGGCTTGTTTAAAAATATCATAATGAGCCGAACCTAGTCCTGTGTTGCAATGGCATTTTGTGTTGATCACCTTTGGAATTGTCAATACATTGTCATCTATGAGCCGAACACAAAATTGTCAATACGTTATTCCTGAGAGTTCGGCTCATAGATGTAAGCCATTAAGTCCCCCTAAAGGAAAAATTATGTGAGGTTCGGCTCATAGATGTAAGCCGATCTGTTCATCAATGGGTTGGTTCTGCTCATAGGTGTAAGCCGAACCAATTCCTGAGAGTTCAGGAATAAAAAATGTTAATGGTTCAGCTTATATAATGAAAATCGTAGATTTTAACCCATTAAAATCAAGTAGATTTTATCTTCATCTTCAATAGAATGAAATTACGAAGATAACGCAAAAAGAATGAGGTCATTCCGACATTAGACGAAGAAGTTACGATCAAAACAAGATCGAAAGAATTCAGTCTACAGCGGGAAGTTCGGCTGATAACTCATCAACACGAGTCAGCCGAACCTAAAGCCTATAAATCAATATTTTCGAAGTGTTTAAGGGTATATAGGTCATTCATACCCATTAGACACCCCTTATCAATACACCCTGGTTAGGAAAATGACTTTGTATGCCTATAAAGTTTTTGGTGTGCCCAATATTATGGTTCATGATAAGACCTAGCCAATAATGCCCAACAGGCCCAGTCCGCTACCTGACTTCCAACTTCAGACCCACTACTACTCCAAAGTTGATCACTCCTCTCAACTCCAAACAACGCCAAGGACCCAAGCACCAAAACCACTCTTGCACGCTCCAGCCACTTCTCCTCTTCTGCCTGAACTTTATGAGCATCTTGTCTTCGAAATACTGGATACAAAATCTCCTTCATTTACATCTCGTTACAATAGCTTGACCAATTGATTTGACCCCGTACTAGGCCATCTCAGCAATCACTTCCAGTAGCCTCTCGAACCAACACCATCTGTCCTCGCAGTTGATAACCAAAACAATTTCAGTTTGTGTTGCTGCATGTTCTTCGCCACTTGAGAATACCCATCGAACACGGCTGCAAGCATCAGTTTTTTTAGCATCACTGCCATCTCCATTTAAGCCTACGATCTCCACATTATCCTCACCTAACATACAGTCCATCTTCAATTGCAACTATCTCAGCCATTAGCTTACAACTCCAAAAGTTCATCTTCTTGCTGTATCAGTTTTGCATTTCCCAGCTAACTACTGCTCAACTTCTTAGTTTTTGTCTCTTAACCATCATCGTTACAGATTTCAACCAGTTCAACCACGTTCGCTGCAAAGTCAAACCAGCCATATTCCCAAGCCATTCTTCACTGTCGAATGCCAATTGTAATAGTTCAACGCACATCTCCACTTCACTGACTGCACCCATCTCCATTCGATCAAAAAAGCCAACTCACTTCTTTTTTAATCTCGATAATTGGCACCATCAATCAACATCAAAATTGGGATATACCCATTACTGGCAGCACTTATCAAACCCATCTCCACTAAGTCTCAATTCATCCATCACTCCATTCACTTCTGCACTCAGCCTCCACGATCAATCAGAAACCAGCAGCCAAATATATGATCTCGCACAAACAGCTCCCATTAGACCCAACTAGGACAATATGATCGAAACCCCCAATTTCATCTGTTGTTCTTCATCTCCATCTCGTTTGTAGATGAAACGATAGTGGTCGATACCCTCTCTTGGCAGGAATAGAAGTTGAATGATAATTCCATTTTCTTTTGGCGAAGACAGAGAATGCAGTTTTGATGCTTTGGGGAGGACCACACACGAATGCGGTAAAGAACAAACCACGTCTTCCTTTTCACCTTAGCTTCTAGTGGGCCGTGACATGCATCCAAGCATATCGTGCTACGACATGAATTATAGACTTGGTAGCTCACAAACTTGGTAGTTAAGCTGTTTATGAGTGTCGTGAGAACACCAACTTTAGTTGCTTTGGTTGCAGAGTGCTCTTAGCTTCTAATTTAGTAATTTATTCTTCGGATGATCCGAATCACCTGTACTTTCTACAAAAGACTAAAATCATGTTATTAGCTAAAATATTGAGCCCTAGCTAATATAAATATGGGTATAAAATGTATCGTTTACGTGCTTATCGGGGGGTGGTGTATCATCGACACAGTAAGAAGAAGGTAATCCCCATACATGGATAAAGTTCTGAAGAGCCAAGTGATAAGCATAACCTTTGTTCGTTAAGAATATATTACCAAGGATCACTTTTTGCACCGAAGATGTCTGACTCTGAAAAACGAGATAACAATAGGTGCACGTGTAATCCATGGTATAAATGCCAAGACAACCATCTTTGATAGGCAAGGTAGCCAATCTCTGCTGTAAAGGACCAAAACCCGCACCATCACTAGTGATTAGCAGTCTCAAGTACTTAAGTAGATGGTCATCAAAAAGATCACTGGATGATTGCATGGCTGCAGGATTGGTAGTTTGCATTGCAAAATATAATCTAGACACACCAATGCAATTGCGAAGTAATAACATCTCACTTTGAGAGTCTTTGAGTTTTTTGATTGCAGTCATTAGTTGAACAGACTTGTTCACCCTGTTCAACATCATATCACTAATAAAGCTCAAATCCAAACTCACAGGTCCACCCAAAAGTTTAACACCATTAGAAGGTCTACCAATATCATGAGGAAAAACACCATCAGAGATGCTTCTGGGATCAATTGAAGGCCAAAACACTTTCGTTTTCTTTATATTGAGATGTAACCCCCTACTTGGTTCTCCAGTCTCTATTATTCTCAAGGCCTTGGCAACCTCCAATGTATCACCAATAATAGTACCATCATCAAGGTATTAGGCGTGTAAATCGAGTTTGCATCAAGAAGCAATAGTCTTCACCAGAGGGTGAATTGTCAACGCAAACAACAAGGAACCGAGGAGGTCACCTGGATGAACTCCGAGTGCAGAAGATAAAATATATTGCTCATAATAGAGTTTAACAGGTCGCAAGTAACAAAATTATACCCATCAAAAAATACATGGACAATGAAGACGAACTTCCTTGATGAGCTGAGATCTGCTCACCAAGTTGAAAGCATTAGAATTGTCAATGATCAACATTGACATTTTTTCCGAGTGACCTTTCATCTCCAGTAAGCGATTTACAGCATGTAAAATACTCTCCCCCAGCATGCACACCAACTACGAAATGGTAGTCACTATTTCGTTGGAAAGCGAAGAAAGCAGCCACTTTCAAAACCAATCTTCGCCAAAATGTACGAACAACAATGGGCCTAATACCACCTCCAGGTTTAAGTAACGGATTTAAGGGTGCACTGGCAATGAACTCTCCCATCGAAGCATTTTTCGGCCAACTAAAGATTGACAACCCCTATAATCGAAGCGAGTAAATTTTCTGCAACTGTTGCTGCAGCCCCATTCAACACATCAACTAAATGCTGCGCACGTAAGCCGTTACGACCACACGAAGTTCCCTTTGGGAAGCTCTTGATAGCTCCCAAAACTTCCCAGAGTCCACCGTGACCGGGTCGACCATGACAGCATCGACGGGAACGGCCTGAGGAGGTGCAGGTGTGTGTTTATCTTGCAAATCATGGTATGTATTCTCATTACATGGAGCCACCCCAGAAAAAGACAGCGCATGGATTGCAGTAGAAAAATGACCGCAACTCATCTTCTTCCAGCAAGCCATCATATTAGCAGCTCCCTGCTTCTCCAAATCTGTCTTCTTAGGCCCCATACGAACAAGCTGTTGTGGCAATTTTTTCACAAGGACAAAGCATCCATTGGGGTCCTTCCAAACCGAAAGTGCTTGATTGATGGCAACGACTTGTAGTCGCTTTCTGTTACCAGATTTTTCTTCAGCTGAGCTTCTCGGTTTTAACAGGCTTAGAGTACAAATTGGAAGAAAAACAAGCTGCAACCAAGCTGACAAATTACTTGGGTTAACAATAACCCTGTCGAGACAGGCCTTCAGCGTCCTTGAGAAAGAAAGCCTGCACTGATGGGGATGCAAGTAATCGTTGTGAAGTGTCTTTGGGACACGACATTAAGTAACAGTTGTGATTGTACTAAAATCATTTATCTATTTATGATTATAAATAGATAATCATGAATTTTACCAAACAAGGCCTAGATATATTTCTAAAAATTTATGACTAAGAAGCCCATCGAAGGATTATCTGGACAAAGCAATAATTGTAAGGGATAATAGACAAAATCCTACCTAACAAGCCTTATAAATGTTCGTAGATTCTAGGGCAAACATGGGATATTTTTTGTTGTTGTTGTTGTAATTGCGACCACTAAGAAGGCGGCTGGCGCTGATAATGAAGAAGAAGGGGTTTGCAGTAGAAAAATTAATCAATGGAGATGCAAGCATGCAAGTGCTGATAATGAACTCCGCTATTGTGAAAAACATTACGAGGAGAAGAACAAGCTGCCTCCAGATGAACAGCGTTGTTGTCAAACTAGTCAAAAATGGAGATGCAAGAATTTTAGGATGAGTCATGGTGTTGCTGCTGATGATGATAGTGTTCCGAAGACCAAATTATGTGAAAAACATTACAATTTATATGCGAAGCTAAATAGAATGAAGTGTCTTAAAAAGACAAGTGGAGACCAGTCCCTTGGTGAAACAGAAATTCAACCAGCCACTAGTGATGATAACTGCTGTGAGTGAATCTTACATATATTTCTCCCTGTTTCGATGTATTTTCATTTTAGTTAATTTTGTTCTTGTTGTTAGTTTTGGTTGGGGTTATATGTTTAAATTACGAAAACTAATTGGGAAATTTCATAGTTGCATATGTTAAGAATCACTGCATTGCATAACTAATTGGGAATGTTCTATCCAGTTGACACAATTGTAGGTGGTGCTTCTGCCAAAATTGGGGCAAAGAGGAAAAAAATCCAAACCACGTCTGGAGAACTGAAATCATCAACAGGAATCAGGAATTAGTGAAGAAGAAGAGATTTGCAGTGGCAAAAATGGGAAATGGAGATGCAAGTATGCAAGTGCTGATAATGAACACTATAACTATGATGCAAACCGATATAAGAAAGATGATGAAAAAACCTATATAACCAGCTGTGAGTACATTTCTCCAATATCTTCATTTACTGATTTTATTTATTTATTCATGTTGTTCGTCTTTGATTGCTTAAATGGTTAAATTAAGATAACGTATTGAGAATTTTCATAGTTTCATCTATTGATTTAAGTCCCCCTAAAGGAAGAGTAAGAATCATTGCATTAATTGTTGTCTAACTAATTAGGAATTTTCAATGCAGCTGATACAATTATACAAGGTGGTTCTGCCAATATTGGGAACAAGAGGAAGAAGGAGATGGAGAAGAAGAAGCTGCCTCCAGATGAACAGATTTGTAGTTCCATAGCATGTGGAGGTAAATGGGGATGCAAGAATTTGAGGATGAGTCACAATGCTCATGATGATAATCGTGTTCCTAAGTCTCAACATTGTGAAAAAACATTACATTATTATGCAAAGTATAATAATAAGAAGAAGAGAAGTGGAAATGGTGAAGCTTCTTTGATCCCTTTGAATAAAATGAAGCTGCCTCCAGATGAAGTGCGTTGTTGTCAAACTGATGGTAAAAGATGGAGATGCAAGAATTTTAGGATGAGTCATGGTGTTGTTTTTGTTGTTCGTTTCTTTTGCTTTGAATTGTGATAGAATAAGTAAGAATCACTGCAATGTCTAACTACTTCGGCTGATAGAAGTGGAGGTGGTAGTTCTGCCAAAATTGGGGCAAAGAAAAAATGATTTGAAAGAATGTCTGAAAATCAAAATCATTGATAGGAATTAGCAGGGAACCTGTAATTGTATGGTAATTTAGGATTTTCAAAATTATTAGTTAGATTGACATAAAGGAAGAGTAAAAATCATTCCATTGTCTAACTAATTAAGAATTCTCTAAATATGCAGCTGATATTGAAGGTGGTTCTGCCAATGCTGGGACCAAGGCGAAGAAGAAGAAGAAGCTGCCTCCAGATGGACAGTGTTGTGGTATGACTTCTGATGATGATGATACTGTTCCTAAGACAAAATATTGTGACAAACATTACAATCTTCGTGCGAAGCACTGTGAGAATCATAAGAAGAAGGTACCGGAGGAAGATGATGAACAGCGTTGTGGTCTAACTGGTTTTGGAGGATGGAGATGCAAGAATTTTAGGATGGGTCATGGTGCTGCTGCTGGTGATGGTACTGATCCCAAGAGTAGATACTGTGAGAAACATTACAATTGTAATGCAAAGTATTATCCGAACCGTCTTAAGAAGGAGATGGAGAAGAAAAAGCTGTCTCCAGATGAACAGCGTTGCTGTCTAACTGATAGTAAAAGATGGAGATGCAGGAATTTTAGGATGGGTCATGGTGATGATGATAGTGTTCCTAAGAGTAGACATTGTGAAAAACATTACACTTCGTGCAAAGTATTATCAGAACCATCTTAAGAAGAGAAGTGGGGACGCGGAAGCTGCAGGTTGTAGTGCTACTGGTCCTTTAGAATGTAGAGGCTTGAAACGGAGGAGGAAGAAGGTGACGGAGGAAGATGACCAGTCCCTTGATGATTCCTCTGAGTAATTCTTATATTTTCAGTTTAGTGATTTTTTATGTTGTTGTTTTGTTACGATTGCTTACATGTTTAAAACTATGATAACTAACTGAACTAATTTCATATTTTCATCTGTTCTTTCCGTTGCAGTTTTTGTTGTGTTGTTGTTCATGTTGGTTGCTTACATGTTTAACTCATGATAATTGAGAAATTTCTTAGTTTCATCAGCTAAATCCCGCAGAGGAATCATTGCATTGCATGGTCTAACTAATTGGGAATTTTTTGTCTAGCTGTTACAATTGTAGAAGGCGGTACTGGCAATATTAGGAGGAAGAGGGAAAATGTGGAAAGAGGGGAAGATGACCAGTTCGTTGATGACACTCTTGGGAAATTTGAAGATTTTGACTGTTATATTGATTCAGAAAATTCTGTTGGTGACCTTATGGATATGCTGGGGATGGAAAATTGGAATTGGAATAACGACGAAATGAAATGGAAATCTGAGGCTGACAGTTCTCTGTTTCAACAAACATTCTTGGTGGCTCCAGAGTCCACCTACTGGTCTCTCACATTGGTTATTAAAATAACTTCTGACATCATGCCACTGAACTCGTTCTAGTTTGTTTCAACTAAATTAACATTAACTTTCTACTTATTATGGTTTTTATGCTGTCTATAATTTACTGCCATGTGCCCAGGAATTTTACAAACATAACAACCACCTTTAATTAAAGTAAGCCGGATTCAGTTTTACGAAACATACCTTTCTTATGAAGACCACGCTTATAGTAGTGTTTGATTTTCTTTCCTTTGTCATCTTTGGAAGATTTGTGTTCATCCACATGCGCCTGGTAGCCATGTCCCTTTTCAATTTCATATCACAATCTTCGTTTATACTCTGACTAGGCCAATCACCTAATACACCACATCTCACAAACCTTAGTTCCGATTCCGAAAATAAAATATGAGTTTTGAAGATAAAATCTAGACCTACAAACTTAGTTTGAATCACTATTTCAAAAAACTCATGGTCACCCCATAAAAACTACTTTAGTTAACAACAAATTTCTGGTCGTCAGAATTTTTCAGAAACGTTTCTCTGTTTTGTAAAATACCAAAAAAATACTTGTGCAACTCCAAAAATTATGAAATTTTATGTGAGTAACTATTAGGATGTCTACTACATTAGGTCAAAAGGGTTCATCGAAATTCCTTCTTGGTTAAGAGATAAATTTGAAA
Organism: Papaver somniferum; assembly: GCF_003573695.1. Classification (NCBI taxonomy): domain Eukaryota; kingdom Viridiplantae; phylum Streptophyta; class Magnoliopsida; order Ranunculales; family Papaveraceae; genus Papaver; species Papaver somniferum. Next base: position 6,327,159 of record NW_020620714.1, on the reverse strand, counting down.
ATCTATAGCTGACCAAAAATTCGTTTTTTGTTTTTCACTTCACAATTAACATCCATGATTATTACAAATGCTAACGTCTTAAGATTGTTGGGTGCAATAATAAAAAACAAGAAAAAAATAAAATAAGCAAAAGTTATTGATACTTAGCTCCTTTATAATGGAAATGATCAATTTGATGAAACAGACGAACTCCCCAGATCTTCGCAACAGCAACAAGGAAAAAATTTGGAAAAATAGAGTGAGTCACGTGTTCAACACGTTGCCCTTAAGACATTAGCGCCCGGATACACTCAAGAGTGAAGTGATGCTATAGCCATCACATGACGGGTATCTCCATGATAAAACACCCTGCTACACCTACTACTAGCATATGTAGTAGATGCTCAACTTGAGCTTGGCAACTCCGAAAAAACCCGCAAGGAAAATCGCGAACGCATAAGAAAACAATATAAAATATCTTCCCTTGGATGTCCCTCTAAAATATAAAGAAACCGCTTTCCCATATGCTTTACGAAGTTGGTGAATTTCTTTATATAATGGAATAATATTACTTAAAAAGATGAACTCCCCGATGTGGGACTAAAAAGTTGTCTCTTAAAACAACTAAAAAATGGAAACTCCACGGTGTGAGATTAATAAGTTTTTCATTCACAAAATAAAACAATAAATTATAATTTTTATTAAAACTTTAAAAATCATATTTTATTAACCGTTTTCGAACATGAAATGGCCAAGTGAACAAGATACAAATTTTCCAACAAGCTTCAAGTTCTGGAAATTGGCATAATCACTGAGATAATGATAATTTAAGGCCATGCATATGTGGTTTTAAGATAATAAAAAAATTACCTCAAAGTCAAGATTTATTTAATTTTTGTCCGTACTCGGATATGAAGTTGGACACGTTCAGGATATTGTGACTCTTTAGCTGTATTCGCTATTAGTACTCGGGACTAGGGTTCGTACCCTTAACTTCCCTTGTAGGAAGAAATATCGGAATCCACTGTATTGAAGGATAATTTAACACATGGTCATTGTTTGATTCAATCCTTAGAACACAAACCTCATAACTGGTTGCTGGATTGAAGAAATTAGCAGTATTGAATAAGCTGTGGCCTGTTATATGTTCTGCCTGTGTCCGAGAGAGTGTGATCTGCTTGCCCGATTGTTTCAAGAGTAAAAGAACCGATACATTGATCAGTGTTTATAGGCATTTAATGCAAATTTGAGAAATTGTGACATCCGGTATCTTTATATGGGTCCTATTAACCTATACACCCATACATAGGGTTAGAATTAGGAATTGGGTCAATTATTAAAATATTCTTAAAACATGGTTCTAATAGACGAGTAAAAGTTATTATGGGTGAAATGGACACCAAAAAAATAACAAGAATAAATCTGGATCCTTGCTGGATTAAACTTAAAATATAGCAAGGGTGAAACTGGATGCATCCTGGTGCAAATTAAAAATAAGAAAAGTTATTTGAAAATGGGTAGGATGAAACTGTTTACATACTGGTTATTTTTACATTCTCCTCCATTTAAACATTATCAAAGTTTATATGTCTTTTTCATCCAGGAATTGTCGTTATTGGGTTAATTTGAGTGGCCGAGAATTTCTACCCACATTTTGTTATAATCATCATCATACGGTAGTAATCATAATAGTAATCATCATGAATTAAAGCCAGATTACCCAACAAAACCAATTGGCAATGAATGGAGACAGTGACGGAGCCAGACATTTTCCCAAGTGGGGGCAAATTCATATGGTAAAAATCTGTATATACTAGCTGGTATGCGGCCGAAGGCGGCCCGTTCTTTTTTTTGGCATTTTATTGACTTTTTAATATTAACTAAGTGAAAATCAAATTATAAAATATTTTAGTTAAATTAGATATAGTAATTTAGATCATTTTTTTTTGTTTTTAGGTCGTATATTTGATGTATTTTTATTGGTTTTACACGAGTTTTATAATTTTGACCTCATTAAAAATAAAATTTCAATTTTATAAAACATATTTACTTCCACAAAACATGTAAATTATAAAAATTATAAGCCTAAATTTATGGGATTTCAGAAACAAATAGGTCGACGGACCCCATTTGTCCCTATATCCCTCCGTCCTTGAATGGAGAGGTCTTAAAGATTATAAACCGCAGGATCTTAGATTACCCAAACGACGTGGGACTAATAGTCTTATCCTTATCTCCAACGGAACGATTAAGGTTGGATGCTCAAACCCAACGTGTAATCCCGTCAGGATGTTGAAAACGTCGACCCATACCCATGCCTATAGCAAGTACGTAAGAATTAGTAGTAAAAAGTTTGTTGATACCAGTACTCACATGATATGCCTATAGCAAGTACGTAAGAATTAGTAGTTGATACCAGTACTCACATGATTGGCTTCATAAAAAGAAAGATAAAAAGGATCGTCCCGCATTGGTAAAGGATGTGTTAAAGTCTACGGGCATCCAACTCAAAACCAATTGAAAATGAGTGGAACGGCACTTCCATATTATACTTAAAGTTAATTAAGCGGATTCTGGCGATGCAGATTATTGTCCTTTCACACGTCCCTCATTGTAAGGCTAGTCATTGGGACACTAAATCGGGGATATACCTCGGACAGTAAAGTAGGTGTAACTCCTCCTACTCATATGATATGCCTATAGCAAGTACGTAAGAATTAGTAGTAATGAGTTTGTTGATCACATGATTGGCTTCGTAAAAAGAAAGATAAAAAGGATCGTCTCGGATTGGTAAAGGATGTGTTAAAGTCTACGGGCATCCAACTCAAAACCAATTGGAAATGAGTGGAGTGGTCCTTCCATATTATACTTTAAGTTAATTAAGTGGATTATGGCGATGTCAGATTACTGTCCTTTCACACGTCCCTCATTGTAAGGCTAGTCATTGGGCCGTTAAATCGGGGTACACCTCGGCCAATAAAGTAGGTGTAACTCCTCCTGCACAGGTCTGGGTCTGGAGCTTAGATTTGATATCATGTTAAAATTTGCGGGCGTCACTCATGTGTAAGGCTAGTCACTGGGCCACTAAATCGGGGGTACACCTCGGCCAGTAAAGTAGTGTAACTCTTCCTACAAAGGTCTGGGTCTGGAGCTTAGCTCCGATACCAAGCTAGTCACTGTGCCACTAAATTGGGGGTACACCTTGGCCAGTAAAGTAGGTGTAACTCCTCCTACACAGGTCTGGGTCTGGAGCTTAGCTTTGATACAATGTTAAATTCTGCGGGCATCCAACTCAAAACCTAGTGGCAATGAGTAAAGCGGCCGTTCTATATTATATTTTAAGTTAATTAAGTGGATTTTGACAATGAGTAAAGCGTCCGTTCCATATTATATTTTAAGTTAATTAAGTAGATTCTGACGATGTGGGACTATTATCCTTTCACAGGATGATAGATACTTTACGCTGTACTCAATTTCAGAAGAACCTCTATAGAACGACTGGGCATCCAAGTCATAACTGAATGTCTTTAATGGTGAAACGACTACTGGCTTTCCTATAACTAACGAAGAACCATAAATGAACAAGATGGAAGAAATTGATGAAGCAGAATGAGGTTTGATCATCTTTGGGGTTTGGTGGCGTTACTACTGCTGTACTGGTTATATCTTGCAATGGAATTCGTTGTGTTATTTATAATTACAAATTCGGATAGATAAGATTTTTGGTTTTGAGTTTTACATATAAAATTTTCTCAACTTGGAGAGTAGTTACTCTTCCTAGAATAGAAGATGTAGCGAAGTCAGACACTGCATGGAGGAAAGACAATTTCATGTTACTACTTGAAGACTCCAATGTAATCTTGTCTAATATATATGGTGGTTATGGTGTAGTATGATTTTCCAAAAAAACATAAAGACATCAACTTGTACTAGAGTGATCATTTTCAACCTCCACTAGGTTAGTCTTTAATCTCATTTGGTATTACTTAATTTCTCTGTATAGTTCCATAATTTCCACTTGGTAATTTTCGACTGGAATAGTATGTTTTTGTTGCAACTACCTTGATGACTCTGTGGCGCTTGAGTCTTTCTTTCTTATTTTCCTTTGATCATTTGAGTTACTAGTAATTTGTAACTTTGTACAGTCTTTTTTTTTCCTTCAATATATCTCCTGTTCTCAAAAAAATAAAATAAAATTATGCATTCTGGATTTCATTTAGTGAAGAGTGGGTATCATGAAATTCTGTATTGCTTCACCCAAAGAGAGACCCATCACCAATAATTGCTTACTTTATATTAAGTTTATACACCTAACATTTACCCCTCTTACAACTTTAAAATTATGTTAAAAATAAGGAACAATTTAAATACCTCTCATAATCCACCATTTGAAATATACGGTTATTCAACTTAAAAAATATCCTTCAAAGAAAGCAACAAGTACTCAAGTTGCTCAAAATTTAAAACAACTTTCTCAAATTGACTTCAAAAAAATTATATTTTTACCCTCAGGAGTATTGTGCATAGTCGGCTGAAATAGAGGGTATGTTATAACATTCCAACAATAATTTAGGACTTCGATCTACTTTCCGTACTTAATGTAAGCATCTATCAAACTGGTTAATACAGCATCAAGCTTGGCTAGCGTATTGAATTGGGCAGCAAGTGTGCACATCGAACCATTAAATCTATAGAAGAAACGGACACATTTGCAGTCATCACTACATTTCATCATACACTCGTTCAAGATAATTAATGAACCTATCATTTGGAAGATGTAAATAATACAGAAACAAATCAGAAAGGGAGAAGAGAAGTAAAGAAAAAAAGGTTATGAGGAAAATATCAAAATAAAAAAAAAAAAAAAAAGCTAAGGGACTCGCAACTGATCCCAACTTCTTATCATTTTCGATAAGGTTATGAGGAAAATATCATTAAGGGAAGTGATAAGAAGGAGACACTGTGATTATTATTAAAGAACAACAAAAACGACGAGGGGGTAGATAAATGTTCCCTTCATTTCTTTTTTCTCTTAAATTTCTCAATAATTCTCCACATTGGTCACCATATTCATTGATTTCTCATTTCTCTTAAAATTTTACTGAAAAACCAAACCACATTAATTATCCAAACTAGACTCAGCCTTAGCTAGACCAAAGTTCCTGATCCTTCACACATCTCAAGTAAGAAAAAAGCTGGTGACACACCATGTGTACCAAGCAAGGAGTTTCAGATGACGCTGAATCTTTTGAATCAAAGTTGTGCAAGCTCGCCGAATATCAAGCCAGAACTCAGCTTCAATTAGAGAAGTACCAAGAAAGAAATCAGCGTCAACTGGTTGTGTGTCAAGAACAAAATCAACGTCAGTTGGAGGTGTATCAAGAACAAAATCAACGTCAATTGGAGGTGTTAACTACAAGTTTAACCAAGCTTATACAAACACTAGACCAAAATGCGAAATTTATTAATAACGTTAGGGTGAATGATATCACAGTTGATCTTGAAGTTAATAGCCTACACAATTTAATTGAAATCGTCCCGCCACTGCCACAACCAGATGGTATATGAAGTTTACTAGTACTTAATTTTTTTTCTTGACCTTCTTAATTCTTTCGATTAATCCTTTTTTTTTCTTCCTGTTTTGTCTGTCATAAAACTCTATCACGGAAGCCACTGGCACGTCGGAAAATATAGTTTCAAAGGAGCATATGCCTCCGGATAATGAACATCGATCTGGAAAAAAAGATAGAGACAGTGACAATCAAAATACTAGTGAAGAAATTATTGAGCTTCATCCACAGCAAATTAATCATGCTATCGGAGTTCCACCTGTGGATTCCTCCACAGTTCAGCTACTATCTAGTGAGTTCATGTTATAAATATTCTTTTCCCTTTTTCTGTTCCAATTACAAGGAAGAGACACAGAAGAATGGTTAGAATTAGATATAAATATTCTTAATAATCTTATAAAATAATTTAGAAATCCGAAGTTTTTTATTCTAAAATGTGTAGTACAAATGCATACCATAACTTGTTGTGGCCTGTATCTGAAGGTAATGACTGCAGTCCTTTTGTTCTTGATCATGCATACTTGCCACTTTACGAGGCAACCCAGGAAGGGAACTGGGAAATAGCTAAGGAGCTGTTGATGGATAATCCGGAGCTGTTAACATCAGTAATCACAAGGGCATCCGATACAGTACTACTTATTGATAGACGCATTTATGTGTCTAATATAGCTCATTTGTATATATTGTTAGTGCTCAATTTTGTACTTATTTGGTTATTTTATTTATTTGTAGGTGTTTTTAGAAGAATAAGGATTTGCGGCGAAATTGGCTGAAAATGCGGCGTTTGGACCTCCCCAGAAGTGTACCGGAAGTACCCCAGAAATACCCCGGAGGAACCCCGAAAAAGTGCGAAAAATGCCCCGGAGGACACTTGCTATACGTACCCTTGATTTTGGATAAGGGGTAACCTAATTACTAAGGGGTGACATATTTCCAAGCAGCTGCTAAAGGGGGAACAACACAGGATAGGGGGCGTTCCTTCTCAAATTCAAATATTAGAATTTGGCGGGAAAATGCATGCAGCGTCTGGCAGATTTTGGTTCGATTATTGGAGGAGTTTTAATGCGATTAAACACCGGAAATCAGTTGGGATAACCCTGTTAGACCTAAAAAGACCCTATGCAAGTGATTGGGCTGATCGAATTGGGCTGGAATGGCCGGGAGAAGCGATCAAAGTCCAAACAGAATACGTGTTCTCTGTGAAGTTTTCAAATATATTTTTAGAGATTCTGGGAGAGTTTTACGTTGAATTAAAGTGTATCTAGTCTTGTTTAAGGATTAGGAGAAGTTTGGAGCGTAAGAAATTGCCAGAAGACGCGTACAAAGCAACAGAAAAGAGATTTCTCTCTCAACTGCACGTGAAGAAAAAGGGAGATAAACTCGGATTTAATCGAGTTATTTGGACCCTATTGGTATATAAAGGCTGGTGGGAAGTGAGAGAAAGTTTTATCAAGAGTTTGGGGTCGAGACAGAGCCAGGAGGAGCGAAGAAGAAGGAGTAGCAGCAATGTTCACCTGCTGCTGCTGCTGCCATTAAAAAGCTTCAAGAACACGAAGAACAGACTCTCCAGGACAGTCTTATTTTCAGCAGCTTCAGAGCAGTCTTATTTTCAGCGCTCAACATCAGAAGAGAGGTGTCGCAGTTCGCTGCAGTTTTCTGTTGTCGTTCTTTTCTGGACGCGTTTTGTGAGTCTCAGAACTACTATTTTATAACTTTTGACTCTTTTAATCACACTTTGAGCTTTGAATTAATATGTTGAGTGTGTGATTGATATGAATAGCTAAACCCCAATACTGGGATGATGGAGGAAACCATTCTTTATGCATGAGTAATTTTATTTAATTCTTTTATGACTATTTGCACTATTATGAATGGAATTATGATTTTTTATTGATTATTTGTGATTTCATTTGATGGTTTATGCTTGGGACTAATCCTTTTGATAGGCCATGCTTAAGATTTACATATAATACTTACAAAATCTATTTTTGGCAAAGTAAGAGTCGGTATTTGTTATCAATATAAGCTTTAATTGTCTAGAATTAATAATTGAATCGCATGAGTATAAGAATTGGTGAAATCCTGAGTCCTGGTTCCTCTTGATCCTGTGACAATTTTGTATATATTTTTGTTTTTAAATCTATTCACGTCCGAGCATCGAATCCGTATTTACCGCAAATCGAATTACTACAACAGCTATCATAGTCGTGGCTATGGAAAAGAAGAGAGTTCCAAGACCAATTATCAACTTTCTTGGCAATGAAGTGAGAAAGTCTTCTTCTGCATAACGTGATGTTAAAATGGATAAGAACATAATAATTGATGATATAGAAGAAAAGAGAGCGAATGAGTCTGCTGCAGCGAATACCACGAACGAATTTTCATATAATAAAATCGGGGTGCTTGCTTTCTTTCCACTCTTATCTTCACTAACATTTCCACCAGGCACAGTAAAAGCTGCAGCAAAAACAACGGTGGCAATTAGGGCAGCTACCACCATGCATGACTGAGACGTTTCTTTCATCCATTTTTCTCCTTCCCACCGTAACTTATCATGTTCCTTGGTAAACATGGATTGAGCTGTATTTACTTCTTTGTTTCTGACCATCCTACCATTTTCAGGTAAAAGATTTAGCACTCCCTGATCAATGAAATAATTAAGATTAACCATCATTTATCTTATTGTGTAGGTTAAAAAATGACCCACAGCTTTCTGGATGACATGTGGTGAGAGTGAAAGTCTTTGGACTCTTTGTTTTCGATTCTAATAAAAATAAAAAATCACACTGCACCCTATATTTTAAGGAATCTCGACACTAAATACCTAGAGGACTCTCAAATATAGACATAAGGAGGATTGCGGTTTCATATCGGTTGATAACTCCACAATTATCCAGGCGAGCAGTCCATGCAAACATGATACTCATTAGTCACGGACTCACGGGAACAATCTTATTTTAGCTACTTACCTTGAACCATTGCATCTCTCTCTGCATCTGAAGAGCTGCGCCAGACACTAAATTTAGTTGTGGAGGATCCGCTAACTTTGCAGCATAATGCAAGATACTGTTGCCGCATCTATCTCTATGCGAAACAAGTTGGTCCTGATAATCCTCACTAGTTTTACATATGAGCTTTAAAATCTTTCCATTTCGTTCTTCAATTGCAATTTGTATTAATCTTTTGTTGTTCATTTGTGTCCAATTTAAGTCTGGGAAGGTTAAAAGGCATTCTTCCACAACTTCATTTGTCCCAAATTTTATCCCTTTCTCCATAATACTTGAATTCCTGAAAAAATCTGATGCTTCAGTTTTAGTTGTCATCATTCGAACCTGATCAATCATACCTTTCACTAAATCCGCTGCTTGTTTGTGCATCACCTTCAATCTGTATATCCTTTTGATAGCAGGGACTGAAAAGAAATGAATTTTCATGCTTATGAAACATTACGTAATTTTATCTGTTCTGTACAGCGCAGAAACCATTAACTTTTTCTATCTATGGTAACACCAAAACAATGTTTAAAGCAAAATTAGCGATTCAATTTAACCGAACATTGAGTGAAGCGGGTAATGAAATAGCAAAAGAATTTTGCATTGATTCCTCTATTTCCTGAGAAAGAGAAATTCTGCAAGCACTCGGATGGATTCTCCGCGTCTCCTGTAGCTTTTAGGGAACCAAGTGGAGTAGTCATGTCTACCTGAATCACTGGTATTGAACGGGCATTAGCTGATATTACAGCCAAATCATGTAACAAGCATATAGACCAAAAGTAGTTAATTACTAACATGAATATATGAATCTTTGCCACCACTTCAGTTTACTTCCACTTTGAAAAGCATACGGCCTTTCAACAATCACTTCTAATGGCCACACCTTGCTATATTTGGTTTTCTCCATAACCAAGTTGGGATACCGTTGGAAGAGAACCAATGCAATATCTACATTTACGAACAGAGGATAATGAATATTATTTCTATATCAAGTTTTCAGATCATGGAACAACATGCCCTTAAAAATCATAGTAATTAAAGTCCTAGAAAATTGGTTAGGAGGCCCATATAAAAAACATCACTTGACATACCATAGAAATGAGCATCAAGTATACTACACATTACTGTAGCGCCATCAGGACCTGCAAAAGGATTTGGGTCTACATCACTAGTAACTTCGCAAAGATACTCGAGTGTCTCTTTTTGTCCAGGTGAAACAAACAATGCAGCAGTTAGAAGTGGTATTTTTTCGTCCTTGTCACGTATTTGTGTCACTTCACGGTTTTTGTTCACTATAGCCTCAGCAACTTTCTTGTTTCCTTCTCTAGCTGCAATGTGCAGTGCAGTGTTTCCATATTTGGTATCTTTTAACTCAAGTGTTTCTGGTGGCATAAGCTTCAGGAGTTCTTCTACAAACGTCCAGAGATTATTTTCTGCAGCTATAAGTGATAGGTTGGGAAACCTACAATAAAATACTGCAAGTGCACAGCGTCTAACTAGTAGACAATGGCAAGTACAGGTCGTTCCCACGAGGAGTGTGAAATACTCTGCTAACTAATACCAAAACTAAATAATCAAATAAGTAATGTTCTAACGATTTTCAAAAGATCGGAACAAAATGAAATAATAATAATTTTAACAATAAACAAAATGAAAACGGGTTATCAGGGTTTTCGGTTTCCACCAATTAAATCGTGTGAACTCTACTAATTTTTATATATTACTCAAGACAAAAATTGAAATTAATTTCATGTCTCGGAAGATAGTATGTTAAATTCCAAAATATTGTTTCTCCACTGTAAATTCCTTCGCTTCATCGGTAGTGATTCTATAAAGCATTATTTATCAATCCTAAAGCATATCACGTCAAAGAATTTAACCCAAGCACGCCATATCAATTGAAAAGCATAAATAATCAAAATAATCACATGAACAATTATACACCAAGCTATATGAAGTGAAAATACTAATCAATCAAATCATTATTAAAAATATCATCGTAGAGAGTACACAATTGAATTGGTTTCTACCTAAACCCTAATATGGATCTAGTTAGCCATGGCTTTCTCAAAAGCCATAAACAAATATCAAATAAAATCAATAGCTTATCGAAAAACGGAATTGAAACAAAACTTCAAACCGTAAACGGCTGTGAAGCCGCAACAGCAGCAGCCTCCCTTCCTTCCTTCTTCTCTGTCTACGGCTCTCGCCTCCTCCTCCCTTTTTTTCTCCGTTTTGTTGATTTATACCTACTGCCTAAGGTACTGCGAAAGAATCCAAAATAAAACCCATCAAATATTTGTCTTCCAAGGCCCAGTCCACTAACAAACTCTTCCGAAGTCAGCAGCACCACTCTGATGCCTGAACTTTTAAACTGCGTCACCGATTGAGAGTTTGAGACCCCAACCCACTTTTCCCGGCTAAGTGTCTTCACCCTGCTCCTGCTCCTGCCATCTGAATCTCGTTAGGGTCATAGCAGCAACGAAAGCTCACTTCGATCATCCCCGGCATAACTGGTCGCAGCAACAAACGCTTCAGCCAAATTCCCAAATCCGTGCAAACTCAGGCCACATGCCCACATCATTCTATTCCTTGTCCGTTCCAATTTGGTCACCCATCGGCTGCACAGTTCCAGCGACTAGTCAGGCCAAGTCATCTCTGTCCGTCTAAACTTATTCACCTGAAACGCACCACCAACTTGCTTCTCAGAACCAGCTCAACTTGAACCCCGTAGTACCACTTAGAATTGGTCTTCATTCCCATCTCCATTCATGCAAACACGATCAGTATATACTCCTCTATTAATGACAGCAAATCGAGTCTCGTGTCTGACTTTCCGGCACAGAATTCAGTTCATTCTCCACCTCGAGCTCTCTATGCATCCACCAAATCAACACCAGTACGATCCATGCAGTCCCCACAATCTGTGCTTAATGCACTGGCAACAACATTTCTCCACCTTCTTTCAAACCAGCTCAGCCAACCCCTATTTCATGAGCAACTGAGCATCTTTCTGCACTGCGAGACAATCCTCCATTTTCACTGTCTTTATAATCTCGTCATCACTTCAATAAATCGAGCCCCACAGGTCCATAGCATCACTTCTTCATGGCTAAACTCGACCACAAAACAGCTCTGCATTCTTCCCCATTTCCTCCTGCTCAACGCAAACACCATTTAGCTTCTATTTAGCCATTATTTTCCGGATTATCGGAATTCATCTGTACTTTCTACAAAAGCACTAAAATAGAGTTATTAGTCAAAATACCGAGTCTTAGCTAATATAAAATGGGTATAAAATGTAGCACATACGTGCTTATCAACACCCCCACACTTATATTTTGCTAGTCCCGAGCAAATCAAAACTAAAAAATAAAATTCTAACTCACTGTCCGCAGGCATCGTCGATTGCATTTAGCGTATGCAATAAGCCTTTAAACCCCTAGGTGTCCCTAGTGGCCGAGTTATAGTCTCGGGAGGGCTTACAAGAGATATACCCACAAAACCTTTACTCCAGACCTTAGCTATCTACGCAGAATTTTGGAAAGCACTAAAAAATCTCCTTGGTTGACATACTAATTGACTACAAGAGGAAGTACCCTGACGCGAAATTCCAATTGATGTACACGAGTTTGCACTCAAGCATACTAAAATTCATATAAGTGACAGAGCTCTACTAAGATAGTTTCACTATGGACATCATATTCGGAGTCAACAAATCACATGGATAGATTAAGAGATGGATATAGAAAAACATAGATGGTTTTGATGTTGACTAAGTGAGCAGTGTTTCTCATATCTGTCTGAAGGCCACTTCCAAGATGAACCTATCCTAAATGACTGAGTTACCGGTCTGACTAATATCAACACACTGGCATATACAAGGGAACCAGTGGTCAATAGTCCTAACTCTAGGTCAACACAACTGGCATATACAAGGGTACCAGTGGTCGACTTTATTGAATTTTATTCCGTTTGGTCTAATGGTCTGGTCTCAAAAAAAAAATTATAACATTTTTTTTCTTTTTTTCAAACTCAGGCCACATGCCCACATCATTCTATTCCTTGTCCGTTCCAATTTGGTCACCCATCGGCTGCACAGTTCCAGCGACTAGTCAGGCCAAGTCATCTCTGTCCGTCTAAACTTATTCACCTGAAACGCACCACCAACTTGCTTCTCAGAACCAGCTCAACTTGAACCCCGTAGTACCACTTAGAATTGGTCTTCATTCCCATCTCCATTCATGCAAACACGATCAGTATATACTCCTCTATTAATGACAGCAAATCGAGTCTCGTGTCTGACTTTCCGGCACAGAATTCAGTTCATTCTCCACCTCGAGCTCTCTATGCATCCACCAAATCAACACCAGTACGATCCATGCAGTCCCCACAATCTGTGCTTAATGCACTGGCAACAACATTTCTCCACCTTCTTTCAAACCAGCTCAGCCAACCCCTATTTCATGAGCAACTGAGCATATTTCTGCACTGCGAGACAATCCTCCATTTTCACTGTCTTTATAATCTCGTCATCACTTCAATAAATCGAGCCCCACAGGTCCATAGCATCACTTCTTCATGGCTAAACTCGACCACAAAACAGCTCTGCATTCTTCCCCATTTCCTCCTGCTCAACGCAAACACCATTTAGCTTCTATTTAGCCATTATTTTCCGGATTATCGGAATTCATCTGTACTTTCTACAAAAGCACTAAAATAGAGTTATTAGTCAAAATACCGAGTCTTAGCTAATATAAAATGGGTATAAAATGTAGCACATACGTGCTTATCAACACCCCCACACTTATATTTTGCTAGTCCCGAGCAAATCAAAACTAAAAAATAAAATTCTAACTCACTGTCGCAGGCATCGTCGATTGCATTTAGCGTATGCAATAAGCCTTTAAACCCCTAGGTGTCCCTAGTGGCCGAGTTATAGTCTCGGGAGGGCTTACAAGAGATATACCCACAAAACCTTTACTCCAGACCTTAGCTATCTACGCAAAATCTTGGAAAGCACTAAAGAATCTCCTTGGTTGACATACTAATTGACTACAAGAGGAAGTACCCTGACGCGAAATTCCAATTGATGTACACGAGTTTGCACTCAAGCATACTAAAATTCATATAAGTGACAGAGCTCTACTAAGATAGTTTCACTATGGACATCATATTCGGAGTCAACAAATCACATGGATAGATTAAGAGATGGATATAGAAAAACATAGATGGTTTTGATGTTGACTAAGTGAACAGTGTTTCTCATATCTGTCTGAAGGCCACTTTCAAGATGAACCTATCCTAAATGACTGAGTTACCGGTCTGACTAATATCAACACACTGGCATATACAAGGGAACCAGTGGTCAATAGTCTTAACTCTAGGTCAACACAACTGGCATATACAAGGGTACCAGTGGTCGACTTTATTGAATTTTATTCCGTTTGGTCTAATGGTCTGGTCTCAAAAAAAAATTTATAACATTTTTTTTCTTTTTTTTTCATAACTTCTTTTTTATGGGTATCTCAATCACTCTATTTCACCCTAGCAATGGTAACAACTTGAATCGTGAGCCCCACCTAATCACTTAGAGAAACATAGTTTAAAATGAAAAAATAAAATAAAAACAGAAGTGAAAAGGACTCAACGAGATATGGTGAAACTATCATGTTATTTCTAACACCTGAGCTCTGTGCTTTTATAAATAGACTCTTTAGATGTTTCCATCTAGTCAGATTGGTTCCTCAACTCCTAAAACCAACATGCTTCCATCCACTTAGATTGGTTAGTGCAAACCTTAATAGGCATAAATTTCTAGGTTCTGGAGTTTATTTATAATGCAACTAAAAAGTTTCTCCCATACCCCCAAACTTAAATCTAACATTGTCCTCAATGTTCTAAAGATAAAATTAAAAGCATGAACAAGGAGAAACTGTTACCATTCGAAGCAAAAGAGTTAAGGAAAGATATTACCGTGTTGCATGAGCATGTGATACCTCCCAAGAAGTAAAATGTATTTTTTTCTTGCTGTCAGTAGAATGTCCTCAAACAAGGTGGGGATGGTACCCAAAAGTAGACATCCAATCATATATATAGAGTCTGAAAAGTTGAGGATCATCCCAACTAGTCCGGTCGGCTGAAAATATGAACCTGCAAACACTATAAAGCTCCAAATGGATGCGTAAGTTCATTCCCAATAGAAATCTGTAAGTAATATTCAAGTCATGCATGGACAGGATAGGTAAATCACTCCCGTAAGAAATAAGTTCAGATTGTTTGACAGTTTCTATTCGCGGGGCACGCTCTAAATCAGGTTCCAAATCAGCGGAAATAACTTCCACGGCTGAAAGTTCAGTTGTGGAACAAGGGCTCAATAGAGCAATAATATCATGACTCATAGACCCACTATCATCTACAACGGTTTCATTATGAATATTATCAAGATGAGAAAAACCATAACTTGATAGGTCAGAAAATGGTTTAAAGGTCAAGGTCGTACCTTTCTCGGCTGATGAAACTAGTCGAGACTCGGCCAATACTAGAGGTTCTATTATGGGTTTCCATTTATTAGTGTCTAGCAGTGGTGTGGAGTCTAATAAGGCATTGACTTCACAAATAACACTATCATCATCAAAATCATACCCAAAATGAGTTAAGCAAACCTCTAGTGGATCTTCCAATTGGTCCTTGCAAAAGCTTTGTGAATCCATACTTTCTTTTCACCCGCAGCACTTTCTAAGGTACCTAAAAAAAAATCAAATAAACTGCGTAAAAAGGAACTAAAAAAAATTTTTAAAGAAAAACAAAATAAAATAATATACAAAAATAAAAATAAAATAAAACAATTATGTACAAGAAAATTGATATCAATCAGAGAGTACTATACAGCCACTCCCCGGCAGCGGCGCCAAAAACTTGATAGGTTGGGAAACCTACAATAAAATACTGCAAGTGCACAGCGTCTAACTAGTAGACAATGGCAAGTACAGGTCGTTCCCACGAGGAGTGTGAAATACTCTGCTAACTAATACCAAAACTAAATAATCAAATAAGTAATGTTCTAACGATTTTCAAAAGATCGGAACAAAATGAAATAATAATAATTTTAACAATAAACAAAATGAAAACGGGTTATCAGGGTTTTCGGTTTCCACCAATTAAATCGTGTGAACTCTACTAATTTTTATATATTACTCAAGACAAAAATTGAAATTAATTTCATGTCTCGGAAGATAGTATGTTAAATTCCAAAATATTGTTTCTCCACTGTAAATTCCTTCGCTTCATCGGTAGTGATTCTATAAAGCATTATTTATCAATCCTAAAGCATATCACGTCAAAGAATTTAACCCAAGCACGCCATATCAATTGAAAAGCATAAATAATCAAAATAATCACATGAACAATTATACACCAAGCTATATGAAGTGAAAATACTAATCAATCAAATCATTATTAAAAATATCATCGTAGAGAGTACACAATTGAATTGGTTTCTACCTAAACCCTAATATGGATCTAGTTAGCCATGGCTTTCTCAAAAGCCATAAACAAATATCAAATAAAATCAATAGCTTATCGAAAAACGGAATTGAAACAAAACTTCAAACCGTAAACGGCTGTGAAGCCGCAACAGCAGCAGCCTCCCTTCCTTCCTTCTTCTCTGTCTACGGCTCTCGCCTCCTCCTCCCTTTTTTTCTTCGTTTTGTTGATTTATACCTACTGCCTAAGGTACTGCGAAAGAATCCAAAATAAAACCCATCAAATATTTGTCTTCCAAGGCCCAGTCCACTAACAAACTCTTCCGAAGTCAGCAGCACCACTCTGATGCCTGAACTTTTAAACTGCGTCAACGATTGAGAGTTTGAGACCCCAACCCACTTTTCCCGGCTAAGTGTCTTCACCCTGCTCCTGCTCCTGCCATCTGAATCTCGTTAGGGTCATAGCAGCAACGAAAGCTCACTTCGATCATCCCCGGCATAACTGGTCGCAGCAACAAACGCTTCAGCCAAATTCCCAAATCCGTGCAAACTCAGGCCACATGCCCACATCATTCTATTCCTTGTCCGTTCCAATTTGGTCACCCATCGGCTGCACAGTTCCAGCGACTAGTCAGGCCAAGTCATCTCTGTCCGTCTAAACTTATTCACCTGAAACGCACCACCAACTTGCTTCTCAGAACCAGCTCAACTTGAACCCCGTAGTACCACTTAGAATTGGTCTTCATTCCCATCTCCATTCATGCAAACACGATCAGTATATACTCCTCTATTAATGACAGCAAATCGAGTCTCGTGTCTGACTTTCCGGCACAGAATTCAGTTCATTCTCCACCTCGAGCTCTCTATGCATCCACCAAATCAACACCAGTACGATCCATGCAGTCCCCACAATCTGTGCTTAATGCACTGGCAACAACATTTCTCCACCTTCTTTCAAACCAGCTCAGCCAACCCCTATTTCATGAGCAACTGAGCATCTTTCTGCACTGCGAGACAATCCTCCATTTTCACTGTCTTTATAATCTCGTCATCACTTCAATAAATCGAGCCCCACAGGTCCATAGCATCACTTCTTCATGGCTAAACTCGACCACAAAACAGCTCTGCATTCTTCCCCATTTCCTCCTGCTCAACGCAAACACCATTTAGCTTCTATTTAGCCATTATTTTCCGGATTATCGGAATTCATCTGTACTTTCTACAAAAGCACTAAAATAGAGTTATTAGTCAAAATACCGAGTCTTAGCTAATATAAAATGGGTATAAAATGTAGCACATACGTGCTTATCAACAGCCTTTGGTTCAGCACTTAGTATCGTCCTAGGGTCCAGATTTCCATGGGTACTTCTGCCTACAGGTTTGTGTGCTTGTGTTCCTGTAGGCTTGTTTGCATTGTTGCAATTTCCATTGTTTTTAGAAATGGTTCGTTCTACATGCTGGCCTAGTGTCTTTGTAGTTGATTGAAACAGAAAATAAAAGTTTCTGCATGGGATGATGGTGAGTTAATCAATTACTAAAAATGATTAATATCTAATTGGTTGATTTCTGTTTTCGATATCAATTTGATAATATATCGTTCCAAATCTATAATCTATCGATGAACATCCGAACGATTTTATTCAAAGACTGAATTCAGAAGCCCTTGGAAACATAAGTGTTG
The DNA here is from genome assembly GCF_003573695.1 of Papaver somniferum. Classification (NCBI taxonomy): domain Eukaryota; kingdom Viridiplantae; phylum Streptophyta; class Magnoliopsida; order Ranunculales; family Papaveraceae; genus Papaver; species Papaver somniferum. The sequence continues at coordinate 6,309,452 of NW_020620714.1, read as the reverse complement.
AACCCAAACACACCATAAGGTCCGCACGACAAATTTGGAGGTGAATATCGGCTGATGAGCTTCTGCAAATTTGGCAGGGCAACAAGCAGGGCAATAGTAACTCGTTGTCTTCTTCTTTTTTTCCCTGCAGACCTCTGGGTAAGAAGATGCTTTACCTACAAAGCTCTCAATGGCTCATATATGTGCTAGGAAAAAACTAAGAAGAACTTAGTTTGTGAGCTACGAAATTCCAGTGACCAGGCAACTATGTTACTCCAAAATAATTATATCCTTTGGCTTTTCATCTGCAGAATTATCCTTTTTTCAAATAAAACCAAAATTTTGATCTAATTCGAAATTTCTCTCGGTTTTGATTTCATAATTATCCCAAGAACACAAAATAAAATATCCATGTTCTCCAAGAACCTGAAGATCACTTCAAGAACACACAGATTACTTTGAAAATAAATGATAATTCTTCGTGATACCAGTTATGATACAATAATTAAAAGAGGAAAAGAGAGACTAAATAATATTATCTCCGTTTTAAGAAAAAAACATATTACCACTTTTTCATTTTAGCCTAAAAATAGGTCAAATTGAAAACACAAAATTTGTCAATTAACCCAATAACCACAATTTATGGGTGAAAAAGACATGTAAAATTTGATACTGTTTAAGCAGACAAGTATGTAAAAATAGTCAGGATGTAAACAGTTTTATCCTACCCATTTTCAAATACTTTTTTTTATTTTTAATTTATATCAGGATGTATCCAGTTTCATCCTCGTTATTTTTTAAATTTAAGTCAGGATGAATCCAGTTTTATTTTGTTGTTTTTTTGGTGTCCATTTCACCCATAAAAATTCTTTTTCGTCCATTAGAACCATGCTTTAAAAATATTTGGGCAAATGATCCATTTTCCGAATTGAAAAATTGTTAGTTTCTCTTCTTTTTTTTTAAATGGAGGGAGTAATTTTCTTTTATGGAAAGTTTAAACTTTCACTGATGCGGTGTTTGATAAGAGTTAACTCGGTCGAATTGGCCATTTTTCCAAGAAATAAGTGTTTTTCATCGTTTGATCAAAAATCTATTTTTATAAAAAATGCGTGGTCGAAAGCATGTTTTAAGCTTAATATCATGGAGTTCTTTAGAAAGTATTTTCTTCTCTTCCCCAGAAAATGGTATTTTTCTTTTTGATAAAATCTCCAAAAAGAACGTTATCATTCTATGCAATTGTTTCCTTTCTCTGTCTGCAAACACCAACCATATTTATTTTTGTGGGACGGCTACATACAGCAGAACCAGCAAACTAACAAAAGATAAAAGTTAAAATAAGAAGTTGATGCATTAGAATAATTAAAGAGATATCGCTTGAACCGAAAGGATCCAGAAGTAGGAAGGGGTTGAGAAGTTGTCTATCACTCTTTATCATTGTGTTGCGTAACAAATCTTGTGAGTTCGGAAACCAATATGTAATTGGATCCTAAATTTTTTTAACCCCTCCTTTAAATAAAATCCTAGTAGAGACCTTCCTATATAAGTGGAAATCAAGTGTCTGGCCTTCTCCTCACTCTTTCTTACTCTAATGATTTTGGGCTTAAGTTTCGTTTAAAAAAACCTAATGGACATTGTTGAACTGATCCTTAAAAACCAAGGAGGTAATATGAATAAAGATGTTTTATGATTTAATTAAATCAAATAGTTTAGTGACAAAAATTACCTTATGTGTAAAAATATAATAAAATTTGATATAAATTTTATTCTTTACGAGGGTATTGTCAAACCAACTTAAATATAACTTATATCTCATAAATTACACGTAAGAATTTGACAAACTTTATATATTTAGAAAGGATTTTGAAAGACACAAGCAACGCGCGTAAATACAAATATCAAATATTAGTTTTCCTAGAATTTTTTATTCTCGAAAAGATCTTTATTTTTTTTTTCTAGTGTGCAGATCTTATCCACATTTTTTTTTAAATATAAGTACTATTCGTAGTATATTTTTTAGTGTGCACATATTATTGATACGCTCTCAACGGAACTTCACTCAATTAGGATGACACGAGGCGAACTAGAATAGGCTGTATCTTCCTCTCTCCGGGAACTAGTGATCCTCAAGATGTATTGAGAATATAATTGTGATTTAGGAGGGATTACTGATTTAAGGAAGTATTCCTATATAAAGAAATAGATTCCTAAGAGGTCTGGGAAACCAAACCAGAGTAATTAAGGAAGTATACCTAAATCAGGAAATACTTCCTAGCCAAGGTAATATTCCTAAAAAGGAAATAAACCTAGAAAATGAATTATTCCTATATAAGGAAATGGATTTTTAGAAGGTTTGAGAAACAAAACCAAAATCTATAAATATATATGTTTAGCTCATAGCTAAAGACATCTAGAGAGTGTGGTTCGATACCTAGAAATGGAGGTTTAACACACATACATTGAGAAGAGTTTGTGAGGCAATTAGTTATTGTAAATACAAACTTAGCAAATAGTTTAAGGTTATTTACCTATAGAATTTGTGAGTGTAACAAAAAGAGAATTTTAATCGTTTACTTGTTCATAATCTTGAAAAGATATATTTCTTCGAATTACCTCTTGTGTTTTTTTTTTAGTTTTCGTCTATTATTATTTTGAATCCTGCCTCTATAATAATAATCACCAAGGTATAAAGATCATAATAGTTAACCATCATTTATCTTATTATTAATTTGAAGCTATTATTCGCAGTGTTTTTCCAGTGTGGAGATGTTATTCACAATGTTAATTAACCTTCCAAAATTGTTTAAAGTATAGTATATGCATTATTATGGGAGCTAAAACAACCCACTTTGGATTCCATAATTTGTGAAATACATGTATAAAAGTAAAAAGTACACAAGTAGATATGTGCATAAAAATATGCATAATCAGTCAAATCTAGAAAATGAGTTTAGAAAACCGTTTTTTAAAAATTAACAAAGACATTAAATTGAAGTAGTGTAGAAAATATGCACGACTAGAATATGCAGGAAATATGTACAGCTAAAATCCACTAGAAAATGTCCACAACTAAAAGGTTATTTTGGTTTTTCCATAATAAAAATTGTTCAAGGAACATGAGAATATTTCCATAATTTTTTTTATGACCTTAGATCCAAGAGAATACGGATTATTTTTTGCAGGGTAATAAGAATAATTAACCATGGTATCAACACAACTAAAACATACAATATTAAAAGTGATATCGTTAAACTCTCCAGCTGTATAAACCAATGAACTCCGAGGTCGAGCCAATCTGTAAGGCGATCTCTAACACTTGGTTCTGGTCTCCCCACATATGCTTGTAATGCATACTGATCACGATCAATTCTTTGGTTTCTGACATCAGTGGAATAAATTAGAAACGTCGTGCATATGTTAATTTTTAGCCGAATTACTTAGGTTGTGCTTCACATTTGACAATAAATATGAAGGTTAAGTTATTATTTTTATGCATCAGTACTGGTTGAGTTACCGTGAAATCTATTGCTACCTTAAAAATCTAACCGGGCTACATAAAAAAAATTCTTTAAATTAACTTCGGTATACAATCTATTGCTACTGTATAAACTAACGTAAAATTTGTTCGAGGTTTCAGATTCAACCCTAGACAGGATCTTTTACAGGTTATATATAGTTAAATTGACAACAATACGTAGATGAATGACTCCAATCAAATGAAAAAGAACTGTTGTTTAACTATATTGATTGTAATATTACCTGCTGCTGTTCTTAAACGTTCTCTATCTCCTTGGCAGCGTAGTAGAAAGGCACACAATTTATAAACCTGTTTAATCAGTTACACATGAAATATATCACATATATATATACAAACAAGCAATAGCTAGGTAGCTAGTTAATCACCATAGCTAAAAGAGATGAGCGAAACGCAAATTAGTATCGATGCATGATATAATACACATAAACTCACAGTATTATTGATTTGTACCCTGCAATCATTTCCACGGCAATCATGTTCAAGCAAGTGCCTTTGGAGTTGTTGAAATTGATAAAGCACCATGATACATTAATGGTTATTGCAGTGGAGACGGATTCTTATTCAAAAAATAGAATAAAAACAAAGAAATTTTGGTAATAATTGTTCTTTTTTTGATTTATTTATTTTGGCTTCCGTAGGCTGATAATACACATTTAATTAATTAAGCTCCAATAATAAGAGGGATTAGCTAAAACTTCATTTTCAAAATGTCATCACGGGAACCCACCCAAGGTTCAAGTTCCACCGAAGGTCGTCGTATATTGGAGGAACATGTTTAAGAAACCCTCAATTCGTTATCAATGTCTGATTCCGTTACTACTGTCCACTTAATTAAATAAAATAAATATTTAAAATTTAAATAAATATCGCAAAAGGTGGTGAGTAGCTATCATCAATAGAAACCCGTGATCAGCGATATATATTTTAGCAGGGCGGAACTAGAAATTTCTCTAAGGGGAAGCAAAGTATTATTAGTGGGTGGAAAAGAGGAAAAATAGGCTTGGGAGCTAATTTGGGAGGGTGTGTTTGCACTACACTAGCTCCGCCTTTGTATTTGAGGATCATTTAGTCCTACCTGTCTTTCCCACATTGTGAATCTTTGATCTAAAAGATAGTGAATAGTTGTCTTCAAAGATTAAAAACACTTTACAATCGGCTTGATTGTGTATTTTGGATCTATTATTCTTTATTTTTGGAAAACATGTAACTATCGGCTAGGTACTGAATCTTGGATCTAGCTGGTTTTTAGTTTGAAGAATATCATTATTTAATTTGTCTCATGTCCCCTTATGGGCGTTATCAACGCATTTTGGGTGAAAATATATGCATTGGGGTCATTAGTGTTCCTCCATCATGATCCTATTTTGGTATGTTTTAGCAAGGTTGTGTTATTCCAGGAATGTTAGATGCATTATCCCCAATGGTTTATTGACTGAATCAACGGAAAGAAGGTGAATTTGGCATCCCCTAGTCTAATCAAAATGCAGAGTTGAGATATTCACCCATCGGTAATCCATCACCCGTCGGATTTGGCGCTTGTGTATGAGAAATGATTAAGGTTTTATCATAGTTGAGAAACATAGTTAACTCAATACAAATTGACGTTCGTTAATTTTTATAAAGAGAAAAAATCATATACCAGGAAACAAAGGAAAGTGATGGAGGGATAAATATCAAAAAGGGTCTGTTAAAAAGCTTAAGAATGCTTTTGTTGTCATATGGCGGAGGTTTGATAATTGATATGTAGACGTGCATTTGTTACCATTCATATATGTAAATTGCTTGTTTCGGGATCTTGGTTCCTTGAAGCATCTGCCAACTGAATGCCAGGATTATGGAAAAGATTTAATGCAACTCGAGGATGCGTTGATATTAGCACACTTGAAAGAGTTCATCCACCAGCAGCATTCTTTTCCATCTGCAAGATTATTAGGACAAACATTATTTATTAATACATCCATATTTGAAATTCCTGAAAACAAAGATCACCACAAAAAAATTATACCTACCTGAGCTAACCTCTCTTATGTATGCTTGCTTAGGAACCAGCAGTCTCTTATGCACAACCTACATATGGTTATGGTAATCCACCACTAGGGTATCCATTAGAACCACCATCTACAAATCCTTGAACATCTTCAAGGATATTCACCAAATCCTTGTTGTCAACGGCTTTTCTTCAACAATAATGGGTTTCCACAACCATAAAAATCACATCATAATCATATTCGGTGATGTGATACTGTTGGGTGGTTGTGAAAGTGGCGGCAGTAACTAGGAAATTGTGTTAGAGTTCATTTATGGTTTCGCATATGGGTTTAGTTTTACAAAGATTCTACGTTGGACTTGGTTTATTTGGGGACCCTTTAGCGTACGAGAACCTATCTAGTGGTGGTTCCAGTCAATGTCGTGGTGGTGCCATGGTGATATAAAGACGGCGGTTTGTGGCAGTCGGTGTTAACGAGAGATGTAGTTTTTTGGGTGGGTCTTTCCAATAGGGAAACTTAGACGCAGGTCCAAAAAAAATAATATTCTCATTGTCAGGCCCACAATTAATTTTAGGTACCGTGACATCCATAATTATTTCTGTGACATTCAAAATTATATGAAATTATTAAATATATCTGCATGACGGATTATGCATCGGCATGACGGGTTATGCATCAGGGGTATAATTGGCAACGTAACTTGGATATAACATATTTAAAAATCCGTGCCTTGGAATTTTATAAATTTTATATCGTTGGAAATCTTTTTAAGAGAACTATGCAACGAGTATAAACAAGAATATCAAATTTTTGTTTTTCAGGATAAAATCGAAGATGATCATCATTTTAGGCAAAATTTTCGAAAACTTGATACATAACTATTATGCAACCACCAAAAAAGATGCATAACACATTCTGCAGACGCATAACGAATTATGCAACCATTCCATTGCATAAAAAATTATGCATTTGGATAATAAAGTTATGCATTTATAACAAGTTATGTAACCATTGTTTTGGTTGATTTTAGTACGTCCATAAAAAAATTGATGCATAATGCAGTATGCATCCCATATTTACGGATGCATATCAGGTTATGCATCTATTTTCTCGATACATAAAAGATTGTGCAACAATTTTCTCGATGCATAACAGGTTATGCATCAATTTTCACGACCGCATGACATGTTATGTAAATATTATTGTAGGTGCATAGCAAGTTATGCAGCCTTATTTTTTGTTGGCTTCAATACTAAGAAAATAGTAGTTGTATAGCGTGTTATGCAACCGTTTTCATCTAGCATAAAGGTGGTTGTAAAATAGTTTATGCATCCATTTTCACGAGTGCATAACATGTTATGCAGATATTATTATAGGTGCATTACAAGTTATGCATTTTTTTTTGGTTTCAATAATAACAAAAAAGGTGTTGCATAACGTGTTATACAACTATTTTTTGGACTGCATAACAAGTTATGCAACAAGTTTTGTAGATGCATAACAGGTTATGCAACAATTTTTATAGCTGTATAAAAGATTATTCAACCATTATCACCAAACACCGACACCAATATGACCAAATACATCTAGCATTCAAACTTTATTCTCCTCCTGTAACAACCTAATCATACATCTAGCATTCAAACTCATTTCATTCACATGTATCATTACAAATAATTTCATTGGAAACCACCAAATCCACTGTTGCGTCACGCAGCAACTCAGCAACACCACACACCCTTTCTCTACAACTGCCACATAATTTTATACTTCACGGAAGACCTATTCTATGCTTAATCCATCCACGACGTCTATTCCTTGGCCCTGCATTCCTCCTAAACATATCAAAACAAACACCATTAAAGTAAAAAGAACATCAAGAAATGGCGATAATTATCATGTCTAACAGAAGAAGAATCATGTAGCCTATACAAGGACAAGTATGATCGAGCAAGAAATTTGTTCACAAACCAAATTTTGGTTCTTCACTGTCCCGAATTTTCGAGCTCACTTATTCTCCCGCAGCTAACGAGCATGTTCCATTTCCTTATCATCGATCCAATCACCATATATCCTACTGATTTTGTCAGGGCCTTTCCATTTGTGAATGTGTCTTTTCCCTGGTCTCTGGTTTACAGCCAAAGATCTCTGTGAGGGAACTCCTCCCATGTGATAAACATCTGCATGAGGAACAGATGTGGTAGAACGAAGCCCAGAATCCATTGTTGTCTTCGATGGGACTCCACCAACTTGTTTCAGGTCCGGAGGAGCTAAAGAACCCTCTCTTCCTTCGGTGTCCACTAGCCCTCCACCGTATCTGTGTAGCTTTGTTGCCATGAATATTCAATGTTACCCTACAGAACTTAAAAGTTCATCAAACTATAAACAAACAGACTATAGACTGCATTCTCATTTTAAATGTGGGGTTCAGCTGATACAACGAGATCGGGGTTTTCTTAATATTGATGTTTCTATGTGTTGGAAATGATTTTGGGGTTAAAGACTAAATGGGAATTGAAAATGTTTTGAAAATGGGTTTTGGAATGACTGAACAGGCTCACAATCACTCAAGTTTGTGTTTAACTAAAACTGAATTTTATTGCACTCAAACTTGGTCGTACACAGACCTTTACAAAAGACTTCTACTCCTTACACTCAGCTACCTATACATCACTTTGGTTAGCCGCTCAATCTAAACCTTACAACTGATGCCTATTTATAGGCCATGATTACAAGTCTAAACCTTACAACTGATGCCTATTTATAGGCCATGATTACAAGTCTAAACCTTACAACTGATGCCTATTTATAGGCCATGACTGACCGACCTCCTATAGCTCTAGAACTTTCTCTAGTTATCTAGTATAGCACCTACTTTAGAAGATACTTTACATTCCTTTTTTACATTTACTTACCGATTTTGACCACATCTAGTATAGCACCTATTCTACATTTCTTATCTAGTCAACACACCGGACTAGACTAGAATACTCTAGAGAGTTCTGTTACCGCATGTGATACTCTTCAATTTTCTAGGTTCTTCTAATTATTATTAATTAGGCATAATCAAGTTTACATTTTTAACAACCGCCCTTAAACTTGATTTGTGGTAATTCCGAGAATCTCCCGTAATTTGACAAAGACCTCGTGTTTTAGTGGTTTCGTGAATATATCCGCAAATTGGTCTTGAGACTTTGTGTATTTCAGTTGTATCTTATTCTCCGATATGCACTCTCGAATAAAATGGTACCATGTGTCGATGTGCTTGCTACGGTCGTGGAACACTGGATTCTTTGCTAAAACCATTGCTGACTTGTTCTCCACCAATATTGTAATCGGTTCTTCCTGCTCCATTTTTAGTTCCTTTATTAAACTCCTTAGATATATCGCGTGACAAACACACGATGATGCTGCGACATACTCAGCTTCGCAAGTGGAGAGTGTGACGTTCGGTTGCTTCTTCGAACTCCAAGTGAAGCCTGTATCTCCGAGGAAAAATACAAAACCAGTAGTACTTTTCCTTTCATCTAAATCTCCGGCCTAATCACTGTCACTGTATCCAACGAGTTTGTACTTGTCTGACAACGAGTAAAATAAACCGAAATCAATCGTACCTTTTAAGTAGCGCAGAATTCTCTTGGCAGCCTTCATATGGGTAGTCGTAGGTGCCTCCATGTAGCGACTGATTAGTCCCACTCCATAGAGAATATCTGGCCTTGTACAAATTAAGTATCTCAAGCTTCCAACAAGACTCTTGTAAAGAGTCGGATTTACCTTCTCGCCTCCATCGATCTTTGATAGCTTGATACCGCATTCCACGGGAGTAATTGCCGGGTTACACTCCTCCATTTTAAATCTCTTAAGGATTTCCTTCGCATATCCTTCTTGAGATATAAAAATTCCATTTTTCCGTTGTTTTACTTCGAGCCCGAGATCGAGATAGTATGAAATACGACCGATGTCCGTCATATCAAATTCTCTCATCATTGCTTTCTTGAATTTTTCGAACATTATTGGATTATTGCCAGTAAAGATCAAATCATCCACATATAGGCAGACAAGCAACATATCTCCTTTTTCATTCACCTTTACATAGAGAGTATGTTCATGCAGGCATTCCTTAAATTTATTTTCTTGGAAGTACTTGTCGATTATGTTGTACCATGCTTTTGGTGCTTGTTTTAGGCCGTATAAAGCCTTTTTCAACTTCAGGACTTTATTTTCTTGTCCTTTTATACTTCAAACCACGGCGGTTGCTCGACTTATATCGTCTCTTCAAGATGCCCATTTAGAAAGGCAGACTTGACGTCCATTTGATGGACTTTCCATCTATTTTTGGCAGTTAGAGAGATAATAAATCTTAGAGTTTCAAGACGGACTACATGAGAAAATACCTCATCATAGTCGATGCCTTCTCTTTGGTTGTTGCCTTTTACTACCAATCCTGCCTTGTATCTTTCAACCTCCCCTTTAGCGTTTTTCTTGGCTTTGTACACCTACTTTATTCCAATTGCTCTTTGTCCTTACGGAAGTGTTACAATCTCCCAGGTGTTATTCTTCTCAATAGCCTTAATTTTTTCATTCATCGCCTTTCTCCATTTTTCACTTTCCACGGCTTCGTCAAAAGTTATTGGTTCACTATCTGCAAAGAGACAAAAGAGAGATATATTGTCTCTGTGGATATCATTTAAACTCCTCGTCCGTAAGGGCCTCTTGCTTGATCTTTCATTTGCTGATGCTGGATCATTCTGGTGCACCGCTGGAGGAGATGTAGATGGTGTATTAGCTGGAGATTCTGGTACTGGTGGTTGTTGTTCTTCTTCTTCTACGATAGGGAGAAAATTATGATCCTTTTTCTTGAACACTGAAATCCCAGATGCCTTCTTCATCGAACTCCACATCTCTGCTTGTGATGACATTTCTATTGATTGAATCGTACAATTTGTATCCCTTGGATCGAGAGTCGTAACCAATAAACATGTACTTGGCACTCCTGTCATCCAGCTTCGTTCTCAGCTGGTTCGGCACATGAGCATATGCGATACTTCCGAATACTCGTAAGTGTGAGACGCCGAGTTTCACTCCGCTCCATGCTTCTAAAGGAGTCATGTTCAACACGCTTTTTGTGGGACATCGGTTTATCAGGTAAACCGCACAGTCAACCGCTTCTGCCCAAAACTCCCTGGGCACTCTCTTTATCTTCAACATACTCCGGGCCATATTGAAGATTGTCCTGTTTCTCCTTCGGAAACTCCATTTTGTTGAGGTGTATATGGAACCGTAAGAGGCCGATGGATTCCATTGTTTTCACAGTAAGACTCGAACTCCTTCGAGGTAAATTCACCTCCTCTGTCTGATCTCATAACCACAATTTCGAAGACTCTTTCTTTCTCCACAAGGGATTTAAATTTCTTGAAATTTGAGAAAACCTCTGATTTTTGTTTCAAGAAATAAACCCATATTTTTCGACTAAAATCGTCGACAAATATGAGGAAATAATTATTTCCACAATACGATCTTTGCTTTATTGGTCCACAAACGTCTGTGTGAACTAACTCTAGTGGCTTTGTGGCTCTCTTCAGTGTTTCCTTAGGAAAAAAATATCGGAAATGTTTCCCAAGTAAACATCCTTCACACAATTGATCCGGGTGGTCTATTATTGGCAAACCTCTAACCATCTTTTGTTTGGACAGTAACTTTAATCCTCCAAAATTTAGATGTCCATATCTAAGATGCCAGAGCCATCACGAGTCTTTCACACAAGCAGTCAGACATCTCACGACGTCATTTTGAATGTTCAGATAGAACATCCTATTTCCCATCATTGGCACTTTGGCAATCAATTTTCCTCTCTTATCTCTTATGAAAAGACCAAGGTTTTCAATATTCATCCTATAGTCCTTTTCTAAGAGTTGTTCCAAACTTAATATATTCATTTTTACGTTATAATAAACATTGGAAATAAATTGATGACTTCCATTTTTGCGCCATGAATTGTTTCCTCTGCCACGACCTCTTGTGGATCTCAACCTCTGGCACCTCTAATCATCGTTATTTTGCTTGCCTCTTCCTCTTCCGCCGTAGTAGCCGCGTCCTCTTCCTCTAGCATTACTATTAGAGCTCTCTCATTTGTCTTTTAAAGTAAGCTTAGCTTGTAGAACTTGTTCTACCGCTCCCTTTTTACTTCTCTTTCTCATTCTTTGTTCATGGGCTTGAAGAGATCCCATGAGCTCATCCACGGTCATGGATTCGACGTCTTTCGACTCCTCAATTGCAACGACGATATAATCGAATTTTTGAACAAGTGACCGTAGTATTTTTTTCGATCACACGACTATCACCCATGACCTCTCCATTTCTTATTAATTGATTAACAACAACTAAAACTCTTGAAAAATAATCCGATATTAATTCGGACTCTTTCATGGAGAGGGATTCGAACTCACCTCTTAGAGTTTGCAACCGCACCTTCTTTACTTTTTCCACGCCTTTGAATGAATTTTGCAAAATCTCCCATGCTTGCTTCGCATTAACAGCTCTCGATATCTTCTCGAAAGACGACTCATCCATTCCTTGATAGATGAGGTAGAGAGCCATCTTGTCTCTCTTTCTTGAAATATGCAGCGCATCTTTTTCATTTTGCGGAGGCGCCGCTTCATCATCCGGTTCAACATAACCTTTCTCTACAATCTCCCATGCATCTTGCGAGCCTAATAACGCCTTAATTTGGATATTCCAATTTTCATAGTTATCTTTGGTGAGTTTAGGTACATGAAACAGAAACATTTCACTAGCCATTAGAATCTTATGGCTCTGATACCACTTTTGTTGGAAATAATTTTGGGGTTAAAGACTAAATGGGTATTGAAAATGTTTTGAAAATGGGTTTTGGAATGACTGAACAGGCTCACAATCACTCAAGTTGGTGTTTAACTAAAACTGAATTTTATTTCACTCAAACTTGGTCGTACACAGACCTTTACAAAAGACTTCTACTCCTTACACTCAGCTATACCCATACATCACTTCGGTTAGCCGCTCAATTACAAGTCTAAACATTACAACTGATGCCTATTTATAGGCCTTGATTGACCGGCCTCCTATAGCTCTAGAACTTTCTCTAATTATCTAGTATAGCACCTACTTTAGAAGAAACTTTACATTCCTTTTTACATTTACTTACCGACTTTGACCACATCTAGTATAGCACGTACTCTACATTTCTTATCTAGTCACCACACCGGACTAGCCTAGAATACTCTAGAGAGTTCTCTCACCGCATGTGATATTCTTCAATTTTCTAGGTTCTTCTAATTATTATTAATTAGGCATAATCAAGTTTACATTTTTTAACACTATGTTCTTACTATATTCCCAACTTAAATCACTTACTATGGACTAACAATTTAAGTGAATTGATGAATGAATTTAGCCTACGTTAACCATCAGTTATGTCTATATAAAGACAATCAAAAGTGAAAAACAAAATACAAAGTTCAAAATCTTCATATACGGAAACACCTTTTGAAAATTTTCAACCCATTTACTTTCTAATTTATTCCCAAATAGAGTAAATACCCAATACATCAATTGAATCAGTAAACAGAACATTTATAAAAATGCTACCGATGAAAGTTTAGTAACAATCAAATGAAACCCTAGCTAGATCTACTGGAGATAGATACAAGTCTTCACATGGATTCTAAGAAAAGATTAACACCATGTTTGTTTACTCCTGACTCATCTGAGTCGTCTGGATCTGAATCATCTGGATCTGAGTGAAATCACCTGACTCATCTGGATCTGAGTCGATATGTTTGTTTTGAGTCAGATCTGACTCATCTAACTCGGAAATAAGTGAGTCAGTGGTTTGGTCCCATGAGTCAGGGGTATTTTGTTACCTGACTAAAATGAGTCCGAGTCAGGGGTTATGTCTGAGTCAGAGGTCGAGTCAGATCTGACTCAAAATGGAAAAAAAAAACGGTCTTTATGCTGACTCGGTCCGAGTCAGGGGTTGACTCAGATTCAGACGCCGAGTCAGCTGCAAACAAACAAGTTCTAAGTGATGCTTTCAGGTATGCCATGAACTGGTTTTCTTAAACACACAAACCACACCAAAACAGAAGAAATTACTACACAAAAGTAAAAAGGTATAGAAAACTTACATCAATCAAAAAATTGCATCATATGAAAGAAATCCTACAAAAAAATATGAATCAAAAACATAAATTTAAAAAAAAACAGTTTTGGAATTAAAATTTCGGAGAGATAAGAGGGAGAATTACCTGCTATAATCTCTGGAGTCTGGAGAGTGACAGAGAAAAAAACCACCAAATCATCAAAGGTATTGTGTAGATCTGTAGACAAAAATTAGGGATTTCAGTGATAAGAGAACAATGGTAACTAAGGATTTATACCTTAAATGTTCGAGAGATGAAATTAGGGATTTCAATTCGACCTTGTGAATCTCTTTGTTTGTGATTAGTTGCATTTTCCTCCTCTAAATAAATCTGATAAACTCAATTTCACAAATTATGGGTATATGAGAAATTTTTCCTAGGAAAATTGGTGCGTCCATGAAAATTTCCGTCCATAGGTTTGACAGTCGAAAAATTATGGAAAATGGGTCTCACAATAGTTTTCACTTTCCAATAAGGTTATTTCCTTTCACTGGACATTGATTATAGTTTCCCACGGGTTATTCTGGGTAATTTCCAAGATTACTCGCTATTTGTGGTGTCATTTGGCTTCCTTTTCTGTTTAGTTTCTGCATTGGGGCTTGTGCGTTTGTGTTCGAGCATCCAGAGACCTATCAATTCTTGGTATGGTTGGGTTTTACGAGGGCATTTTCTTTTTACAACTAATATCTAATTAGCATTGTCATTTGTCATTTTCATTTATTACTAGCTTACTATATTCTTCATTCTTATTAATAAAATTTTCTCTTCCAATAAAAAAATAGATAGAGAAAATATATTTGTTATCCACTATGTAAAAGGATTATATAAGGAGAAAGGAAGCATTGTCTTATTAATAAAATTTTCTCTTCCAATAAAAAAATAGATGAGAAAATATATTTGTTATCCACTATGTAAAAGGATTATATAAGGAGAAAGGAAGCATTGTCGAGGGTAGTGAGGTTTTCTCTAATCTAAGTAATATCCAGAGAGAATAGAGAGAGAAAACTAGGTTTTGTATACTTGGAGAGATATTATCTCCGTGTATGATCCTTCCAAAGAAATAACATGGTTTGATTCCTATTTTCTTTACATGTTTTAGTAAGTTTGTGTGTTAATCTTATCTTGGGTGTGGTTGTGAGATTTTCGGTAGCTACAAATACAATAGAAGAAATAGTATTTGTAAGTCTACAAGTACTCAAGTACTAAAATACAAAAACCTTCAGATTAAAATGCAAGGTAAGAATGAGGACTGAAGGAAAAAAATTGAGAAATTGGGTCAAATGCCCAAATATTTTTAAAACATGGTTTTAATCGACGAGTAAAAATTAATATGGGTGAAATAGACACAAATAAAATAGCAAGAATGAATCTGCATTCATCCTGGCTTAAACTTAAAAAATAGAGATGGTGAAACTGGATGCATCCTGATGTAATTAAAAATTTTAAAAAATATATTTGAAAATGTGTAAGATGAAACTGTTTACATCCTGACTATTTTTTTACATTCTCGTCTATTTAAACAGTACCAAATTTTACATATTCTTTTCATCCGGGAATTATCATTATTCGGTTAATTGACCAATTTTGTGGGAAAAAAGTAGTTATAGAACTCCTTGCTCCCGGTTCGAATTGATTCCTACATCATGCTTATTTATCCATTGTTTCGGATGCATTAATTTTTCCAGATGTTGATGTCAGTTTCTTTTTTTCTTCTTCTTTTTTTTATAAATAAACTAGATAACTGCAATGCTATCGGGAGGCCGACCGAAGTTTGGGACTGGCGAGGGCATGGGTTTTGTAACAGTATTTCTAACAACTAAATTTATAACATTTATAAGTGTACAATTATGTGATACTTATTTTGTAACAATTTTGTAATGAGTGTGACAATTTTGTAATAGCAACGGCAGTTTTAGATCTTGTGGCTGAATTTTGCTGATAATCAACGGTCAGGATCAAAATTAAATGTATAGGTGACGTTTTTTTTGCCGTTTTCACGCTGCAATTACTGTCAATCGGCTCGACTTCCAATCATTTTGATTACGCCTGACTATAGCCAGGGTTGATGACTCCCCGGTTGGTGATCCAATTTCGTTGAAAAAAGACCAAAGAATTCAATTTTTCCGATGAAAAATTATAAAAAAACGTTGCATGGAATTGCATTTTTAGCCCCACAGTGAACGCATAGAAGGGCTCCCTTTGGTCGTCCAATCATGGGCATTGGGATAGCATTTATTGTACTGTCCTCTGAAATTATTATTTTTTGGCCTGAATCTAATTTACCTATTTCTAGTATCACCCTGGCACCGTGATGTCAGTGGTCATCATCAGAAAGAAATACTATTGACTGGTCTTTTATTTAATTTTATTGATGCCATCAATTATACTTCGTCACTTTACAAAAACAAATGGTTTTGGAATCTTCATGAAACTGCATTTAGCAAGAGATGAAAAGAGAGACTAAATAATAATCTTAACACATGCACTGATGCACAGTTTGGTTCTATATGGTAAATACAATCTTCAACAGAACAAAAACAAGTAATACGATGATAACTTGAGTTGGCAAATCCTGCTGCATAAATCTATGACCTTGAAATTCAAGCCAATCACCAACACTTGGTTCGCGCCTTACCGGGTGCATTTGTGGTACCCTGACATTTCTATCGGTTTTTGTATCTTGTCCGGTGTGGATCTGGTCCCTAGCAAGCAAGCGAGTAGCTTCTGCTGTATCATTGTGTTCTTTAAAAGCAGTGGAATAAATTAGAAACGTCGTACAAGTTTTTGTGTAAAATTGGAATTTAATACAACAACATGCAGATGAATGAGATTATAAAGATTACCTGCTGCTGTTAGCAGAGCATCTTTATCCCCTCCCCTGCGTCGAAAGCGAGGCACAGTGTACCACTGTTTAGCCATTTACATGAGTACTGGAGAACTCAATTGGTAACCAATTTTCTACTCTGCCAAGATCACCAATCTATCTAAAATACATACATACAAATTAAACTTACAGTTCTATTTATTTCTACTCTGCAATCCTGTCCACCGCCACCGCAGTTATGTTGACTAAAATTTAAGTGCCGGGGAAGCTGCTGAAAGTTAAGATAAACCCCCATGATGCTTCACCTAAGAAATTATTTCACACACCAATAAATGGTTATGTGATTGATTCTTTTTCTGAAATGCGGATAAGAAGAAAGAGAGCATTAGATTCTTTATTAGCACCGAACAATAGAATTAGCTAAAGCGTCATTTTCACCCACCCAACCCAAGGTTCATTTTCACCAAAGGTCGCATATATTTTGGAGTGAAATGTTTGAGATACACACAATAATTTGGCTTATAAAATTTTCCATTCAATTAATATCAGTAATTTATCACCATCCTCTGTAATTTATTGTTAATTTTATTTATATACTCTCTCCATTCTTAGTTAATAGGTTGGTTTTGTTTTTAGAGAAAATTAAGAAAATTAAGAGAACTAATCATTGAAAATGGTCTCATGACACTTGTCAATAAAAAAAAATGTAGTGAAAAGCATCTTCAAAAGCAAGATCTCCATCATTTAAATACACATTGCACAAACTCCTGCCGGATAGCACAGCTGCATCACCATGTTTCAATTTGAAGGCCTGCAAAAAGAATTCCAACAAAATGCCTAACTGATGGAGGCACATGATTAAATAGCGTAATACAACATGAATTCCAACAAAATGAAATTCAACAGAATATACACTTACAAAAGATACAAGTCATTAGAAATTTATGAGCAGATAATTCACCCGATAACTCAAAACTCCACTAGTGTGTGAAGCTAAAGTAGTGTCTAACACATCTTAGAATAGCAAAGAAAACCCATATTATAAACAAATCTAATCAAAATGCTCCCAGGTGCATATGAGTTTACTGCACAATGAAATTCTACATTAGAAAAATCGAATCAAGATGCACCCTGGTGCATCTGAGTTCACTGCAACATGAAAACTAAGCATAGCCAAAATTCCGGTAAGTAACAATAGAGAGACGGTCATAGAACCACGGAAATTACTACGTCCATCCGTCATAGAATCGGTCCACGAATTATAAATAAAATATTAGTAAAAGATTTCATTATACGACCAGCATAGTCCAACGATGATGTGGTCCGTGTTATAATTAAATCCTTGACCGTCTTGGATCAGTCAAGGTATAATGAGTGTCACGGCTGTGGGTGGTTGAAACCCCATATTCCACAAGTTACTCAAGATGCACCCTGCATTTGAGTTCATTGCAACATGAAAACCAAACATAGCTAAAAAAACTCAAGATGCACCCAGGTGTATTTGAGTTCACTGCGACATGAAAACCAAACATAGCCGAGAAAACCCAAAAAATGCACCAAGGTGCATCTGAGTTTACTGCAACATGAAAACCAAACATGACCTAATTTACTCAAGATGCACACAAGTGTATCTCAAATCACTTAATACAGTATGTTACATAACCAAGTTCAATTTAATCATGCATTATGAGTAGAAACGTGTATTTGTTCAAATTTCAATTCAAAAAGAAAGTAAAAATCAACCGATTGATACACCCAAATTCTAATTTCAAAATATATACCCAATTCAAAATCCTAATTTCAAAATAGATACCTGATTGATAATTCAATTTCCTAATTCGGAAATCAAAAATTAAAAATTAGGGTTAGGAGCCTACAACTTTTAGGTCCTTCGGTGCTCATCTTTGATGAAATAAACAACCTATTTGATCTTTACGGAATAATTAAATTGGGAATTTCCAAAAAATTAGGGCATCTCGAAATACTATTGGAGTTGATTCAGATGATGGTGTCGACGAATTACTTTTTCTCGAAATAGTGGGATGGTCTTGACGCCGACGTTGACGACATGTTTTATCATCTGATGACATGTGCGAAAAAGAGAAACAACGACATATAAATTACAAAGCAATGTAAAATCAAACAAAATACGCATTGCTATTTCATTTTATCGTAAACAAAATGGTCGATCTATATAGATAACTAGTTATGCAGTACATGGGAAATATGGCTGACTGCTTTCATGTAGTACATATCATAGCTACTGCTTTCAACCAGTACATATCAGTATCTACTGTGGTATCATAATAATGGTACATATTTTTTCATACTAGGGTTTATACAGTATACATTGACATGTAGTGTACAAATTGATGCAATACATATATGTATCTATTGCTCCCATCAAGTACATATCAGCTTATATAGGGGTTTATGCCGTACATAATGATATGTACTGTGTCAATCAACAAAAATGATGTGAGTAATAATGATAAATCAGCACGAATTTTCAGGCAATGAATCATAAGAATTAAAAAGAAATATGTACTGCAGTTTTTACCAGTACATATGGATTTTTCTTTCATATTAGTTGTATAATCAACAAGGTTATAACATAAGAAAACGAAGTAACAAGAACATGGTGATATGTACCGACGAATACGTACTTTCAACAATATATATGTAATCTATTTAAGAACACTGCATATTGATCTGCACTAATACATATTCGTATTAATATGTCCACAAGCTTTTAACTCTAGTACAAAGTAACCTATATTTATCAGATATAGCATGAACATAAAATTTATGAATAAATGCATAAATCAGCAAAATCATATGAGTAATAATGATAAACCACCACAAATTTTCAGTCAATGAATCATCAAAATTACGAAGAATCACTGAGAGGAACAAAACAGATTCAATATAAGGATCGAGAGGATGCATTATATACACAACACAACTTAACAACATGATGCATTACAATTTAAAGTGAAAAAATGTACCACGTTTCAAGATTGACCATGTTTCTCATTTCTTTCCATGTGTTGGTCCTCTAGACATAAAATCCACAACTTCTGAACCTAGAAAACAGTTGGTAAAGCTTCACATTTTCATTTTCATAAAAGTATCCTTTTCATTTTCATAAACACATATAACATGTTTTTTGTTGGTATATAAGCATCTAGGTACAAGGGTTTATCCAGTACATATAGATATGTAAGCATAAACTAGAATTTTTGCATATATGATGGTATGTACTGCATCTAAAAATTACTCTTTCCCTAAGTACATATCATGATAAACTGGTGCATCTAAAAATCACACTTTTTCAAGCATGAACTAAGGGTTCATATAATACGTATCAGTACATAATTAAGCTCAAGAATTAAGCATTAAGCATTAAGAAATCACTACATATTGATATGTATCAACATTAAGAATTAAGAATATATATAAGAGTAATATTGATATGTAATTCAAGTAACACAACAATGATATGACAAATTTTCTTATACCGATGGTCTGCTGCGTAACAAAGATCGTATAGTTATGCCATCAATATGTACTGTTTGATTTAATGGTTCTACCAAAAAGCAAAAATCATACAGTACACATGTTGTATTGCATTACCTTGTTTTAGCAGAAACACCAGGTTTCTTTGATTTCGCCTTCTTAACAGATTCGTTGTTCTTCCTTGATTTGGTTTCACAAGTAGATTTCTTCTTCTGATTCTTTGACCCTGGTTGAGAATCAGGCTTACTTGTTTCTTTCAATCTTTTTTAACCATTTACTTCGAGAATTTCAGATCACAATACTTCGAGAATTTCAGTAGGAAAACGAATTTATGAGTAACAGGAAAACGAATCATAAAATCAGATCCAAAATGAATCTCCATCAGAACAACTATGTGAATCTTATACGATTTTTCGTTTAGATCTGATTTTTTTCAGTTGATTTTGTGATGGTTTGAACGGATTTTTGTAATGATTTCATCAAATCTAGGGTTTTGTCGTTGATTTTTCTTTTGTTTGTTGATGACCGATTAAGAAGATCACTTGAATACGATGAGGTAGAAAAAAAATGAGAGGAAGTAACAGGGAAAAGTTGTTTAATGGAAGAATTGCAGAGAGAGGTTGGTTCTTTAGTATTCACACGTATAATAAAAAGGGTACTCGGGTCTTTTTGCAAAGACCAGAACTTTTTTGGACCTCCTATTAAATATTTTTTCTGGATGGACTACAGACTAACCCGGGTCGGGTTTTATGGACTAAACATGAAATTTCTCTTACTATTATGAAACTGACATTTATGACCATTTGTGTTCAAGTCTCATGGCCCATTAATCTTTTAAAACTTAAACGGTTAAACCTATTAATGGCTATTAAATAAAATGAAAAGCCCAATATTGCCAGAGTAATTTGTGCCTTCCCACAAGTCTACTAAATGTTAACACTTTCTGATCATGACGCTACAGATTATTTTACCCGTCAACCAAATGCTCGGCACAAAACCTAATCTCCAAACTAAAAGCACCACCTTAGACGTTTACAGCAAACCCAAAAAATTATCGGCGGAAATTTACATGTAGTTCATGCGCGGCCGAGTTTTGTTTACGGAAAAGAGAGAAGAAAAAATCTTACATAATTAAGTTAGACGCATCTTTGTTTTCCATTCACAGTAACACATAAAAACACCATCTAGTAACGTGATGCTGTGATGTTTCTTTCACAAACAACTAGACGATGAGATTATTGCATATTTTAACAGACGATCATGAGTTCTAGACCTGGCTCTAGATGCCAACTCTAAGTTTTAATTTTTATAGTTACATGATTTAGGATCTTGAATTTCATGATAATCACACAATAAAATATGCAAGAGAGTCTATGAGAAATACCTTATAGAGCTAATCCATAATACATGACCGATGATCTTTGTAGCAGCTGTAATACCTTAAGAAACTTCTTAGTTTCTCCTTCTTGACCTTATAGTGCTAATCCATAATAAAAATTCATGAACTCTATTTTGAAGGTTATAGAGTTCCTTTTATAGGTAGAAGGAGGACCAATGCTCATAGGATTTAGAATTGTCATTTAATCTCGACCTTCCATCAAGGAAGTGGGAATATGAAAGGATCCCAAAATTGTAACCTACGTGTTTAGCAATATTCACAATTAGCCAAGTTATTACATGGCCCAAAAGGATATTTCTATGTGTAGAAATATTCTTACATACTTTCCCTTGATTCTGAATCATCTATCGTAGTTTGAGAATATCTCCCTTCATTTAGTCTTCTATTTTCATCTATCGTAGTTTGAGAATATCGTAGTTCTTCAGCTGTTATTCGCTCCCTTTCCCTTTCCGGTTGAAGTCGTGCCCTTAACTCTTCGAGATTCATATTCTCTTCATCAAGAGTTTCTTCTCTATCATCTCTAGTCGATCGATCGTTCTCCTCTTCTCGATTACTTCCATCTTCTTCTTCTGGGCTAAGGTTTCGTTCCGAACTATTAACTTGTTGATTTCGCCAAGCACCGGTTGCAGATGTTTCCGCTCCTCCTGTTCTTTTCTTCCTTCGTTCTTTCACTCGCTTGCTTCTTCGTTTCTCACCCTGGTTTTCGCCAACAATTCTGGAAATTAGCCTTGCCATCACTTCTACCGGTAATATTCCTCTGAATCTGTTTCTCAAATTCCAAATAATGTCAGTCCTTTAAAACGATCGTACGAATGAATTTCTGGAAACAATTTGGCAAAATCAAATCATGATTCTTCATAAACAATCCCAAATGATTTAAAAAAATTTATGCAAATAAAATTTGTTTTGTTGAAAATTCAATGAACCTGACGAATCAAGAAAAGATTCCAAGTTCAAGATATTAAATTTGGGTGTAAATTAAAAAGAAAAATAAAAGACCCGTAGATCTTTTTTTTTTTTAGATCTAAGTACTTGCAGACCTTATATCTAATCTATCTTCTCCAAAAACGTTTGAAGTACATAGATCTTTCCTCCGATGAATAAAGTAAAATATCCTAATGCATTCATTATCAAGTTCTCTTGAACATATGCACTCAACTGTCAAATTACTGGAGATGGCTTTCAATTATAGAGCCATCAGCAAGGTACATGAGAGAAAATTGAGTTACATAAATCGAGATTATTTACGCGGTACGCGAGTTGTTACCTGATCTTGCCAATCAATTTGACTCTGGTGGGGGAGTCGTACTGAATCATCAACCGAGTCGAATCAGGATTCACATTCGAATCCTTGTTTATACCAAACGAAAAAACATTCAAAAATTACTATACAAAATTTCAAACCCTTTACTTTGAAGGTTTTTTTTTTAATGAAACACATTAGAGGTGTTCACTGAGTACAAAAACCACTAGACTATTTGTTCTTCACAATTCAAAGGTTTTATTTATATGTACTCAAGTAAAATTTAATTAGAAACTAATTCTTTTGTTGAATAATCTTCTGTTTTGTTCAATAATCTTCTCTATCTGTTGAAATTCATGCAGTGATGATGCGGAGATTCAAGTGGCTGAACTTGTTAGGGTGTGTTGCCTGTCTGTGCATGGGAAACTAGACATATCCAAACTTAGTCCTGGAGTAAATTATGAGGTTGTATTTGTAGTGATGTTTCGTGAATGGAGTGACAGATGGGGCATATCTGTGGATATTTGCCTAATGCTCCCAGATGAACAAAGACCATTTCAGAAAGTTAACTTAGAAACCATGCCAAAATCACAGTGGATTGAGATTCATGTTGGAGATTTCAAAACACCACAACAGCCTGGTGATGGGGAAACAAAAGTCAGTTTTTGGCTACTCGAACAGGAAGGGTTAAACTGGAAAAAAGGACTTGTTATCGAAGAAGATTTTTCGCCCTAAGAAATAGAAAATTGACTCCCAGATATGTATATATATATATATATTTTTTTTAATATAAGTTGTATCTGTTGCATTGAGACATCAAGTATGAGACTTCCTCTGTTGGAAATTCTTATAACTTTAAGATAGTATAATATTTGTCCAGATATACAAGAATAGTCGTGTTGCTTGCATAGAGTTCCTGGATCTCTAATAGTGAAGGTCGTGAAACAAGGCTTGTTATTTATAACTTTTCTTCTATTCTTTGCTTGCTTACAAATGACATTACAGATGCCTATTTATAGGCCTTCTTAACTGACCTTGAAACACTCTAGGCTTATCTAGAAGTTTCTTAGGACAGATACAAGACTTCGCTACTGTACTAGCTTCACGTAACTGATTTTATAACTCTAGCTCGTTCTAGAATGTTCTAACTTGAGTCATATGAAAACTTAGCTGGATGTTTAGACTTGTCTAGACAGTTATAAATTAATGTTCCAACAACTCTGGCCATTTTTTTTTGACCGCTCTATAACTCCCTTCTTCCATAAAGAGGGTGTTTTAAAGAGGGTGTTTTAAGTGTTAAAATATATTGTCCTGATCTCTTGGGATAATAATTTTCTTCTACATGGCATGTTTATCTTTGTATATTCTGTTTCCTTATCATGTATATATTGTTTCCCTTTATCTATCTGTTTCTTGTATATAAGAACAGATGTATTATATCTCAGTTTCTTACGTTGAATACAACCCTATTATTCAGAATATACATGTCATGACAATCTTTATCATGGCATCAGAGCCTGACAAGATCTAAAAAAACCATCTTCCGTTGTAACAACAACAACAAAATCAATCCCTTATCTGTTTCTTGATTTTTGTTCCTACCTCACCTGTGTTTAGATCGTAAAACCCAAACCCCAGAATATTATCCTCTTTGTTATCATTCAGTATATCGACTGAAGATTATCAACCTATCACTGTAAAGTTTGATGAAACAAACGACAATCATTGGTCCTTTCTTATGAGAAGTTTTCTCAAAGGAAAAGCTATGTGGAAGTATATCGATGGTAAAGCCAAAAACCCTAATGATGCCAATACCAGCAGTAAAGAAAAAGATGTTGAAGGAGAAAGCGCTGAAAACTGGAAGATCAATAACCACAAGACACTGACATGCCTAACTAAGATTAACCATTGTCTAGATGAGTAAAGAAAAGGATGTTGAAGAAGAAAGCGCTGAAAACTGGAAGATCAACAACCACAAGACACTGACATGCGTAACTAAAATTAACCATTGTCTAGATGAGAAACTTTAAAATACATCCTTTCACCCGTGGACCATCTCTACCAACTATATGATAAGATAAGGGGAATTCATAAACAACCAAAAGAACCTTTTCAACAATATGCATATGGAGTTGTCTGTTATTCAAAAGCAACGCGGGAAAACTGGCGTACTGTAGAATCTGGCAACAAATTAATTTAATATCATACTAAGTTCACAAAATATCCACTATAATTATTATTTCAACCGCATTTACTTAAACACAATACCATACATAACATAAAAAGTATCACACGGAACGGCATACTAGCTAGCTAGGTAGCTAGCCTTATTACAAACATGATAAATATATTTTAAATACAATAACATAAATGACACACTGGAACGAGCCAGTTATTTTTAAGAATTAAGAACGACTAGCCTGGTACATCATCATCATCATCATTTTCGTCTTTTTTGGCATCCGCGTGTTCGCTCATTCAGCAGCAGCAGCCACTGTAACATCGTGTCTATGAAGGTATATGTTGATCATATATTCAATCGCTTGAGGAACCCATCCCATAACTCGTATAGGACCGAAAGTTTGACGGTTTTGAATATGGAAGCGGAAAGTTGGGAAATATGTAATATTAAATACTTTTACGATATCCTGAGAAAGTTTAATACCCGAACAAGGTCAGCTCAAATCAAAATATCAATCCATCACCGAAAAATAAAAATAAATAAAATTGAGTGATACTCCAGCAACAAGTATTGTTTACCTAATTAAAAAGCAACTAAGTTGTTAACAACACTTGGATAGCAGCAATCTGACCAACGTGCATGATAATACTATATCTATCAATTAATACGATTGAAACTGAAAAATAAAAGAAGAGAAATACTCTCTATCACCCACAAGAAATGTGTCTTTCACTTTTATAATTTTCGCCTAAAAATAGGTAAAAATAAAAAAGTGAATATCTCATTGGTTGTGCTACGGAGGTAGTAGAAGTTGGTGAAAATGTATACATACCTTATCCGAAAATGTTTCTGTATTGATTCTGAAGCAGTGAACTTGTTGTTGAAGTTCAATAGTATGCTTCTGACAAATATCTTGATAACCTTGATGTTGGTAATCACTGTTATTGAATAGAAACACTCCCTTGGCAGATACAAAGAAACAACCAAAACAAAAATTAAAGCGAGACTGTATTGTAATTGCAAATAAGCTAGGGGGAAAGAAAAAGGTAAACAAATTAAATTAAACGATGAGTTTGCATATATGGTTACCATCCAGTCCTTGTCACGCAATCTCAAGATAACGAAATTAAACTCTTCAATGTCAGGAATACTATGAATTCGGGCTATTGCTGCAGCCAATGATGATGATAATGAAGAAACAAAAACCAACACAAACACAATGAAAAAACAAGAAGACTTGGAACCCATTTTGTGTCTTGTTTAAGAAGTGTGTGTGTATGTGAGAAAGAGTTTGTCTTGTGTCTGCTATTTAGGTACCCTATGATATTTATAGGCCTCCAGGCAGAGCCAGCAAAAAGATAAATAAGAAAATTAAAATTATACTACAAGTTGGCCGGTGGGTTGGTTTTAAAGCGATAGAGACACATACACATACAGTAGTAATATTTCCATACTGTGATTTAAACCCAACAAGTATCTACTGAATGGAGAGATTTTAATGACATCTGCTATTCAACAACCAAACCAATCCAAACCAAAATCAAATCCGTTGGACGTGGCTTCTTCTTTACCATGATATATACACAGAGTAGTAAATGCTGTAGACCAATATTGCCATACTCTGATTTAAACCCAACTAGTAGCTACTAAAGGGAGAGATTTTTTTGATAAAGTTGCTCTGTTTTCAACAACCAAACCAATATCAAATCCGTTGGACGTGGGTTCTTCTTTACCATGAGATATACATACATGCGTGTTTCTAGTTTTGCCATCGTGTTTGTACGTAAAAGTCACCGACCACATACCAATGCATAAAAAGGCAAACTCTCACCTTTTTGGTGGTTTATCTTTGAATATATATATATATTTAGACAGGTATGAAATGGATTCCTAGGCCGGTCCTAAGATTTTGATGTCCCAAAGTAACTTTGTAATATATGGCCCGTAGATGGTAAGGTAAATATCCAAGTTTTTTTTTCCGGAAAAATTCAATCTATTGCAGAGTGATAACATATAGCTAGTACTCCGAATGAAAATATAAATATAATCCAGTATTATGTGTGCAAGTTACTAACTCATTAGTCGTTTTAGCAACAAAATTGGACGTTTGATGCGCTTGTCTCAGGGACAGTTTTGATGGATTCTAAAAAAGAAAAAAAGAATCTTGGTCGACAATAGATAAGCAAAAAGGTCTACAAATAGAATATCAACCAGAAAGATAAGTATGAAAACTAAAACCACACAAGTTGCTTCTATGAATTAGTTGGAGAAATTAAATGACACAAGTAGGGTATAAATGTCGCATTAGCATTAAAACCCTTTTATTTCATGATACCGACGACAGACAATCTTGGTTTTTCATCAACAACATATATGATACGCGACGCATTTGGGTTAGCTTCACTCACTGCTGGTTTCAAGTCCGCGATGTTTAAATGATTCAATCAACGATCTTTCCTCAGTTGGATATGTATATCATCTTCATTATGGTCCTCGATTGCAAGACATCCCTAGGACCACAATAATAATAGACATGGGGCTATATATATATGTCTGCAACTACGATACAATTATGCCAAAATTTAAAATAGGGCTTCACATTTCACTACATGGGTTTCACATGGATTCCTAATAACCAAAAAGTTGGTTATGGGGTGTCTTGATGTAATAGAGAATGTCTAAGTTACCATCCATCTAAAATAAGAACCTAAAAACTAAAATCAAAACCTAACTCTAATTCAAAAATCTGTTCCTCTTCTTTTTCTTAACTTCCTCTCTTTCATCATCCATCCTATTATTTTTAATTGAGATCATTTCATCATCTTCGATCAACCGGCGATTCGAAAAACTTATAATCATTGATTGAATTATGTATTAAAGATGCGGAAGAAGCATATTGATAGAAGTGATGGTAATCAACAAACCAATTACTTTTGAAGTGGTTAGATTGATTGAAATCAGTAGGAAAAGTTATGTTTCAGAACCAGTTATGGTTAGGTTTTTCAAAAAAAACACACACCCGTAATTGTTTTATAGTTGGGCTCGACCGAAAAAAATCAGCTTTAACTGATTTACAGTTTGGTTCATTCTAAAAAAACTCTGCCCTACCTATTTTACTGTTGGGTTTGACAAAAAAAACGATCATAACTGATTTGGAGTTGGGTTCGTCAAAGAAAAATCTAACCATAAAACCAAGGAACTCAACAGTTAATCCAATTTTACCTAGTTACGGTTAGGAGTTCATCATCACCTAGCCGTAAATTTGTCTCACAGTTGGCTACAAAGGAAAAATCCAATCTTAAACCGCTCTGAAAAGCTAAAAATTCAATTTTGTTTACCTACTTTCACCAATTTTAAGAAATAAAAAGAACACTTGTTGGGTGATTTGAAATCTAGGGTTTTAGTTGGACAAAAATCTTCAAACTTTTTCTCTTTTTTCAACTTTTCCATCCCGCCAAAATACGACACTTAATCTGATTTTTCTATCATTAATTATACGAAAAAACTTATTAATATAATTATTAGCTAATTAAATTATTAACACTAACTGCATGAGGGATGTTTTTCCATTATGAAAATATTTTAGATGAGGGGTTTTTGAAATTACTAACGTGTGATCCGTGTGTTGTCCTATTAGTGAAGTCCCTCTTTTGGAATGTGAAGTCCCTGTAATAGGTTTCTTTATGCTACAAATTACCTATTGGTTTTCCAACTTTAAGATAAAGTATGATGATGATGATGATGTTTAGGAGTGCACAACGGATCAAATCGATTGAGTTTGACCTCACCCGCCACCCAACCCGTTTTATAGCGGGTACTTTTTTAACCCAATCCATAATTAAGAGAAATCATTTGGGGGCCCTAAATAGTAATAAGGGGTCTCACATTATAGGACAAAAACGGTCATGAAATAGTAATTGGTGGTTATCCCTTATCCCATTTTTAAAAGTTGCTAAACTACCCTTATATCATTAGTGTTAATTAGGTTTATTAAGTTAATTAAGTTGTTAATTAGTTTAGTTGGATTAAAATAAGATTTAGGGATAAAATTTTAATAAAGGAAAATTTTGGTTTTTGTGTTGCGGAGAAGAAGAAGGTGAGTTTTTTGGGGAAAATTAGGTTACTTGAAATGAGTGACTCTAGTGGAGGAAGTGATGTTGGTGAATGTTCTAACAACATACATGATTGTATTGATAGTAAGATTGTCTAAACTAATCATATGGATTGGATGTGTGATGAAGAGATGTTAATAGAGGAAGGTTTGATAAATGATGCAAATGAAGATCTTATTGCTAAAAATGAAGGAACCAATCCTCAAAATGAAGAACCCGAGGCTCAAAACAATCTTGTAAACTTCCTATACTCTTCAAATTGGATGAATGGTGCTCCAAGTGGTCGATTCATGTACACTACGCAACTACTCAAAGTGAGGGTCGTGAGGTCGATAGTGTAATAAACCAACGACCCTAAAGGATCGGCAATGATTTGACGCAATCTTTGACGACTTTAACCTGCAACTTTTGCAGGTTATGAAAAATCGTCAACCAAGTGTGAAATACTTGACGACTCCAACATAGAGTCGTTGGGTGAATATGTTTAGATCCAAATGACTCCAAAACCTTGAACTCACTGAAGAACATACTCTTAGGGTCGTTAATATGTCATTCCTATATATTGACGACCCTAGCGAGCCACTTCATAGATTAATGACAGCCGTCAACTTAATATGATTAGAAACAAACGACTCTAAAACCTTTTACTCACTAAAGAAGTTACTCTTAGGGTCGTTAATATGTCATCCCTATATACTGGCGACCCTAGCGAGCCATTTCATAGATTAGTGAGAGTCGTCAACTTAATATGTTTAGAACCAAACGACTCTTTCACATTTTTTTTTTATAATTGTTGATCTCATAGAATCATTTCATTGAAGAATAAAAGGCATGCATATTTCATTGGGTTATATTGAAGGAAATGAAACACAATACATAACAACGGTGCACTTATACACTTAATCATAAAGCATGTAATTATACATGTTGCCTTCCGAGATGAAATAGCAATCGTCGATCTCAAACTTTTTCCCACGAAGCACCTCGTAAAGGGCATACGCCTTCCTCAACTGAAAAATCAAACATATTAAGTTAGTATAAATCAATGTTTTGGATAAGTTTTACCTCTTGTTTATATACTTACTCTTATAGAACCCAACATATTGGGTAAGTCTTCCCTCACGGCCTTCAATTCTATTTTGAAAACTTCACATTCAAAGGATATCTCCGTCAATCGTTCCTTGACAAGTTTCAAAGACCTTGAGTTTCCATTTCCGTCTAACGCCACAAAAACGATGAATACACGGTTCCACCAAGCATCGGAAGTTTCATAGATTTGTTTTCCTTGATATTGAAAGTGGTTTGTTACTGTAAACCAAGATCTCGCAATGGCACAATTCTCTTTGGGAGTGTAGGGAGTAGTCATTGTGAGATATGGGTCTCAATTTATAGAAATGAACGACCCAACTGCCAATTTTTTGAATTTTTTTCTGTTGGTCGACTCAACCAAATTTGATTGATTTCAAATTCTGAAATAAATGCAAATACAATCTTGAGTCGTTAGTGAATTACTTCAACACCTAAACGACTCTAAAACTTTGTATAAGTAGTCGTCAGGTTTGATATATCATACCAAACGACTCTAGATGAAAACAATGCAGAAAGTTGTACATATATTTGTGAAGAATCGTTAGACAACCATGTAGAGTCGTCAACCATTCGTAAAGAGTCGATCTTTTTATATTTTACAACTTGACGACCCTAACTTCTAGTTTGTAGTTGGGAAATTCAGGCTAGGTAGTCGTCAATTGTCATTTTTGCAGACTGACGATTCTTAAATAATAAAAATCCCCATAAATTCACTCAGACAAGTCGTCAACCTGCAAAATTTTGATTAATGACTCGTTGATGATGTCGTCAATGTGCAAAATTATGGTTGACGACTCTAGATGTAAAATTTAAATTAACACTGGTGTCGTTAGGTTGACATTTTATATGTTAACGACTCTTTAATGATGATTTTGTTTTTTCTTTTGTAGCTGGTGCTACAAGAAAGCTCTCAACCAGAACCCGTTTCTACAATGGGTCCGGATATCTCCCAACACTGTATGACTGATTTGGTAAATATTTCTTAACCGAATCGATATATTTATATTCAAATTATTTTACTACTCATCTCATGGTTGTCTAATTTTTTTGTTAAATGTAGACATGGGATACCAAGGATGACATCAAGGAATGGCTAATCTCCAAGGAAAAAGATATTATGTGTGTGGTTGTTCAAAGTAGACATGTTGATTCTAAGAAGATGAAAATGGTATGTGATAGAGCGGGTAAGAAGGGAGAAAGTCACAAAGGTAAGAATCACAAATATGAGAAGAAGACGACAAGGGTCTACAAAATATTGTCGAAGAAGTGTGAATGACCGTTTAGGATTGTTTTCAAAAGACATCATGAAACCGATAAATGGAAATTGTATAATATTGTGTACGGTCGTCACAACCATCGTCCACCCACAAGTTTATATGGGCACCCTGCATATGCCCAGTTGAAACCGCATCAGATGGAGAAGGTTCGGCAAATGAAGGGATTTATACCTCTTACGATCCTAAATGAAATAAGGGCGGAAGATAAGTATAACCTGTCTACCATTTCCACAATCAACTTTGCAAAGGAAACGATCAAGAGAAATGAATGGAATGGTAGATTGATTATGCAACAATCAGAGTCGTTAGCAGAAAAACTTAACTACGCCATGAAAACTAGGGTGGGTTCGGATGAAAAAGTGACTCATATTTTTCTTGCGGACACAAGGATGGTGGATTTAGCTCAGTGTTTTTACCAGGTTCTGTTCATAGATTGCACCTACAAGAAAAACAGGTATAACATGCCGATATTGAATGTGGTCAGTCATACTTCGGATAAACAATCATTCACCATTGCATGGTGCTTTGTGGAAAAAGAAGAAATAGACGACTAAGTTTGGGCGCTGGAACAAGTGAGGTTGATTTACCGTGGAAAAGAGACACCGCGTGACATTTTCGCGGATATGAGTTTTGCAATTATGAGTGTCGTTCGTCAGGTTCTTCCACTAACTCAAAATTTTCTTTGCACGTGGCACATCCAAACCAATCTTTTTTCTAATTGCAAAAACCAAATCCAAAAGATCCATCCTAACAAGGGTAATCAACATTCGAAGGAGGAAGACGAGCGTCTAAGTCAACTTTCCAAAAAAGAGCGAGCCAAAGAGAAAAAGAAGGAAAAAGCAACATACGATGAAAAAGGAAATCTATGGAAATATTTTTGCAAAGATTAGGACCATTTGCCTCATTCGAAGACAAAAGTTAAGTATTATGCTAACTTGCAGAAGTTTATTGATTATTGGAGCACGGATCATAAAAAGGTTGTCGAATATTTCCTAAATAGATGGTTGAATCCTTGGAAGGAGAAGTTTGTTTATGCATGGACCAACATATACAAGCACTTCAAAAATGAGTCTAGAAGTCTTGCAGAGCAGTCTCACGGACGTTTGAAAATTTTTTGTAAGAGAATATGCGTGGTGTTGTTACGGTACAGGAACTATTCACGAGCACGCAGAGAATGATCTAAAAAAATAGTTGCCTAGATGGAGATAAGTAAAGACCGTTTTCTGATGCAATACATAGAAGTCAAGGATTTGCTATGGGGGTAGCACACCAAGTATCACGGTGGGAAATTAAGCATATGATGACCCGACTTATTGAATTTAGAGCCAAAGCGGCCGCTGGAAATGCCATGAAGTGTAATTGTACAACCGACATTTGTCTCGGCCTCCCGTGCAAACATAAACTTGGTGGGTACAAACATATAATTCCTATTGAAGATATAGATCCATTTTGGAAGCAACTTTCATTTATCCCAAAGCTCACGGGTTTAGCTGAAGAAGATTTTTGATACTTGGAGATTGGCAAGTACATCATTGAAAAATACCGAAAAATGAATTGTGCAGGAAGAAAAATATTGGTTTCAAACTTGTGGCCGGTGGCCCGTAAGAGATTGGGGGTAGAAGAAGAGCCAATAAAAAAAAATCCACCGGGAAGGCCAACAACTAAAATGTCATTTAGAGAAACTGTGAATGATGACAAGGGTTGCGCAAGAGATCGATCACGTCATGAGTATGTCGCTGAGGAATATAAAGAGTACGAGAAGTCTTTCCTTCCTAAGATAAGGGGTCGGCCAAAAAACCAAGTAAACACCCAAGGTGGTATAGAAATGATACAAAAAGAAGATATGGATGTTGTTGAGCATGCGTTCGATACCCTTCAAAGCCAAATGAGTGGAATGGTAACGATAAGAGGAAAAAATGGTATTCCGCGCACCCCTAGGGATTCCCAAGGAAGACCACTTTGTGTAGCTTACACTTTGTATGAAGAGTATACTTAACAACTTCCTTACGTCATCTTATATCACTTTATATCCATCGAAGATGTTGACATGGACGGGAATTGTGGTTATCATGTTGCAACGGAACAGTTAGGGCACTTCGGCGAGGCCGACGAACTTAAACTAACCCAAATCGACTACGCAAGAACAAAAATGGCCTCTAAACTAGTTGAGGACAAGCAACTATATTTGAAAATGATCATGCAAGCCGATCCAAAAGAGAAATAAATAAAGTTTAAAGAGTTGGTTTCTAATGTGAAATGGCGTAAGGGGTCGAAGAGAGCCGATTATAAGTTTTGGATGCAAATGCCTTTTGGTGGCCAACTTCTAACGGACACATTCACTTGTGTTGTTATTGTATTCAGTAAAGGCTTCCACAGAGGTTATTGTATGTACGTACCCTCAAGAACTAGGTACAATGCGGCGCTAAAGAAAAGAAGAATTTATATGGCACATGTCAACAACAACCATTACATTCACTTGAGGATAGATGAGGAATGTCCTTTACCACGGATGGTCTATGATCATTGGGAGAGTTCACAAAGGAGTGAACAAACAAGTACGAGTACGGCATGAACATGTGGAAGGCTTTGACCCAACACCAAGTTACGTTGACATGGGTGATGAATCGTGAGAATTGTTGTATTTTGAACCCGAATATTTGTATTGATTTTAAACATACTTTTTGAAAATTGTTGTATCTTTAACCCGGATATTTGTATTTAATTGAAAATTGTTGTATTTTAGGCATGCTTATCAGGTTCGTTCTTTTTAATTAGATTTACCTAACGACTCTATAATGCTCATCAGGATCGTTTGTATTTAATTAGGTTTCACTGACGACTCTATAATGCTCATTAGGATCGTTATTTCCTTACCTGTATTACTCTACGATTCAAAGGGTTCATACCTTTTTTTTTTATCTCTTGTAGGTTTTTGTTCTTTTGGGTCGTTATTGTTCCATTCATATAACTTAACGACATTTTTTCCCAAGCGTGGTTATTTGTGTATCTACATGCTTGACGACTCACAACGTCCATATTGGACGATCTCTTGTATGTTTTTAACATATATGGTCGTTAGTGGTTAACCTATATGGTAACGACTCAAAACTTGTCATAGGGTCATTGTTCGTTAGACTTTAACCTATAAGGCTAACGACTCTATACTGCCATATTGGGTCATTAGGCTTTAACCTATACGTCCAACGACTCTATACTGACCATTAACTACGCGGAACATATATATGTTCAACGTCTCTTTCTAAAGATATTATTTCCCAAAAAAATAGCCGTTGGGATATTTTATATATAAAGTTTCCATCATGAACTAGCAAGTACAACTTAAAACAATCAAAGTAAATCATTTTTTCAATGGAAAGTCCACCATCAAATAGAAATTCAATTGAAAATATAATTAGAAAATGAAAGCGACCAACCAAATCAATATTGGCAATGAAAGAAGAGATAAGAAGAAAAATTATGTCGTCTACTAACAAAGTTTCCACTCCGTCGCCATATCCTACGAATGAGGAAGAAGAAAGACGCGAGGCCAAACAACAAGGTCAAGAACAAATGCAACTCAAGGAAAGATTGAAGAAAGTCGTGGAAGAGACCGAATGTATTACAAATTATTACATCGTCAAGGATCTTTCCAAAGAATGTGGTCATGAGAGCATATTTTCGTTAGACATTGGTTGGGGTATTTTCGTTAAATGGACAAGCAAGAAACCACGCTTTAATTATGATCCATTCCATATTTGTGCGAGGACGAATCACGTTTTGAAATTGTGCACCAAGTATAATGAGTTCCTAGCTAGACACAGAGGGGACATGTTTTCGGCACAAGCGACATATACTAAATGGAGAAAAGAGTCGTTTTATCATTTCGAAGCCGCAATGATAGTTGAATCTCGCTCCAGGAAAAAAAATTCCGTGTGAGATGTTCAGTAAGATTTAAGTTGGTCCAACTGTAAACGACTCTTGTATCAATTTAACGGTCCTCTCTAATTGGACAACTAGTTTTATATTTAAAAGGGTCATTAGTTTCTTAATTGTGTCGTCAAAATGTGGATTCGTTCATATTTTATATATTATGTTAACGACTCTTTCATTATTTGGGACAGAGAGGTGGTTTTTCATAAGATATAGTCGTTAGTTTTCAAGGTAGAAGAGTGCACGACCCAATTAAGTTGATATGAGTCATTAGGATGCAAAATATTTGGTTTATTAGAGTCGTTTAGATGCAAAATTTTGGAAAGCTAGTTTTATATTTAAAAGAGTCGTTAGTTTCTTAATTGTGTTGTCAAACTGTGGAGTCGTTCATATTTTAGATATTTTTTAACGATCCTTTCATTATTTGGGACAAAGAGGTGGCCTTTCATTATTTGGAACAGAGAGGTGGTTTTGCATAAGATAGAGTCGTTAGTTTTAAGGTCAAAAAGTGCACGACCCTATTAAGTTGACATGAGTTGTTAGACTGCAAAATATTTGGTTGACGACTCTAATAAGTTGATTAGAGTCGTTTAGATGCAAAATTTTGGATTGATGACGCTAAGCCTGTGATAAAATTTGCATAGTTTTTGTGTCAGGTTGTACATCATTTTAACGATAATCTAAACACAAACTACTAAACATCTTGATAAATTCATAGTAAAGATGAATAGTTTTAACAAACACCATCCTAACCAAAACAAACCAAACCCATAAGTTATATATAAGATAAGGAAATAACATAAGTTGCATCTAAGAAATGGAAACCAACTACATTTATTCATGCTTTAAAACACCTCATCCACGACAATCGCCTCGACCTCTGCCTTCACCTCTGCCTCGACCTCTACCTTCACCTCTGCCCTCACCGTGAGGAGTTCCATGTCTTGATGATGTTCGACTTCTCTTAGGAGGACCCTGATCTGGACTGCCCCTTGGAGAACCACCTTCTTCTCCATCAGATTCTTCATCATCTTCTTCGATTCCTTCAGCACGTTTTTGTCTTAGTTGGCTAGTCGTTTTCCTGATCATCTTACTTTCCTTGGCCATATCAGCAAACATTTTCTTCGCTTGTGGATTTTCAATGTGTTGGCAGTACTCAGCACACATACGACTTTCCTAAGGTTCTACCACTTGTCCTTTGTCGGCCTTGCAACTAAATGACTTGATAAAAATCTTCATCCGCTCCCTATGTTTGCATTCAAAATACCAATTAAGATTAACATAATTAAAATTGCATGTAAATGAATAACACAATTAGAACAAATTTTACTTACTACAAGCTTAGGAATTGTAGAATCATCTCTAGTGTTAGATACAAAAGCATAGGAATATGCTTTGTTGCTCCTCCTACACGTAGCTTGATCTATCCTTATCACCCGACCGTGGGAGAAGCTTTCATACAGTGGCATGTAATCAACACTTGCCTCATGACCTACAGTTGTAAACTCCCAGAAGGAGATGTCTACCTTTCTAGAAGGCTTTTGCATATCATTATAATGCTTAGTATTAGGTTCAGGTTCATAAAAAACACTCAAAGCCTTTCCATCCGCCTTGCATTTGTTTATTTTATGTTTGAATGGTGGTACATAAGGTTCATCGGGTGAATCTTGAATATACCAGAGATGACGCATTATTCTATTCGGATGATACATTGAATAGGTAAAACAGAGGTCCATTGTAATATACGTGATCTTGGATTACTCCTACTCTATCTTCCTTGTAAGGATCAAAGTTTACCTCTTCGACTGACATGTTGTCCAACCTTTGGCGCATGGCTATCAACTTCTTCTTTTGCGTTTCATTCTTATCCTGAGACCCGTTGAACTTTTATCGGCTTCCTAATCGTTTAGTTATGTTCCATGTGGGATCCAATTGGACGTCTTCATCGTCTTTGATCAATAAAGGGAAATGCTAGTAAATCCACACCTAAAACAACATCAAAACAATAGAAAACACGATAAACCTAAAAATATAGAACAAAAGAAATCACAAACACACAACATATTTGATCACTCAAATTACCTGAAGTAGAGCAAAACTCCCGTTCATTTGAGAAGTTCGTTCTCGGGATGCCTTTGCAAGTTCCTGCATTCAAATGTGAAACTATGGCAGTCCCTCACGAATATCTACTAACCTCGTCCAAGGGATCCAAAAGCTGAAGAAGGTTGACGCGGACTCTGTTTCCTTTGCTATCGGGAAATATAACCGAAGCAAGGACATACAACAAATATGCGGCTGTCGTCGCACGAATTTCCGAATCAGATAGTAGTTCATTGTCTCCGTCTTTCTCAAGTGACCCAGCATACATCTTTCTAATGGTTTTAAGTTTAAACTCTTTCTTTGGGTACTTCTTTCCCTGACGAAATAACAAAGCGTCGTGTCTTCATCTCATCCGAACAACTTCTCCGTCAGTGCATAAATTTCTTTCCAAGTTAGGTTCTTCATGAACTTGTCCCCAGTGGATTATCCTTCAACCTTCAACCTGAAACCCTAGAATCTTTTCTGCGTCTTCGAGAATCAATGCCATCTCGCCAAAAGGAAATTGGAATGTATCGACTTCACCGTAATACCTCTCGCAGAAACATGATACTGCAGCCTTGTCATAGGCAATCACTGTGTTCTCAACCGCAGCATAGAATCCTGATCTCTCAACAATCTCTCCCACTCTTTTTTTTTTTGTCAATAAAAAACGTACTATATTAAATTCAGACATTTTCTGTATCGATTATAGGGTAAAAATATCTAAAAATTTCTATATTAATTTTGAATATTTCCAAAAGAATAATATTATACTAATTTCAGAATAGTTATAGTAATAATCCGAAAAATCGAGTAAACATATCTGAAACATAAAATGCATAAAAAAGTCTAAGAATTACTATATTAATTAATATCCAAATTAATAGTGACGGCATAATCAAAAAATTGTCCAATAATAAAACAAAAAGTAATTGATATGCTTAGATTATTTAATCGTTATAGGGTAAAAAATCCAACAATATTCATAACATTATATTTGCAAAAAATAATATATATAACTAATGCTATATACACACTGATTTGCCTAAATTTGTTAAATTTCTTTCCTAAACGGAAAAAAGAAACGTTTATCATTTTCTTTTTGTCAATAATGTACCAAAAATATAAAGTTCAACAAACAAATATATACGATCACTAAAAATTGTTAAATTTGTTATTATTAATTAAAATAAAATATGATAAAGATAGAATAATATACTCTTAAGATAAATATGGGTAACCAAGAATATTAGAATTGCGGATATTTTTTTAAGACATTCAAAAAAAAGGGACAAAATAATTATTTTAGGTTCTTATTGATAAATATATCGAAAATTTCAAAAAAATATTGTTATCCCTCTGTATATTTATTCACGCTGCTTTTCTGTCCCGAAAATGTCTTGATTCTTTTTCCCTTTAATTGGGGTTTATATGCGGTTGATGATTGGTTTTTTTACACATTGCAATTGATGATCATCTTATTTACATCAACATGTAAGTAGTTGTTCTTAACTTCTCTTACAATACTCCATTATTCATACAAGGAGAATTTTTAATGAAAGATCACCTTTTAA
Organism: Papaver somniferum; assembly: GCF_003573695.1. NCBI lineage: Eukaryota > Viridiplantae > Streptophyta > Magnoliopsida > Ranunculales > Papaveraceae > Papaver > Papaver somniferum. The sequence continues at coordinate 6,270,542 of NW_020620714.1, read as the reverse complement.
TGAAAGATTACATAGTAAGTTTTGAATTGGAATCATGAACTACAGATTTGTCTACGGTTTCTTGGAATCTAGATGCAAAGGTTTGAGAAGCAAGAACTGATAACTCCGAACAAATTCAATGGTCTAATAACAAATATAATAAGACTTGGAAACTTATCAATTTCCATGATAATCCAGTACTCAACAGATATATCAAAGCAATCAGAACTCCAATAAACAGGATATGATGTAATTATCTAAAATTAGTCCTAAAAACATTTGCATCTAGAGAGGAGGACTAGTAATTGCAGATGGTGTTGGCGACTTGGCGGGCTGGTCTGTCTCAACTTCTTTTTTTTTTTTGACAAAATAACATTCCATTACAACATGATGGCTTAAGAAAACCAAATCACACAAGAAGGGCTAATGAAACATAATTACAAGTTACAATAGACCCCAAGAGATGCACCTTTCTGTAACCAGAAAAATTGCAACGCAGATTTCTCAGACCCCGTAGGATACACCCATGGCACTGGATTACCCCTTCCACGCATACTTTGCAACAACAGTCAACTACCTTGTCACTAGTTCTATTGACAAAATTAAGAGACATAACAATCCAAAAGCAAATGGGTAAGTTCAATTTTAGTCATAAGATTTTACGCATAACATTATCAGTTCCATGAGCTAAAAAATGTGACTACCATAATACCAGTAAATAAACTGGAGACTCAATACATATTTAGTAAGCCAATACACATCCAATTTATCATTAGGTTTATTAACCAGTTTTCAATTTCATGTGTACAAAATTAGAGGCTAGGTTAAAAGGAGATGCAAGATTTGAATTCATATTAAAAAAAGTGAAGGCCACTATCTATCACTTGGCAGTTTGATCTCCATGGCTGGCAGTTGTAGCTGGAATGAAAGAGGGATCTTTTCTGGTTTGGTAGATGCTGAATAACTGTTTCGAGTAGCTTCTAGCCAGCCTCTTGCAGTCTTCAACCCCTTTAGAATCGAATTTCTCCAACTCTTTCACAGACTTCTTAAGGTCACCTTTGAAGGCCCCATCCATTAGAAATTTGGCCAAAGTAGTAGCCCTGTTAAGAAAAAATATCATTTAGGGAGAGGGTGTATGAAAACAGAAAATCATGATTGATACTACTAGGAAAAGGATGTGATATATCTTGACTGGAATATGAGAAAAGAACAAATGTAAACCAAGAAGCTTTTAAATCTTGGCAACTTTGGACAAGGCAATGGATTGTAACTGCAATAACAGTAATTTCATCTAGTTTTCAAGTATAAGCGAGAGGAAATGAGGGAAAAGCGTAGAGAATCCTTCACATACCTGAGTGCATCGCTGTAATGGAACAACCCCTTGGTTGATATTTCGACTTCAGCTACATGCTGTCTATAGATTGCGCATAAGGCTTTCATATTGAGCTCAGGATCTTGTTCAAATGAAGAAAGCATATCAGCTTCAAACTTCCATTTTATTTCTTGGTCTTCATTCCTATTCCTGTATTTCATTGCCAGCATGTCCATAAGGTCACCAAGAGAATTTTTTGAATCAGCGGAGCTATCAGAATTTTCAGATTCGCCTAGATTTGCACCACTGTCTTCGTCTGAGACCAATTTCACAAAAGCAGGATTCTTACTCATTTACAAATGATCTTGAGATGCTGATCCATGTTGACATGGTCTCTCTTCCGAACATCCCCAACCCTTCCCTTCTTCAACGTTCTCACCCCCACTTGGTAAATGTAGACTTGCTGTAGAAATGTTCATAGCAGAAAATTTGGGAAATTCAGACTCTGATTCAAGATGTTTATTGACGTCAACATCATGTGCATTCAGCACATTCTCTTTCGTTTTAAACCCATACACATGAGAATCCTTCCTCCCTCCACAGCTTTCACCACTTTGAGTAATTTCATTCTGCAAACCCGGCGGTTCAGCCTCAATCTTTTAAGGATTGCACAACTCTTCACATCCTAATATTGAACTTCCATTTCCATTCCTCAGGACTAGGCCCTCCAAATTAGAAAGACGAGATGCTTCACATCTCAATCTTGAATTTTCTATTTCCATCCTCCGCACTAGACTCTCCAAATCGGAACACTTGTTCTTCCAATATTTAGTTGCATCCTCATCTTTAGCAACACTTTTTCTACATTTTATTTCCACATATTTACTCTGGAGTTTAGTGTTCTTCTTCTCAAGCTCCATTTTCATCTTCTCAAGCTCTACTTTCATCTTCTCAATCTCAAATTCCTTCTTCTGTAGCTCCATTTTCTTCTCAAGCTCCACATACAATTCAAAGAAGTTAGTCTTGTAATGCTCCAAACTCTCCATTTCAATTGCAGGTTCCCTAATTCCTGTCAATGATTTTAGTTCTCCAGACGTAGTTTCGATTTCTTTCCTCTTTGCCCCAATTTTGGTAGAAGCATCGCCTACAATTCCATCAGCTGGATATAAAATACCCAATTAGTTAGACATTGTTTTGGATGGCAAATTCACAAGGGGGTTTAACATATGACTATTGTAGGAAATTTCTCAATTATTAAAAACTGAGGGGAAATCAGAAATGTTACGCACAGCTGGTATGATTAGTAGGTGATTGAATTCCGCCTGTGCTGTCATCTTCCTCCGTTAGCTGCTGCATTCTCCGGTGTTTCAAGCATTTTGAATCACTGTTACAATCATCAAATTCATCATCTCTATTTATCTTCTTCTTACGCTGCTGCTGCTTATTTTTCTCTGATTTGAAATGCTTTTCACAATATCTACTAGTTGCAGTATCGTCAGCACCAAAACTCTTTATCATTCTGAAATTCTTGCATCATTCGTACAACAACGGTGTTCATCTGGAGGTAGTAGGATGAAACTCTGCTCCTGCTTCTCCTCTTCCTTAATATTGGTTAGATCTGAAGTTTCAGACTCAAGGAGATGATGATGACGCTTCTTTATAATCGAAGGATTGTTTATTAAGAAATTGATGTGAAGATTGTAATGTTTTTGACAAAATTGTTGTTCATTATCACCACTGACATTCTTGCAATAGTTTTTTGTGTCACCACTGACATTCTTGCGATAGTTTGTTCTGTATCTGCACTGATCATCACCAGCACCAGCGGCCGCCATTTTCTTTATCGCTTCTAGGGCTGTGCAGAAAAACCGAAACCGCGAATTTCACCCGTAACCGTCCGCAAAATTGCGAGTGAAAACCAATCCGCAAGAGTCAACGGGCCGGACACGGTTGAGTTTTCAAAACCGCAAGGTTTAGCGGTTTGGTTGCAGTTGGTTTTGTGAACCCTCGGATTCACCCGCACCGCAGGGCAAGAAAGGAATTTGATAGAAATACTAGGTATAATATAGGAAGTATGAGTTTGATTTATAAACACCTCATCTTTGTGAAACCTAAAACAGTTTTACTTCACGCTCGGCTCAACCTTCTTCTCTGCCTATGAGAGGTTCTTTGTGAAACCTAAAACAGTTTCTCTACTCTGAGGAGTTCTTTACCCTATTAGATTCATCACTAAAAATTATTGGATCGTGTTGAAGAAGAAGTTAAAGCACATGCAACCAGTAAGTTTATTTATCTTTAATTTTGGATTCAATTGTAGAAAAAAATTCCGGGTTTTTCATCTTTAAGTCTGAAACACATGAAATTAAACCGGGTTTAGTTTGATTTGTGAAAGGAGACTACAATTTTATAAGAAATTTGTGCTGAATAATAGGTTTTAGGTTTTATAAGAAATTTGTGCTGAATAATAGGTTTTAGTTTAGTATACTGTGACCTTAGTAAGTTGAATTTGGTGTTTTGATTAGAGGTTTCTGATTCATCATAACCCTAGAGTACTGAATCAGGTATATTTATTATCATCCTAGTGATTCTATAACTCTTATATCTTTTAGTTATTGTTCTTTTTTGATTTTCATGTTCTTGAGTCACTGGATTGCTGCTTCCATGATTTGATTGTATGTTACTCCCTCCGTCCCACTATTAAGTGACCTAGTTTAAGTTTGCACAATTTTTAAGGCAAGCAAGGAAAAAGAGTATATTTAAGCATTTTTACAATTATACCCTTATAGATAATAACTAGTGAAATTTTGAAATGATTTATCTCTCAAATTACACCACGGATGTTCGCAAACTTCATACCATTGAAAAGCATTTTAAAACACCTATATAACGAATATAAACATGCCTATCAAATTATGCATATTTCTTATATTTCTTATAATCAATTAAAAGGATAATTTTAGAAATATCTCTTGTTTAGTGATATAGGTCACTTAATGGTGGGACAAAATCTAAAAATAAATAGTTCATTTAATAGTGGGACGGAGGGAGTATATGAGTAATCCATGACATGGGTTCTATTTTTTATGCCTTAAATTTTGGTAGTTTTGATAACTTCACTCAAATTGGGTTTTTGGGACATTTAGCTGCTTGATTAAAGTGGATTTGAAATTGGGTTTGGTGTGTTTTTTTGTGATTGGAAATTCTGAGTATGTGAATTAATCTCCAAACATGCTAAAAGCCGAAAATTTCAGTTTATGTGAAAACCATTTCCACCATTATTGTCCTTGCAGTGTTCATTTACCTAATGTGTTCAATCTTTTTTTGCAGATGGCTTCAAGCTCTTCTATTCCTATTAACATTCCTGATGAGAGTATTGGTACAGCTACCCCGGAAACCGTCGAGAGCATAGCTACAACTACAGCTACACTATCTCAGGTTGAAGTTTCAAAGCCTCCTAAAGCTTCTGTTAAGAAGCAATCAGATTGCTGGCAACATTTTATGAAGCGTCTTGATCTTAAGCCACCTAAAGTTGAGTGCAAGCATTGTAAGCAGAGGTTCTCATGGGGTAAAGACGCTTCAGGGGGTTCTAACACTTATGGAACAACAAACATGAACAACCATATAAAGAAAATAAAGTGTCCTCAATTCCCTCCACCTGGACAACAACAATTGACCTTTCAAGTAAGTGATGATGGTGAGACTCATTCTGTTATGACTCACTCGTTTGACCAAGATGCATGCAGAAAATCCTTTACCAGAATGATCATCAAATGCGAATTACCTTTTATTCGTGTACAACGAGAAGGCTTTCAACAATTTTTTATCAACTAGAACCTAGGTTTGAAGTTCCTTATCGTTATACTGAAGCTAGAGACTGCATGAAGATGTATATGAGTGAATACCACAGATTGAAGGTTGAATTTAAGAATTATGGTAGACGGTTCAGTCTCACCACTGATACGTGGAGTTCATTTACAAACATGAGTTACATGGTGTTTACAGGGCATTATATTGATGAGAATTGGGTGTTACAGAAGAAGATATTGAATTTATGTCCAATTACGGATCATACTGGCCTAGAATTGGGTAAAACAGTTGCATATTGTCTTTTATAGTGGGGGATTGAAAGGGTATTCACTATGACTGTTGATAATGTTAATTCTAACAATGAAATAGTTGCTTATTTGTCCAAGAGAGTTGTGGGTTGGAAGGCAGCAATTTTCGGAGGAGAGAACATGCATCTTAGATGTGCAGCACATATCCTTGCCTTAGTCATTAAAGATGGTATGTATTTGAATAATTAATCTATTTATAGGATACGAGAGGCAGTTAAGTTTATTAGAGGATCAGGAGAAAGATTGAAAAAGTTTAAAAAATGTTGTGAACAACGGAAGATTGACATCACCAAATTTCTTAGCTTGGATTGTGAGACTAGATGGAATTCGACTTACCATATGTTGTCTGCTGCTGAAAAATATGAGGAGGCCTTTTACCAGTTTGAAGAATCAGGATACGCGGATAAATTTCTTAATCCCTCTCGAGCACCAACCAGAGGTAAACCAGCAACACCAGCAATTCCTAAGGTATTGCCTATTGCTTCTGATTGGGAAACAGCTCGTGCATTTGTTAGATTGTTAAAAAGATTCTATGAGGCTACATTGAAATTTTCTGGATCAACCTATGTTGCATCTAATTTATTCCTCGATGAAGTAATTTCTATTAATGACATATTGCAAGAATGGGTTAAACATGGCAATATACTATTGGCTGACATGGCTGACTGGATGGTTCTGACGCAAGGAAGCCTATCTTAGATTTGCTTTGAGAGTTGCTGAAAGACAATCATGTTACAGTTGACCAAGAGGTTCATGATATGATGAAGTCAATCAAACTTGTTTTAACAAATATGTTTGATAAGTATGCACTATTATATAAAGGGGATGATACGGTTTCAAGATCTACAGCTGAAATACAATCTGATACTTCTCTTTCACAAGAACCTCGGAATCCTATCAACATATTTGTTGAGTCTGAAAAACATCAAGAGATAATAGAGGGCAAAACAGACCTGGATATGTATTTGTTAGATAACAGAGAGGATTTTGATGCACAATTCGATATTTTGAATTGGTGGAAGGTTAACTCTTCCAAGTATAAGATATTGTCCAGGATAGCTCGAGACGTGATGGCTATGCAAGTATCAACAGTAACTTCTGAATCAGATTTCTCCACGGGTGGTCGTGTTCTTAGTGAATATCGAAGTTCCATGCTGCCAAAAACAGTGCAAGCACTGATCTGTACTTAAGATTGGTTGAAAGAAAAACAAATCAATTTCGAGGAGATGCTAGAAGGGATTGAAATAATTGACTTAGGTAATTATCAAACCTTGCTCTCTTTTTTACTGTTTATATGCCACCTCCATCAATTTGTTCAGTTCAAACATCAGGAACTAATATCTTTCTTTCTTTTCCCACTTGCTCCTCTTTTGCTCATCTTATTTGGCTTTGTTGTGATTTATCTGTTGCAATGAATTGAAAGTCCAACTGTGTTTAAGCAAAATCGTCATCTTTCATTTTTTTTCTCTTTTTTTTTTGATCACCTGGCAACTCCTCCTCATTTTACAGATGCGGAAGAAATCTTGAAGGAAATTTCAGATATATCTATTATGGATTGAATGGACTAGTACTCAAATCCAATGACTCTTTTTTGGAGGCAAAAGTTCCATTGGCTTGGCACCAGACTTGTTGTTGCATTTGATAGTTTACCTTCCGTTGTTGCAAGAAACTCAATACTCTTTTGTGTAACTGTTATCTTATGTGTAACTGTTATCTTTTGTGTTAAAATTGTAGTTTCTGAACTTAGAAATTTTTTCTTTTTTTCCTGACTAAATTCGCGGTTAATCCGCACCCGGTCCGTATCATCCGCTGATCCGCGGATGAAAAAACCGCGGTTGATTGGACCAGACACGATTTGAATTTTCAAAACCGCAACTTTGACGGATTGGTTGCGGTTGACACCTAATCCGCAACCGTCCGTTCGTTGCACACCCCTAATCGCTTCCGAGTGGTAAAATGGGCCTAAAAATGTCATGCAAGGGCTTTTTAGACATGTTTCTTTCTGTAGGAGCTGTAAGAAAAATTCTATCTCACTAATTATAGTGAGGTAGGTAAAAGATAAAAAATTCCCGGTACACTTTTGATCGGTAAGGGCAAATCTGGTAGGACGGGAAAAGGCTAAATATAAGAGTTTTAACAAAGCCCAGCTTTCAATTGGGGCGATGAACTTCTCTGATTGAACCGATGTTTCGGGGTTGTCATGTCGTTTAAATGCAAGATTGGGATGCCTAGTGAGTCAATACACATATGAGGCTCAATACACATCCAGTTAACCATCCAGTATATTAACCAGTTTTCCATTTCATATGTGTACAAAATTAGAGGAGGTTACAAGGAGATGCAAGATTGGGATTCCTAGTCTAGTCATTAAAGCGAAGGCTACTTACACTTATATAGCAGTCTATCACTTTGAAGTTTAATCTCCATGACTGACAGTTGTAGCTGGACGGAAAAAAGGATCTTTTCTGTTTTGGTAGATATCGAATAAATGCATCGAGTATCTTCTAGCCAGCTTCTTGCACTCATCAACCGCTTTAGAATCTAATGTCTCCAACTCTATCACAGACTTCTTCAAAAGTGTATGAAACTTTTGAAGTCCTTTGCAGTCCTCGTCCATTAGAAACTTGGCCAAAGTAGTGCACCTGTTAAGAGACAATATCAATGTATGCCAAAAGTGTATGAAAACGAAAAACCAAAAAAAGATACTACTGTTGGTTCTTGTCATTTCCATTTCGTAGTTCTGAATAATTTTAGCCATTTTGCAGGCTGGCTTTCCTGCCCTGTGCAGGTGCAGCCACGCGCAAGAAAATAGCTTGCTCCCGCTGTTCACATGACAACTACAGATATAAAATCTGGGGAAGGCAGCAAAATAATCTGACAATCATGGAAAAGTCGACCACTATACTTTCATGTTCCACGCAACTCTGTTCATAATTGATATACAAAATCTACAGTCAGTGCAGATACCAAAATTTCGTTAGGTATTGTCGATGCCAATTGATACTATATACAGGATCATCTAATTATATCGCCACTAACTGTGTTGAGAATTCACAACCATAAGTTTGCAAAAGAGATAGAATGTGTAATATTTTGACTGGTATTTGACAAAGGGGTAGATTATGATATGGTCGTTTCCTTTGATTCCTAATAATAAAGAGAAGACTTCAGACGCGATGATATAAAAGTAATAATGCTTATAAGTACCGCGAAAGTGAGAGCATACTAACAGAGGACTTGCATAATTCATATCATGTGGCTATTTGCGATATGAAAAGAGTATGATGTAGATTGAGTAGCGTATTGAACATAGACAGTATATAAATGTAAATCAACAATTTATGAGTTCTTGCAACAAGCCAATATATAGATTGTAACTGCAAAAAAAGTACTTATGCAATTTTAAATATAATGGAATAGGAAATGAAGGAAAAGTGTACAGAATTCTTAATATACCTGAGCGTGTCACTGTGAGTGTATAGCCCCTTGGGTGATATTTCATCTTCTGATATTTCCTGTCGATAGAGAGCACAAACAGCTTTCATACAGAGCTCAGAATCCTCTTTAAATGAAGAAAGCAATTCAGGCTCAGATTTCCATTTCATTTCTTTCTCGTCATTCTTGTTCCTATATTTCATCGCCAGCATGTCCATTATTGGCGCAATGCGGAAGTGTGATGGGTTTAGGGAAAGAGAGGTTGGTTATTTGAAAAGTGAGGCTTATATTAATTTGAAAATGAAATATTACAAGAAGTTTTAGTGTAGCACTTTGGCTCACCTAATTTACAAGAGCACTTTGGCTATTGGTATCTAGCACTCACTCTTAACTCTCACTCTAGCTTTCTTACTTCACTCACTTTGGTTTTGGATGATTGAAATGAAACACATCCACTCCCTATTTATAGGACAATGACCAATTATGGAGAAAATTCTAGAGATAAAAAACTCTAGAGAACACGTGATTAAAAGAGATAAAAGAGAGTCTAATAAAAGAATACTCTAGTAGGATTAGTCTTCTTCTTTCGTACGGACTAATTCTAGTTTCTTCTGGACTTAACTTTGTCTAGAGACCTATCTATCTCTCTGGGATAATCTAGATAATTCTAGATTTATATTATGACAAATTAATATCTTTTAACACCCCCTCTTAATTTGTGATGTTAAGTTTCTCTCTAAAATGATTGAACTTATCCACCGTGACTGTTTTTGTGAAGATGTTGGCAGTTTGTTCTTGTGTAGGACAAAATTGGAGCTCAATTTCCTTGTTTTGTACCAGTTCTCTAATGAAACGGTGTCGTAGCTCTATGTGCTTTGTCTGTCCGTGGAAGACTGGATTTTTTGTCATTGCAATTGTAGACATGTTGTCACAGTAGATAGTTGTTTGATGCTTTTGTCGTTGTTGTAGGTCGGTCATTATTCTTCTCAACCATACTGCTTCACATGCTGCACTTGTCGATGCTATGTACTCTGCTTTGGCTGATGATAACGCCACGGTATTTTGTTTTTTAGAACTCCAAGAGATAACTTTTGTATCCGTACAGAAAACAAAGCCCGATGTGCTCTTTCGGTCTTCAATAGAACCTGCCCACTCGCTATCTGTGAAGCCAATTAAATCATTGTCTTTTTCTCTTGTATACTTGATGCCAAAATTCTTTGTTACCTTGACATATCGAAGAATTCTCTTCGCATTGGCATAGTGTAATTTTCTTGGCTCACTCATAAACCGTGAAACAATACTGGTTGCATTGACGATGTCAGTATATCAGTGAGACGACTAGACTTATGAATAAGGTTGGATCAACTTTTGTCGCTCCATCATTTGTTACGAATTTCTCATTGGTACCCATTGGAGTTGTAATTGGTTTGCAATGAGTTAATTAGTGTTTGGGTCCTAGATTTTGGTATCCTTTAGTGTTTGGGTCCTAAATTTGTCCGTTATAGTGTTTGGGTCGTAGACCCGTTAGTCAAAGGGTCAAACGGTCAGGGCTCGTTATGACTCAGGTTGTACCAAAAAAAAGGCCGACTGGTTGGGTTTTCTGTCAAACACCTGATGAGCAGGACTGGTAGTGGTGTTGTCCGTACGAGTGATCTTCTACTGCTCTCGAATTCCCTGCAAACTCATATCCAAAATAAACCGGGCATCTCTGAACATTCATATAATCCTTAAATAGACATCAATTGCCACCATACATTCCCCCAATGTTACCATAGAAATCTACTTTAGTGGCAGCAATGCCTCCTCTCTTCTTATCGGTTTGTTACTGCAACTATATTGATATGTATTGAATTATGTATGAAGATTCTATTCAAATACCAACCTCTAAAGTATATAGGAAGAAAACGAACAAGAGTAATTCTATACATGAATGAACCATGGCTGGTGTGACTCATAGTCTACATTGAAACCGATATTTATACAGACAATTAGAGAGAGAGGGAGATTTGGTCCGACACCCAGAATTAAAGCAATAGTAATTTTAATCCAACTTATACTGATCAATCTATTTCTTCCCAACCGCACAGGACTTTGATTACCTCCTTGTCCATGAATATGTACCAGCCATTGAACCTCCTTGTTTCTTTACTAAACAAGCAGTACTTGTTATGATCCGGAAAAATAATGAGTTGGTGCCGAATGAACAAAGTTAAGATTAGTAGCCGGCGATCCACAAATTCTAATCAAAGGAGGACAAGTTTCTCTTCTCAGGAAAAATGGAGGAAAAATCAAAAACCAGATTAAAAAAACAAAAGATAGTTAAGTATCTAACCTTAACGAACAGTTTGACCAACACTGTTAATTGACTTAGTTGACTAACGAGTCAACGACCCAAACATTAAAACGGACAAACTTAGGACCCAAACACTAAATGGTACCAAAATCTAGGACCCAAACCCTAATTAAATCGTTTGCAATCCATCATGTTGAACCTTTTCAGTAAGTCTTCCGCATATTTTTCTTGAGAAATGAATATTTCTTCTGGAGATTGTTTTACTTGAATCCCAAGAAAATATCACATAAGTCCTAAGTCTGTCATCTCATATTCTTTCATCATCTCCTTCTTAAATTTTTCCGCCATCTCTTGTTTTGTACTGGCATAAATTAAATCATCAACATAGAGACAGACAATTAGGAAGTCCGTATCTTGTTTTCTGATGTAGAGTGATGGCTCACTTGGACTTTTCTCAAATCCATTATCTAGGAAATACTTGTCGATTTTTCTATTCCATGCACGCGGTGCTTGCTTAAGACCGTATAGTGCTTTGCGGAGACGATATACCATTTTTTCTTTTCCTTTTCGGATATATCCTTGAGGTTGTTCAACGTACAACTCTTCTTCAAGTTCTCCGTTTAGGAACGCCGACTTTACGTCTAATTGGTAGACTCTCATTTTGAGTTGAGCTTCCAAGGCTAACACCATCCGGATTGTTTACATGCGAGCGACTGGGGCGAACGTCTCATTGTAGTCAATTCCTGGTTGCTGGGAATATCCTTTTGCAACTAGCCTTGCCTTGTGCTTTTGGATTGAACCATCTTCATTATACTTTGTCTTGTAGACCCATTTCAGACCAATTATTTCTTTTTCAATTGGATGATTAACAAGATCCCATGTCTTATTTTTCTCGATTACTCGCATTTCTTCGTCCATGGCATGTCTCTATTTTTCTTCTTTTGCCACTTCCTCATATTTTTTAGGTTCTAGTGCTATAAATGCACAATTAGATATATCATAAATATCTCTTAGGGAACGCACCTTTCTAGGTGGGGCACTTGCTTCTGATGAACTTGGACTTTGTTGTGTTTGATTAGGAGATATCGGGCTTGCTGGTGGAGTGTTTTCTTCTTGGTGTGACAGATCTGGCTCTTCTTCGATGAGTAGTGGAGACTCGTGGTTATCTGGTTCATCATTCCAATCCCAAGCTTTGAATTCATCAAAGATAACCTCTCTTGATCTTACCAGTTCCTTTGTATCTGGCTTTAGAAGTCTAAAGGCTTTAGACTCCTCGTTATATCCGATGAATATTAGATTTTCTCCCTTTTCATCGAATTTTTCTCTGTGTTGAGATGGGATGTGTGAATATGCGACACAACCAAAAATTGTGAAAGAAGTAACCTCGGGCTTTTTCTTATGCCTCGCCTCGTATAGAGTTTTGTTGTGAACCGCTTTCGTTGGAGAGCGATTAAGTATGTAAACCGCCGTGTTAACTGCTTCTGCCCAGTAAGTATTGGGTAGCTTCCTTGCTTTTAACATACTGCGAGCCATTTCCACGATCGTGCGATTTTTCCTCTCCGCGACGCCGTTTTGTTGTGGTTTGTATCGGACGGTGAGCTCCTTTTTAATTCCATTTTCTTTGCAGTAGTTGATAAACTCTTTTGAAGTAAATTCTCCACCACGGTATGTACGGAAAACCTTCAATTGATGGCCACTTTGCTTCTCTGCTAGCACCTTGAATTCTAGGAATTTAGTGAATGCCTCAGACTTTTGCTCGAGAATATACACCCACATAATCCTGGTATAATCTTCCACGAATAAGAGAAAATATCTTCTGTTGTTGAGTGAAGTTGTTCTTGTCGGACCGCAGATATCAACGTGCACCAATTAGAGGGGCCTTCTTGCTCTCCACGATGTCTTGGTAAATTGAAGTCTGTGAAACTTTCCTAGAATACAACCTTCACATATTTTATCTCTACCGCTGATATTAGGAAGACCAATTACCATGTTCTTAGATTTTAGAACCTTTAAGGATCTGTAGTTGAGATGACCGTATCTCAAATGCCATATCTTGCATTCATCTATATGATTGGTACTCATTGCAAAATTTCCAATTAATGGCATAGATAGAGGAAAGACAAAATTTCCTGACATTTTTACTTTTGCCACCAATTGCTTATTAATTTTATCATAAATTGTGCATTCTCCGTCTTCGAAATGTAGTGAGTACCCTTTTTTTATAAGTTGTCCAACACTTAATAAATTTTGAGCTAAGTCAGGAACATAAAGAACATCAGATATGTATCGAGTTTTATCTGACCTTGTACGTAAGGATATGACTCCTCTTCCTTCAACATTCTGGAACTTTCCATCTCCGAGCTTGACCGGTGGAATCTCTTGTTCCTCCAATTTTACAAAATACTCTTTGTTTCCTGTCATATGACTGCTGCATCCGCTGTCGACATACCATATACCATGCGCTTCTTGTTGCGAGGTGAGGCAGGAATAAAATACTTGATTTTGGGAATCATTTTTCTCGGAATAATTGGCTTCATTAATCCAACAATCTTTCTCCATGTGATTTAATTTATCACACTTGGTGCACTTATATTTGCAATTTTCGGTTGCATGGCCAAACTTTTTGCAGACATTACAACGGAGATTTGAGGAGTAATTTCTTCCGTACCTTTGGTTGTGGTTGTTTTTATAACCTTCTTTTCCTTTTCCACGTCCGCGGTAGAAATTTCTGGGTCCTTGATTTGATGTCGAGCCTTTCTCGTACTGCGAGTTGGATGATGATAACCTTCTGGAGCTTTCTTTTTTGACTTCCGTATTTTTCTTTTCACTGAAATTTATTTTTGATTGAAATGCCTGCTCCAACGGTTGCTCCGTGAACCTATTTATTCTTTTCTCGTGCACCTCGAGTGAACCCATTAATTCATGTACCGAGAGAGTCGATAAATTTTTTGAGACCTCAATAGAGGCGACGATATGATCAAATTTGAATGGTAAGCTTCTTAATATCTTTTCTACCACTCTTTTATTTTCAACGTTATCTCCATAACTACTGATTTGATTTACTATGCCAGTAACTCTTGAGAAGAAGTTCTGGATAGTTTCATTTTCTTTCATAAGTAAATTATCAAAATCTCGCCATAAATTTTGTAGTTTAATGGAGATTACCTTTTCTGATCCTTGGAATGCTACTTTGAGAATATTCCAGGCCTCCTTGGAAGTTTTCGCCACCGAAATTCGAGGAAAAATAGCTTTGCTTACACCATGTTGTAGAAAAAGTAGTGCTTTAGCATCTTTCTTCTTATTTTCCTTATACTCCTTTTTCTCTGCGTTCGTCCATGACGACAGAGTTTCTGCCGACTCTGGTACTTTATAACCTTCTTCTACAAAATCCCATAGGTCTTGTGAAATGAATAATGTCTTCATTTGTAGACTCCAATAATCGTAACTCTCACCATCAAAAATTGAAATTAGACTTTGGGCATAATTGAAACTTTAAATACTTTGGTTAATTGCCATGAATAGAATTTTAGGATTACTGGGTTAGGTTTGCTCTGATATCAAATTTGTTGGCGCAATGCGGAAGTGCGATGAATTTATGAAAATGAAATTAAGGAAAGAGAGGTTGGTTATTTGAAAAGTGAGGCTTATATTAATTTGAAAATGAAATATTACAAGAAATTTTAATGTAGCACTTTGGCTCACTTAATTTACAAAAGCACTGTGGCTCTTGATATCTAGCACTCACTCTTAACTCTCACTCTAGCTTTCTTACTTCACTCACTTTGATTTTGGATGATTGAAATGAAACACATCCACTACCTATTTATAGGACAATGACCAACTACGGAGAAATTTCTAGAGATAGAAAATTTTAGAAAACACGCGCCTAAAAGTGATAAAAGAGAGTCTAATAAAAGAATACTCTAATAGGATTAGTCCTCTTCTTTCGTACGGACTAATTCTAGTTTCTTCTAGACTTAACTTTGTCTAGAGACCTATCTATCTCTCTGGGCTAATCTAGATAATTCTAGATTTATATTATCACAAATTAATATCTTTTAACGATAAGGTCACCAAGAGAATTTTTTGAATCAACGGAACTATCAGAATCTTCAGAACCACCAAGACTTTCACCACCATCATCTGAAACGGAGATAGCAAAAGGCTTCTTACTCATTCCCAAATGATCTTGAAATGCTAATCCATGATGACATGGTCTCTCTTCCGAACTTCCCCAACCCTTCCCTTCTTCAACGTTCTCACCCACACTTGGTAAATGTGGACTTCCGGAAGAAATGTTCATTGCAGAATATTTGGGAAATTCGAAATCTAATTCATGCATTCAGCACATACTCTTTGGTTTTTAACCCATACGCATGAGAATCTTTTTCCCCCCCACAGCTTTCACCACTTTGGGTAATTTCATTCTGCAAACCCCGCGCTTCAGACTCAATCTTTTCATGATTACACAACCCTGCACATCTCAGTATTGAACTTTCGTTTGCATTCCTCAGGACTAGGCTCTCCAAATTAGAAAGAAGAGACGCTTCGCATTTCAATGTTGAATTTTTTATTTCCATCCTCCGGATTTGACTCTCCAAATCGGAACACTTGTTCTTCCAATATTTAACAGCATCCTCATCTTTAGCAGCATACTTACCCTGCAGTGTAGTCAACTCCACATTCTTCTTCTCAAGCTCCACTTTCTGCTTCTCAAGCTCCAATTCCTTCTTCTCAAACTCTTCTTTCTGCTTCTCAAGCTCCACTTTCTTCTTCTCAATCCCCAATTCCTTATTCTCGAGCTCTTCTTTCTGCTTCTCAAGCTCCAATTTGTTCTTCTCAAGCTCCAATTCCTTCTTCTCATATTTACCCTGGAGTTTAGTGCACTCCACATTCTTCTTCTCGAGCTCCAAATTCTTCTTCTCAAGCTCCAATTTCATCTTTTCGAGCTCTATTTTCTTCTTCTCAAGCTCCTTACTCTCCATTTCAATTATAGGTTCCCAACAGGGCGTATGCAAAGCACTACACATTTAGTGCACTCCACATTCTTCTTTTCGAGCTCCAAATTCTTCTTTTCAAGCTCTTTCTGCTAAAGCACTACTGTTTCTACAACAGGGCGTATGCAAAGCTATTTTTCCTCGAATTTCGGTGGCGAAAACTTCAAAGGAGGCCTAGAATATTCTCAAAGTAGCATTCCAAGGATCGGAAAAGGTAATCTCCATTAAACTACAAAATTTATGGCGAGATTTTGATAATTTAATTATGAAAGAAAATGAAACTATCCAGAACTTCTTTTCAAGAGTTACTAATATAGTTAATCAAATTAGTAGTTTTGGAGATACCATTGAAAATAAAAGATTTGTAGAAAAGATTTTAAGAAGCTTACCATTTAAATTCGACCATATCGTTGCTGCCATTGAGGAGTCAAAAAATTTATCGACTCTCTCGGTACACGAATTAATGGGTTCATTCGAGACGCACGAGAAAAGAATAAACAGGTTCGCAAAACAACCATTGGAGCAGGCATTTCAATCAAAAATAAATTTCAGAGAAAAGAAAAATACGGAAGCCGGGAAAGAAAGCTCTAGAGGGGGATCGTCATCCAACTCGCAGTACGAGAAAGGACCGACGTCAAATCAAGGACCCAGAAATTTCTACCGCGGACGTGGAAAAGGAAAAGGAGGTTATAGAAACAACAATCAAAGGTACAGAAAAAATAACTCCTCAAATCTCCGATGCAATGTTTGCAAAAAGTTTGGTCATGCAACTGAAGATTGCAAGTATAAGTGCACCAAGTGTGATAAATTAAATCACATGGAAAAAGATTGTTGGCTTAATGAAGCAAGTTATTCCGAGAAAAACAATTCTCAAAATCAAGTATTCTATTCCTGCCTCACTTCGCAACAAGAATCGCAAACTATATGGTACGTCGACAGCGGATGCAGCAGCCATATGACAGGAAACAAAGAATATTTCGTAAAATTGGAGGAACAAGAGATTCCGGCAGTCAAACTTGGAGATGGAAAGTTCCATAATGTTGAAGGAATAGGAGTCATATCCGTACGTACAAGGTCAGGTAAAACTCGATACATATCTGATGTTCTTTATGTTCCTGGCCTAGCTCAAAATTTATTAAGTGTTGGTCAACTTATAAGAAAAGGGTACTCACTACATTTCTAAGACGGAGAATGCACAATTTATGATAAAATTAATAAGCAATTGGTGGCTAAAGTAAAAATGTCAGGAAATTTTGTCTTTCCCCTATCTATGCCATCAATTGAAAATTGTGCAATGAGTACCAACCATATTGACAAAGCTATGGCATTTGAAATACGGGCATCTCAACTACAGATCCTTAAAGGTTCTGAAATCAAAAGGCATGGTAATTGGTCTTCCCAATATCGACGGTGGAGATAAAGTATGTGAAGGTTGTATTCTTGGGAAGTTTCACAGACCTCCATTTACCAAGACATCGTGGAGAGCAAGAAGGCCCCTCGAATTCGTGGACGATTATACCAGGATGATGTGGGTGTATATTCTCGAGCAAAAGTCCGAGGCATTCACTAAATTCCTAGAATTCAAGGCGCCGACAGAGAAGCAAAGTGGCCATCAATTGAAGGTTTTCCGTACAGACCGTGGTGGAGAATTTACTTCAAAAGAGTTTATCAACTACAACAAAGAAAATGGAATTAAAAAGGAGCTCACCATCCGATACACTCCACAAAAAAACGGCGTCGCGGAAAGGAAAAATCGCACGATCGTGGAAATGGCTCGCAGTATGTTAAAAGTAAGGAAG
Organism: Papaver somniferum; assembly: GCF_003573695.1. Taxonomy (NCBI): domain Eukaryota; kingdom Viridiplantae; phylum Streptophyta; class Magnoliopsida; order Ranunculales; family Papaveraceae; genus Papaver; species Papaver somniferum. The sequence continues at coordinate 6,252,612 of NW_020620714.1, read as the reverse complement.
CTACCCAATACTTACTGGGCAGAAGCAGTTAACACGGCGGTTTACATACTTAATCGCTCTCCAACAAAAGCGGTTCACAACAAAACTCCATACGAGGCGTGGCATAAGAAAAAGCCCGAGGTTACTTCTTTCAGAATTTTTGGTTGTGTCGCATATTCACACATCCCATCTCAACACAGAGAAAAATTCGATGAAAATGGAGAAAAGCTAATATTCATCGGATATAGCGAGGAGTCTAAAGCCTATAGACTTCTAAAGCCAGATACAAACGAACTAGTAATATCAAGAGAGGTTATCTTTGATGAATTCAAAGCTTGGGATTGGAATGATGAACCAGATAACCACGAGTCTCCACTACTCATCGAAGAAGATCCATATCTGTCACACCAAGAATAAAACACTCCACCAGCAAGCCCGAGATCTCCTAATCAAACACAACAAAGTCCAAGTTCATCAGAAGCAAGTGCCCCACCTAGAAAGGTGCATTCCCTAAGAGATATTTATGATGTATCTAATTGTGCATTTATAGCACTAGAACCTCAAAAATATGAGGAAGCGGCAAAAGAACAAAAATGGAGAAACGCCATGGATGAAGAAATGCGAGTAATCGAGAAAAATAAGACATGGGAGCTTGTTAATCATCCAATTGACAAAGAAATAATTGGTCTGAAATGGGTCTACAAGAAAAAATATAATGAAGATGGGTCAATTCAAAAGCACAAAGCAAGGCTAGTTGCAAGAGGATATTCCCTGCAACCAGGAATTGACTAAAACGAAACATTCACCCCAGTTGCCCGCATGGAAACAATCCGGATGGTGTTAGCTTTGGAAGCTCAACTAAAAATGAAAGAATACCAATTGGACGTAAATTCGTCGTTCCTAAATGGATAACTTGAAGAAGAGGTGTACGTTGAAAAACCTCAAGGATATATCCGAAAAGGAAAAGAAAAAATGGTATATTGTCTCCGCAAAGCACTATACGATCTTAAGCAAGCACCGCGTGAATGGAACAACAAAATCGACAAGTATTTCCGACATAATGGATTTGAGAAAAGTCCAAGTGAGACATCACTCTACATCAGAAAACAAGGTACGGACTTCCTAATTGTCTGTCTCTACGTTGATGATTTAATTTATGCCAGTACAAAACAAGAGATGGCGGAAAAATTTAAGAAGGAGATGATGAAAGAATATGAGATGACAGACTTAGGACTCATGCGATATTTTCTTGGGATTCAAGTAAAACAATCTCCAGAAGAAATATTCATTTCTCAAGAAAAATATGCGGAAGACTTACTGAAAAGGTTCAACATGATGGATTGCAAACCAATTGCAACTCCAATGGGTACCAATGAGAAATTGGTGACAAATGATGGAGCGATAAAAGTTGATCCAACCTTATTCAGAAGTCTAGTCGGCTCACTGATATACTTAACAAATACAAGGCCAGACATCGTCAATGCAACCAGTATTGTTTCACGGTTTATGAGCGAGCCAAGCAAATTACACTATGTCGCTGCGAAGATAATTCTTCGATATGTCAAGGGAACAAAGAATTTGGGCATAAAGTATACAAGAGAAAAAGATAATGATTTAATTGGCTTCACAGATAGCGATTGGGCAGGTTCCATTGAAGATCGCAAGAGCACATCCGACTATGTTTTCTGCATGGGCACAAAAATTATCTCTTGGAGTTCTAAAAAACAATATACAATGGCACTATCATCATCCGAAGCAGAGTACATAGAAACATCAAGGGCATCATGTGAAGCAGTATGGTTGAGAAGAATAATGACCGACCTACAACAAAGGCAAAAGCAGCCAACGACTATCTACTGTGACAATATGTCTACAATTGCAATGACAAAGAATCCAGTCTTCCACGGACGAACGAAGCACATAGATCTACGAAACCACTTCATCAGAGAGTTGGTCGAAAACAAGGAAATGGAGCTCCAATTTTGTCCAACACAAGAACAAAATGCCGACATCTTCACAAAAGCAGTCACAGTGGACAAATTCAATCATTTTAGAGAAAAGCTTAACATCAAAAATTAAGAGGGGGTGTTAAAAACAGAAGTTAATTTGTGATTATTCTAGAAAGCCCAATAAGTAAAGCCCAATAATCATCTACACTAAATAAAACCCAATACATGCTAGAATCTTCTAGGCCTTCTTTACATCAAGTGTTATCTAGAGAATTCTTTCTCTAGAATTTTCTTGTAATATCTAAGTGAAGAGTGTAAAGAAGAGTCTAGATAGAACTATCTAGAGAAGTAAGTGGTTGGCGTACAAGCCTATAAATAGGCAACAATGGTTCACTTGCAAACCATCAAAAACTCAAGTGAGTAAACAAGAGTTAGAGTGAGAGCTAGAATTAGAGTAAGAGCCAAAGTGCCTCTTTGTAAACAACTAGTGTAAGCCAAAGTTGCTACACAATCCTCTTGTAACGTTTTCATTTTCATATTAATCAAAGCCTCACTTTCCAATTAACCAACCTCTCTTCCTAAATTTATTTCCATAAACCCATCACATTTTCGCATTGCGCCAACAAGAATTTCATCAGCTGGATAGAAAATCCCCAATTAGTTGGATACTGCTGTGATTCTAACTCCTTTAGAGTGACTGATTCATAAGGGGGTTTAAATATGTTAGACATTGCAGTGATTCTTACTCTTTTCGGGGACTAATTCATAAGGGAGTTTAACCAGTTGAAGTTCCATTGGTGGTTGTTTGTTGACCACTTACACAAGGATATTTTTCACCTTTTCGTTGGAAGTTTTTTCCAAATTTCTTTTGGGCACTGTTATTCATCACTTTTGAACGTGATTTGGTGTCAATACTTTCATATAACCATGAAAATCATTATTACTTTCGCATCGATTGTTAATGCACATACAAACTGATTTTATCACTTTGAATGTGATTATCATTTTGTTGTTACTACTGGCTGCTGCTAATATCAAACCAGTTTGGATGCTCCTGTTTGAAGATCCAAGTTAACTCTTGATGCAAGAGTCAAGAAATTACAACGGTTTATGGACGATGATAGCTAGAGGCAAAGCAATCTGTTTTCCAAGTTCTGGTGTTACAATTCAGAATATTTGCTCAAGTGACTGTTGCGATGATGTTCAACTTGCATGATGAAGAGCGAGGACTGATTTTTGTTTGCTCCTTCATCTGATTTGTGGGTGCTTTTCAAGATTGGCTCCTTCGTACGAAGAAGACCTTCAAGTTGTACACTTCAAAAAATTTGCGTGTTCAACTTGGGGGTATTAAAGTATATTACCCTACATAAGTAGCAAAGGTTATAGTGCAACTAACGAGGCAACCGTGCAGTCAAGAAATGTGCCAGAAAATAGGATCGTCAGTTTACAAGATCCTGTAATCAAGTTAAACATGTATTACCTAGTCAGGTTAGTTATCTTCTAGGGTTATTGATTTATCCTATTGTCACTATAAATAGGAATCCTCTAATGTAAATGTAATAATCCCAGTGATTACTGAAGATCAAATATATCACCCTTCGTGGTTTTATCAGTGAATGTAGGTCTAATTGAACGAACCACTTTAATCCTTGTTCTCTTTCCCTCTGATTCTACCATTCATATTTTATGACTCTAAGTACCGAGCAATTGCATCATTTATATAATATGGCTATTTGAGATGTTAATAAAATAACCTAAGAATTTCAAAGCATGATGTGTAATAGCATAGATTGCATATGAATGAAAACCAGCAAGCTAACTGATTATGGAAACATTGAACAAGCTAATGCATTATAAACGCAAAAACAGTAATTTCATGCCGTTTTAAGTATAAACGAATTGGAAATGGAGAACAAAGAAATGGGTTTTTCACGAGTCCGTTAGAGATACTATATGGGAATGGAGAAGAAAGAAATGCTCACCTTACAACATTAGTAGAAGAATATGGGACATTATACTATTTGCTATATGTGGTTGGCATTGTGGTTAGAAAGAAACTACGTTGTAAAAGGCGAGCGCCTTTGGCGCACTAAGCGCAGCATCAGCGCCCGAGCAAAAAGTCCCCCAAGGCGCCAAATTCTGAGTGTTTTTGGTGTTTTCCGATTTTTCCTCGGCTCTAGGTGAGGTGCTTGGTGCCTCGCCTCGCCTAGCGCCTAATACAACACATGAAAGGAATGCTAGGCACTTTAATGGAAGATAAATCTGTAGAGAAAATTAAGGAATCAGTCAAGCTTTTCATCTTCAATTGGTGCAAAGGAACTAGTATTTTAAGAGTATTTCCTTGAATTCAGTTTTGTATAATTGGGAAGCTATCATGCATTAGCTGGTTTTTAATAAATTCTGCCCTTTCTGGGTCAAAGAAAAAAAAATTGCAAATGCACAGCCTAATTAAAGGTTGAACAACTCTTACTCCTCTAAAGTCAGGTGTAAACAAGATGTGAGAATACACTTTTATGATAACAGTACTATTTTTCCACCAAACCAAGTGCTATATTGAGTTCTTAGCTCTTGATAAGGGCTCCTCCCATTAGGGTTTCACCCTGATGGATGGATGGATGGGCACTCCCAACTAAACTAAACTAGCCGCCTCCGCGCCGTCTCTCATATCCTTTTCTTTCTCTTCACTTGTTCCACAAATTATGAATTGGATCTCAATCTTGGTTTTGTTAATTTTGTATTGGAGAGACACAATCATCATCATCTATGAATCCATTTTCATAATGACTTTTCCTCTCAAAACCAGCAACTTGCTTGCCATTGTTTGTGGTGTTGGTGCTGCTAATCTGAATGAGAAGTCTGAACTGTAAAATAAAGTGCTAGGGACGGGACAAACGGTAATGGTACTGCATCAATTCTGGAGGGAATCCCATCTCCGTTGATGTGCCACAACTGGAAGTAAGTTGAAAAAGCAGTTTTGCAGGAAATCGTGTCCATCTGACTTTTTAAGATGAAAAGAAAATATTACGGACCATTAATTCAGTTTTAGCTATTGTAAGTCAGATCAAGTTTGTGGTGGTTCCTGCTATTCATATTTGTAACGTTTGAAAGTTCATGCTAATATTTTACTTCTACTGTTATTTGATTTGTATGCTGTAGTTACTATATTATAAGAATCCAACTCGTCCATATATACTGAATATCCGGTTAACTATTCCTTCCCTCCAAGATACTCTCAGTTGGGAATAACCTTAATCTCTCAAACTAGAACTTGAGACACCTAATATCGGATCCATCATATCATAGTATCATGGAGCTTAAAACTCAACCTAGGGACTGGTAAAACACTGGAAGTGTAGCTACCATAATTACCATTTACCAACCAAAAAGAAAAAAATACACAGCCAATGTGTTATATGGTGTGTTTACCAGTTTTCCGTTTCATGTGTACAAAATTCGAGAAGGTTAAATGGAGATGCAAGATTGTAATGTCTAGTGCAAAATATTAAGGCCAGCGTACGACACAACGATCTGCTATCACTAAGCAGTTTGGCCCCCATGGCTGGCAGTTCTAGTTGGATGGAAAAAAGTAGTACGCTTCTTAAGAGAAAATATGAATCTAGGCCAAAGGTGTATGAAAACGGAGTTCAATATCAGCACTTGCATTCTGGCATCTCCATTGATTAATTTTTAAACTGCAAATCTCATCTTCTTCTTCCAGCCTCCTTCTTAGTATTCACATTATTACAACAACAACAACTCTCATGTTGCCCTACAAACATTTACAAACCCTTCTTCTAGTACTGACTGATCGGTAGGTGGGGTTTTGTCCATTGTACCCTTGCAATTACATTGCCTTGTCTACAGTGTCCTTCTGGTTTTGACAGCTATATGATTCCAGAAGATGATTTAGAATTGGGTCAATGACGTTTATTAGAAGTGGACAATAGAGTGGGGTGTTTGGTCATATATTTTTAGAATTATTTACTGCATTAAATTGAAAAAGAACATTTTACTATTCAAAATATCAGATATGTGCGCAAATTTACTGCTCGACAACAATGCCTGAATCAGGTTTGACATCTATAGATTAGAGTTACCGCAATAGTTATAAGCATTGTACGGTAAAAATGTATTGTTAATGCTGATCGAGTGGGGAAGAATTAGGGCTATTAGGAATATGCTGGGGAAGACGATGGATATGGCCAAACCTGCTATGCCTATTTGGAACACCCAAGTATTAGAATTTCCAAAGTGCATGAGTATCTCAAAGTAGAATCTCAATCCTTGGAACTCAATTCCTGGAAACTGCCTCTCTCATAAATTTGTTTCCCCTGTGGGCAGACTGCAGAAGTTGTATCAGATTCCTCAGCATCTGACTTTCGAAAGCAACCAAGACTTGGACTGTTTTAACAGAACATCATAAACTTATAACCTGAGTTACACCACAATCAAGTACAAAGAAGAGATATTCTTCCTCAGACAGTCTAATCCGTTTATATATAAACTAACCATAACAGCATTAAATTCAACAAGTTATCAACATCCCAGTACATTTAATTAAGCCCGTTTTAGTCCCTAAGCCTCCACTTTGTTCCCGGCCATCAAGTAGGTCATTCTCGCCATCTCAGAGTCATCCTTATAACCGCTTGCTATTTCATTCTCTTCTTCTTCATCTAAGAGAACAACCTTTTCCCTGCGTATACAAAGTTACAATGCATGCATGTCAACAATACATTTTAAAAATATGTTGCAAAACACCTCAATTTAGGCAACACAAGTACATCAGAGGTGTCTAGATGCAATTCAGTGTCAATGAGATAGTGAAACAATCACCTGTCCATGTATGTAGCACTCCAGTATAATTGTGAACGGAGTTCGTCTCTCCGGGCAGTCTGAAAAGTGAAGATGCAAATTAAGTTAAAAAGAATTTGTGAGAATGAAAATGAAAAGTAGAAATGTAAAAATACAGAATTCGCTCGATCAGACCATTATATGAAATCTTTGCCGTGGATATTAAACAGCCCCAAGAACAAGGAAAAAAAAATGAAGAACAAACAACACCACTATGTGGACTGCGCTTTTCAGGCAAGTCAAATTGCCTCAGATCAGGAGCCGGAGTCCATTATCTTTAATGTTTCTTATGTGAGTAGAGGTAAATGCGGAACTGGGAAATGCTAGAGGACCCAGGGTGGTAACAGACCAAGTAGAAAGCTAGCTGGGCCAGTTTGTATGCAGGGGAGACTAAGACGGCGCTCAGCCAGCACGGCAAAAAGAATCCAGTGTAACCTTGCAGGGACCAGGAATTCTCAAGGAATTGAAAGACAACTTAAGCTAATTGCAGTAGAGGCTAATAGATACTTACAAAGTGCCATCACTGTTTCACCACAAAAGTTGCATAGAGTGTTGTTGCTGGGCATTTTTCTTGTAGTGTAACCAAATGTGCTCAAAGTTGATTTTGTATCGAAACAGGGAATCAATGGTTGTGAAACATGATAGATCATGTATCATGACCAAGTAATCAATCACGTTAGGCAACTAGAAGCCTAGAACACATTGAGAAGACAGAAGAATAACACTTTCACACATCACCCAAATTTTACCTCACAATTTTAATGAATTTTAACTTAAAACTAAATGCAAATGGAAACTCACATCAATAATTTAGTCTCCATGTGTGTGCAACAAGAAACTAATTATTATGATCAGGTTAGTATATAAATGCAAGTTGAATATTACCGTAACCGGGTACACGTTTCCACTCGTGAGCTGCTAACTGCTAAGTCCATCTAACTAAACAGGACGCGACAGACTCTATCCCTATGTACTTGGTACTAACTTCAAAGGTATCCTCATCAATCATGCTATAAATATCGATCCATAAAACGTGATCACCTACATCCTTTGGATCTATGTACCATAAGACACGTGCCAACATTCTGTTGGGCAGATCTTAACCAGTCCAACGATTTTAACTTCCAGCGGTAGCATGTAAATCTTATTAGATTACGGCACCCGGTGGGGGGCCGACCGAAAATTGGGTCAATCTGATTAGAATTTAATCAAAAGAAAACCAGATTTTATTTTCGAAGAAATTGACAACCAATTCATATGTAAAATATTTGAAAATTAATCAAAGAGTATAATAAAAGGGGCTTGATTTATTTGAACTTACTGAAAATTTTTGTAAAAATTTTCAACGGTTCAAAATACGTACACTTTTTCAAGACAACCGATTAAAGAACTGAATGTAGCAGAATACAATTTCAAACCTACACCTCGTTAACACCTAGCTAACACGTGGCTACAACCAAACACACGTGTCACATCTGTAGAACTTTAATTATTCCTAGCTCAAGTCTTCTTCATCGTTTTTAATCTCTCAAAACGAAGTGAAGTACAACTTCTACCGTTGCATAAATCTGGAGAATCAACCCCGGCCCCCAAATCAGTTGGAAACATATCAGCTACCTTAAATCTTTCAATTCCTCTTATACAAAACAAACCCATGAAAAGAATCAGTTGGATTGTCCTCTTTCACTAATGTGTTGAATCGAAAACTAATTATTATGATCAGGTTAGTATATAAATGCAACCAGAAGATGACTTGTTAGTTTATCATACATAACAAACGTGCCATGATCAGGTTAGTATATAAATTATTATGGAATCATAGCATCTAGATGGGAAACAAACTAATTTAGACATGGAATGCAACCAGCAACAAGAAAACAGACAAGAAGCGCATATTATAACCTAGATGGCTATTAATAACGTTAGATCATCTATGTTAATGGCCGACACATGATTTAAGAGAATTATAGGTGAAACAGAGAAAGATAAGAGGAAGGTGAAGAACAATCTTATTAGGAGATTAGAGTAGAAGCACTACATTGTTTCCTTTGTATACAATCCTAGGAATCTAGTTGGACCGCACATTCATGGGCCGTAGGCCCACACCATCTTTATTAATCTTTGAATTCTGATCAATTTAATGAAATTTTTTTATGCGAACCAAACTAATTTGTTTATGAGAACCAAATTTAAAGAAATTTTATTCTGCGTAAAGAGAACTAAACAAACGGAGAATCAAATCAACGAGGCAAACATCAATCTGTCATCAGTGGATTAAAGAGAAGAAAAGGCGGAACATGGAAGCTCACTAGGATTCCTTGGGATTTTGTGTGAACCACTTGTAAGGAAAATGTGAACCCTCGGAATCGTTTTCACAGATTTGGGGGAAACTATGCCCTAGAATCTCAGATCCCCTTCTCTTTATATATGCCCGTGAACCAAACACTGGCCCGTTAATTCCATGGGCCCTGCTTTTTGGTCACGCAAATGCCCAATAACCCAAAGATACTAATTGAGGATGGTTTTATAAAGAACGAACTTCTGGGGACTACTCAAAAAATGGGGGAGACTACTCTCAAGTTTTTGGGGTGGACATTGGTAGTGATTTTGAATCACCCCTTATCTGATTTTTTTTAAATTCCTACTTTACCCTTGATGATAAACTTAGTTAGTGTGATAAATGATTAGTGTTAGTGTAATGATTAGTAAGTGATTAGTGATTAGTGAGTTATATTAGTGGGATTGTTTTGTTATAATATTATTATTGAGCGATAAGAAGAAGAAGAAGGAAATATGAAGAAGAAGATGGGTGATCTCAAAAATAGTAATTATGATTTGAGTGATTCATGGTTGAATTGTGCAAAAATTTGGCCGAACTCAAAATTTCTGGAAAAACTTCAGTTACGTCAACCTAGTTCAGTAACCAAATTTAGCTTGCGAGGTAACCGAACTGTTCTTAATGTGTAGTTCGGTTACTAAATTTAGCACTCGCAGGTAATCGAACTGCATGTTAATGGTGGTTTTCTAGAGTTCGGTTATGCAATCCCCAGAACATGTAACAGAACTATTTTTATAGAGTTTACAGTGCATAGTTCGGTTTAGTCGATATCAATACCTTTGTTACCGAACTATTGAGTTTGGTTTTGTCGAGTTTTTCAGTTTCATGGCCGAACTTTCACAAAGAAAATCTAAATGCAGAGTTTCGTAAGGCCTAAATATATTTGAGTTGTTCAGATTTTATGGCCCCAACAACATATTTCGATGTAGCCATTTTTCTTCACCTGAACAACCTTGTTTAAAAGAAAAAATAGAGTTCGGTTAAGAGAATTTTTTTTGCGAGCATATCGAACAAACTATTTCAAAATTTCGGTTACCCAGTGAAATTATCGACAAAACAGAACTCATTCTTTCAAAGAAAAATAGAGTTCGGTTTCGAGAATTTTTTTTGCGAGCGTACCGAAAAAATTATTTCAACAGTTCGGTTACCCAGTGAAATTATCGACAAAACAGAACTCATTCTTTCGAAGGAAAAATATATTTCGGTTACGAGAAATATTTTTGCGAGCATACCGAACTGTTCTTATTTTGTAAGTTAGGTAAACAGATATTGTCCTAAGAATTGCGAGCACACCGAACTGTTCTTATTTTGGATGTTCGGTTACCAGTTCTAGGGTTAGAAAAAAATCCTCCTAACCGAAATATCTACTGTAACTGCTATTTTCAATGGGTTTTGATGATTTTGAATCGATTTGTTCAACAAATAACGAATTGAAAAGAATGGGTATGTTATAATTTTGATGATTACTTCTCATTTTTTCAACTAAAAACGAATGACAAGTAATGGGTTTGTTATAATTTTGATTTTGATTTTGTTTTGTTAATGGTTTAAATTAAGCTACATATAGAGGTGGCTGCGGTGGTGGTTCGAGGTGGGTGGTGGTGGTAAGTGGTGGTTACCGGAGGTGGTGATGTGAGGAGGTGGTTATATACATATAGGTGGTGTTGATGGGAGGAGGTGGTTATATATATATATATAAAGGTTAAAGGTAGGTTAGTCATTTCTATATTTTAGGACACCCCTTATAACTATAGGGTGAACATTTTATCACTTAGTAGTCCCCCCATTTATGAGTGGTCCCCAAAAGTTCATTCTTTATAAACCCTTTGTTGAGACACAAGACAAGGCACAAGACTCACCTAAGAAAATTAATCTTATCATTTTTAGCTTCTCAAACATGTTCACGTTTAGTAAAGATGAATCTGATTCATGCATGCCTGTTTATCCAAAACATGGACAACATCCCTTGAGATTCTCATGCTCAACAAAGGGTTTTCTTTTGAGTAGACGTTGGAGGGTTTTCTTCCGAGTAGTTGATAATTTTCAGACTAGAATGGTTGGTGATTAGTTATTGTAGTTCGTCAGATTGTATGCCAGGTTGTGAAAATTATCAAGCAACGTATATTACGTACGTGGTATCAATTTGGTTTTTATTTTTGGTTTTTTCTAATTTTTTATTTTGACTTTCTTTTTTATGTGTTAAAACTTTTTTTTCTTTTGGGCTCATGGGTGATTCTAAGGTTTCGAATAAACCGTTTTTTGGGCACCATCTTTTTTTTGGTGGGGACTATTATGTGATAAGAATATCTACCCTATAATTATAAGGGGTGTTCTAAAAAGTGGGAATGACTAATCTATCCTTAACCTAATTTAATTTATAACTAACCTAATTACCACACGCGCGCACACACATATATACAAAATCATTAACAAAACAAAATCGAAACTATAACAAACTTATTAAATTTGAATTTTCATAATCCCATCATTTTTTAGAGGGCTCATCTTCCTTTATTCTTCCCTATTCCTTGTCATCCTCGATTCAAAGAAATTTCCACAAATACTACTTGTGATTCGTTTTTTGTTAGAAAAATGAGTTGAAAATGGAAGTTGCATAGAAAGGTTCGGATATGAGTTCGGTTACCTAAAAAATAATTCAAAAGACGCTTCTTTTTCCTGGCGTTTTTAGGGGCCACCCCAAAGGATTTAGGGGCCATTAATTTATACCCAGCCAAAGACCCTAGTTAAGGGGTACCCTATATGATATTGAAGTTACATAAATGCCCTTATGGTAAAACTGTATAAAAACCAAATCAAAAACAATTCTACTCATTTCAACTCTTCTTCTTCCAGTTTCCTATTATCTTCCGATTGTGGAAGAAAAAAAAATTCCACTCCAAAGTCAAATGGCCCCAATTAGGTAAGAATCTATCATTTTTGGGGTTTATTTCGCTTTAATTCGACGAATCGAGAAAAAATAATTCTAGGGTTTTCGGTTATTTATCCAGATTCGGGCGATATTCATGCTCCTTTACTTCCGAATGTAGTCGTGTTCAATATTTGATGGTTATCGGCCGAATATTGTTGGTCATATCTTCCTGGATACAAACTGGTAATAATCGGTAGTTTGATGAATTTTTTGGCTCCCGAATATATTTAAGTAGACACACAGTATTCGGAAGTACACTCACTACCGAATATATATGTATATATATCTCAAAATTTCTGATATAGGAAAAATCTCATTTTGGGGCCAGTATTTATTCGGAAGACAATATAATGTTACATACTTCCGATTATTTAAATTTCAAAATTTGAAAAGTATAAGTTTTTCCCAAATTCTGATTTTTGGGTCATCGTACATTCGGGACTTTACAAAACAATTATCCTCCGAATATAGCAAGTTCAAAACAAACCACGCCTTGGCTCTAGGTGGTTCCAAGGGCCAATATAGAATGTTAGACAGCCCATATTCGGAAGTTTGGGTAACTAATTATACTTCCGATTATTTCAATTTCAGAATTTGAAAAGTATAAGTTTTTCCCAAATTCTGATTTTTGGGCCATCGTACATTCGGGACTTTACAAAACAATTATCCTCCGAATATATCAAGTTCAAAACAAACCACGCCTTGGCTCTAGGTGGTTCCAAGGGCCAATATAGAATGTTAGACAGCCCATGCTTGGAAGTTTGGGTAACTAATTATACTTCCGATTATTTCAATTTCAAAATTTGAAAAGTATAAGTTTTTCCCAAATTCTGATTTTTGGGCCATCGTACATTCGGGACTTTACAAAACAATTATCCTCCGAATATAGCAAGTTCAAAACAAACCACGCCTTGGCTCTAGGTGGTTCCAAGGGCCAATATAGAATGTTAGACAGCCCATATTCGGAAGTTTGGGTAACTAATTATACTTCCGATTATTTCAATTTCAAAATTTGAAAAGTATAAGTTTTTCCCAAATTCTGATTTTTGGGCCATCGTACATTCGGACTTTACAAAACAATTATCCTCCGAATAATATAGTCGTTTTAGAAATACCAACTTAATCGGTAGATAAGAATTTAAGTTTTCCACCGAATGTCTTATTCGGAGGTAATACGTGTATCGTTAACAACCGATTGTAGTGCACCAATGATACGAAACCTCAACGGCCATATTCAGAAACCTCAACGGCCATATTTTCAGAAACCTCAACGGCCATATTTTCAAAAATTAGATCCGTTGGAACTCTAATCTATATAAGGAGGGTAACCCCTCTCAGTTATTATTGAGTAACAAATCTGAATGAAAAACCTTTTCAATGGCAAGTCCATCATCAATCGACAACATACTTCGAAGATGCAAGCGAACAACTACATCAATTGCAGCAAGGGAAGAAGAAATACAAAAAAGGAACAAACAACCCAAAAAAATTAAACCATCGTTAGTGGCAACGGAGGAGGAGGAAGAGGAAATCAAGGCTAAGAAGCGAGGTCAAGAACAATTCCATCATAGAGAAAGATTAAAACAAGTTGAGGAAGAGACCGAATGGATAAAAAATTATTACATTGTGAAAGATCTACCCAAAGAACAGCAGGACGATCGTATATTTTGGATTAACGTTTCATTGGGTCCTTTTGTTGGTAAGTACAAGAAGCCACGCCACAATTATGAACCATCCCATGTTTCTTCAAGGGTGCACCATGTTATAAAATTGTGCACCGAGTACAACCGTATTCTTGCTAGGCACAGAGACGACAGGTTTGCGGCACAAGATGCTTATTCCAAGTGGAGAGGAGAGTCGTTTCTACATTTCGAAGCCGCGTTGATTGTTGCATCTCGGACTGGGAAAAAAGAATAACATGTGATGTTTGAGTGCTGTAAATTCAAATTTTTAATATTAATCGGCGGTTTGATAAAATATGGAATTCCCGAATATGATTAATCGTATTGAAGTGTTATAATACTGTTGTTCCGATTACATAGTTTCAAAAAAAATTATAATCGTGCCTCGAAAAAAAACGATCAAACATCGTCATCATCCGAGGGGATCAATTCGAGTAACTCAGCGGGAAAGTTGTTGTCCATAACACGATCCCAATCAACCATGTTGGACTCATATTGTTTCACCCAATCCTTGCAATGGTTCATCGGGAAGTAATCGTGCCACTTACTCAACGGAGGTAACGGACAATCTTTCTTTACTCTTAAACCGATAAAATGCATTTCATTCACAAATGCCATTACGATTCTTCTATCTTTAACCGACTCGTCGCAAGCCGTTCTTGTGGGTGCAAACGTCATGCTAAGTCCATACATAGGAGGAACAAAGAAATGTACCACGCAATTCAAAACGTCCGCTAGGAGATATCCAAATTTAGGCATTGTCATCCAATACTTGGATCCGATTGTCTTCAATCCCTTTCGACACTTCACACGCGCAACTAAGTCTTTGAACTCTTGTTCTTTGTCGTATCTATCTCCTCGCCTCATCATCTCCATATAAAAACCCTTGTCCTTCACTAGTTGTACCGCCATCTTATTTCTTAAATATTGGCATTGGGTGACATCTTCGATATCCGCCTCTCTAAAGTAACCCATTTGTTCCGTAGCAACGTGAAACCCACAATTTCCATCCCCATCAACCTCGTCGGTCGACAAAACAAATGGAATGATAAGTGGAGGGAGTTGTTCCAAATACTCTTTGTATATTGTATATGTGGATCGATTTGGTCTTCCATTAAGATCTCTAGGGCAACGAAGAGTACCTTTGTCCTCTTTTATAGTAAGAATTTCCATTGGTTGGGTTTGTTGCGAGGCGTTCATTTGCTCAACAACTTCTTCGACAACATTGGGTTGACTTACTTGAGAAGGCTCTGTAGAGATCTTTGGCCTTACTTGTCGGGTGGTTGGTCCACTTTGATCATTTCTTGGACGACCTCTTTTCTTAGGTTCCGGCTCATCTTCAAATTCGGCTTCCGAACACTCGTGCCTAGACAATATTTTTTATTAGACAAATACTCCTTCAACTCTTTTCTTTGGATGGTCCTCGACACTTCGGTGTTCGGCCTACCGGTGTTCTTTTGCTTAATAGGTTCATCAACCTCCCTTAAACAAGGGTGAAGGGCTTCCTCCAAATTATGCATCAATATTTGCTTTTTGGTGCCGTTTGATGTAGCGTAACGCTCGGCTATTCGTGCATACAATTCCGACTCGAAGAAAGACGGACCATCAACTACCGGGGTGTTCGGAGTGAAATTTAATTGCTTCCAAAATGGGTGAATATCATCGATGTCAATCACTTCAACATACCTACCCAACTTATGACGACATGGGAGTCCAATACCTATCTTATCCTTGCAAACACAAACCGTATTCTCGTCATCATAAGTTTTATATAACTTCAATTGTTTCATCATGCGATTTATTGCCCATATTGAAACTTTATGAACAACTCCCCTTAGATAAAATATATAGTAAAACAGCCGAATATAAATAACCGGGAACTAACTTTAATCGATAAACATCCGATTTTCAAGTTTTCGGAAATTTTATTTTGAGGCCACTGTTATATTCGGCAGTCAAATAATGTTAAACTATTACCGATTGTAAAGGATAAGAATACTGAGTTTTGAAATTTTCTGAGGAATTCGTTTTTGGGGCCATTCGGAGGTAAATAACTCTACATAACTACCGAATGTAGATTTTTTTGGAAAACCAGTTTGGGGTTTTTCTCATATTCGGCAGTAAACTCGTATCTTGGAACTACCGAATATACATATTTGGTACTCAGTGTGTTATATTCGTAAGTTTAATCTAGAAATTATCTACCGAATCTGGGTAGTTCATGGCATTCAATGCATGCAATAATCGGTTTTTCTTGTTTACAAAAGCACACAAACCATGCAAATCAAGTATTTTAGTTTCTTAACACAATATCTGTGTTTTACATGCATCGTTAGCTTCAATATCATGCGATTCTCCATTTTCTTCCATGAAAGGGTCGTCTATGTTTTCCTCTCCACAAAAGTTTGGATCATTCAACATATACCCCAAATCGTCTTGTCTAAACGGTCGTGAACCCTCAACATTTTTTTCTTCGTCATGATTCTCACCTTCTTCTTCATATCCATCCATTTTTGTAGTGAAAAAAATGGTTTTTCCCTTTTTTCCTTCAACCTCTTCTCTATAACTCTAATAACTCACAAATGCAAAATAAATGAAAAAATGAAACAAAAATCATTCTAATACTGCACCGACCACAATCGGAAGTCTGGGAAATATTTTGGCTTCCGATTGAAATCGGAGGATAACAATGTTATCATATCCTCCGAATATATAAGGGTAATTTCGCCATTACGAATTACGCGAGATAAGGGCTGGCTACATTTTCCCTTTGGTGACCTTTTTTGTTTTAATGTTGGCCCCTAAATCCTTTCGAGTGGCCCCTAAAAACGCGAGGTTCTTTTTCCCTTAATAATTATTCTTCTAAAAACTACTTTCAAACTTAACCTAATAATTACTAATTAACATAACTTCTAACTAATTTAATAAGAAATAGTATTTTTTGTATTAACATAAATAACTAAACAAGGAGTGATTTAGATATACTTTATAATGACCTTCTAAAAATTTAATAATGGTCCCCGTGTAAAAGGGAAGGTGCCCAAAAAACCGGATTGATTTGAAGTGATTTAGATATACTTTATAATAACTAAACAAGGAGTGATGTTGTTGGTGACCCTTTCTGAGTTCAACAAGATTGATTTGAAGTTTTTGTTGAAGAAGAACTCACGAAGAAGATAAATTAGGAATTAAGGTTCTTTAATCGTGTTCGAATGTGAAATTTAGAAGGGGCATCTGGAACTGAAGGATTTTGCAGATTGAAGCAGCTGAAGAGTTGAAAGGTTTCTGAAGCTGAATTAGGTTATGAAGATTATGAAGTTGTTGTTGCTGTTGCAGTGGCTGTTGGTGGTTTTTAGTTGGTTCTGCAACTGGAACAAGGAATTGGCCTGAGTTATGAAGAATGAGTTAGATGGATTGTTATGAATTGGAGGTCATAATGCCAATTTGTTGATGTTGTTGCAATAGATTGTACAGCTACATATGGTGCAGTTTGCAATGACTGAAGATGCAAAAAGAGATGTTGTTGTTCTGGATCAGGTAATTATGCAAAAACAAAGAAGAATTGCAAGGTTCTGGTGCTGCTGTAATTGGCAGATGATTGTGAAGGAATGAGAATAAATCAACCTGAACTCGGCCAGAGAAACGCCAGAAAAATCCAAAACTTTGCCTGAATCAGAGTTAGCCGAGTCAACTCACCGATATTTTTTAGCTCCATTTTGACAATTTGTGTAGTTGATGGAACATTGAAGGACTAAAACGTCTTTTAAGCTGGGGAACTTTTGACAGTTGGCAGATAACTGCAACTAACTTTCCATCCATCACTTTTGGTCCTAGTTTTGCAATAAATAAAAAAACAGGTCTAGTTTTGCAAACTGTAAAAAAAAACAGGCCTATTTTTGTAAAAAGCCCGATTATTTTCCTTCGATCTCTATAGTCTTATTAGAAATTGCAGAAACATAATTGGCGAGCCGGATAGGAATCCTGAAGACTTAAAGGTCTAGGTAAATAAATATTCGACATCCAACGATGAGGAAACCGTAATATTTTATTGTCTGAAATAAACTTTTGTTGGTTTTTATGATAGGAAAATTTTTATGAGATAGTTACCAATGTATGACTGGTTTAAAAAGAATAGGTAAAAGAATAAAAAAGGGAAACCAAAATACATTTGGAATTTATGAAGTGATAATATTTAGGTGAGTACACTTGGCAACCGTACGACTGGTTTGAAAATTATAAACCTAAAAGGAAAACATAACTTATCGTGTTTGGAATTTTATGGAAGTCTAAATTCAATTTGGAAATCGAATAATTATTATATTAAGACTATTTTTTAGAAAGTAATATATAAATAGGAAAAAAATCCATATATTTTCTACGAAAGTAAAGATAAATTTTTTTTTGCACATATCCTCCACCTATTTAACGTATTTGCCCCGCCACACCAAATCAAAAATACATCTCCACATAACGTGGCAAAGCCCGCGCATACCAAATCGAAAATGCATTGTCGGGGCGGGACTTTGAGTTGAAAAGAAAAAATAAAATAAAATTTGCATATATTTTCAATTATTTAATGTATATATTCCCCGACACACAAATCAAAAATACGTCTCCACCGAATCAAAAATGCATCGCTACTGGGAGGGCGAAGCCCCGCGCAGGCCAAATCAAAGATACATGTCCACTAGGCAAGGAAGAAATCGAAAATGCATTGCCATGAGACGGGACACACACCAAGTTGAAAGAAAAAAATAAAATAAAATCTGTATATATTTTCCACTTATTTAATGAATTTTCCCCGACCTACTAATCAATTATATGTCTCCACCAAATCAAAAATGCATCGCTACGGGACGGACGAAGCCCCGCGCACATCACATCATACATCATCTAAGGGCACACATCAAAAAATACATCGCGATGGAGTGGGTAAAGCCCCGCGTACACCAAGCTAAAAAAAATAATATGCCCGGTGTGTAGCACGGGCACAAATCTAGTAATGTTTAAGGTTTTACCAAAAGTGAGAAACGAGGAATTCATACTAGACCAGACCTTGCAAAGGGGTCTGGTATACTACAGCTAGCCCCTATAAGCCGTGACAGCAATTCAAGACCAAAGATTAAAATGGGAAAATGAAAAAAATCAACTATCAGATAGCTACAATCGTGCATATGGAAGGAAGCCTTAAGGGTACATATAGAAACCCTTTAAGCCATATTTCATCACCTAATGTTGGGTGTATGACTTCACAATTATTGACGCAATTTTATCGGTCAAACAAAAAAACCACTCAGCACAAATCAAAAAATCACAAAACAACATTCTCATTGATAAACCTCAAAGTCTTCTCGAGCATGAATCATGTTCTGCCATAATATCGGAACTCAAAAACTCTAGCTATCTCAAACAAAAAATAATTTTCAGACATCTGAAACCTTTCTTCCCAATTAGCAAAACAGTGCCGAATCTCTTAAAGAACAACTAAGTATGTGAACATGCAAAAGAAAGCATAAGTTGTGAAATATTACGCTTTAATAGGTTAATTATGTCTATATAGAAGACATGGAGGTTCTGAGCATATTTAAGTTTTACGGTAAGAGTGATTTTGGGAATTAATAAAGAAGTGCTCATAATTACTGGTAGGGTATGTTACTTAGTGTAAAGCTGAAAAAGACTTCATCTCCATCATCCGCCAAAAATCAATCAGCTTCAGTGGGCTGCAGTAAGAAGAAACTCATTAAGCAACGGGAATGGTTTTATGTTTCAGTAGTATAATATATAGCATTTCAAACTAAGTTTCATATTTCAGACCCAGTTTGAGCACATTGCACTATCACTGCATATGATTGCGGACATGTCAGCGCAACAGGAACACTTTTGACAATGCAAGTTTCTCACATTTTCTATAATAGAGATAACTTGGTACAAGTAAATGCAATACATGGTGCAGAATCGTAATCGCATAGCAGAAGCGAAACCAACTTCTAGAAGCAAAATTGAGTGATCCAGTTTACATTCAATATGGTAGGAAGTTGAAAATATGACGCATTGAGAATCTAGAATACATATAACCTACAGGATCCTTGTGTTAATCCAATTTGGGTACATTCAATACAATGGTTAGTTGGACACAGACAACATTCAGAATCTGAAAACATTTAACCAACTGAATCCAGGTGTGATCCATTTTGGGTACATTCACTAGAATAGTAAGTTGCACAGGTGCAGCATTGAGAATCCTTAAGCACCCAAATCCTGGTACTGATCCAATTTCAATACATTCAATACAATATTAATTGGTCACGCGCCACATTGAGATCTGAACACATTTAATAAACTGAATCCTGGTGTTGATTCAGTTGGACTGAGGTAGTGATGACCAGTGGATAATGAGTAAGATATCGGACTGCTTTAAGTTCCATTTTTTAGTTCCTAAAATCATTCTAGGAGGTGAAACTTAAACGCAACAAGAAGACCAAAGCGAATTTAAGTAGCAAAATTTGTATTTACTGTATTGAATTGAATTCTAATTAAGTAACTTAAACTTAAGACTATTGAATGCAGATTAATTTATACCTTCATACTTGACAACAGTGGACATATCCAAGAGGGGCTGTCCGTGAGGTTGAAGTTGTCCCCATGGATCCGGAGCAAACCTCTCAAACCCAACGTTGTCGTTGCAGAAATTGCAAAAGATTGGAAGAACGATCACTTCATCAGACATAACTTCAAAAGAAATTCTCTCACCAAACATTGATAATGCTCCACGGTGTGCTTCCAAGTGAGTATTCAACCTATAAATTTGAAAAAAAATAAAAAATTATAAACTTTCAGATGCCAAATAAAAAGAACAAAAACACTCAAATAAATCGAAAAACTACTCACATTTGGGTCATTGGAGTGACAATCCGGGTAATTATACGCGGATGAACATCTAGAACATCGGCATCAAAATCAAGCCAAGCTAGATATCCAGGAAGATGGATCTGTTGCAAGATAAAATATGTTACATAAACTAAACCAGAGATGAATTCGGAAAGAAGAAAGAAGAAAGAAACAAAAACTAAGAACTTACTGGTGGATAAAGTTCAATTTCAGATTCCCATGAAGATAATGATCTTTCTGTAGCTAGATTTCGTGCGTACAAGCATGTAGCACATAAGTGCATATCCTCCTCGTCTCCTTGAACGTCGTAACCAGGAATCATTTCATGATTTACCGGATTGTAGTAATTCGTTCCTCCAATTGTAAAGCAGTGAGGAGCATAAGGTGCCGCCATTAGAGCTAGTTGCTGTATTCTTTACTCTTTAGAGTGAGAAATGCGGTTCTGATTTTACACTTCTCTTGGTTTTCTTTTTTATAATAGGCATCATAACTGTCGGCACGCTCAGCTTGTAAGATTAGGGTTTTTATCCCTCCTATGTTGGGGCAATACCCAAATTAGCTGGGGCATAGGAATTTTTCTCCCAACCAAGGTAAGGGGTTATGGGGCGTTTACATTACATATATTTCATTACCATCACAATTTATTTATATTTTCTTCTCATACAAGTGATGGTTAAATTCAGTTTTCTCTACCGTTTTTTCTCAATTAAAATTTCTTTTGATATCTATTCTAGTCCTTTGAATTTATCAATTGAAATGTCTCAAAGTGCATCTCATGTCAGAAAATCAACATCAGCTTTGTGATTTTCCTGAAGCTAAATCCGAAGAAATTGTTGATAAATTGAAAAGATACCATCACAACTTATTTATTTTTTCTTCTTATAGAAGTGATGATGGTTTTCTCTACCGTTTTTCTCAATAAAACTTTCTTGTGATATCTATTCTAGTTCTTTGAATTTATCAATTGAAATGTCTCAAAGTGCATCTCATGTCAGAAAATCAACATCAACTTTGTGATTTTCCTGAAGCCAAATCCGAAGAAGTTGTTGATAAATTGAAAAGTGCGCCTCGCGTCGACAATCAATACTAAACTTATAACCCGAGTTACACCACAATCAAGTACAAAGAAGAGATATTCTTCCTCAGACAGTCTAATCCGTTTATATATAAACTAACCATAACAGCTTTAAATTCAACAAGTTATCAACATCCCAATACATTTCATTAAGCCCGTTTTAGTCCCTAAGCCTCCACTTTGTTCGCGGCCATCAAGTAGGTCATTCTCGCTATCTCAGAGTCATCCTTATAACCGCTTGCTATTACATTCTCTTCTTCTTCATCTAAGAGAACAACCTTTTCCCTGCGTATACAGAGTTACAATGCATGCATGTCAACAATACATTTTAAAAATATGTTGCAAAACACCTCAATTTAGGCAACACAAGTACATCAGAGGTGTCTAGGTGCAATTCAGTGTCAATGAGATAGTGAAACAATCACCTGTCCATGTATGTCTCACTCCAGTATAATTGTGAACGGAATTCGTCTCTCCGGGCAGTCTGAAAAGTGAAGATGCAAATTAAGTTAAAAAGAATATGTGAGAATGAAAATGAAAAGTAGAAATGTAAAAATACAGAATTCGCTCGATCAGACCATTATATGAAATCTTTGCTTTGGATATTAAACAGCCCCAAGAACAAGGGAAAAAAATGAAGAACAAACAACACCACTATGTGGACTGCGCTTTTCAGGCAAGTCAAATTGCCTCAGATCAGGAGCCGGAGTCCATTATCTTTAATGTTTCTTGTGTGAGTAGAGGTAAATACGGAACTGGGAAATGCTAGAGGACCCAGGGTGGTAACAGACCAAGTAGAAAGCTAGCTGGGCCAGTTTGTATGCAGGGGAGACTAAGACGGCGCTCAGGCAGCACGGCGAAAAGAATCCAGTGTAACCTTGCAGGGACCAGGAATTCTCAAGTAATTGACTTAAGCTAATTGCAGTAGAGGGTAACAGATACTTACATAGTGCCATCCCACTGTTTCACCACAAAAGTTGCATAGAGTGTCAAACTTCCTGATACGCGCGGGATGATCTAACAATCCTGCTTCCACTTGATTCAAATTGATCCTGTAAATTTGTCCAAGTAAAACATGAGTTGCTTATAAAGTAAGGGACTGAGATTACACATAAGATAGTGAGCTAAAACGGTAGGAACTAATTACCCATAAGGATTACAGTAATAACGTTGGCCCTTGGGTCCCTTCTGGCCAGAGAGAATAGAATTGAGCTGGATCACAAAAAAAAAAAAAAAAAAAAAAAAAAAAAAAAAAAAAAAAAAAAAAAAAAAAAAAAAAGTGAACATTATAAGGATATGGTTGAATTAATGATGCAATTATATCAAAACGATGATCATAGAAACAATATCCAAAAGGTGATAACACAACAGTGAATAGATGAAAAACAATCGAAAAATCAACTCCTGGATACAACTTGTAACAATTATCAGTTCTAAGATGTAATCAAACTTATGTTCTGGTCATATGTAATCTCCAATCGATCAATATATACAATACATATAAAAACAGCTGAAGCAATGATGTTATTAGTACTAGATAGGTATCATCAACATCAATTTCGACAGTAATCTCATCTTTGTAGATCAAATAATAATAATTTATGATTATCAAACAACAAATAATTGAAATTTTTTTCAAAAATTTCAAAGGGAATCAAAGGGTATCGAACTTACCTTCAAAGTGACTCT
This sequence comes from Papaver somniferum, assembly GCF_003573695.1. Taxonomy (NCBI): domain Eukaryota; kingdom Viridiplantae; phylum Streptophyta; class Magnoliopsida; order Ranunculales; family Papaveraceae; genus Papaver; species Papaver somniferum. The sequence goes on along the minus strand of NW_020620714.1, from coordinate 6,229,232 downwards.
CTTTTCAAGAGCAACATGTGTTACTCGTCCATATGAATTAAAGCAAGTAGCACAGCAATATTTCCTTCCTGCTTCCTCAATTTTGGTTGGAACAACAACTTTAGTTGTTTCTTCTTCTTCTGAAACCATTACACCGTTCGATCTGACGTTTGCTACTTCGATCGCCATTTTCGCCGCTCGGAATCGTTTTCACAGATTTGGGGGAAACTATGCCCTAGAATCTCAGATCCCCTTCTCTTTATATATGCCCGTGAACCAAACACTGGCCCGTTAATTCCATGGGCCTTGCTTTTTAGAGACACAAGACTCACCTAAGAAAATTAAGAACCATTTTTTGGGGACCATGGCTTTTTTGAGGGGACCATGTTCTATTTTGGGTATATACATTTAAAGTAATTCTAGGTCACCCTTTATCTAGATATTTATTTAATACCTAATTTACCCTTCTAATTAATTTTGGGTGATCATTAGTAAAATTATTTAGTTAAAAACAATTAGTGAAATTAAATTAAAAGATAGGTTTATTATTAGTTGAGTGAATTTTTATGAGTAGAATTTTTGTGAGATTAGAGTTAGAGAAGATGAATGAAAAAACATGGACAATAACTTTTTTTTGTTAATCTTCAAAATGAACCGGATTTGGCTTATTTCTTAGATGGTGATTGTATTATTCAAGAAGAAACTCAAGATGAAAATGATGGATTTTATCAACCACAACCGGAGGATGAGTATTTGGGTAAACAGGTAGAATGCAAACTGGATTTGGGACTGTTCGGTTACATTATGTGAAGAACATGTAACCGAACTCTCCTGAAGGTGTAGTTCGGTTTCCTTGTGAGGATGAACAAGTAACCGAACTCATTTGAAGATGTAGTTCGGTTACTTGATCCAAACACGCAGGTTACCGAACAGCATAACAATGAAAGTTCTGGCATTCAGTGTTATGTTCGGTTGGTTCGCAACTAACCGAACTTCCCAAAGAAAATTAATTTGATATAAGTGTATAAGGTTCGGTTGGATTGCAAAATGCATGCTTCTGCGATTCAACCGAACTCAGATTAGTCAGTTCGGTTGTTTCGTAAACTTGAACTTAGAGCGTAGCCAACCGAACCTAACAAGATGAATAACCTTGTTTCTATGTTTTTAACCTTAGAGTTCGGTTAGATGGAGGTTTTAAAATGTTTGCGATCTAACGGAACTCATAGGTCATATTTCGGTTACTAGACTAATAAAACCAGTGGGAATAACAGTAAGATTCGGTTACATAAAAAAATTTGTTTCTCTGTTTTTAACCTTAGAGTTCGGTTAGATGGAGGTTTTAAAATGCTTGCGATCGAACCGAACTCATAGGTCATAGTTCGGTTACTAGACTAATAAAACCAGTGGGAATAACAGTAAGGTTCGGTTACATAAAAAATTTTCTTTCTCTGTTTTTAACCTTAGAGTTCGGTTAGATGGAGGTTTTAAAATGTTTGCGATCTAACCGAACTCATAGGTCATAGTTCGGTTACTAGACTAATAAAACCAGTGGGAATAACAGTAAGGTTCGGTTACATAAAAAATTTTCTTTCTCTGTTTTTAACCTTAGAGTTCGGTTAGATGGAGGTTTTAAAATGTTTGCGATCTAACCGAACTCATAGGTCATAGTTCGGTTACTAGACTAATAAAACCAGTGGGAATAACAGTAAGGTTCGGTTACATAAAAAATTTTCTTACTCTGTTTTTAACCTTAGAGTTCGGTTAGATGGAGCTTTTAAAATGTTTGCGATCGAACCGAACTCATAGGTCATAGTTCGGTTACTAGACTAATAAAACCAGCGGGAATAACAGTAAGGTTCAGTTACATAAAAAAATTTCTTTCTCTGTTTTTAACCTTAGAGTTCGGTTAGATGGAGGTTTTAAAATGTTTGCGATCGAACCGAACTCATAGGTCATAGTTCGGTTTGAAGTTTAATAAACCAATGGGAACTATAATGTTCGGTTACCTGCAGAATAATACCAGGTAACCGAACCATAGAGAATTACCATAGGTTTTTTAGCTCCACAGTTCGGTTACCTGCGTAATAATACCAGGTAACCGAACCTTTTCCTGGATGTTTTGGAGTTTTTTGTGTTGTTGAGTTCGGTTAGTTGACCAAATCTGAGAAAGAACCGAACCTGTTGATTATCAAGTTCGGTTGTTTACGAAATAATACCAAACTTACTACTAATTTCTTAAAAATTTGAGTTTAATGAAACACATATGAGTCAAATAGCCAAACTATGAAACCAAACTAAGAAACACATATGAGTCAAGTACCACAATAAGTTTTCTAACCGTAAGAAACCAAAGTACTAATTGTTGCAATCACTCATTTATGACCACCTCGTCGTGAAACTTTTCTACTTCTGCGTTTAAGAGCTATAGGTGTTCCTTCATCACTAGGAGTGTCATCTGCACTGCTTTGTTGTTGATCCATCCGACTTGAACCTTCCCCTTCTCGACGACTCCTCTTCGACGACATAGTCTGGCTTGGATCAACCTGGCTTGTATCAACAAGGTTAGGATTAAAAACATTAGTCCATTGGTTGTAGAGGTCTGTTTGTTGTCGAGTGTCCATCGGCTCTCCACTCCGGATTTTTGCCATCATTTTCTTCAACAACTTAGCACTTTCCTTCACCTTTTTCATCAAAAACACAAGTAACTATTATTTTTCAATACTTTTTAACATTTTGAAAAACAAAAATAAGAGTAAATATCTTACCGCAGAATTCCACAAGTTCAAGGCCTTATCATCACTCAAAGGGGTAGCCTTCATAACCTTCTTAGCCACTTTCTCCATTGTCATCACTTTTTCTTTATCAGCACGGGCTTGTTGGACACTGTTTATCACACGAGGATGAGATATATGTTCATACCATTCCATATATCCAGGGTCAGCGTAATTTGGCTCATAGTACGAATCTGGTCGGTCTTCGACTGGAACAATATAATCCCCAAAGTTATTCCAGTGGTCCACTGATGGAGCAGGATCGTATTTGGGGGTGAAATTCATCTCGGTGTTCTTAGTTCCGACCTTCTTCACCTTGAAGTTGAATCTTTCCACTTGTGGGACCCTTTGGACACAAGTAAGTTGTCTAAGTACCCTTCGAGGATTATACATCGTACAACCCCCAGGATAAAACAATGGTCCATTGTAAGCCGAAACAGATGAGAAATGAATAACATCAGCATCATCCACCTCGTCATCTGATGTAACTCTGTAAGGATGGAAGACCACGTCTTCCACTGTTAACTTATCCAATGTTTCCCTCAACTCCGACACCTTGTTTTCCTTTTTCTTTTCTTGTGCATTCAAAAATTCATATTTACCAGCCGTGGGCTTCCCATATAGCCAAGGTGAGTGATCATGAGATAATTGCAGATTAGGAAAGTGGTCGTACACCCAAACCTATGAGGAGAGTCAACAAATAATACATAGGCAATATGATTAGTAACCAAACGCATTCATTCACTTATATATTTAAACAAACAGACGATATTTTAATGGCATACCTGAACAAGGGTGTATAAGCCTCCAAAATATAGACACTTAAGCCTCGAATCTTTTCTGAGTTCAGCTTGAATGAATGAAAGAACCGCAATGCCCCGAGAATAGTTGTTCACCTGATCCAAGGGGTCCAATAGCTGAAGGTAATGAGCATTTACCACGTGGCCTGAAGTGTCAGGGAAGAAGATGGTTCCAAGGTTATATAACAGATAAGCAGACACATGGTGCTTAATCTTCTCCTCTGTCATCACCAACTTTCCGTTAGTAACCAAATCTTTCGTCCCTGAAAACTCATCAAACAAGGTTTTGAGCTTGATTTTTTTCAACTTCTTCTTGAACGTGCGATCTTCCTCAAACTCATTATACTCATCACCTTCCTTAGGCTCTTTGTTAGCTCGCCTAAACTCACATTGTGCCTTTCTATCGCTCCATCCTAGACATCTTTCGACTAATTTTTCAAGATCTTCATAACTCATCGAGGGATTGTAGCCATCTCGAACACTTGTTCCTGTAATTGGTAGGGCTGTTATTCTAAAACAATCATCCGGAGTTATTGCCATCTCACCAAAAGGTAGATGAAAGGTATCCGTCTCTGGATAAAACCTCTCAGCAAATGCAGTAACAGTGACAACAAATTTTTGGTGCGCATGCTGTATCCCGTTCCATAGTACACAATCAAACACCGCCAAGCGGACCTCATCACACTCATCTTGTATATTCCAAACATTGTTCTTCTGACGTTTCAAAACACGAACAACATTTTTATGATCCTAAAAAAACAACATCATATCTTATATACTAATATATAAAGAAAAGAACAATATATGACAAAATATAATAAAATGACTGAGAAATATAATAAGATTGAACCATACCTTTGTCGCAAAGATCTTGGAAGCCCATGAGTTTTTGTATCCCATCAATACCTCCCCGCCATCTCTTGGGTACCATAAGTTGGATTCCTTGGCGGCAAACACAAATCCTGATTAGGAATGTATGAATATCTAGCACAAGGCTTTTTAGGCACCTTTTTAGGTTTCTTTACCACTATTTCCGCTTGTTCCTCTTCATCCGAGTCCTCCTCTGATTCATCACCATCCGAGTCCTCCTCTGATTCATCATCATCCTTATCTCCATCCTTGTCTCCATCTTCCTCATCATCACCATCCTCATCATCGCCACCCCCATTCCCCCCTCCTTGAGCTGGTTCATCTTCTCCACCTTGATTGTGTTGTTGATTGCCAATCTCTTCCACAATCTCTTCATTTACTTGTTCGATTACGTTGTAATCGCCACCCTCATTTCCTTCTCCTTGAGCTGGTTCATCTTCTCCCCATTGATTCTCCTCTTCATGTACCGCATCACCTGTTTGTTCCATAATCTCCTCATACACTTGTTGAATGACATCGTCAACATTATCTCTATTGACATCGTCTCGGTTGACAACGTATTTGGTTCCACGCTTAGAGGCACCCAAGTGTACCCCCCCTCTAGGCGGAGGAGTTATCAAATCTTCAGGTAATGGTTGATTGGATTTATTACCTCTGACACTAATAAAGAAAACAAAATATATTAGAAATAAATCACAAAAAAAGGTCAACTTAAACAAATTATTGGTGATTCAGGGTAAGGTTCGGTTACCATATCATGTTTTGCGAACAAACCGAACTCAGAGGTTCGGTTACTTGTAAAATTATGAAGGTAACCGAACTCAACCTTTAGAAAAAAATCAGATTTTCAAGGCTTGGGTTCGGTTACTTGTAAAATTGTGAAGGTAACCCAACTCAACCCTTAGAAAAAAATCAGATTTTCAAGGCTTGGGTTCGGTTACTTGTAAAATTGTGAAGGTAACCGAACCTTCTCCTGGATGTTTTAGCATGTTGTCATGTTTTTTGGAACACAAGAGTTCAGTTACATGGAATTTTTTCTTACAAACCGAACTCATAAACAATTTCTTTCTAATGCTATTAACCCAAGACTTCGGTTACATGCAAAATTGGCGAACAAACCGAACTCATAAAAATTTCTTTCTAAGCCTAGAGTTCGGTTACATGGAAATTTTACAATTTCTTTGCGAAACAACCGAACTCTGGAGTTCGGTTACATAATCTGAATCACAAACTAACCGAACTGTTCTTCGTGTTCTTGAGTTCAGTGAGTTCGGTTAGGAAACTAGGGCAAATACAAAACACGATCTAACCGAACCTAGCACTGTAACTACCATTCCAAGCCTATTTTGATGATTTCTAGTCAATTGAATCACAGAAAAACAAATTAAAAAGAATGGGTTTGTCGAGAAATACCCTCGAATCGATCCCATGGAAGATTCAGCGTTGTTCTTGCGGCTGTTGCGACGAATTAGTTGCTGCTCCAGTTGAACTTCTTCCTCAATTTCGGGTGGTTGATTAGCTAAACGTCCTAATGATGGACCTGTTCCTGGATTACGCTTGGTTTTCTTTCGACGGACCATTGTTATACTAGATTGATTAATCGACGATGAAAATTTTATGAATCGACGATGAATCGATGATGTAGGCGAGTTTACAAAGAAGAAGAATAAGAAGAAGAAGAATAAGAGAGGATGCGTTTTTGTTTTTTCTCTGTGCGTTTTTTTTTTTAATATTAGGGTTAATATATCACGGTTAGGTTAGTATTAGGGTTAATGTTAATTAGGTTAAGGGCAAATTAGTAAACTTGCTAAGTAGGATTATTGTTAGGACACCCCTTATCATTGTAGGGTGGGTGGCCTAATAAGACCATGATCCCAAAAAAACCATGGTCCCAAAAAAATGATTCAAAATTAATCTTATCATTTTTAGCTTCTCAAACATGTTTGAACGCATAGAAGGGCTCCCTTCCGTTGTCCAATCATGAGCATTGGGATAGCATTTATTGTACTGTCCGCTGAAATTATTATTTTTTGGCCTGAATCTAGTTTACCTATTTCTAGTATCACCCCGGCACCGTGATGTCAGTGGTCATCATCAGAAAGAAATACTATTGACTGATCTTTTATTTAATTTTATTGATGCCATCAATTATACTTCGTCTCTTTACAAAAACAAATGGTTTTGGAATCTTCATGAAACTGCATTTAGCAAGAGATGAAAAGAGAGACTAAATAATAATCTTAATACATGCACTGATGCACAGTTTGGTTCTATATGGTAAATACAATCTTCAACAGAACAAAAACAAATAATACGATGATAACTTGAGTTGGCAAATCCTGCTGCATAAATCTATGACCTTGAAATTCAAGCCAATCACCAACACTTGGTTCGCGCCTTACCGGGTGCATTTGTGATACCCTCACATTTGTATCGGTTTTTGTATCTTGTCCGGTGTGGATCTGGTCCCTAGCAAGCAAGCGAGTAGCTTCTGCTGTATCATTGTGTTCTTTAAAAGCAGTGGAATAAATTAGAAACGTCGTACAAGTTTTTGTGTAAAATTGAAATTTAATACAACAACATGCAGATGAATGAGATTATAAAGATTACCTGCTGCTGTTAGCAGAGCATCTTTATCCCCTCCCCTGCGTCGAAAGCGAGGCACAGTGTACCACTGTTTAGCCATTTACATAAGTACTGGAGAACTCAATTGGTAACCAATTTTCCATTTTAACAAGGAATAGCCAAGATCACCAATATATCTAAAATACATACATACAAATTAAACTTACAGTTCTATTTATTTCTACTCTGCAATCCTGTCCACCGCCACCGCAGTTATGTTGACTAAAATTTAAGTGCCGGGGAAGTTGCTGAAAGTTAAGATAAACCCCCATGATGCTTCACCTAAGAAATTATTTCACACACCAATAAATGGTCATGTGATTGATTCTTTTTCTGAAATGCGGATAAGAAGAAAGAGAGTATTAGATTCTTTATTAGCACCGAACAATAGAATTAGCTAAAGCGTCATTTTCACCCACCCAACCCAAGGTTCATTTTCACCAAAGGTCGCATATATTTTGGAGTGAAATGTTTGTGATACACTCAATTATTTGGCTTATAAAATTTTCCATTCAATTACTATCAGTAGTTTATCACCGTCCCCTGTAATTTATTGCTAATTTTATTTATATACTCCCTCCGTTCTTAATTAATAGGTTGGTTTTGTTTTTAGAAAAATTTAAGGAAATTTAGAGAACTAATCATTGAAAGTGGTCCTCATTACACTTGTCAATAAAAAAAGTGAAGTAATAGCATCTTCAAAAACAAACTCCTGCCGGATAGTACAGCTGCATCACCATGTTTCAATTTGAGGGCCTGCAAAAAGAATTCCAACAAAATGCGTAACACAACATGAATTCCAACAAAATGAAATTCAACAGAATATACACTTAGAAAAGATACAAGTCATTAGAAATTTATGAGCAGATATTCACCCAATAACTCAAAACTTTACTAGTGTGTGAAGCTAAAGTAGTGTCTAACACATCTTAGAATAGCAAAGAGAACCCATATTATAAACAAATCTAATCAAAATGCAACCACGTGCATATGAGTTTACTGCACATTAAAATTCTACATTAAAAAAATCGAAACAAGATGCACCCTGGTGCATCTGAGTTCACTGCATTATGAAAACTAAGCATAGCCAAAATTACTTACTAGTGGAAAACAGCAGTTTCGTGACCGATAAAGCTAGTCAGTTAACTCATATCTATGACTTGCTTTGTCTGTCGAAGACACAGTCGCCGTTTGAGCGTCTTTTTCAACTATGACGTGTCTACGAGGGTCGTTGAAAATCTTATATCAACTGTCGATTTGAACGGTCAAAACGTTATGACTGTCTTGCATCAGTCATAAATATAAATTTTAATATAAAAAGAATAGAGGCCTGATTAAATCTGACTAAATCTGAAATGAAACTCAAATGAGAATAAATGAAAACCAAATTCAAATGAGAATCAAATGAAACTCCAATTAGAATCAAATGAAACTCAAATTAGAGTTCAAATGAGAATTAGATGAAAACCAAATTCAAATCAAATAAAAATGAGAGTCAAATTAAACTTGCACACAAACAATCGATCAATTTAACATTCATTGATTTCAAATTACCCAAAGGATTAAATCTGTAGTTCTGACCAGTGTCATCTGTCCTCTGCAGCACTACCTCCTCCAGGCTTGAATAGTAACATCCATTGTCAGCACCATCTCCTGCCTCCTCTAGCCAGTTAACCATTGAGTTCCAGAGCTTTCACAAATCTTTGTCTGCAAGAACAGAAACCTAATCAATGACATTGAAAACAATGAAGTGGCTAAGGATGCAAGCAATTTAAACAAAGCTTGTGATTTTTACACGCATAACCAGATTCAAACAGTTTAACAAAGTTTATGATTTATCTAGCAAGTGATATCTCAACTGCTTACCTTTCCTTAGGGTTTAATCCTTGGCGGAACCAATGAAGAATTGTATCTTCTGCAAGCACGTCCTGGTCACAGAGGTTTCGAAAAATTTCAGGGAATAACTTCATCAACTTGCTGTCTTCGTAGCATTGGATTTAAACTTTGTAGATTAATTCAAGATCCAGCTTTCAGTACAAAAGGCATACATAAGCTTTTCCCATATCTACACCTGTAATTAGAAAATGGAACACATTCCAAACAATTAAAACCGGCAGTGCAAAACATGAAAAATACAATATCCAACAAGGACAAATCCGAAGACCAATCTTACGAAAAGAAAAATTCATCATACAAAGAATTCTATGTGCTAGTCAGGAATTTAGCAGTAGCATTGCCAATTCTCTGAGATGCACACCAAGCAGAAACCTCAATTGAAGTTAAAACCATGAGAAGGAAACAAAGAAGCAGACATGATAAAAAAAGCATGCTGACATTTAGGAACTCTATTCTTAAACTAATACATTAGTATTTAAGGATGAACAACCAAGACTAAAACATTTAGACTTTCATATGAACATGGGCGGAAAAAATATTTGTACACAAGTTCAAAAATGCTCATCCTAACATCTTGTACCTTCCCTACCAATAAGTAATCCCAGGTGACAAGGTTTATCTATACTTATCCCGCCCAACTAAAATGAAACCCTTCACAATGTTCCCTTCACAGTGTTTGACACACTGTCTGGTGATTCTAGATACCAAGTATTGATAAAGCATAGAGACAATAAGGTATTGTGAAGCAGTAAAGAATTTATAACAGCTTGTATACAAAATATCGTACTTCAAGAAAGAAGATTGATTGTTTTCAGAAGGACTACCATTTGTAAATAACAACAAAAGAGAAATTGTAATTTTAAATTGCTACTCTAGTCCTGACATATAATTTTCTCTATATTGCATACTCTTTTCAAAGTAACTCCCTACTTGTTTCAATGATCCCAGTTTGACACATTTTAACACCACCGAATGCAGAGAAGATATGTTTGCTGCTAATGAGGCTACTTGGGTATCCATTTACATACATCACATAAAGCAAAAATCTGATTTCCATTATCATTACAAACTCTTGCACTATTCTTATCTTTTAAATAATTCAAACATTATAATACCAATGGGTCATATCTGAACATGATTAACCCTCTCTTCCTAAATGTACTGAGAACTCAGCAAGATAATGGCCAATCATTTCAGGTTTGACTTGAATCTGGTAGAAGGTCTTACCATCCTAAATCCCGAAGGTGCTACAGATCATCTCAGGAACTGTATGCGAGTCCTTACAGAATCTGGCTTCTCATTTTGAGGGGCATTCTCGTTTCTGTTCAAAATATCAAATGATTCATTAATCAAAATCGACTTTAAAACAATCAATTTATGAATATAAAATAAATTGAATATCGAATATGGCAATCACTAGAACACAATCAATTTAAGCACTTGAGGTGTTCTAAAAAGCTTCTATAAAGGTCTTTTTGAGATACAAATAAATGGCAAACTTTCGAGAATAGTTAATACAGATACTAGAATCAAAATGAGACATAATGTTAATCAGTCAGTCAGATAAAAATTACCCCTTGCATATAATTCAACTCTCGTATGCAACACTTTTTCACCCAAGTGACCTCCTTAACCCCGAGATACAAAAGAATATGACACTGTTTTAGCTTAAACCATCTAATCAATTTTGTTCGACTCTACTATTACAACCCAGTGTTCTATACCTTTCTACATAGGCCTTCTTGAGATTCAAATAAATGGCAACTTTCGACAGTAGTCACTACAATAGTAGAATAAAAATGAGAGATAAATTTAATCAGTCAGCAAGATCAAAATCGATACTAACATATCATTCAACTCTCGTGTGCAACACTTTTTCGCCCCAAGTGACCTCCTTAACACTAAGATACAAAAGAATAGGACATGTAGTGGTTTTACACAAAATCAGCAAACGAAGATGTGACTGAGGTTAATCATCACATATACTAAACAGGCCGATTAAGCTTATTATCGTGAGACACTCAAAAATATGAAAGGACTGCAAATACAACCCAAGGATTTAATGGTCGTAATGATGCATGTTATGAAATGAGGAGTAAAAAATAGAACCTCCGGATGTCGAAAATGAACAAGGGGTTTTCTTGGTTACAAAAGCCTACTCAATAACCTAGAATTGGGTCAGGACAATTGCACCAATCACTACACGAAGTATATGTTTATGCAGGACAAGCATGTATTACCATTCACCACACGAAGATTAATAATTCAACCATCATCTAAATAAAAATCAAACTCTCTTTTAAAGCTCAAATTTCTTTAAACAAATTCTGTCTACAATAAAACAAAATATTTATGAATCAAACACAACTAAAACAAGAAGACATGATAGTAAGCAAGTAAAAAATAGCAATCTGAATAAGTAGTCGGACAAACCATTGCATCAAGTGGAATTGTTACAATTTGAACCATGACCTATCTTGCACCATTTTGTACAAAAGAAAAAAATGGTTGGAGAATTAAGATCCTAAAACAATCAAAAAACCCTTTCTATGCTCACTGTTTATCATTTTCTTATTGTAAAATCAATAAAACAATAGATCTAAACTAGTACAACCGCTGCCACAGTGGGAAGGACGACAGAAGAATAATCTGAAGGAATAAGATTTGCCACTTTGTTAAACTAATGTCACACTTCTGTTTCCCAAACTATTCAGGTATTTAAACAAACACCTTATTTGAACATTACAAACACCTTATTTGGGATGCATTCATTTTTCCAGATGTTTATGTCAGTTTCTTTTTTTTTATAAATAAACTAAATTACCGCAATGTTGTGGGGCGGCCGACCGAAGTTTTGGATGGGCGAAAGCATGGGTTTTGTAACAGTATATCTAACAACCAAATTTAATAACATTTACAAGTGTAACAATTATGTGATACTTATTTTGTAGCAATTTGGTAATGACTGTTTATAACAATTTTGTAATAGCAACGGAAGTTTTAGATCTTGTGGCTGAATTTTGCTGATAATCAACGGCCAGGATCAAAATTAAATGTATAGGTGACGGTTTTTTCGCCGTTTTCACGCCGCAATTACCGTCAATCGTCTCGACTTCTAATCGTTTTGATTGCGCCTAACCATAGCCAGGGTTGATGACTCCCCGATTGGCGATCCAATTTTGTTGAAAAAAGACCAATTGGAGTTCAATTTTTGCGATGAAAAATTATTAAAAAAAACGTTGCTGTTAGAAAAACAAATATCAAATATTGGTTTTTCTAGAATTTTTTATTCTCGAAAAGATCTTTAATTTTTATTTTATTTTCTAGTGTGCAGATCTTATCCACAAATTTTTTAAAATATAAACATTATTCGTATTATCTTTTTTAGTGTGCACATATTATTGATACATGTGTATTTTCATCTCTCCGGGAACTAGTGATCCTCAAGATGTATTGAGAATAGAATTGTGATTTAGGAGGGATTACTGATTTAAGGCAGTAATCCTATATAAAGAAATAGATTCCTAAGAGATCTGGGAAACCAAACTAGAGTAAGGAAGTATACCTAAATAAGGAAATACTTCCTAGCCAAGGTAATATTCCTAGAAAGGAAATAAAACTAGAAAATGAATTATTCCTATATAAGAAAATAGATTTTTAGAAGGTTTGAGAAACCAAACCAAAATCTATAAATATATATGTTTAGCTCATACCTAAAGACATCTAGAGAGTGTGGTTTGACAATTACAAATGGAGGTTTAACATATATACGTTGAGAGAAGTTTGTGAGGCAATTAGTTATTGTAAATACAAACTTAGCAAATAGTTTAAGGTTATTTACCTAGAGAAGTTGTGAGTGTAACAAAGAGAGAATTTTGATCGTTTACTTGTTCATAATCTTGAAAAGATATATTTCTCCGTATTACCTCTTGTGTTCTTTTTTTTTAATTTTCGTCTATTATTATTCTGAATCCTACCTCTATAATAATAGTCACCAAGGTACAAAGATCATACGTATCAATCATCCACAACCTTTTTTTTTTCATTGTGCAACTATTATTCGCAGTGTTTCTAGTATGGAGATATTATTCACAATTTTAATTAACCTTCCGTAATTGTGTAAAGTATAGTATATGCATTATTATGGGAGCTAAAAAAAACCCACTTTTGATCCCATAATTTGTGGAATACATGTATAAAAGTAAAAAGTACACAAGTAGATATGTGCATAAAAATATGCATAATCAGTCAAATCCAGAAAATGAGTTTAGAAAACCGTTTTTAAAAAATTAACAAACACATTATATTGAAGTTGTGTAGAAAATATGCACAACCAGAATATGCAGGAAATATGTACCACTAAAATCTACTAAAAAATGTCTACAACTAAATGGTCATTTTGGTTTTTCCATAATAAAAATTGTTCAAGGAACATGAGAATAATATCCATAATTTTTTTTATGACCTTAGATCCAAGAGAATACGGATTATCTTTGCAGGGTAATAAGAATAGTTAACCCTGCTATCAACACCACTAAAACATACAATATTAAAAGTAATATCGTTAACCTCTCCAGCTGTATTAACCAATGAACTCCGACGTCGAACCAATCTGTAAGCCGATCTCTAAAACTTGGTTCTGGTCTCCCCACATATGCTTGTAATGTATACTGATCACGATCAATTCTTTGGTTTCTGACATCTTGTCCCCTGTTGATGTTGTCTCAAGCCAATAAGCGAGTAGCTTCTGCTATATCATTGTTGTCTTTGAAAGCAGTGGAATAAATTAGAAACGTCGTGCATATGTTAATTTTTATCCGAATTACTTAGGTTGTGCTTCACATTTGACATTAAAAATGAAGGTTGAGTTATTATTTTTATGCATCAGTACTGGTCGAGTTACCGTGAAATCTATTGCTACCTTAAAAATCTAACCGGGCTACATAAAAAAAATTCTTTAAATTAACTTCGGTATACTGTACACTCTATTGCTACTGTATAAACTAACGTAAAATTTGTTCGAGGTTTCAGATTCAACCCTAGACAGGATCTTTTACAGGAGAAAAGTATAATCCTTTTCTTGAACACCGAAATCCCAGATGCCTTCTTCATCGAACTCCACATCTCTGCTTGTGATGACCTTTTTATTGATTGGATCGTACAACTTGTATCCCTTGGATTGAGAGTCGTAACCAATAAATATGTACTTGGCACTCCTGTCATCCAGCTTCGTTCTCAGCTGGTTCGGCAAATGAGCATAAGCGATACTTCCGAATACTCGTAAGTGTGAGACGCCGGGTTTCACTCCGCTCCATGCTTCTAAAGGAGTCATGTTCAACATGCTTTTTGTGGGACATCGGTTTATCAGGTAAACCGCACAGTCAACCGCTTCTGCCCAAAACTCCCTGGGCACTCTCTTTATCTTCAACATACTCCGGGACATATTGAAAATTATCCTGTTTCTTCTTCGGAAACTCCATTTTGTTGAGGTGTATATGGAACCGTAAGAGGCCGACGGATTCCATTATCTTCACAGTAAGACTCGAACTCCTTCGAGGTAAATTCACCTCCTCTGTCTGATCTCATAACCACAATTTCGAATACGCTTTCTTTCTCCACAAGGGATTTAAATTTCTTGAAATTGGAGAAAACCTCTTATTTTTTTTTCAAGAAATAAACCCATATTTTTCGACTAAAAACGTCGATAAATATGAGGAAATAGTTATTTCCACAATACGATCTTGGCTTTATTGGTCCACAAACGTCTGTGTGAACTGACTCTAGTGGCTTTGTGGCTCTCGTCAGTGTTTCCTTAGGAAAAAATATCGGAAATGTTTCCCAAGTAAACATCCTTCACACAATTGATCCGGGTGGTCTATTATTGGCAAACCTCTAACCATCTTTTGTTTGGACAGTAACTTTAATCCTCCAAAATTTAGATGTCCATATCTAAGATGCCATAGCCATGACGAGTCTTTCACACAAGCCGTCAGACATCTCGCGACGTCATTTTGAATGTTCAGATAGAACATCCTATTTCCCATCATTGGCACTTTGGCAATCAGTTTTCCTCTCTTATCTCTTACGAAAAGACCAAGGTTTTCCATATTCATCCTATAGTCCTTTTCTAAGAGTCGTCCCAAACTTAATATATCCATTTTTACGTTATAATAAACATTGGAAATAAATTGATGACTTCCATTTTTTAATCGAATCAAAATTTTGCCAAGACCACTCACCGAAGTTTTCGTTCCATTTCCGAAAGTCACGTTGCCAGAAACTGATTCATCAAGCTCCAGAAATTTCTCCTTCGTGTCGCACATATGGTTGCTTGCTCCCGTATCAAGCACTCATGTACAGTTTTCATCATAGTCACATCCTTTGCATGCCACCAACAAGGTCTGGTCTTCTTGATTTTCTTTACTAGCGTAGTTTGCTCTCTCCTCGACAATATTTGAAGAAGGTCGACAGTCCGAAGCATAATGACCAAGCTTATGACAGTTATAGCATTCGACTTGAGATTTGTCATATCTTGGCCTATTATTGTTGCGCCATGAATTGTTTCCTCTGCCACGACCTCTTGTGGATCTCAACCTCTGGCCCCTCTTATCATCGTTATTTTGCTTGCCTCTTCCTATTTCGCCGTAGTAGCCGCGTCCTCTTCTTATAGCATTACTACTAGAGCTCTCTCCTTTGACTTTTAAAGTAAGCTTAGCTTGTAGAACTTGTTCTACCGCTCCCTCTTTACTTCTCTTTCTCATTCTTTCTTCATGGGCTTGAAGAGATCCCATGAGCTCATCCACGGTCATGGATTCGACATCTTTCGACTCCTAAATTGCAACGACGATATAATCGAATTTTTGAACAAGTGACCGTAGTATTTTTTCGATCACACGACTATCACCCATGACCTCGCCATTTCTTCCTAATTGATTAACAACTAAAACTCTTGAAAAATAATCCGATATTAATTCGGACTCTTTCATGGAGAGGGATTTGCAACCATACCTTCTTTACTTTGTCCACGCCTTTGAATGAATTTTTCAAAATCTCACATGCTTGCTTCGCATTAACAGCTCTCGATATCCTCTCGATCGACGACTCATCCATTCCTTGATAGATGAGGTAGAGAGCCATCTTGTCTCTCTTTCTTGAAATACGCAGCACATCTTTTTCATTTTGCGGAAGCGCCGCTTCATCATCCGGTTCAACATAACCTTTCTCTACAATCTCCCATGCATCTTGCGAGCCAAATAACGCCTTCATTTGGATACTCCAATTTTCATAGTTATCTTTGGTGAGTTTAGGTACATGAAACAGAAACATTTCACTAGCCATTAGAATCTTATGGCTCTGATACCACTTTTGTTGGAAATGATTTTGGGGTTAAAGACTAAATGGGTATTGAAAATGTTTTGAAAATAGGTTTCGGAATGACTGAACAGGCTCACAATCACTCAAGTTGGTGTTTAACTAAAACTGAATTTTATTGCACTCAAACTTGGTCGTACACAGACCTTTACAAAAGACTTCTACTCCTTACATTCAGCCACCACTACAAGAAAAACTGGATTAAGCAACCAGGTAATTTTGGTTGCAAAAGTCCATATTGAGTCGCACTAACCCTCAGAGCGACTTAATTTGGCTCTCGCTCTTGAGTTGCAAAAGGTGGGATCTCTATAGGTCTAGAGCAGCTAGGCACTCACTCTAAGAATGTTTCAACTACCATCAGCGATTAACTAATATGCTTGCTTTCAGTTTATTCCAATTATCCTAGTGTGAGTTTCTCTAAACATACTTCAACTACCATTAGCAGCTAACTAATATCACTACTTTAAGTTTATTCCAATTATCGTTGATCAAGTCGCTCTAAATATGCTTCAGCTGCCATGAGCGGCCAACCAGTATCATTGCTCTAAATTTATTTCAGCCATCTTAGCGAGTAATATGTTACGTTGACAAAGGTTTAGAGCAACTTAACTGACTAATAATAAGTTGCTCAAGGGTATTTGATGTACAAGATTTTAGTCGGTACAAACTTTCAACTTGTCTTAAATTAGTTGCTATAACCTTTGAGTTTGTCTGAAATTAGTTGCTCATTACACAGAATGTTCCGGTTCGTTTAAAGGCTTCCGACCAATTTTGACCCGGCTGAATAAAAAATGAAATCATAATTAACACATAAAGCAAATACAAAACAAACTAAATGCAAAATTTTTTTAATTTGTTATCATTAAATTCAATTTACAACATCAATTGTTAATCAGGAAAATTACAATCTCATTTTACAAAAATTAAATAAAAATACAATCTCATTTCTATAAATAAACAAATTACAACCTCTTCAACATACTTTAATTTTAACACCATCGATACAGCTACTTAAAGCTTTGAAGGCTACATCACGCTTCTTCTGAAACTCACTCAGATTCATATTGTTGCGACCTGATACCGTATTTTTTAGATCTGGTTTTGATGTCAAAGTTTAGGCTGCAAAAGTAGAAGGATACCCAAATTAGTTGACTACCTATAAACTTCAATCCTGTAAACATAAAATTAATTAAAATAAACACTAGCTGAAAATTGTGTATTATTTTTTTCAGTGAGAATGAGAAGCAACAGATCTAAGCATACCATGAACGATTCGAATCTTAAGCATCAATCTAGATCTCTATGTCGTCACTTAGATTACAAGGAAAACAAACAGATCTCATTCTTGACACCTCTTGTTGGTTTTGATTATTGATTATTTTGACTCCTGTAGTTGAAGCTTGGCTTGCCATTTTTCCACCATATTTCAGACCTTTGCCGCTGATGTTGTTTCAATTGATGGAACAAAACCAAGAAACATCAAAGAATAAGTACTCAAAAACAGAAACAAACCAATAAACAAGCCTCACAATTAAAAGATTAAATCTAAAATCCTAAACATATGAACCTAAAATAGATCATTGAAGTAAAAAAAATACTAATTCCACATACCGATTTCCTCTTCTCATCAACGGCCAGACGCCGTTGCGAATTCCTAAATGGTGTAGTGATCGAAATTGGTCACAACATTCAAAATATACCAGCATTATTTAAATGTAAACCATCAAAATGTGATAGCATTAAACTAGTCTTAGATCTCGAGACTGCAAATTATTATAACCATTCTTACTTGTGAAACTGTCAACAATATAGAATGTAATCATTCACCAAATTGAGACTCCAACAAATTATCTTACACGAGAAACTCCAGAAACACCATCTTTTAGACCTAGCTACTGCAGAATCAGCACCAACAATCCTCAGCTGCTCAGCACGCTATCATATGCTCTTGTTGTGAGTCTCTATATGCAACTTATTCAGCCATTCCACCTGTGCGAAGCTCTCAGCAATTCAGTGCAATAACCTCAAACGAAAAGCCTACAACATACACAACCAGCACCCATCATGTCATTCATTTCTTCATCATCAGAAGTACCATGAACAGAACATCAACAACAAATATTTCCCTGCAATAGAAGACCCATTGAATTCCTTCTGCTGTGCTATTTGAGAAGCAATACTGTGGTCAAAAAAATATAGAGCAGCTACCATCACAGCTGGTATAATGGCAGCAAATAAGTACATGGGTAGGACTTCTCCCATATCCTGCAGTTTCGATAAAATTATTTTAGTATTTCGTACTTTGGATTAAGATCCTTAGATTGTGTAGTCAAATAGTATCTAAAAGAAGAAGAAAAAAATCAAGTTTACAATAGATTGTATCTACAAAACTACCTTGATTACTGTCCAATGATACATCGATGACGGTTCCCATGGAAGAGGAGTAAAAATATTCTGGGGAACTCCAGTTGGAACTTCCTTTGGAATAGTGAATGACATCACTGTCTACTCCAAAACCATGAAAGGAACCCCATAGTCTGCGATAAGGCTTATGAGAAATCCTGCAATAAAGTTTGAAACTGCATTTAGATTCCAAGTACTCTTAGAAGTACACTGTTAGATCAGTTTGATATTTTTCAAACCTGTTCCGTAATGCCATGTGAAAATTAGTCCCAGCAGTCCATTCGTACATATCCACAGAAACTGATATCTTTCATCAATTGGATTTTAAGCCTTTGGAATTACAAATTCACTAACCATTCCCTGTAATTCAAAGTTGGAAGAAAAAAAGTTAACAAATTTTGTTCATTAAAATCTCCATATGTTTTATTTGCCAAAAGGGAACTACTATTAGTCTTCTACCTTAATGGCCTCTTGGATGAAAAGAACAGTGATCAACATGCCGAACATATCCCCAGCAATCCTTGTAAATATAGTGATAATAGTACGAGCATTGAATATTGCAAGGAGAAACAACATAAAGGTTGTCCAGATACAGACCTTACACAAAAACATCACACATAAAACTGCTTCAATCAAACCTATCTTGCTATCTCAGTCCCACCATCTAAACCAAACCGCTTCAGAATCCCATGAATATCAACACCGTTGTTGCAATTCCTCATCTGCAATAGAAAAATCAAATCCATCAGCTCACAATTCACTCTTTCATAGTCTTCACTCTTGACAGTACTTTAGCTTTCAGAGATTAATCATTTTTACCAGACCCTTCCTTTTCGGATTTGTACATGACATCTTCTACTTTGATTTTTTAGAAGTTCTTTAGTTCAATTTGATTGTCCTGAAACCTTCAAATTGTAATCAAATTCTCTATATTCAATTGATCGAAAATAACAAAATCTAATAAGAAATGGATGACTAACCTTATGGACATTAACACTGCTTGCAATCTCTCATCTGTAGTTGTGGATGTAACCTCCACCATCACCTTGGTATTCCATATGCTGCTTCACCATCTCACCCTTGACTGTAATATGTTACCTCCAAGACCATCAACATCAGCACCTGGTAACTGCTCCGCCATTCATAACATCAAACCCACATCAAATTCTGAATCAAAACATCAAAAACAAGTACAAGGATTAAGGAAGAAAGAGTGAAAAATCAAAATACCCCAAATCGAATCCAGTAAATTCAATCAAAAATCCCCAAAATCCAACATATACAGACAAAGATTAACAAAATCAAAGTTTGAAAACCACAAAATCCCACCAAATCAAATCCAGATCTTGGAAAAAAATAAGAAAAACAAACAAATGAATTGCAGGGCGTAATTGAAATAAAAAACCAAACCCTAAGTAGTAAAAAGGATATCTCGATCATAACTCTAAGGATTGTAAGAAAAATTGAAAGAATAAAGGAACCCTACCCATAAGTAAACCAATTCCTTCCGATTCACTTCTCCGCTGAGTAACTCCACAAAATCCTCACTAATTCCTTTCGATTCACTTCTTCTCTGATTTAAATCTAAACCCATTTAATTCACGACATCAAAGTTAAAATCAGAAACCCACATCGAACCAGCAACTGGTAGCAGCAAAATTCATGTCTACTCTGAGTCTGTGTTCTTCCAAACCAAGACCTAACCTAACCTAGGAGAAACATAGAAAGTAAATGGTTTATTTTATGTAAAATAATTAGGGTTTTTGAAGAGATTTGGTGAATCAGGTGAATAGAGGGAGAGGAGATGGCGATGATGAGTAAAGATGGGTTGAGTGAATTAGATTTTCTCAAGTAATGTCGTCGGTCATCTATGGAGGAGGCGAAAAACAGAGAAGATGAAGATAGAGCAAAACAGATAGAGTTTGAGTGGTTGGGAGGGTTTGGTGGGTGAATGAAAATGATGGACGGAGTTCGTTGGATCCATCCATACGGATTGAGAAAAGAATCTGACGGTTGAGATTGTATTTGTGATGCTCATACGGATTGAGAATCATTTGTGTTTCTTTTGTGTTAATACGAACTCATGTTTTCGGTTTAATTATCAACCTTTAACATGAAAAAAATTCAAAAAAAATATAAACAAAATTCAGAACATTGTTTTCGACATTCTGATATAAAAAAAATCCAAAAAATGTATAAGAATGAATCGGGAAAATGAAAAATGAATTCGATAATTGGTGTGTTTCTTTGTGCTTTCTCTTTGTGTTTTTGTGCTTTCTCTTTGTGCTTCGGGTTTGAATTTCGACTAGTCATGCAGGTCATGAAGTAGCTTTAGTTGACACTGGTAAACTCAGGTTATAGGATTACTAGAGATGGACCACGAAATTCATGATGGTTCAGACTTCAAACTTAGCTGGATACATCATCAAAATCGATAAATATGAAGCTCAGTGTTGATTCGAACTCCAAATGTGGTATAAAAACATACAAACTATGATCCAAGAACCTATGGGAGGGTTTCTGACTTCAAACTTAGGAATGGATATGTATGATTTTAGTCCGGCCAATAGGAAAACCAAAGATTGTGTAATGAATTAGAGATGGATCCGTATGGTTTAAACATAGCCAATGAGAACCAAAGACTCGAATCAATTTGAAAGGGATCCGTATGATTTTAACGTGGCCAATGGGAATCCAAAGACTCTAATCATGCGGATTACCAACTTGTCCGATAGAGGCAAAACTGCCGGCAAAATATTCCGGGGGAATTTGATTTAGCGGGAATGTTGGCCCCTTGGTTCATTTTTTACCGTGAAAATATTTTGGACACCCACTTACTTTAAAACTCAAAACTTGAAACCTTACAAATTAATTCCATTATTTTTCTCTTTCAGGAGACCAGATCTTTCCCGATCATTCTTTTCCTCTTTCGGTTCCCGGACATTTACTTTCTTTCTCCAGGACTGCCTAACTTCCACCAAGTTTTCTCATACGGCTATATCGCAATTAGTATCTCAAACGCTATTAAAAATTCCAAAATCCCGATTATGATGCTGAACTTGGTAGTCTCAGAGAGAATTGTTAGTTGACCCCTAACGTTTTTTTGGATTGATTTGATCAAATACCATTAAAATCTCCAAAATCCAGGTTACGATGCCGAACGTCATAGTATGAGAGAGATTGTTAATTGATACTATAAACTGGAAATTAAGACTGTGTATGCTCTACTCAACATTCCAAATTAGTTTCCTGACATTCCATATCTCAATTAACTGTCGCTTATAACCTGTTTGAAAAAACTACTCTAAAAGATTTCTCTCGGGTTCGGTTAATACTAATATTGGTTTTTTCTTGAAATTGAACAACATTAATTTTATCTTGTAGTTTTGGCTTCGAATTCAACTTGAGCACGATTAGCAATACCTAATTTATAACTAATAAATCTGGTGCAAGATTACACACCACTTGCTTTCTCTTGAATCATAGCTCACATGATGAGTAATTGATGCAAACTGTCCGATAAAATTATTTTGAGGTCTCTAGAACAAAATTGAAATCACATATGAAAACTTCAAAGACTGATCACTTCTATTTTATGGGTGGTGTCTACAACTTGTTGGCTGATAGAGGAGGTTTAACCGACCAAGATTCTTTAGTTGGCAGTCTTTAGTCCCTCAAAGTAAACACCGGCACAAACACTTCTGTGGTTGCTCTTGTTTACTTGATCAAAATATGGAGCGACCAAATACTTTTGATACTTGCTGAGAATAAGTTGATATTTAGTGAAAAAAAACCAAATTTTCGGGTGGCTGTTAAAGCAACCAAAACGTTGTGTTCTTCCTAAGATTTTGGTCGCTTAAACTATGTTTTCTTGTAGTGTACCCATACATCACTTCGGTTAGCCGCTCAATTACAAGTATATACATTACAACTGATGCCTATTTATAGGCCTTGATTGACCGACCTCCTATAGCTCTAGAATTTTCTCTAATTATCTAGTATAGCACCTACTTTAGAAGATACTTTACATTCCTTTTTACATTTACTTGCCGACTTTGACCACATCTAGTATAGCACCTGCTCTAAATTTCTTATCTAGTCACCACACCGGACTAGCCTAGAATACTCTAGAGAGTTCTCTCACCGCATGTGATACTCTTCAATTTTCTAGGTTCTTCTAATTATTAATTAGGCATAATCAAGTTTAGATTTTTAACACTATGTTCTTGCTAAATTCCCAACTTAAGTCACTTACTATGGACTAACAATTTAAGTAAACTGATGAATGAATTTAGCCTACGTTAACCACCATCAGTTATGTCTATATAAAGACAATCAAAAGTGAAAAACAAAATACAAAGTTCAAAATCTTCATATACGGAAACACTTTTTGAAAATTTTCACCCATTTACTTTCTAATATATTCCCAAATAGAGTAAATACCCAATCCAGCAATTGAATCAGTAAACAGAACATTTATAAAAATGCTACAGATGAAAGTTTAGTAACAATCAAATGAAACTCTAGTTAGATCTACTGCAGATAGATACAAGTCTTCACATGGATTCTAAGAAAAGACTAAGTGATGCTTTCAGGTATGCCATGAACTGGTTTCCTTAAACACACAAACCACACCAAAACAGAAGAAATTACTACAGAAAAGTAAAGAGGTAACGAAAACTTACATCAATCAAAAAATTGCATCATATGAAAGAAATTCTACAAAAAAAATGAATCAAAAACACAAATTTAAAAAAACCAGTTTTGGAATTGAAATTTCGGAGAGATAAGAGGGAGAATTACCTGCTATAATCCCTGGAGTCTGGAGAGTGACGAGAAAAAAAACCACCAGGTATTGTGTAGATCTGTAGACAAAAATTAGGGATTTCAGTGATAAGAGAACAATGGTAACTAAGGATTTATACCTTAAATGTTCGAGAGATGAAATTAGGGATTTCAATTCGACCTTGTGAATCTCTTTGTTTGTGATTAGTTGCATTTTCCTCCACTAAATAAATCTCATAAACTCAATTTCACAAATTATGGGTGTCCGAGAAATTTTCCCTTGGAAAATTGGTGCGTCCATGAAAATTTCCGTCCATAGGTTTGATAGTCGAAAAATTATGAAAAATTGGTCTCACAACAGTTTTCACTTTCCAATAAGGTTATTTCCTTTCACTGGACATTGATTATAGTTTCCGACGGGTTGTTCTGGGTAATTTCCAAGAATACTCGCTATTTGTGGTGTCATCTGGCTTCCTTTTATGTTTAGTTTCTGCATTGGGGCTTGTGCGTTTGTGTTCGAGCATCCAGAGACCTATCAATTCTTGGTATGGTTGGGTTTTACGAGGGCATTTTCTTTTTACAACTAATATCTAATTAGCATTGTCATTTGTCATTTTCATTTATTACTAGCTTACTATATTCTTCATTCTTATTAATAAAATTTTCTCTTCCAATAAAAAAATAGATAGAGAAAATATATTTGTTATCCACTATGTAAAAGGATTATATAAGGAGAAAGGAAGCATTGTCTTATTAATAAAATTTTCTCTTCCAATAAAAAAATAGATGAGAAAATATATTTGTTATCCACTATGTAAAAGGATTATATAAGGAGAAAGGAAGCATTGTCGAGGGTAGTGAGGTTTTCTCTAATCTAAGTAATATCCAGAGAGAATAGAGAGAGAAAACTAGGTTTTGTATACTTGGAGAGATATTATCTCCGTGTATGATCCTTCCAAAGAAATAACATGGTTTGATTCCTATTTTCTTTACATGTTTTAGTAAGTTTGTGTGTTAATCTTATCTTGGGTGTGGTTGTGAGATTTTCGGTAGCTACAAATACAATAGAAGAAATAGTATTTGTAAGTCTACAAGTACTCAAGTACTAAAATACAAAAACCTTCAGATTAAAATGCAAGGTAAGAATGAGGACTGAAGGAAAAAAATTGAGAAATTGGGTCAAATGCCCAAATATTTTTAAAACATGGTTTTAATCGACGAGTAAAAATTAATATGGGTGAAATAGACACAAATAAAATAGCAAGAATGAATCTGCATTCATCCTGGCTTAAACTTAAAAAATAGAGATGGTGAAACTGGATGCATCCTGATGTAATTAAAAATTTTAAAAAATATATTTGAAAATGTGTAAGATGAAACTGTTTACATCCTGACTATTTTTTTACATTCTCGTCTATTTAAACAGTACCAAATTTTACATATTCTTTTCATCCGGGAATTATCATTATTCGGTTAATTGACCAATTTTGTGGGAAAAAAGTAGTTATAGAACTCCTTGCTCCCGGTTCGAATTGATTCCTACATCATGCTTATTTATCCATTGTTTCGGATGCATTAATTTTTCCAGATGTTGATGTCAGTTTCTTTTTTTCTTCTTCTTTTTTTTATAAATAAACTAGATAACTGCAATGCTATCGGGAGGCCGACCGAAGTTTGGGACTGGCGAGGGCATGGGTTTTGTAACAGTATTTCTAACAACTAAATTTATAACATTTATAAGTGTACAATTATGTGATACTTATTTTGTAACAATTTTGTAATGAGTGTGACAATTTTGTAATAGCAACGGCAGTTTTAGATCTTGTGGCTGAATTTTGCTGATAATCAACGGTCAGGATCAAAATTAAATGTATAGGTGACGTTTTTTTTGCCGTTTTCACGCTGCAATTACTGTCAATCGGCTCGACTTCCAATCATTTTGATTACGCCTGACTATAGCCAGGGTTGATGACTCCCCGGTTGGTGATCCAATTTCGTTGAAAAAAGACCAAAGAATTCAATTTTTCCGATGAAAAATTATAAAAAAACGTTGCATGGAATTGCATTTTTAGCCCCACAGTGAACGCATAGAAGGGCTCCCTTTGGTCGTCCAATCATGGGCATTGGGATAGCATTTATTGTACTGTCCTCTGAAATTATTATTTTTTGGCCTGAATCTAATTTACCTATTTCTAGTATCACCCTGGCACCGTGATGTCAGTGGTCATCATCAGAAAGAAATACTATTGACTGGTCTTTTATTTAATTTTATTGATGCCATCAATTATACTTCGTCACTTTACAAAAACAAATGGTTTTGGAATCTTCATGAAACTGCATTTAGCAAGAGATGAAAAGAGAGACTAAATAATAATCTTAACACATGCACTGATGCACAGTTTGGTTCTATATGGTAAATACAATCTTCAACAGAACAAAAACAAGTAATACGATGATAACTTGAGTTGGCAAATCCTGCTGCATAAATCTATGACCTTGAAATTCAAGCCAATCACCAACACTTGGTTCGCGCCTTACCGGGTGCATTTGTGGTACCCTGACATTTCTATCGGTTTTTGTATCTTGTCCGGTGTGGATCTGGTCCCTAGCAAGCAAGCGAGTAGGTTCTGCTGTATCATTGTGTTCTTCAAAAGCAGTGGAATAAATTAGAAACGTCGTACAAGTTTTTGTGTAAAATTGAAATTTAATACAACAACATGCAGATGAATGAGATTATAAAGATTACCTGCTGTTGTTAGCAGAGCATCTTTATCCCCTCCCCTGCGTCGAAAGAGAGGCACAGTGTACCACTGTTTAGCCATTTACATAAGTACTGGAGAACTCAATGTTGGGTGCAATAATCAAAAATAAGGAAAAATCAAATAAGCAAAAGTTATTGATACTTAGCTCCTTTATAATGGAAGTGATCGATTTGATGAAACGAATGAGCTCCTCATATCTCCGCAACAGCAACAAGGCAAAATTTTGGAAAAAACAGAGTGAGTCACGTGTTCAACACGTTGCCCTTAAGACATTAGCGTCGGGCTACACTCAAGAGTGATGCTATAGCCCTCACAGGACGGATATCTTCAGGATAAAACACCCTAATACACCTACTACTAGCATATGTAGTAGATGCTCAACTTGAGCTTGGCAACTCCGAAAAAACTATAAAGGAAAATCTCGAACGCTTGAGAAACAATATAAAATAATTTTTTTCTTGGGGGTCCCTCTAAATATAAAGCAAACCCTTTCTCATAGATTTTACAAAAGTAGTGAATTTCTTTATATAATTGACAAATACAACTTAAGAAGAAAAACTCCTCGATGTGGGACTAAAAGGTTTATATAGTTTCTTAAAACTACTAAAAATTGGAAACTCCACGATGTGGGACTAAAAAGTTTCATTCACAAAATAAAACAATAAATTATAATTTTTTATTAAAACTTTAAAAAATTATATTTTTATTAATCGTTTTCCAACAATCCCCCACATGAATGAAAACTCAATAAAACATGAAAACACAGATAGATCTTGGTAAATCAACATCCCAACCTCACGATCCAAACAGACTGATCGTGCAAGTGTTGAAATCATACTAGTCATTTCTACGTCCTCTCCCTCACACGAAAGTGTGTTGACCCCAGGGTCATACTATGGATTGCATAAATCATAATAGTATTGAGAGCTTTCATCTTTAGTTCTCACATGGTGAGACTATAGGTATCTTTCACCAAAGTGAAAAAGCATGAACTAATGAACCCTTAGTGACCTTTAGGTCCTAAGTTCGAGTAATACCAATACCATCAAAACGAAAATCACATAAAAAACGCAGGAAATACCATTTTAGGCAGAGGTGTCCATGAGGTCTTGAACCTTTGCTTAGTGAGATATTACCGGAATTACTTGCTAGAGACAGTGAACTATGTCTTGAACTGCTAGCATTTGATGTAATTCGTGATAACAACCACGGGTGATATCTCCAAGATTGCTGCCAAGCTCGTGCCGTTTTGTCCAATTTGGCCCTGGACATATCCTGTTTCTCAGAATGCTCTAGAGAATCAAAGCTCATATTCTCATAGGAAGCGGCCCACTTCCTCATTCAGATAGGTGAGTTTCCATAAAGAGTGTTACTGCTACACCCCACTTCAATCTTAAATTGAAACTATAGAACTCATTAAGACTTCTTAAAAGTCATCCTTCACATGCAGTCACACTATCACGTCTACACCATAGGGAAGGGACAGAGAATAAAATTCTCTGATAGTGTTTACCTTTACCCACCACAAATTAGTTGTCTCATTCGAAACCTTGATCTTGGGATCTCCAGTCAGCAAGGTTGAGTATCCTTCATGGCAAGTTTAATTTATGAGCTTAAGCCCCTTCCCCCTCGATGCATTTCTAACTATCTCTTGGGATAAACCTTTCGTCAAATTGCGCGATATTCTCCTTGGACTTTATCCAATCAATGGAAATAACGCCGATTGAGATTAGTTATTTTCAGCTTTAGCTATTATCTTGGCTAACACAATGTATAGATATAGCTGGCACAGGCCTATGCCAGAGAGGAATGTCTTCTAAAAAACATCTTAGGCACTCGGCCCCCCTCGTGCTTTATCTAACTCAATACTCTCAGATTCCATAATGAATTGAGCAATATATGTTTGTTTGTAAATCTTCCAATAAACCCCTGATGCTAGAGTGAAACATATCCACTCGTAGACTTAGACTCCTCTGAGTCAACTATCCAGTTTACATCACAAAGTCCCTCAAGGACAGCAAGATACCTTTGATAAATCAAATAAAAGGTAATAGAGTATTTTAGGTACCATAATACTCTACTCAGTGCATCTGAATGCTATTGCTCTGGACTATAATTATATCTACTTACTCACAATATAGGCAATGTCTGGACTCTTACAGTTCATTAAATTCATCAGACATCCTATAACTCTTGAGTATTCAAGTTAAGATACTCCATTACCCTTTTTTCTTGAGTCTACAAGAATAATCGTACGGATTACAAGAAGGCTTACAATCACACTGATTGTATCTCTTAAGCACAAATTCAAAATAATGAGAATGACTAAGACTACATATGTTAGATTATTTTCTAATCCTCATCCCTAAGATTACATCAATAGGGCCTAAGTATTTCAAGTCAACGTTCTCAATCAACGCATGTTTTTAATGGAATTAATCACATCTATGTTTGTATCAAGTATAAGCATATCATCAACATACAAGCATACAATCACACAGGCATCCTTAACAAGTTACTTGTAAATATACTAGTCAGATTCATTAACTTAAATCCACTACACATTATCACATGATCAAATTTTCCATGTCACTGTTTACGTGCTTATTTTATAAACCATACAAAATTTTGTTCAACTTACAAAAATTGTCATCATAACCTTTCACTACAAAGTCCTCAGGTTGGTCTACGTAAATTTCTTTATCTGATTCACGATTTTAGAAAAGCTGTCTTAACATCCATCTAATGTATCTCTAATTTGTTTATGACAGCAATAATAATTAGCATCTCAACGTAAGTAAATCTCGTCATATGTGAATAAGAATCAAGGAAATATACACCTTCTTTTAGTTTATAGCCTTTAGCTACCAACTTAGCCTAATATTTTTCTACAGTTCCATATACCTAATGTTTACTCTTAAAGACTCATTTACATCTCATGGTCTTACTCTCTAGAGGTAAACTATAAACCTCCCAAGTCAGGTTCCGAAGGACTGACTCCATTTCACTAAATGAAGCTTCTTACCAGAATGGGGTTTCAGTAGATATCAAGGATTCTTTACAAGTACGGAGCTTAGACTAAGCTAGGCATGTTATGAAGTCGGCTTCATAAGAATTCTCAAGTCTAATTTTTTTTTTACTTCCCTTAGGCTCAATCGTAACTTCATCTTCCTTTAGGATAAGTTCTGACTATTTGAAAATAAATCTAGGGGATCAACAACACATCTCTAATGAGGTACACGTTTAAGAATAAACATGTTCAAAGAACTCAGCATCCCTAGATTATGTAATAGTATTCACAACAAAGTCAGAAAAATCACACCAAAAGTATGAAAAATCAGAACACACAACCAAAAATCTATATGTAAAAGTATACTCAACATACCTTATATGAAGACACAATCACCATTTTTGGTTTCTATCTAGTTCTTCTAGGAAGAGGAATGACAATCTTAGTCAAACACCCCCACACTTTGACATATTCATAAGAAGGTCATCTACCTTTCCGTAAATCATATGGAGTTTCATCTCATCCTTAAGGGTACTATATTCAGGATATACTAGTTAAGAGGACTTCCTCCTCCCACAAGACCGCAGGTAATCCTGAACTAATCAACATGGTAATTATGATCTCCTTAAGGATACAATTAATATGTTCAAGGATTCTAATTGGTTATCAACTTCAAGTTTATACATCTTGAGGATTTTAAGGCGTCATCTTTATCCCTAAGCAATTATACAAGACAGTACCTCGTACAATCATCTGCGAAATTCATAAACCATATTTTACCACAGTGATTTTAGGTTGAAATCATGTCATCTAGGCCTAAATGAATTAATTCTAAGGGATTAGAATTACTATGAACATTTGTGCTAAAAGATTTTATAGCATATTCATTTCACTTTTGTGTTCAAGATCCAAACTAAATTTGGGTACGAAGCCTATGCTAGGCAGTTTATACATTGACTTATAATTTTACGGTTCTAAGTCTACCATGCAAAACATTCAAAGACACACAAAAGAAAGCACAAGAATCAACTATGTGCACTTCATCAGATTTTCCTTCAAACTTATATAGACCCTAAGTCCTATAACTGTTGCCTAAAAAATCAATACCCTTAACAAGTTTTCCACATTTAATTAAGATCTTCAATCTTTTACCATCTTCAAGAGAAAAAGATACAATATTATTTCATATGCTCGGAACATGAAAACTTCATTCAGTGTGAGAATATTACAGATATGAACTTGTGCTCGACCTTTCCCTTTAATGCAACCTCTGTCGCAGATGAGTTACTCATATAGAGTTTCTCGACATCCCTTATCCTCTGATCAGAGGTGAACATGTCTCTGTTTCAACAAACATACTTAGTGGCTCCAGAGTCCACCCACCAGTCTCTCACATTGGTTATTAAAATAACTTCCGACATCATGGTTCATTTTGTTTGAACTAAATTAGCATTAAATTTCTACTTATTAAGGTTTTATGTTGTCTACACTTTACTGCCGTATGGCCAGGAATTTTACAAACATAACAATCACCCTTAATTAAAGTAATGCCGGATTCAGTTTTACGAAACATACCTTTATTATGAAGACTATGCTTAGAGTTGTGTTTGATTTTCTCGCCTTTGTCAGCTTTGGAAGACTTGTGTTCATCCACATGCGCCTGGTAGCCATGTTCCTTTTCAATTTCATGTCACAAACTTCGTTTATACTCTGACCACGGACACGATAATTTCCCAATCACCTAATACACCATATCTCACAAACCTTAGTTCAGATAAAATATGAGTTTTGGGGATAATATCTAGATTTATAAACTTCGTTTGAACCACCATATCAAAAACCTCATGGTTACCCCATAAAAACTACTTTAGTTAACAACAAAAGTTTGCCCGTCGGAATTTTTCAGGAACATTTGTATGTTTTGTAAAATATCAAAAACATACTTTTACAACTCCAAAAATTCTGAAATTTTACGTGGGTAACTATCAGGATGTCTACTACGTTGTGTCAAAAGGGTTCATCGAACTTCCTTCTAGGTTAAGAGATAATCTTGAAACTCTATAGCTGACCAAAAAATTCGTTTTTGTTTTTCACTCCACAATTAACATCCATGATTCACAAACCAACCAACCATTTTTTTATTATTACACATAATAATGTCTTAAGATTGTTGGGTGCAATAATCAAAAATAAGAAAAAATCAAATAAGCAAAAGTTATTGATACGAATGAGCTCCCCATATCTCCGCAATAGCAACAAGGCAAAACTTTGGAAAAAACAGAGTGAGTCACGTGTTCAACACGTTGCCCTTAAGACATTAGCGTCCGGCTACACTCAAGAGTGATGCTATAGCCCTCACATGACGGATATCTCCAGGATAAAACACCCTAATACACCTACTACTAGCATATGTGTTAGATGCTCAACTTGAGCTTGGCAACTCCGAAAAAACCATAAAGGAATATCTCGAACGCTTGAGAAAACAATATAAAATATTTTGTTTCCTTAGGGGTTCCTCTAAATATAGAGCAACCCCTTTCTCATAGATTTTACAAAAGTAGTGAATTTCTTTATGTAATTGACAAATACAACTTAAGAAGAAAAACTCCCCGATGTGGGACTAAAAAGTTTATATAGTTTCTTAAAACTACTAAAAATTGGAAACTCCACGATGTGGGACTAAAAAGTTTAATTCACAAAATAAAACAATAAATTATAATTTTTTATTAAAACTTTAAAAAATTATATTTTTATTAATCGTTTTCCAACACTCGGTAACCAATTTTCTACTCTGCCAAGATCACCAATATATCTAAAATACATACATACAAATTAAACTTACAGCTCTATTTATTTCTACTCTGCAGTCCTGTCCACCGCCACCGCAGTTATGTTGACTAAAATTTAAGTGCCGCGGAAGTTGCTGAAAGTTAAGATAAACCCCCATGATGCTTCACCTAAGAAATTATTTCACACACCAATAAATGGTTATGTGATTGATTCTTTTTCTGAAATGCGGATAAGAAGAAAGAGAGCATTAGATTCTTTATTAGCACCGAACAATAGAATTAGCTAAAGCGTCATTTTCACCCACCCAACCCAAGGTTCATTTTCACCAAAGGTCGCATATATTTTGGATTGAAATGTTTGAGATACACACAATAATTTGGCTTATAAAATTTTCCATTCAATTACTATCAGTAATTTATCACCATTCCCTGTAATTTATTGTTAATTTTATTTACATACTCCCTCAATTCTTAATTAATAGGCTTGTTTTGTTTTTAGAAAAAATTAAGAAAATTTGGAGAACTAATCATTGAAAGTGGTCCTCATGACACTTGTCAATAAAAGAAGTGAAGTAATAGCATCTTCAAAAACAAACTCCTGCCGGATAGCACAGCTGCATCACCATGTTTCAATTTGAGGGCCTGCAAAAAGAATTCCAACAAAATGCGTAACTGATGGAGGCACATGATTAAATAGCGTAATACAACATGAATTCCAACAAAATGAAATTCAGCAGAATATACACTTACAAAAGATACAAGTCATTAGAAATTTATGAGCAGATAATTCACAAGATAACTCAAAACTCCACTAGTGTGTGAAGCTAAAGTAGTGTCTAACACATCTTAGAATAGCAAAGAAAACCCATATTATAAACAAATCTAATCAAAATGCACCCAGGTGCATATGAGTTTACTGCACAATGAAATTCTATTAAAAAAATCGAATCAAGATGCACCCCGGTGCATCTGAGTTCACTGCAACATGAAAACTAATCATAGCCAAAATTCCGGTAAGTAATAATAGAGAGACGGTCATAGAACCACGGAAATTACTGCGTCCATCCGTCATAGAATCGGTCCACGAATTATAAATAAAATATTAGTAAAAGATTTCATTATCCGACCAGCATAGTCCAACGATGATGTGGTCCGTGTTATAATTAAATCGTTGACCGTCTTGGATCAGTCAGGCTATATTAACTGTTAATGAGTGTCACGGCTGTGGGTGCTTGAAACCCCATATTCCACAAGTTACTCAAGATGCACCCTGCATTTGAGTTCATTGCAACATGAAAACCAAACATAGCTAAAAATACTCAAGATGCACCCAGGTGTATTCAGGGCCGTCTTACAGTATTTGGGTACCTTAGGCGACAAATAAAAATTGGGCCTTTTTTGGACTACCGAATAACCGATGCATTACACAAAAATATTTACCTGATAGCACAAAAGACGTACCTGATAACACATGATGATATGAGTATAATATTACCAAACATTTATCATTTTGTTCAAGAAGATACAATACTAGTAATGGACGTAAAGATCGACCTTTTCGCATTTACGGATGTGAACTCATTTATAATACTATCATAGTCAATACTACTTAGCATATCTGCTTCAATGGATAACATCGCTAGTCCGTTTAATCTTTCTTGAGACATCGTTGATCGAAGGTAGGATTTGATCAACTTTAACTTCGAAAAACTTCTTTCTGCAGATGCAACTGTAACAGGGATTGTCAATAGAATTCTATATGAAATAGACGCATTTGAATAGCAGCCACCCATATTTGTCTCTCAAGTTCTGGTTAATCTCTTTCCAGTTCCCTGGATCATGAATATTTATCGGTCCAAAATCTCTATTTTGAACCTCATCCAAGTCATCTTGCATATTGTCATCTTCACCTGCACTTAATTCTTGGTCACTTAGTTTTTCTTGCACATTTTCATCGTTTACCCTACCATTCAGCAAAACATCCTCTTCTAACATACTATTTACCAAGTTTTCATACTCCTCATCACTGTTAATATTTTTGGTTTTGTCTTCGCCGCTTTCACTGCAACATGAAAACCAAACATAGTGGAGAAAACCCAAAAAATGCCCCAAGGTGCATCTGAGTTTACTGCAACATGAAAACCAAACATGACCTAATTTACTCAAGATGCACACAAGTGTATCTCAAATCACTTAATACAGTATGTTACATAACCAAGTTCAATTTAATCATGCATTATGAGTAGAAACGTGTATTTGTTCAAATTTCAATTCAAAAAGAAAGTAAAAATCAACCGATTGATACACCCAAATTTTAATTTCAAAATATATACCCAATTCAAAATCCTAATTTCAAAATAGATACCTGATTGATAATTCAATTTCCTAATTCAGAAATCAAAAATTAAAAATTAGGGTTAGGAGCCTACAACTTTTAGGTCCTTCGGTGCTCATCTTTGATGAAATAAACAACCTATTTGATCTTTACGGAATAATTAAATTGGGAATTTTCGAAAAATTAGGGCATCTCGAAATACTATTGGAGTTGATTCAGATGATGGTGTCGACGAATTACTTTTTCTCGAAATAGTGGGATGGTCTTGACGCTGACGTTGATGGTGTAGAAGAAGAAGAAAAAGTTGGTGATTGTGGTGGTTGTTTTTCTGTAAGCAGAAGAAGAAGAAAAGAAGATGGTGGTGGTGGAGAGAATATTGTTGATAATGGTGGTGGAAAAGAATAGTTAAGAGGACGACGATATGATCAAAGTTAAAAAAGGATATAAACTTTAAGTGTATTCGGGTCTCTTTATTTGTATGTGTTTTTCACCCAGACACATAGTTTAGCAGTCCAATGCTGCCAAACTTTATGAGTTTTGGGCATATGACTCATTTTGCGATTTATAAAACGGTTGATCTGTTGATATTTAGGTCGTGTTTGGCTCCTTGGAAATTCCTATCCTGAGTTATCAAGAAAATACAATAAAAATATGTTTGTCTCACTGCAATCCTAATCTTGAACAGGAACTATTAAATCTTCCTTGATTTTAGGAACCCAAAAAAGTAAGGTTATGGTATTCTCCAAAATAGCTAGGATACCAATATCCTTACCTAGGTTAGACGGTTATATAGGTAGTTATTTTAATTTTTCATTTTTTTTTATTAATTTTTGATTAATTTTTATATTTTCATATTTTCCTCCATATAAATTTTTCCTTAATATAGGACTATTTTGTAAAATTATGGGGTTAGAGTATGGTGAGACAAACATAATATATAATGAACCTGTGATGGATACAATACAAGGACAAACAACATCTTTACTAATACATCTTATGATAACTCTAGTCGAGTTAGAGAAAATTCTTCCCTAGCTAAGTTTTATGTTGTCAAAGTTCCCAAACATGGCCTTAATTTTTTCAAAAAAGTCAGGAGGCGTTAGGGTGACCAATTTCAAAAGGTCAATGAACATTCACTCGATGATCACTGGTAGTCAGCCTACAACCGTATATTTCACCACCCAAACACTAATTTTAAAGAAAAGTTACGACCTCTTTTACATTGGGTAAAAATATCTATATGTCAAATATAAATCCTCTTGGAAACAATAGATGAAAACATAGAAAATTAAAATTTGACGAAAACATCTTAGCAAAAAAGCACTAAAATTCTTCCTTAAGATTATGAGAATTGAACCATAAAATAAGAACCAAAGTCTCAAATTTGTTAGTATCAATTATTGAGGATATTTATTTGCAGCGATTAATTATTCTATTATGAAGACTCTACCACAGGATATTCATGATAGATATGGAACAATGAAAACATTTATAAAACAATTGACACGCGAAAATACACTCTCATGCTTAGTAGTCAGGAATGGGAACAGATCGAAAGCACGATTCATGAAAACTTAAAAAATAAAATTCGAAGAACGTGCAGGGAAAGTAAATTAGGTTTCATAGGAAGATAGTTATACCATTAATTTTGCTACTATATCGCTCATTATTTATTTATTCTTGTCTCTTAAAGGATTCTGAAACTAGTTTTGTGGTTTTGTATCCTTTGGGCTTAGGCTAAGTCCTACGGTGTTAGTTTGTAGATAAGAAAAAAAATGGTGTCCAGGTATTTCCGTTGTTTCATTTATCCCAACCAAAATTCTACTTTTCGCACAATGGTTCAGCGAGATTGTTTTATTTTTTGATCTGACTGATGAGATGGTAGCGCTAGCTGTTCCATTTAGCGTGACCAAATTCCACTTTTCCCGAAATGGTTAACGCATTTATATGCTGGATTGGAATGACCATATATAATATTTAAATGGGTATCCTCGCTAATGTGGACTTCCAATATAGATGCTAAATAGGAAGACCATCAAATTAATCCTTAGTTTAGATATGTTTATCACTAATTAAGAGTAAGACGATTTTAGCCAAAAATTATCCAAACTGAATGTTTTTATCTGTCCAATCCTAGGGATACCAAACAACATTCTTCTTTTTTTTTTGTCCTTCTTCCTCCCTTTATATTTCTCTGCTTCCGTTACTAAACAACATGTTTCTCTCATGTTATGAGCGCGCTTAGTAGTTTTGCAAAGATAACATGTTACATACTTGCAATAGGTATGGTTGATCTTAAACTACTTTCTAACAGGGTGATTCAGATTATCTTTGCAAACCGAACGCGTTAGTAGTTTAAGATCAACCATACATATTGCAAGTATGTAAATAAGTCACTCACTGAAGTTAAATCATAATCTTCTGAATGCAGAAATGTTTATGTTTGTACCCATAAATATTTCCAAGCACAGAACACAATGGGTTCAATAATGATGATGATGAAAATTAGGGTTTTTACACAAAACAAGCATAAATATGAGAGACACGAGTTTTACGTGGTTCGACAAGTTATGCCTACATCCACGAACGAATCCTCGTATGGAGAGGTATTTTATTGAGGTATGGTGCAATGGTTTTCTGATCCCTTTTAGAGTTTGCTGGTGTATTTTCATCTATCGTCCTTTCCCTTTATGGTTGAGATTCCCCTCTATTTATACTATTAAATACATAGGCTAAACCTATTTTCGATATAGACTTCCTCTGCAAGTAACTTGGCCAGGAAGACATCTAGAATGTTCTAGAACTTTCTCTGCAGCGACTTGGTCAACCATCCATCCAAAAACTTCTTAAATCTACGTGTCGGATTCTGGCACTTGATCAGTGGATATGGGCCAAAATGTCATGTATTAGTGGGTTTGACCAACGACCTTGACTTTGACTGCCAGGGTTGACTTTTTGATGTTAACTGCGACTGTCGATCTTTGACTAGCAGAACTTTCTGGCAGACTGGATGCAGACTTCGCCAGGGGACAAGGACGGGGAACATTACCAGTGGACTTAGCCGGGAGACAAGGCCCAGGGCATGGCCGACGGACTTGGACGAAATACATGGTCAGTGGGGCATGAACGAGAGACATTGTCGGCAAACTGGGTCTTGACTGCTTGATGTTGATCCTGACTATTGACCTACAATTGACTTTGACCATTGACTAGCGATTGACTTTACGAAATACTGTTCCGACTGGTTAGCTATGTCGGTTGGCTAAAAGATAGGCTTGGATGAAAACTGAATGGTGTCCCAGACAGTATTTTGATTCAATATGAGCAATTTTATCATATATACAAACAATTTCTTTATCGAATGACCAAATTTAACAATTCAAACAACCCATTACAAACAGTCTTGGCTAAAGGACCAACCTTTTCAATGTTTCAAATTCAGAGAAAATTTCCACAGATCGGAGAAAATTGGCTGAACATTTGGGTGATAATGAAAATTCCTTCAAAATGAATATGCGATCCATAGTAAATTGCATAATATATTGAAATGAAACTGCAATTCACTTATTTAATTAATGCATATATCAAGTGATAATCACTTGAGATCTTAGATAAATAAAGCCTTCTACTTAGCGTACTTAATGTAAGCATCTATCAAACCACTAAATACATGATGAAGCTTGGTTAGCGTATTTAATTGGGCAGCAAGGGTGCACATAGAACCATTATTTCTGTAAAAGAAACCGACACATTTACTACCATCGCTGCATTTCTTCATACATTTTTTCACCATCATTGGTCCTTCTAATGGCAACTGCAAGATGAAACTTATTTTATATAAAGACAACTCTCTTTATTGATGTTTATAAAATCTCTCAAAACTAAACACAAGCTCTAATCTTGCTCATATGATCAACCACAACTTTGGTGATCATATATATATAGAACTATGAATTCCTTTTCCTAGTCCTATTACCTTATTACATGTCTTTCCTTTTTCTTAGAAGTAGATGACTTCTAATTCCCTTAGGATTACATCAATTTCCTAATCTTGTGCTAACCAGCTTCCTAGTGACTTCTATGTTGAAGTTTAACCAACATTCTCTCCGTTAAGCTTCAACCTTACACGTGACATCTCTTGAACTCCAATCAGTTGTCTCATTTCTTCAAACTTGATCCGAGCTAATGCCTTTGTTAATATATCTTCCTTCTGCTCAGTTCCAGGTATGTGTTCTACGTTAATGACCTCCTTCTCGATGCATTCTCGTATGAAATGATACCTTTTGTGAATGTGTTTCGTCTTCCCATGAAACACTGGATTTTTAGTGAGTGCAATTGCAGACTTATTATCAATCTTGATGAGAACTTTTTCAGGTTCTCTTCCTTTGATTTCACCCAACAGTTCTTGAAGCCACATTGATTATTTAGCTGCTTCTGTTGCGGCCATAAACTCCGCTTCACAGGATGAGAGGGTTACAGTGTCTTGCTTCTATGAACACCATGTAATAGGTGCTTCACCTAGATAAAATATATGACCAGTTGTACCTTTTCCATCATCTTGGTCAATATTATGACTGCTGTCACTATACACAACAATTCCTTTTGATCCTCCTCGACCATACTTTAATCCACAGCTGATTCTTCCTCTTAGATATCTCAATATCTGCTTTATTACATCACCATGAGACTTGAGTGGACTCTGCATATAACGGCTTGCTACTCCCACAAAGAAAGCCAAATCTGGTCTTGTGTGTAATAAGTATCTTAGGCATCCAACATTTCTTCTATAACTCGTTGAATCAATCTGTGCGTATTCTTGTGCCTTTGAAACTTTAAGTCCAAACTCCATTGGTATCTTAGTTGGATTACAAGTTTAAAATCCTGCTTCTTTCAGAATTCTCCTTGCATAAGCTTCTTGTTTAATCTGAATCCCATCTACTCCTTGATGGACTTCTATGCCAAGGTAATAAGTGAGTTTTCCGAGGTCTGACATCTCAAACTTTGATGACATTTCTCTCTTGAACTCATTGCTCACCTTAAGGGAGTTGCCAGTCAAAAATAGATCATCTACATAGACTGCAATCACAAGAAGCGTTCCCTTTTCTTCTTATCTGTATACTGATGTTTCTTTAGAGCACTTAACAAATATGATTTCTCTTAATATTTGATCTAACTTTGTATTCCAGGCTCGAGGAGCTTGTTTTAGACCATATAGAGCTTTTGATAACTTGTAAACTCTATGTTCTTGTCCCTTTACTTAGAAACCTTCTGGTTGTTCAACATACACATCTTCACTTAGTTCGCCATGCAAGAATGCCGTCTTTACGTCTAAATGATGTATTTCCCAAGAGTTTGATGCAGCTTCTGCTATTAAGAGACGAATTGTCTCTAGTCTAGCAACTGGTGTGAAAACTTCATCAAAGTCTATGCCCGATTCTTCTACATATCCTTTAGTTACAAGCCTTGTTTTGTATTTATTGACAGTACCATCAGCATTCCGTTTTATTTTGAAGATCCACTTAAGACCAATCACTTTTACCCCACCTGGCTTATCAACTAGAAACCAAGTCTTGTTTCTGTTGTTTGAAATAATTTCTTCTCTACATGCTTGTGTCCATTTAGTCGAGACCTTTGCTTCCTGAAAATTCCTTGGTTCATCATTAACAGAAAGTAGCATAATCTCAAATTCTTTTGCAGCTTGAAGAACATAATCCTCCAGATACTGTGGCTTTTGTATATGTCTTCTTGATTTTCACAGTGGAATGGGTTGAGTTATTTCATCGATCTCTTCTTCTTCTTCTTCTTCTTCGTTATTATCAGTGTTTTCATTATTCTCTTCTTCTTCTTGATTACATCATTATTTCCATTGGTATTGATGATTATGGGTCCTTCGTCTTCATCAATTACTTGACCCCATCTCATGTGAAACATTCTTGGATCCCTACTTGGTCCATCATTAGTTTCTTTCCAGTTCCAGTTTGCTTTTGGAAAACATTTACGCGTTTGTTTCCCAACTAAACATGATTCACAGATCCTTGATTCATCGCTTATCTGTGGTAGCCCTCGAACCATCTTGTTCTGAGACATAGTTTTTAAGGTTCTGAAACTTATGTGTCCTAACCTTGCATGCCACTTCCATGTCTGATCTTCCAGTCTCATATTCAGACACAATGACCTTCCAATCATGAGACTTATCTTGTAGAGTCTATTCTGTGAGCGTGAGACTCTGACTAAAAGTCTTCCACTTGGGTCATGAACTGTTAGATAATCTTTTCGCATTCTAACATCACATCCAACTTCTGTAGCTTGTCCTAAACTTAGAATGTTGCTTTGTAAGTTTGGGATGAAGTAGATGTTTGTGACGAGTTTTTGTTCTCCGGTCTTGCTCTGAAATAGAATTGATCCTTTCCCTTCAATTTCTACAGAAGATCCATCCCCAAACTTCACTTGTCCTTTGATTTTCTCATTGAGTTCAGAAAAGTAGTGTCTCTTACCAGTCATGTGATTGCTGGCTCCATTATCTAAATACCAGATTCCTTCTTCTCCATCCTTTGATTCGTAGTTCTTTGGTATTAGTTTCCCTTCGTTTAAGAATACAACTTCGTGCATGAAAAGAGCTGTATCTGCTTCCCTTTTTTCATTCTTGTTTGCTTCTTCCATCTTTTGTATTTTTTCAGGGCATACAGAGGAGAAGTGTCCTGGTTTATCACATCTGTAACAAATAATGTTTGATCTATCCTTCTTTTCTTTCCCTTGGTTTTGATCATTCTGACTTGTTGTTCTATCTTGTGAGTTAAACCTACATCCCCTTCTTCGACCTCTGTTTACTCTACCACCTCTTCCACGACCTCTTCCTCTTGTCGCAGAGTTTTGTTGGCAAGAGTTTGTGTACAAGAGTTTTCCTTGAGTTTCTCCATTGTTTTCTTCATCAAGGATTCTCTCTTCATATGCTTTCAATCTTCCAATTATATCTTCATAGCTAGTCTTCTTTAAATCTAAGACTTGTCCGAGAGAAGCTATGATATAAATATACTTGGATCTTGGTAAACTATTGAGAAACTTCTTTACCAGTTTATCTTCATCAATGGATTGTCCAAGTGACACAGCTTTTGAGGCTATCTCTGATAGCTTTCCTGCAAAGCTATCAAAAGTATCAGTGTCTTTCATCTTCACTCTTTCAAATTCAGACATTAAGGTTTGCAGACGGGCTTCTTTAACTCGATCAGCTCCGAGATTACGTGCCTTTATTGCATCCCATATTTTCTTTGAAGTTTCCTGTTCACCAACTTGTAGAACAAGACATTCTGGTATTGCTTCAAAAAATAATCCAATGGCAACACTGTTTTTGTCCGGGTACAATGTACCAGGATCAATTGTTTCCCAAACTTTGTATATTTTCGTCAGTACCTTCATTCTCATGGCCCATACTGTGTAGTTTGTGGCGTTGAGGATTGGAACTTGTATTGGTGGTGGCGTGAACTGTTTTACACCCACAATGGTGGTTTCGTTTTTCATGGCTCAGAAACGAGCTCTGATACCAATTAATGGCAACTGCAAGATGAAACTTAGCTTATATAAAGACAACTCTCTTTATTGATGTTTAGAAAATCTCTCAAAACTAAACACAAGCTCTAATCTTGCTCATATGATCAACCACAACTTTGGTGATCATATATATATAGAACTATGAATTCCTTTTCCTAGTCCTATTATCTTATTACATGTCTTTCCTTTTTCTTAGAACTAGATGACTTCTAATTTCCTTAGGATTACATCAATTTCCTAATTTTGTCCTAACCATCTTGTTAGTGACTTCTATGTTGAAGTTTAACCAATACCTTCTCCGTCAGAATCGCCTAGTGGTCGATAATCTTCCGCATCTTTGACTTTGTAAACCCACATTGACTACAGTACTAGCATTATAAGAAGGTACGTCTGGTAGTTCGCATTTGTTGTCCCAACCCATTAGTCATTTTGGCGTAGGACAAGCAACACATTGGTGATCTTCGCAAAGACCGAATGAACCACACTTCTCAGGCAAGAAACAATCACGGCGCTCTTTTTTAGAAAAGGC
Organism: Papaver somniferum; assembly: GCF_003573695.1. Taxonomy (NCBI): domain Eukaryota; kingdom Viridiplantae; phylum Streptophyta; class Magnoliopsida; order Ranunculales; family Papaveraceae; genus Papaver; species Papaver somniferum. Next base: position 6,186,762 of record NW_020620714.1, on the reverse strand, counting down.
GGCATATGTTCCCACCCATACATTATTTCCATTACCTGGTAATTCAAGGTAAGTATAGATATATAGATTACCATTTGAACTTAACCGAAGCATTGACCATGTACTATTAAAATTTAGGATTAGCGAGATAAAATAAAGAATCAGTACCCCTACCCGTAAACATTATCAATTCGTCAAAGTAATCGGGATCAATGATAGTGTTGAAGGTAATGTTAACCCCTAAATCCATCAAGGGTGATACTTTATAATAGGTGAGCTGTTTCGATGATAATGATTTTGGGTTTTGATTGAAGAACAAACGAAGTGTTTTATCTTGTAAAACCATACTGTATTTCCCGTTTACTATCCTGTTAGTAGTTGAACTTCCAGGACCAAGACCTTGTCCTATCAAGAGAGTATTAGTAGGATGATCAAAACTCTGCCAAACAAAACCACCATTTCTATCAAGAAGCACTAAGTTACCATTCGGAAGTAGTTTAATTTCTTATCGAGATGGTAAGAAATTGAAGAAATGAAGATGAATATGAATATGATTTGATCATCTTTAGAACTTATGCTGGAGGTAACACTAGTGTATAGTGGACTATATTAATCTAGCAATGGGATTTTTGTCTTATTTATATAAACATGATTTCTGGTTTTGAATTTGGGCAATATTTTGGTGTGCGCCCCCATTCACAAAGCCATTCGTATTGCGCCACCAAATTAGAAAATGTTATTTTCCCATGGATTTTGAATTCCTTATAAATTAAAGTTAAAAATATAACACGTCCACCACTTGGAGAAATGTAAGCACCTAAGAAGCTGCAACAAAGTCGATCGTATGCACAATGCATTTAAGGCCATGGTTTAAGATAACGAAAACATACTTTGAAAGTCACCTTTACTTTCTAGCTCGGCTTCCAGAAAAGGTTATGTTAATTTAACGAAAAATGGGTCATTTGTCCAAATATTTTTTAAACGTGGTTCAAATGGACGAGTAAAAATTAGTACGGGTGAAATAGACACTAAAAAAATAGCAAGGATGAAACTGGATTCATCCTGACTTAAACTTAAAAAATTGTAAGGAGGAAACTGGATGCATCCTGATGTAAATTAGAAATAAGAAAAATTATTTGAAATGGGTATGATGAAACTGTTTATATTTTTATATTTTTTTCCATTTAAACAGTATCAAAATCTAAATGTCCTTCTCACCCAGAAATTGTTGATTTTGATCTTTTTTAACCAATTTTGTGTTAGTTTAATGCAAAAACTAATTAGTGTTTGGGACGTAAGTTTTAATCCCATTTAATGTTTGGGCCTCAAATCTGTCTGTTATGGTGTTGGGCTTGCTTGACTGATAATTCACCGGTCAACCAGTTAAATGTTTGTACACTCCTTTTCTGAAAGGCCACGCTGTCTAAAATAACTAACACTGTAAATTATCGGAGTCTTGATACATCCACCGAACCCAGCACCCAAATGAGCACCGAGAGGGGATTTGATGGTCAGAAATGTCGCCTCTCTATTGGGAAAGGAGTGGGGCATGAGTGGGCCCCACCACCCCCTCATACACTTTTTCACAGTGCACGCTCGGTGCTTATTCTTCTTTGTATTATTTTTGAAATTGTCGTACAAGACAATATGTAAATTTTGTCGGCACGTATCCAACCTTAGATTCGAACACATATGATTAGGTAATGGTTTTTCTAATTTCTTCCATCCTTTAAATTAATGCAACACAGTGTCACAGTCACAACAACCATCACCGCCTCAACTGCAATTATCAAGTTTTCATAAATCAACCAACTTGATCACCACCAACGACAATCATCAAGATCTCACTGTAATATACATCAACTCCAAAATCAAAATAATCAGAAATTCAGAACCTAATTAATTCACTCCCTCCTACTACCGCGATCCAGTCATATCTAAACCTATCACAGACAAGATTGTACTTTGTCAATCAATAAATAGAATAAAATTCCATAGCTACTATGACGAATCAGAATTATCATGTCTAGACTAAAGGCTTAAAACACCCAAAAGAAATACAGAATCATCGTATGATTAAATAAAAATAAAACTTCATAATTGTTTTGATTTCTTGTTCTGATCCTAATTCTAAAACATGGGTTTTCGAGTTTATTTGTTCATTTTTGATCAGTAATAAGGGTTCTCATTTCGTCTTGGAAAAGTTTTCGTGATTAAATGGTAAGAATCTCCAGGGAAGTTTATGATAGCTATATTATAGAATTTTCGTTTCTGATCAGTAATAAGGGTTCTCGCTTCAACTTGGATAAATTCTCGAAATTAAATGGTAAGAATCTCCAAAGAAGTTTAAGATAGCGTGTTCGTAACAAAAAGATTTTATGATTATGCCTATCAAAAACGCATCTTACCCAGACACTAATTAACTCAAACTCAAATAAAAGAAAATTTGACATCCAATAAATTATTCAGCTAACAACAGCAACACATGAATTCAGCAACACTTATCGGCCGAGATAGATGACTAAAGACATTTAATTACTTCGCGTACTTAATGTAGGCATCTATCGAATCTTTAGATACAGCATCAAGCTTGGCCAACGTGTTGAATTGGGCAGCAAGGAAGCACTTAGAACCATTATTTCTGAAGAAGAAACCTACACATTTGCAGTCATCGGTGCACTTCTTCATACACTCGTTAACCGTGATCGGTCCTTCTCCGTCAGAATTAACGAGTGGCCGATAATCAACCACATCTTTGACTTTGAAATAACCCAACTTGGCAGCACTAATATTGCAAGAAGGTACTTTGGGTAGTTTGCATTTCTCGTCCCAACCCATTAGTCCTTTTGGTGTAGGACATGCAAAACATTGGTTATCTTTGCAAAGACCGAATGACATACATTTTGCTGGTAGTAAGCATTCACTGGGTCTTCCTTTTCTAGAAAAGGCGGCATAAGTTTCCTCCATGCAATAAATCCATGAGCTGATAATTCGTAGTAAGTATAAATATGCAAATCACCATCTGGACCTAATCGAAGCATTGACAATGTACTATTGTATTTAGGATAAGCCAACAGAAAAGAAGAATCAGCACTAATAGCAATGCCCAATACATTGAATGACCCCTCTCCAAAGAAGAACTTGGACGTGTCGAAGGTAATATTGATCACTAACTTACCCATTTGTGTTACGTTATAATAGTTGAAAGGTTTTAACGATGCTGATGCTGATTTTGGGTTGGGATTGAAGAACAAACCAAGTGTTTCACCTTGTAAAACCATACTGTAATCCCCGTTTACTATCTTGTTAGTACTTGAACTCCCAAGACCAAGACCTTGTCCTACCAAGAGAGTATTAGTTGGATAATAGAAACTCTGCCAAACAAATCCACCATTTTTATCAAGAAGCACCAAGTTACCATTCGGAAGTAGTTTAATATCAACCACGCCTTTGTTGCTTGTCTTAGTTTGCCAACCAATTCGACCATTGGCATCGATTAAAGCCAAATTTCCGCTGCGCTTTATCACCAACAGGGCGATTAAGGTTGGCTGCCCAAACCCAACGTGTAATCCCGTCAGGATGATGAAAACGTCGACCCATACCCATACCCATGCCTATAGCAAGTACGTAAGAATTAGTAGTAACAGGTTTGTTGTTACCAGTACTCTCATGATTGGCTTCATAAAAAGAAAGATAAAAAGGATCGTTTCGGATTGATAAAGGATGATACCTTACGCTGTACTCAATTTCAGAAGAACCTCTATAGAACGACCGGGCATCCAAGTCGTACCTGAATGTCTTTAATGGTGAAACTACTACTTCCTTCCCTAAAACTAATGAAGAACCAAAAATCAACAAGATGGTAAGAGATTGAAGAAATGAAAAAGAATGAGACTTGATCATCTTTGGAGTTTGGTGGTAATACTACTACTGTACTGGATGCATCTTGCAATGGGATTTGTTGTGTTTTTATAATTAGAAATTTGGATAGATGAGATTTTTGGGCTTTGTGTTTGACATATAATTTATTTTTTTTTTGATCGAAAAAGAAAACAATATTGATTGTAAATAAACAATTTACAATAGCTAAAAACAGCTGAGACCCAAACAAGAAAGGGAGCAAAAATGGAGAGTATGACTGAAAAGCCCGGCAGGCAATCCAAGAGGATCCCAAAACAGAACTAAGAAAAGCAGAAGCTATAGAATTTGGGCAATATTTTGGTGTGCGCCCCGCCACACCCCCATTCACAAAGCCGTTCGTATTGCGCCCCCTAGAAAATGTTATTTCCCATGGATTTTGAATCTCTAATAAATAAAAGGTAAAATTATTAGCCGTCCACCACTTGCACAAATCCAAGCACCTAGAAGCTGCAACAAAGTCGTATGCACACTGAATTTAAGGCCATGGTTTAAGATAACGAAATTATACTTTGAAAGTCACCCTTACTTTCTGGCTCCACTTCAAAAACAAGTTATGTTAATTTAATGCAAAAACTATAATAAAAGAAAACTTGACATCTAATAGATCCAGCTAAGATCAGCGACGCATGACTTCTAAAATACAGAAGCTATAGCAAAGTCAAAAGCTATAGCAAAGTCGGACACTGCATGGGGGAAAGACAATTTCATGTTACTACTTGAAGACTCTTTACTACTTGAAGACTCCAAGGTAATCTTGTGTAATTAATTAATATACTTGTTGGTTATAGCTGTATGTTTTTTCAAGAAAAGATGGAGACATCCATTTGTGTTAGTTACTTAGTTATCGTTTTCAATCACCACAAGGTAAATTTTTTAGTCTTTAATCTCATTTGGTATTACTTAGTTCTCTGTATAGTTCCATAATTTCCACTTGGTAATTTTCAACTGGAATAGTATGTCATTCTGGCAACAACCTTGATGACTCTGTGGCTCAAGTCTTTCTTTTTTGTTTCCTTCGAGCATTTGAGTTATTTGTAATTTGTGACTTAATTTGTATAGTTTTTTCTCTCTTCAATATATCTCCAATTTTCAAAAGAATAAAATTATGCATCCTGGATTTCATTTAGTGAAGAGTGGGTATCATGAAATTCTGTATTGCTTTATTGTATACAAACATTCAAAGAGAGACCCATCAACAATCTTTCAAGACACACCAAAACTCGATAATCGCTTAGTTTATTATTAGTTTTACACCTAACATTTTACCCATTCAGTGGATAGTTGATTTATGCATGGATGCACAAGATAACAAAATCCTAGATAACTTAGGACTTTGAATCTTTGATCTACTTTGCGTACTTAACGTAAACATCTATCAAATTGTTAAACACAGCATCAAGCTTGGCTAGCGTATTGATTTGGGAAGCAAGTGAGCACATAGAACCATTTATTCTATAAAAGAAACCGACACACTTGCAGTCATCGCTACATTTCTTCATACACTCGTTCACCGTCATCGGTCCTTCTCCGTCAGAATAACCGAGTGGCCGATAATCTTCTACATCTCCTACTCTGTAATAACCCACATTGGCTGCACTTGTACTACATGAAGGAAGTTTTGGTAGTTTGCATTTCTTATCCCAACCCAATAGTCCTTTTGGTGTAGGACAAGCAACACACTGGTTATCTTCGCAAAGACCGAATGATCCACATTTTGCAGGTAGTAAACATTCACTGGTGCGTCCTTCTCTAGAAAAGGTAGCATAAGTTTCCTCCCATGCATTAAAACCATTAGCTGGTACTTCATTATAAGTATAGATATATAGATTACCGTTTGAGCCTAACCGAAGCATTGACAATGTACTATTGTATTTAGGATAAGCCAATACAAAAAAGGAATCAGTACTAAAAACAATGCTCAATACATCGAATGATCCGTCTCCATAGTAGTACTTGGACGTGTCGAAGCTAATATTGATCCCTAACTTGGCCATTTGTGTTACATTATAATAGTTGAAAGGCTTGGATGATGCTGACGCTGATTTTGGGTTGGGATTAAAGAATAAACCAAGTGTTCTATCTTGTAAAACCATACTATAATCACCGTTTACTATCTTGTTAGTAGCTGAACTTCCAGGACCAAGACCTTGTCCTACCAATAGAGTATTAGTAGGATAGTGAAAACTCTGCCAAACAAATCCACCATTTCTATCAAGAAGCACTAAATTACCATTCGGAAGTAGTTTAATATCGACCACGCCTTTGTTGCTCGTCTTTGTTTGCCAACCAATTCGACCATTGGCATCGATTAAGGCAAGATTTCCGCTGCGACTGAAAACAAGTTTAGCTTTATCGCCAACAGGGCGATAAAGGTTAGCTGCCCAAACCCAACGTGTAATCCCGTCAGGATGAGCAAAAAGATGACCCATACCTATAGCTAGTATGTACGAATCAGTAACAGGTTTGTTGACACCAGTACTCTCTGGATTGGCTTCATAAAAACAAAGAGAAAACGGATAGTTTTGGATTGGTAAAGTATGATACCTGACATTGTACTCAGTTCCATCATAACCTCTATTGAACGACAGGGCATCCAAGTGATAACTAAATGTCTTTGATGGTGGAACTACTACTGCCTTTCCAATAACCGAAGAAGAACAAAAAATCAACAAGATAGTAATGGACAGAAGCAATGAAGAAGAACAAGATTTGATCATTTTCAGAACTTCGGATGTAACACTGCTTACTATACTGGATCTATCTTGCAATGGGATCCGTTGTCTTATTTATGATTAGAAAATGGATAGATAAGATTTTTGGTTTTGATTTTTAAATAAAATACTTTCCCCACTCGGCCATTTGCAAGAAGTAATTACTCTTCCCTGAGTAGAAGCTGCCTCAAAGTCAGACACTTCATGGGGGGAAACATTTCCATGTTACTGCTTGCAGACTCCAAGACAAGAAGCACTCCACTTGCTTAGTTAATTTCAATGAAGAAAAGAACGTGCATTCCGCTTAAGACGGATCTTACTAACATTTCAACTAATAAATGAACACTCCTCCGATTTTCTTACGTTTGTACGAACGCGCTTTGTTTTTTAAGTTGGACCGAAATATAAATTGGAGAGACATCATAACCTAGAAATCTGCGTTATCAAGTTTTTTTTTTTTTTTTTTTTTTTTTTTTTTTTTTTTTTTTTTTTTTTTTTTTTTTTTTTTTTTTTTTTTGTAAGAAGAGAAGATTTTATTAAACCAACAAGAAGAATTTACAGAATACTATCAGAGGTAGTAAAGAAGATTTTTTTTCTTTGCTGCAACATTCTTCACACCCTTTGAACTTTGTTGAACAACTGCTATCCAAAGTGCCGATCAAGTAGCTACTCAACATGCTTGTAGCGGTTGAACGATGAGTCTATGACCCACGTCTTCGAAATCATTTGTTGCGTCTCCTTTGGCTTACATTTCCGTTCAAAACAAAATTGAAAAACCATATTTATTTGGAGTAAGTTGAACACTTTCAAATCTTGATCCCGCACTTTGTATAGTTCTAGCCACAAATTAAAATCAAAATTTTCTATAATTAATTTCTTCGAAAAATATTATTTGATCAAATTTCTACAATTTATCTCTCTGAAATATTATTTGATTTAGATGGTGAATATTATTGAATAGTTATTATATCTCTTCAAACCAATGGTGTGATTTTTACATGGGTGTGATTGAACATGGTTAAATTTCTGCATGGGCCTATGTTTCTGCAAGCATAGTGTCCAATGGCCCCAATTTTAGCGTCACAAGATTCACAACAAAAGTATTGGGTGCTTTAAAAAATAATACTAAAAAAATAAAAGTATCCAGAACAATAAAATACTAGAGGATTTGGAATCCGGATGATGATATATCAGGCTCAGATCCAAAAAAACACACAATAATCAGGAGGTTAGTCAACCATTTTTAATCTTGATCACAACTAACTCTTGAAACCTTTGATCAAATTGATCATATTCACAACCTAGGCTAAAGGAGAATGGACTCTAGTACGCAACTACGAACACTCAGAAGTGTGCGGATTAATTTTCCCAAGTGCCGGAGTTCTCCTTATATACTCTTTCAAATTAGGGTTGCTTACAATCAAAGCTAAGATAGCTTAGTAACAAAGCAAACAACGTCCATCGTTAGATGAAACTCTAATTTAATATTCAAGGTAAGTCATAGTAGAAATAAAGCAATTAACCTCCACCGTTAGATGAACTTAGCTTGTTAGACACAAATGAAATATACCTTCATTTAGATATGTATGAACCGTACCCAAACATGTATACTATGTTGCTCAACAATAGTTAACCAAAGTTAGTCATATGAATCTTCTTGCTTAATTAACCATATTCATCTAACACATTTAGATCAAATATAAAGATCAATCAATCATGAATGATAATAGAATGAATCTATTTGTGATTCAATAGAGTTGATCAATTGTTCATCAATTCGTAGAAATATTTATGAACCAATTGAAACGAAATCGGTTTGATTTATGATTGTACTATGTACTTAATCAAGAATAAATTCATGAACATTTTAGCCACGGTTTGCAAAGATCGCATTCCTTACATTATAAATTTTTTAGTTCATGAAGTATGAATATCATAATGACCGGTTCTATAACATAACCACTAAGTTAGAAAACCAGGTATGCGAACAACAGTTTCGGATTTTGGCCTTGAACAGCCTTTCACAAACCAGGTATACGAGCAACTGTTCTGACCCAACTTGGTTGACTCAGTTCACATACTAGGTACGCATCCAAGAGTTCCAGACCTTTCCAAGTAAATCTGTCCGCATACTAGGTACCCAAACAAGAGTTTCGGACCTGAATCATGCATAATATAGTTCCCATACTACGTATGCATACTGTGTGTTGTATCCAGACATAGGTAATTGTTCTAAACTCTTCTTTCAATTATTAAAACATCCTTGGAAGACAACAATAATACACTTACATTGTTATACATACTATTAGCTTTAAAGTAATTTTCAAGTGATCAAATGATCATTACGAAACTTCTGAAGCACACATCAAATGACTGTCTCACACAAATCATGTAAGATGTTCAAGGTAATTTTCACATGATCATCTTTTGACTTAATATTTAGTTTCCCATAATAAATAGTTTCCAAGTAAACCCGTCAAGAATACGATGAACTTAGCTAAAGCTAAAAGCTTCCAACACATTTTGAGAAATAAATAAGATCGAAAATATCGAATGTATATAATGAATGAGTCTATATATCTATACGACTTTGTCTAATGGGATATATAACAGAATAAAATAGACCTTTGAGTGATAGATAAGTTTTAGTCTCTGCATGCCTTTTGTTGATGAAGTTCCTACGGGTTATTTAGAAGATTTTCTTCTTCAGATTGTCAGCGTCGTGAAGTCTAAAGCTCAACTACACATTCTATCCTAGTCCGAGTCTTAACTATAAGTAGACTAGAAATTAAGTATATAGTTTTGATCAACTACACTTGACAAACAAGATTGAGATAGAAACACGTGCGAGTTCGATCGAGCAATACTCTAACATTAAGTGATGGTAAGTGGAGTTTAAGTTCATTCGTTCCGGTTTGGATACTATATTCTGGTGCTACAAGTCACCCATGGTCATGCAGTCCTTGTTGATCCTCAAGATTTTTTCGGTGTAGATCAGGTGATGGTTAGAGATGGTAAGATGCTTCCTATTTCTCTAATTTGTTCAAGTTCCTTATCTCCAGCAACTAGTAACTCTACTTTTAAACTCAAGAATGTTTTGCTAATTCCTCGTATAAAGTTCTGACCACTGATTTCATACCTTCGTGATTCTACATGTGGTGAGGATATTTTATGTATTTATAGTGACGATGGTAATCAATAATGGTTTCAATCCAGGGCCGGCCCTGAGGCAAAGTCAACGAATGTTGACTTCAGGTCATCAAAAAACAGGGGGCAACAAAAACGCATTTCTCTCTAGTGGTGGTAGGGGGGGGGGGGAGATTCTGTTACACATAAAAGATGAAGGTCTGTATCGTGATTAAAAATAAAATGGAAGTCTTATTCCTAAAAGAATAAGGGGCATACTATAATTAAAAAATTACTTTAATGGTTTATTGGTTAATATCTAATAAGTTAGAAACAACAATCTTTCTTCGTCGTTTCCCTCGAAAACTCCTTCCGTCCTGTTTGCTTGCTGCCTTAAAACACTTTAACAACCACCACCTTTTTACGATGAGAGAATTGAAGTTTATGAATATACAGAATATAAATTATCAACTATATTCGATGATCTAATTTTTATCTGATCATTTGATTTTTAATTAGTATTGCAAAATTGTATTTTTAAGGGGAAAATGATCATGATTAGTATATAAAATTTAATCAAATTCATGAAGTTTGATTGTATGATCAAATTCATGTTTTCCATTTTTGTAGAATGATCATGCATATGTATCATCTAAAGAGTTTGTGGATCATAGAGTTTAGGGCTATGCTTTTTTAATAAAATTGTTTACTGGTTTTGTTTGTTGGGCAGGCTTGTTGATTAGTGTATGTATTTGATCAATTGCAGATATGGATCAGAATAGAAAACAAGCTTCTGGATGTCAAAATACAGGAAGAAAGGAGAAAAGATGTTGGAATCTACTGAATGAATCTCTTGCAGGTTCTCTTGACAAGTTTCTGAATAAGAATCAACCCAACAGTTAAAGAATGGTGGTATAACAACTTCGTCCTATACAACCTTTGTGTTATGGGTTTTAAAGCTGTAATTAGTGAAGAGATGTGCTAATGCAAGTTGATTGTAAAGCTGTAGTTAGCAATCTCGTGTTAAGAAATGTAAGAAGAGTTGACTTTGTATATAAATATGATGGTCTGAATTACTGTCTACTTTGATGAGCTTATGCTATTACAATGCTTTATGAACCGTTTTTTGTTTGATATATGTAAAAACTTGAGAAGTATATTAAGTTTTCTGAGCAAACATTTGGCAACATGATGTATATGTATATACAAATTTAAAGTTGTTGTTTAAAGTATGCAAAATTTGATAAGTATATATTTGTTTAGAATACTCGTAACAACATGATGGATTTCAAGATTGGGCAACAAGTTTTCCTTGGCTTCGGGGCAGCGAAATCTCAGGGCAGGCCCTGTTTCAATGGTTTTCAAGATTGGGCAACAAGTTCTCCATGAATGAAAACTAAAGTAGTGCAGTTTGAGCAAGCCAAGTAAAGCCTAAAGCTACGTTAAAGCAAAGCTAAGTTTTTTCAGTAAATATTAATGGTTTGGCTATATCCATTAATATTGTTGAGTTTATATGTATGGGTCAGTAGTTCAGTAACTTGGTTGTTTCATGTCGCGTAATTTTGTTTGCCTGTAGGGCATTGTTTGTGTCGTCTTTATGAAGTTGGTACTGCGCATGTTGGCACCATTATGCTGGTTTGCATATTTGTTTGCTGCATGGTTGATACAGTGGAAGATAGAGGTATGGATTGGTCGACATGGATAGGTGAGTTTGTTATTGTAAGTTACGAAATTCATGAATGATCAATATGTGGGTGCCATGTAATCTGTGGTTGGAAGATGTTGTGTCGGATATATGTTAGCAAGTGTAGCCAAGGAGATTGGAAGTTGCAGGAGAAGTTATGATACGATATGTCAGGAAGTCATGGATACCTACAAGTTTAGTAGGTTGGCCGCAAGTGAAGCGAAGATATGACAAGATATGTCGGGCAAGTCATACAAAGTCCACAAGTAAGTAGGATGGTCTGCCGGTGAAGTTTATAAAAGTTGTAGTATATGGTATTCACAGTTATGATTCAATCAGTAGTCTCTAGCATTGGATATGCCGGTGAAGCCATGTGGTTTGGTGGGACATGAAGTTGTGTAATCAGTTTGAGTTTAAGGGCGGCTGTTGGAGTTTTTGGTTAAACTCAAACTGATTCGGACAGTTACATATTGTTAGTAGTTGGGACTCTGTTAAAGAGTCGTGTTATTAGTGTCTTGTTTATAGATGCGTACAAGTTCGAGTCTGTAACATTGTTTAGTTGACCATTAATCGTGGGTTGTAATGTCCTGTTTCATAGGATCATGTAAAACACGTTACTGATGATGACTTAGTGGTACTCGATGTAATGTTTTGTAGCCTATAAAGGCAGAATTTTATGTTAATAAAAAAAATGTGGAAATCAGTTAACACAATGTAGACTCTCTTCTTGTTTCGCGTTTCTTCCTCTCTGCTCTCTCTCTATAACTTGATTTTCATCACCATCTTCATATCCTGGCTCTCAAATCGAGAGATGATGAGCGACGAAAATGCAGAAGGGTTTGATGAAATTAGATCGAGAAATAAAAGATTCAGATGAACTGAAATCTGTAGAGAGGGACGATCTGTGTAAAAAAAAATTGAATCTAACAGTTGCTGTTATGAGAATTAGTTTGAGATGAAGCTGCTACTAATGAAATTCATTCGATGAGGTTATGATGATGAAATTGGTTAGGGTTTTGTTGCTAACAAGAAATCATTGTCGAAACTAAAGTTGTTGTTAATCGATGCTGTGAATTTGTGATGGGATTTAAGCTTTGGAGCGTTGTGGAGAAGAATCAGGCTTCGAAACTACAAGAGCTTCGTTCTATTAGCTGTAGAGATTGATGATACGGAAGATTGATGATGACGGGTTTGCCTCATATTTGAGTTCTAAGTGAAATTGAAGTGTTCGTAGGGATTTTATTTGAATCAGTTTTGGAAAGATATTGTTGATGTTCGTGGACCGAGTCGCTGACGCATGTTGATTGAGATCTGGTCTTGATCGAGATGCAATTGGCATTTGTTGATATCAACTTTGGGGATTTTTGCAATCGACTGAAATTAGGGTTTTCATCAATGAAAGATGAATTTGGGGGTTTTGTCAGTTGATTCTGATTTCACAACAAGGAAATGGAGATGCTCTTGTGATTTTAGGGTTTTCAATGTATGAATAATCTTATGGTTGAATGGTAGTGAAGAATTGATGTTCGTTTGGTTTGAAATGGGCGAGATGAATCTGAATTTGGTGAAATTGATTCAACAAATCAATTAGGAAAAAAGTGGTACCCTGGATTATATTCTCATAGACTTGATATCAATGGTGGTTGGATCTATAACAGTTGAAGACTGATTTCATGTGTAGTAGGGATTATGCCTAATTGATGTGTGGGGTTTGATTAGAATTTGGTATTGACCAAATTACAGAGATTTTTATCATGATAAGTTGGTTGAACAGAGAGAAGGAAATTTGGACGGTTGAGAAGTTGGTGAAGGGAAGTTAGTTCTCTAACCGAAGATGGAGAAGATGGTGAATAGGAGTTATATACTTGTGTAAATATGTGTGAAGTTAAGGATATATTGGTATATTTGTTTAGTTATTAGATTTATTTAATATTGTTTTTAATTATTAAACAAAAGTCATTATTTATCGTGGTCAACTGGGGTCAATTTCTTTTCCAAATACCAAACACCAAGCTGGAAAAATGTTAGACCAAACTTAAAACTTGGACAAAACCTAAATACCAAAAACAAAATAACCCACGGATAAATAATACTATTTCAGTTATGTGTTAGGTAATTTAACATATCCTGCGACTTCTTATCCTCTTCAAGTGGACCACAATAAAGACAAGAAGATTAGGTACGCTGTTGTTACTTGTTAGATAAAGTATTGCACACTAAACAGTACGTATTAATTTTCTTAGTTTAGAGAAAGTGATAAGAAGGAGACACTATTTTCTTTAAGGAACGACAAAAATGACGAGGGTAGATAAATGTCCCCTTCACTCCCCCTTCCGTTTCTTTTTCCTCCTAAATTTCTTCATAATTTCTCCATCTTTCGTCCGAATCGTCCCCATATATTATTAAATTCTACTGACAAAACAAACGAACAATTATCCAAACTAGACTCAGACTTAGCTAGACCGAATCCTGATCCTTCATTCATCTTAGGTAAGAAAAAATTGGCGATACACCATGTCTACGAAGCAAGGAGTTGTCTACGAAGCAAGGAGTTCGAGGTGACACTGAATCTTTTGAATCAAAGGTGTGCATGCGCGCCGAATATCAAGCCCGAACTCAACTTTTTTTTTTTTTTGAAAGAGAGGATTTATTAAAAGAAGAGGAATGTACATGCAAATCTATCAGGGGTAGAAGAACAAAAGAAAAAACCAAGCTACGCTACAAACAAAGAGGAAGTTTCAAAAACAATGCCTCCCAATTAGACAGAACCGTGTAGGAGCAGTTTTGATGAACCCTATGACCTGCAGCCTCAGCCCAAGTTAGAACTAAAGTCTTGACTTCCAAAATGAGATCATTATCAATTTTGAAGAGGTGTGTAGGTTCAAAACCTTCTACAATTTCTTTCTTTCCAGATTGTGTGAATGATAGATGCTGGGATTAAATTCCAGATGTAGTTGCCTGATTGAGAGAAGTGTTGAGTGTGCCAGATATCAAGAAAAAAATCAACGCCAGGTGGAGGTGTTAACAACAAGTTTAACCACACTTATACAAACACTTGAACAAAATGCTAGATTTGTTAATAATGTTGGGGTCGACGATAGCCGAGTTGGTCTTGAAGTTAACATCGGGCTACCACTGCTACCACCAGATTATACACAAGATATGCCTCGGGAAAATGATCCGGAACCTAGTCCACAAGATAGAGAGAGTGAGAATCAAACTAATGTTGAACTTCAACCGCAACAACAGCAAGACTCTACGGGAATATCACCTGCGGAATCCACCACAGTTCAACTTAATTCTTGTGAGTTCATGTCATGCTTTTTCCTATCTTTGGCTTTTGTTTCTGTTTTGATTACAAGAGGGAGAGACAGGAGTGATTAGAAAAACAGATGAACATTCCTAATTTTCTTAATTTAAAACCACACGCATGTAGGAGTATTGTAAGAGTGTTTGTTTTCAGCTAATTTGGAATCTGATTATGGAACGGTTTACGACATTATAGTTGTAGGTGTAAATAATTAAATGTAGGTGTAAATAATCAATAGGGCTAGGTGGTGAGATCCCAGGCTAAGTTGTACCAGGAAACGAAGGAAGAGAAGAATTGAATAACTCAAGCGGGCACAAACAAAGAGAAATCACGAGGGCCGAGCGTGACAACCATTTATCTGTAGGATGTGACAAGTCTCTCATCACCTGAAAAAGCCGACAGAAGATCAGAAGACATTCGGTCAAACTAAGAAAGAAGGTCAAGATGAAGCGGCGAGAAGAGAGAAGGCAACCTCAGACTAAATAACATTAAAGGATCGACCTCGGATGAAAAATTGTCGGGAGCCCCTACTGTATCGGCCCAGTCGATAGATCGGAGGAACATCAAGGTAGGCCCGAGGAGGAACAACGAGATAGATGCACCACGATTTACACTGTAACTTCGTCGTATCCCTGCCTTGGCCTATAAATATAAGGGCATCTAGAGAGTGAGAGGCAGGTTGTAAAAGGAGAGAGAGTGGACGCTTAGAGAAAAAATAAGTCAATATTGGGAGAGTTCATCACTTTTAACCAAACTTGAAGTAATATTAATCACTTCTTTCACCCCGTGGACGTAGGTAATCATGCCGAA
Organism: Papaver somniferum; assembly: GCF_003573695.1. NCBI lineage: Eukaryota > Viridiplantae > Streptophyta > Magnoliopsida > Ranunculales > Papaveraceae > Papaver > Papaver somniferum. The sequence continues at coordinate 6,171,221 of NW_020620714.1, read as the reverse complement.
CCACGTATATCTTTGTGTTCATGTTTGTTCATGCATCTTGACCTTGGTTTAGTTTAGTAGTTCTACCCTTGGATGTAGTGTGCAATTTTATGCTACTACATTCTGGCGCCGACTAAGGGGAACGTCTAACATCTTCGGATACCTTGATTTCATCCACCAAATGAGAAAATCTAAAGCTCCTAAGAACACCTTGAGTGCTAGTTGATGCTAAGAGATAAACTCTATTGGTGTGACTCTTTTCGTTTTGCTTGTTCTTCCCGTTTGGACAACAAAGTTAGATTTTTGTTTATAAAGTTTGGTCATTAAGAAAGTTTTTCAGTTAGTTTGCGTCTGGTTAGTAAAGGCGACAGGAAGATCTCCAAGAGCTCCCAAATAACGCCATCGGCGTTTGGTAGTAGCCACGGTGAGATTCTGTCGACAAATCGGCTAGCTGTGTTAGTCAGTGAGTAAAATAACGTTTTCTTTATAATTAGTTATCTACGTCTTCCTTACTCATCTTTTGACATCGGATTCAGGCAGCTAAAGAACTTCTAAAAAAAAAATAGCCCTAGATCTTACAAAACCCACCTCGACGGGTCGACTCTAGATAGATGGGTTGGATCTGAGAGTGGGAAAACAAAGATTGTATGTAGTCATAACTATCCGCCGGATTAAACCCAAGGAATTCAGGGCAAGTCATCCCTGAATTGTTCTAAGGGAATAATACTCGTTGTTGAAAATTAGAGGCTGAAATGTGACATCACAAGAGTACAAATTCAAGGCTTTTCACTCGAAAAGTACCAGTCTTTAATGATTTGGAGTGTAGGACAAATAGTGATTAATGCACAGTCGAAGTACAGAAAGTGACATAGCGCGGTACTCGTCAAAAGCTATACTTAGAGTCGAAAAGTGTTGAATTGGTGAGGTCAGCCAGACAAAATAGGGGGTGTCGTACGCAAACCCAGTTTTAGTGTCAGTTCGTAAATCCCATAAAACCTTTCGAAAAACAGGTCAAAGTAAGGGGTTATTTGTTTTTGCTGACGTAGGTAGGGACGATACTCGGGAAAAGGGTGCGTCCGAGCCAATGGCTAGCACTTCAGGTACGGAAGAACCTTAAGGAACCGCACGGCTACCAGCAGTGGCATGCAAGGAGGGATAACGGAACCAGGACAGGAAAATGGCCGACAACCTCCCTCCGAGGAATCTCGAGCACCTGCAGGAGAGATGCCAACCGTGGACGAGGAAGTCTACTTGGGACGAGATGATGACCCCCATCCGTTAGAGCAAATCAAACCAACACAAGGAGGACCCGAGCAGATAGACGGATGACTGCATCAGACACTGATGACGATGAGGAAGCGTTGATCATGCAGGTCCAGAGGCGGAGAGCTAGACGACGAGGCGAATATCAAGAGGCCCTATATCGTGAGCAGGAGCGACTCAGGCACCTACAATTGGGCAAACGAAATGACACTAGAGGCGTTCCTCTTGTGTTGCCACTCCCACCTCCACGACTAACAGCAGTGGCGCCCCCAGCTCATATGAACTATCAAAACGATCACTCTAGTCATGAGAACACAGATCCAACATTGTTACCCATTTTAGAAAATCAGAGGAGGCAAGAAGCGAAATTAAGGGAACTGCAGCAGAGAAATCTAGCGCTAGAGTATGAAAACTACCAGTTATGTAATCAAATATTTAGATCCAGAGGATCGTCCAGTCGGGGCGCGTCTAGCAACCAGGGACGATCGGGTCAACCCCCGATACATCCCGCAGCAGGGCCGACAGGAGGAGGATATGGTCCGCCCAAGAGTTCGTCTACAGAAGAGGAAGAGCCCGAGGAGAGAAGAAGGCCGAGGAACGCAACGGAGGATAAGCTCAAAGAATTAGAAAAAATATCAAGAAGCTAACAAGAAGCAATGAGGACGACAAGCTCGCTGAAGTAATAAGCAAAGCCGAGAATACTCCTTTCACCAGAGAATGGGAGCAAGCGGCATTTCCACCAAAGTGCACGCTCCCTGCGTTCCCATCAAGATTCGACGGAACAGGAGACGCAGTCGAACACGTCAAAATGTACACTATGTCGCTACTTCAGTGGAAGGGCAGTGACGTGGTCATGTGCAAATTTCTTCCGGCGAGCCTTGAAGGCGAGGCGAGGAACTGGTTCTATGCACTCCCAGCAGGGTAAATCAATACTTATGATGTCTTAGTCGAAACCTTCCTTGATAATTACATGCACAACAGGAAAGCGCGACCCAGAGTCAATAGATTGTTCACCTTAGCCCGAAGATTCCATGAGCCTCTGAGAAATTTGACAGACCGATGGAGAAAATTATGCACCAAAATAGGAAAAGTACCAGTCGACCAACAAATATTCGCAAGGGAAATCAGACCCGATGTGGATAGCCATGTTCACTGAGAAGCCTCAAACCTTGAAAGAAATGAGGAGAATGCAGGAACATTACATAGCCTTGGAGGAAATACAGGAGGAATCAAAGGACCGAGTTGTGCAGGAGGCGAGTGCAGCAGCTCGGACGACCACAAGTGAGACCCCCAGGTGAACCGATAAACGACCAGGACCACCACCCAGAGGATCTGAAAAGAAATAGTGGGTCGAGAAAGGAAAAAGGCCCCGACACGAGGCAAGGGCCTACACTCCTTTAAAGTCTCCACTAGAAGAAATTTTCAAAGAGGTCGAGAATAGAAACGACATCATCTACCAAGCTCAAGGGGAATACAATTCGAAGAGACAAAGGATCACCCCGAGTACTGTCATTATCACCTGTATCGGGGACATTCTACCAACAATTTCCGAGAAGTAAAAGACATCGTACAACACTTAATCCGAGATGGATACCTGAGGCAGTTCGTCCGATAGGAAGCACCACCAGCTAGCATACCCGAGATACCAGTCCACCAAGTCAGAATCGACAGATCCACTAAGTTTTTATGCAACACCATTTCACACTCGGCTGCCCAAGGGTATGACCTGGGCTCGGGGATCACATCCAGAATTCATAAGAGAGACCGTGACGGCAAAGAAATTTTCAGTATGGCCAAGACCTTTCCAATGGATCCATGGATGATGCAACCTATCTCGTTCTCTGCCAAGGATGTCCCACTAAATGTCCAAGCCCATGGGGACCTCTTGGTTATCACTTTGATGATCGAAGAATGGGGAGTGAAGAGAATTTTGGTAGACAGTGGGAGCTCGGTTGAAGTAATTTTCTATGATACATTCAAAAGAATGGAGCTATCGGATGACATCATCATTCCGTCAACATATCGAATTTTTGGTTTCGATGAGACCGTGACTATCCCAAAGGGCGAGGTAACTTTAAGAGTGTCAGATGGGGGAGACTACCTCGATACGCTAACCACATTTTGCGTGGTCGATGTCGTCTCACCCTACGAAGCAATCATCGGGATACCTTGGATCGCCGGAATCAAGGGGGTAGCGCCGACCTATCATCAAAGGCTAAGATTCCCAACGTACAAAGGAGTAATGGAGGTTATTGGCGATTCCCAAGCGGCCATACAATGTATGCAAGTCGACATTCAACAAAACGAGGAAAGGCGAGCACGACAAAGGAGGGAAAATAACAAAGCCAAGCAAGCTGAGGCTGCTCAAGAGCTGGAAAAGGTAATTTCCCAGGCGGTCATGGCGTATGAAACCAACGAAAAGGAACCGTTATAGCAATCACAGGGAACGGCACCGATGAACGAACCGAAGCCAAACTTCTCGGCCATATAACCCACCCGAGAAATCAACATAGGTACCATCGAGGAACCGAATATATTAAGAATCGGATCCTTATTATCGGAGCAAGCGAACCAGCTCATAGCAGTTCTGCGAGATAACATGGACGCTTTCGCATGGAACTCGTACAAAATGGAAGGCATTGATACAGATATATGCTGTCATCATTTAAAAATAGATCCAAGCTTCGGACCGGTCCGACAAAAGATGAGGCGAATCGCATCAGAATTACAGGCAGCAGTTGAGTAAGAGTTAAAGAAACTACAAGCTTCAGGAATCATCCGAAAATCTCAATACCCACAATGGATATTTAACATGGTGATAGTTCCCAAGAAGAAAAGATGAGTCGGGGTCTGCATCGACTTCAACAATCTAAATAAGGTTTGCCCGAAGGGAAGTTTCCCTCTACCAAGCATCGATCAACTGGTGGAATCTATAGTAGAGCACGAAATGATAACACTGATGGACAGATACCCAAAGTATAACCAGAACCCTCTGGCCCTCGAGGACCAGGAACACACCACTTTCTTTACACCCAGGGGTTTATACTGTTACACAAAGATGTTGTTCGGTTTGAAAAATGCAGGTGCCACTTACCAAATACTAGTAGGGGATATGTTCCAAGACAAGATCCATGACACCATCGAGGTGTATGTCGACGACATGTTGGTAAAGAGCCGACTGGAAAAAAAACCACCTCCGGGAGACCTTCCAAACAAAGAAGAAGTTTAAGATGAAAGTGAATCCAGCAAAGTGCGACTTCTGGGTCACATCGGGTAAATTCCTAGGATATATCATCACGCCCAAGGGGATAGAGGCCGATCCAAACAAGGTAAGGGATATTCTCTAAATGCCCTCACCAGCAACAGTAATAGACGTGCAAAAATTAAATGGAAGCTTGGCAGCGTTGGGGCGACTCGTATCCCGGTCGTCGGGCAGATGTAAAAACTTCTTTGGTACACTTAAGAAGGACGAGAAATTCAGATGGACGGACGAGTGTGAGAAGGCCTTTCAAAACATCAAACTACACCTCGCAAGCCTCCCTGTGTTGCAGAGGCCCGAGCCCAACGAAGTCCTTACCCTATATCTAGGGGCAATATCATATTCCATCAGCGCAGTTTTGGTTAAGAACGAGGGAAATGAAGAAAATCGTAGAAGGTTGGGAGTTACCACCGGCACCACAACATTATTATGAGGACCTGATGGGACAGCATCAAGTTAAAGCAAACCAAGGAGGGGAAGTCGTTTGGCTGCAATTTTGTAGTGCATTCGAAGGAGGATTTCCTCAACTTCCAGGATAACGTGCTCTCAAGGATATATAAGGTGGACTATGAAGGGAACGAGATATTGCCAGTATAAAAGAAAGAGATACTAGAGGAATGACAAAAGAGGGACATATCATTTTCATCACGGGATGCACCAAAAGGAGGGGCTCAGCATATGAATTCATTGGTCATCACCTTGACCATGTGTAAACATTCGTTAGAAGAAGAAATCCAACGAAGAATATGGGCTGTGGACAAAGTCTTTGTAGATATGGGAAGTTCGGTAGATATCCTCTTCTACCATATGTTCAGAGCCTTGGGTATGAGGATTCTGACATGATACATCGGCATATACACTTTACGGATTCAACAGGGTGGCAACGAAACCAAAAGGCAAGATATGTATGAGGATCCTCACAGGAGAATTAGAAACAATGGTTACCGTTTGCGTGGTGGATGTGGAGTCACCCTACAATGCCCTCATGGGTCGACCATGGATCCATGGGATAAAGGGAGTCGCGTCAACCTATCACCAATTGTTACGGTTCCCCATGCCCAGTGGGATTAGTGAAATACGTGGAAGCAGCGAGGACGCGGAATAATGTGATGAGAAGGATATTGAGATTTTTGAGGGAAGATTGAAAAGGAAGAAGGAACGAAAGAAGAAAATGCTTGAGATGAAAAAAGAGGACGAGTTAATGGTATATATAGCAAGAGCTAAATAAGGATGGGCAATACCCATCGAGATACCAGAAGAAGAAGGAGAGCTCATGAAACCGATAAGGGAGCCGACACCATTACGAGAACCGCTCATGAAATTTATTGCGGTGGAACCAACAAAGGATGTAAACTTGGGGACTGACGATAAACCCAAGATCCTAAAGATTGGGACGACAATGGACAAAGAAGAAGAAGCAATGATAGTTGAATTGCTAAAGAAATATTGCGACATATTTGCATGGAGCATGGAGGAAATGCCAGGAATTGATCCATGGGTGGCATGTCATAGATTGGAGCTAGATCCGACAATCAAGCCAATCAGGCAACAAATAAGGAAGATCGCCACAACATATCATGAGAAAATCGATAAGGAACTTCAAAAGATGATGGATGCAGGAATCATATGGCCGGAAAAGTATCCAGATTGGATTGAGAATATGGTAATCGTGCCCAAAAAGAACAATGGAATAAGAATATGTATTGATTTTAGCGACTTGAATACCGCATGCCCCAAAGATAGTTTTCTCCTACCAAATATCCCACAGATGGTGGAATCAGCATCTAGATACAAAAGGTTGTCATCCATGGATGGATATTGTGGATACAATCAAATACCATTGTCTAAGGAAGACCAGGAACACACGACCTTCTTCGCTCCCAGGGGGTTGTACTATTACACAAGAATGCCATTTGGATTGAAAAATGCGGGGGCAACATATCAACGGATGGTGGAGAAAATTTTCGGGTACACACGAAGTTAGAAGTTTATGTGGATGATATGCTGGTCAAGACAAAGGATTCATAGGATCATGTAAAATACCTGAGGGACATCTTTGAACAGATGAGGAAATACAAAATGAAGATAAACCCAATAAAATGCATTTTTGGGGTTGAACCAGCGAAGTTTCTGGGACACATAGTTTCACGAAAACGCATAGAAGTTGATCAAGAAAAAGTCCATGGTATACTAGAAATGTCCTCACCCGCGACCATAAAAGATGTACAAAAATTAAACGTGCAGTTAACATCTTTGGGAAGATTTATCTCGCGGTCCTCAGATAAATGTAAGCACTTCTTTGACATTTTGAAGATAGGGGCCAAGTTCGCATGGACACAAGAGTGTGAAGAGGCGTTGAAGGGTATAAAGGAGTACCTTATTAAACTGTCAATCTTGCAAAAACCAGAACCTGGAGAGGAGCTGCTGCTTTGTCTCGCGGAAACACCAAACGCTATTAGTGTCGTCTTACTTCGGAACGACGAGGGGGTAGAGAAACCAATATTTAACATCAGCAAAACCCTTAACTTCGCGGAGAAAAATTACCCAAAGATTGAGAAATTAATACTGGCATTGTTTTACACATCACAAAAGTTACAGACCTATTTCCAAACCCATAAAATTAAAGTCTTTACAAGAATTCCTATAGATTCAGTATTAAAGAATGCAAAGAGAGTTGGGAGAGTAGAAAGATGGAATACCCAGATTGATCAATTTAAGTTAAAGTATGAAGTACATACTTCTACGAAGTCGCACATAATCGCAGAGTTTCTCGCTGAATTTCCGTCGGGGGAAAACGAAAGCATAGGGGAAATAATGGATGTAGACGATAGTCGGTCAGACCCTAAGGACTTGTTACAGGAGAATCATCCTAGAAGGTGGGAAATATTCGTCGATGGATCATCAAACAGTTGTGGAGGAGGAATAGGAATAGTATTCACTTCTCCCACAGGGACCAGGATAGTTTTCTGCTTTCGGCTGGAATACAAAGAAACAAATAACGAGAATGGATATGAAGCAGTGATACAAGCTTTAAGGATTGCAATAGAAATGAATTGGCAGTCGCAGCTAGTGGTTCGCCAAATTGAAGGAAGATATAATGCAGTTGATCCGGTGATGCAAAGATTTCAACAACTCGTGAAAGAATAATCAATGAAGATATGAAGCCTTATTTGGAGAAACATAGTACGAGACAATAACAGACATGTGGATGCACTTGCCTTTATAGCCTCAATGATTGAGGATCCAAAAATCAGGCATATCATGATTGAGCGGTTAATGCAACCCTCAGTAAGCATAGAGGAAAGGGAGTCCCAAGTGATGATGATAGAAGAAGGGGATGTGGAAATAAGCGAAGCTGATCGGCGAGCCCCCATTTATAACTATGCTGATCGCAGAAGGAGGGGATAGAAATCATGAAATCAATTCACTACGGGACGCTAGTAACCATAGCGGAACCATGTCACTAGCTCTCAAAACCAGGACGCAAGGGTACTTTTGGCCATATATGCACAAAGACGCGAAGGATATCTCCACGAGGTGTGAAGCCTGTCAAATATTTGGGAAAAGGATACATGCACCATCCACGAGCTTAAACTCTGTATTGAGTGTATGGCCCTTCGTCATGTGGGGAATAGATATTGTGGGACCATTTGTAACCGGGACAAAGCAAAGGAGGTACCTGATAGTAGCAACAAATTATTTCACGAAATGGGAGGAATCCAAAGCCCTACAACACACGAGAGATGGTTACATATACGATTTCATCCTGAAGCATATTATTCGTAGATTTAGAATACCAATAATGATCGTTTCGGACAATGGGAAACAATTTGAAGGAGCAAATGTAAGAATGATATTCAACGCATTCAAAATTCAATCCGGGAAATCAACTCCGCTATACCCACAGAGCAACGGGCAAGCGGAGGCTACAAACAAGACGCTAGCAACAACATTGAAGAAAAAGTTGGACCGTCATCATAATGGATGGTGTGGGAAAATCCCAAACGTTTTATGGTCATATAGAACCACCAGGCGAGATGCAACGGGAATTTCACCCTTTTGTTTGACATATGGAGCTGACGCGGTGCTGCCCGCCGAAGTCATCCTTCCAACCACGAGAAGAGAAGCATGAGAGAAAGGGCTAAACTCGGAATTGATTCTAGCAAAGTTGGACGACCTCGAGGAGAACATGGAAGTTGCGTTACAACATATGGTAAATTATCATCAAAGGTTTTCAAAGGAGTACAACAAAAGAGTAAAACCCCGAAGCTTCGTACCTGGAGAGCTTGTACTACGAGAAATACCCCCACACCAAAGGGGATCAGTAGGAAAGATAGAGCCTACGTGCGAAGGCCCTTATATCGTGAAAAGCGTAGTTGGCAATGGGGCATACGAATTGGCAGATTGCGAAGGAAAGGACACAGATGAAGAAGGGAATATAATATATGGTGAGATCGAGAGGCAAGATCGAAAACTAGATCATCCCTAGAATCCAGTGTATATCAAGAAGTACTACCCATGAATGTAATTGATAATGCAGAAAAGGCAATAAATGTGTAGAATAGAGTTTATTAATAAAATATCTCTTCCATAATCAACTTATACATGAGCAAGGTCTTTGAAATTAGCAAACAAAACTCACGAGATAACTAAAGAGAAATAAGACCTCACATTAGGAGGCAAATAAGATTCATAAAATATACAGTTTCTAGGGAAACTTAAAACCTTCTCCCAGGAAGGATGAGAATCAACGGCATACACCCTAGTTCGCATGAAAGTGCAAGAGGCAAGACCTAACGCATGTCGTCAACAACTCTCAGAGAGATAAGCTAGGTGCAATGATAAAACCTATCCGTTGAGGGTCCCTTTTTATGATGTCCTTCAGTAAGGGGTGCAAAAGTATGACCAAGTCGCGCGACGTACTCGGTTGAGCTGCGGGTGCCTGGGACGTCTGGAGCATTACCGGCCATGTCCGTACGGCAAGTCTTGGCTACGATGCACTCGATACCAAAGAAACCTCACTTAGGGTGTGGCTTCGTAACCCAAATCCATATCGGAGAAGGTGATAAGAAGTCACGAAAACAACTGAATGTCGTAATAACTGGATGAGAGGAAACCAACATGCATGTTAGGGTTAACCTCCTTGAAGGGGAAATCAGGGGGAATATAAAGGGATGACACCCTCCAAATTAGGGAGTTGTGTGACCAAAAAAGACGGAAATGTCATGGGGCTAATGTTCATGGGAATACATAGGAATGTTGCATTGTCGCGGAGAAAAATAAAACAAATGTTAAGACGAGGTAGATGGATTATTATTCGCAAGGGTAATAAGCTCCTGATACTTCGTTGAGTTAAGATCCTTCAGAAAGGATGAGGTACAATAAGACCTCGTAAAGTCACAAGGAAAACACAAATTTTCTCAAACCCAGCAAGGAAGTTGAAACAATAAATAGCAAGGACTAAGCATGAAATTTGGCTTGTGCAACATTGTCTTGATTAGCTAATCCGCAACAAGAACAAGAGGCAAGTATATACTTTTATATTTTATGTTCTTATTGATCATTATCCTCAGTAGAAACAGTTTTCAAAAGTATATACTTGGTACCAAGGAAAAGGCACGAGATAGAGGAAAACACAAAGGCACGAGATAGAGGAAAACACAAAAGTACAAGGAAGAGGCAAATACATTATTTACATACAAATAGTCTGCTACCCAAGATTGGGAGCGTTCAGCCGAAGTAAAAGCTAAGGTTACAACATTAGCAAATTTCAAAAGGTCATGCATCCTCGCGGGAATCATCTTTATGATCCTCGTCGGTTTCGGTATCCTCGCGGGAATCATCTTCACGATCCTCGTCGGTGTCGGTATCCTCACCAGTAGGAGACAATTCATTAATGGTATGAATTGATTCTTTGGCAGAAGGTTCGGGCTCATCATCAGAAAATGCTTCAAGATCCATAGAAACGCGAGGAATACCTTGAGAATCACAGAACTCATTAAAGAGCCTGACCTTCTCGTCTTGAGCATTTCTGCGAAGACGCTTTTCAATCAGGGTTGCGTCCTTCACCATCTGATCGAGATCCTCATGCAAATACTAAACGTCCTCTTGGAGAGTGGAAACCTTGTTGGAAAGATTGTCCTTTTCACGGGATAAAAGAGAGACCTGATCCTTAAGCTCTTGCTCACGTCCTGAGTAATACAAGAGTTAAACAGGTAAGTTATCACCAAGATAAAGACAGCGCAAAAGTGACAAAGAAAGGGAAACTCACGGCGAAGATTAGACGAGATTTTCCTCTCTTCTACAAGCTGATCTCTAGGTGGAGAATACGAGCACTAGACTTTTTCATCAATTCATGGGACTCCCGAAGCTCCACGAGATGAGCCATGCTGCGATGTTGCTCCTAAAGATGAAAGAACTGCTATAAAATTCCGCGAAGTATTACAAGGGGAAAACAAATGTTAAACGCATGTCAAATACTCACCAAACCCATTATGGCAGAATGTTGCTCCAGAGAGAGATTCAAAGAAGCACTCAAAATAAAGGATTGATCTTCAGCCAAAAAATCGTTAAAACTGAGGGAAACCAAAGATTCGGTAGCCTCAGACCTTAAGGGACCTTAACGAGTTGAAACAAAAATATCCCTTAAAAATTTCAGGTTAGGAAGAAGATTAGGCTCCTCCACTTCGGTAGCTTGCTGAACACCTCTAGACGAAGTGGGTTCGGGATAAGGGACACTACGCGAGGGGATAGTCTCGCAAGATGGGCGAAGTTGTTGATGATGAGAAGGATCAGGGCGAGGTAAGACTGAGGAATGGACTCAGGTCAGGCCGTCCACATCCAAGCCGTGACGACGACGCTGTGAGGTGCGAAAGGTGGGAGGATCGTCCTAATCCATGAGGTTAAAGGATGACGCAAGAAGAAGAAAGCAAATTAAGGAAGAAAAGGATATCTGGGCAGTGGTAGAAGGAACCCCAGAACGTTGGCGTTTCCTCAAATTCTTAGCAGGACCATCCGTTGCTTGAAGTTCATTCTCCTGAAAATGGGAGGTTAGGAATCGACGAAAACAACGAACAAAAGGGAGGCGACGAAATACGAACCTGTGCTTGAACTGATTTTTTAGAGCGGTCATTCAGCATACCAGGGGGGGGAAGATGATACTTAGGAAGGAACAAGGACGTTAAGAGACAATAATATAAAAGACAAAGAGACCAAAGGAAGATAAGACTAACCTCGTTGGGCATCTTATGCCAGCGAAATCGACCCGCATCATACGCCGCGAGTTGGGCATGTTGAGGGAGAGGACCAGTGCGAGCAACCCCATTCTCTTCGAGACCCCACACCAGAGGACCTTCGGCTATCAAAGGAAACATCATCCAATCCTCATTACTAGAAAAACGAAGATACTTGTTTCGTTTCGTACCAATAGGATCAACATCCAAAAGAAGGGCCTTGGACGGGTCATCCAAAGTTTTGCGAGAAAACTTGACGCCCCACTCCTTATAGGTTCTCGTGGTCATATCCTGGCCAGTGTAGTTTGCAGAGAAAGATTCAATGTTGTAATCCGCGGGAACGAAACTTTGCACCAAGAGTGGAATCTGGGTAGTATCGCCATTAGACCTTTTGAAGAATTCATTAGCAAGAAGGATGGCGTTTCCACTCAATTGATAAACTCCTCGCTGAATCTTGACTAGGATTTCATAAAAAATAGGGTTCTTCGGATCATACAAGGGAAAAGAAAGACCCGCTCTCAGTTGACCAGCGGTGATCAACATCTTTGTAGAAGAGCAAGTTTCCTTTTGAATCCATCGGCAATTTAATTCCATGAATTTGGTTGCGGTAATAGGAGGAGAAACGGAGGAATCAATCGCCGGAGATAGAGAAATACCCAACTTCTAATGATCGATTTTAAATTCCTCATAAGTCGTGGATGTAGTAGGACTGGGGACTTTCTTGGGAGCCATTGGGGAAGAACGAAACGAAACCTAAGTTTACAGAAGGCAGGAAAAGGAAGATAAGAAGGTAAAGGTTATAAGGGACTGAGAAAATGGGTATTTATAGAGATGACTGGTCAAACCAATCTACCCACGATCGAAGAATACGAAGCGGTGATTAGCAATTACACGAGAAAAGGGACCACGTGGAGAGCATTGATGGGGAGGAGTGGCGGTTATCTAACTTCAGACGGTTCTTATTCTCCTTTCCCTACGATCTAGAAGAATAAGAAAAGGCAAAATGTAGATACCAAAATATGGATCTCCACGTGGACATATGGAAGACGCCAGAATCCGACCTGAAGATCATGTACCGTGTCACGAAAATATTCGTAAGTGACTTGTCAAATCAAGTCAGAGTCACCATAATTGACAAGTTGACGAGGTAAAAACTATGTGCGAGATAGTGTTTCATCAAGAAGTAAGCTCCGAGAGGAATATGGGTTATGAAGGATCCATGGAGTACCTTACAAGATATCCGCCGAGAAGTAGAAAAGGAAGAAGTAAGATTACTTGGATGAGAAGACAAGCCACGAAGTAGATAAATTTTGGAGCAAGAAAAGAGACAAGTGTCCCGACAAGCCCATGTGAAGTTAGCGAAAAAAGGGGAAATTTTTTATGGAAAACGGTCTGGACGAAGTGTAAAGCGCCCCTGCGAGAACGAGACGAGATAAAATGAATTGTGTTCCATTAGGGTTAGATGGCCTATAAATAGAGGTCCTGGGGCAATATATGAGGGATCGGATTTTCGGAGAGTGGGAGAGATTAGTTTAGAGAGAGAGATTAGGATTTTTTGTATTGAAGAACTTGTATCTTTGTTTCTTTGAATGATTCATCAATAAGATTCTGGTGTTTATATTACTTGGTATGTCTTAGATCTTAGTTATTATCACTTTGGGCGTACTACTGGATTTCCGGTAGTTACATGATCAAAGACCATCTCTTCGAATTATCAAGATAAATTTGTTGATTAGTGGACTGTAATTCACCACGTGCAGTTTACTCACCTTAGAAATTTGCATTTATTACGTTACATAGTAATAAAGCCCCGTCAGGACCAGATAAGGGACTTGGTTCCTCGTTTCTTGTAACGTCGCATAGAATCTCGATGGTCTCTCTTTGTGCAGGTGAAACGCATAAGTAGCAGTTAAGAGTGGTACTTCATTTCTTCAATTACGTACTTGTGTCGCATTAGGATTTTTATTCACTATTGCCTCGGGAATTTTCTTGTTTCCTTCCCTGGCTGCTATGTGAAGTGCTGTGTTGCCAAATACATTTTCTTGTAGTCGAAGTGCTTAAGGTGGCATGAGATTCATGAGGTCTTCCGCAAACATCCAATGTTTTTTTTGTAGGGGCAAAATATAGCACAACATATCAAGTGTGCGTCATTTTTCAAGGCTGTGCGTCATTATCAACATCAAGAGCGTGAGAGAACGTAGCACGAGCGTGAGAAGATCCAATATGAGTGTGCGAGAATAACGCATGCCATATCCGAAAATAAGGATTTTATTAGTTGTACTCCGCTACATATTAGCTGTCATCCACTACGTAAACACCTATATAAAGAGAAAGGCAGGAGAGAGAAAAAGGAAGATATATTTTGGAAAGACACTTTGTAGAGAGAGACTTTATTTTCTTTATCATATTCTTTCCCAAAAACTAGATCTAAAGAGCTCCAAATACTCATTAATGGAGATTCTAAATGTAATATTCATGTAATTACAACAATCACTAGTGAAGAACCATGGATGTAGATCACATTGATCGAAACATGTAAAAAATCCTTGTGTCTCTTTACATTTTTAGCACTCTTATCATCATTTTTACAAGAAATATGTTTAGACCTATAGAAATCATTAAGGGGTGTTAGTTGTGGGATTTCCTGCAGCTACATTTTGGTGCTAGAAGGAGGGAGAGTAAAGGATTTTATCCTACCTGCAACAAATCTTACTGGCTCTACAAAATTCGGGGGAAAAAACCAAAATTTCAGTAGAAGTTTTTCAAGTTCAGGAAAAAGCAAGAGGCAAATTTGTGAAGAAAACAAAGGAAAGGAGAAGATAAAGATAAGAGGCAGATGTTGTGGTTTCTGTCATGAGCGAAAACTAGCACAGATGGTTCAAGGTCCATTGAACAAACAATAGGTCACGGGTTTGAATTCGCGCACATATATATTTTTCATTTTCTTATCATTTTCAAGGGAGGATAAAAGAATAAGAGAAAAATGTTATGCGTTAAATTCACATAGAGATGCTTGAACAAAAGAATAAGAGAAAAATGTTATGCATTAGTTTCACATAGAGATGCTTGAACAGTTGTTCAAGAGAACAGTATATGCGTCCGTGGTCGTGTGTTCGATCTCCACCTCACGCGTGTCTTTTTCGCGTATTTAGATTTAAGCTATTAAGGGTGAAGATGAGGATAAAGGTCTGTAGTTGTTTACTTATTTTGCACCGCAGAGTTGTCACAGATGGTTCAGTGCGGTACTGCGCAATGAGCAGGTCATGGAATCAATTCTTGCCTCTCGCATATTTGTTTTTGTTACGCGAAATTTATACAGAGTTGGCTCTCGCACACTTGGTCTTTGATTATTTCTCACAAGACAGTTCACACAGTTGGTTTTGAGGCAGGATTGCGAGAGGCAGGTTGGGCCCGTTGGGGGTTCAAGTCTTGCCCCTTGCACCTCTTTTTGCTGCGCGCGGTATTATACATTTTTGTCTTGAAATGTCAAGTGCGATGGTATGGATGCGGAACTTATATACTTCAGGAGGAAATGTTAAGGAGATATTTTCGTACAAGAGTTTCGTAGCAAGCCCAGTTCGCCCAGGCCCATTGCAGACTCAACAACTTATGCGACATTTTCTAACATCAACAACAAATCACATAAAAGCTAAGTACCACTTTCCTAGAACATTTTACTTTTACAGAAAATAAAAGATTTTTGATTTGATTTACTACAACGCGATACAATCGCACAATTACAATTTATTAGAATTTCGTTTGAATATTTGCTTTGTTTCAAATGATATTGTATTTAACATGGAGAGAAGTAGGGGGCAAAATAAGACCTCATAGAAAGGCTAGTAAGACCTATACAATAGGCCGCATGAGACCTCATTAGGATCATTTCCATGGAAGATATTTATCAAATGAGACGAAACAAATCATTCAAAGGAAATCAAAACAAACAAAAACGATTTGAACTCGTACATAAATGAAATTTTTTGACAGAAGAAATGTTGAATACTAATCTAAATTATTATTTGCATTACAACATAGCATGAGGCAGAGAACATGGAGTAGTAGTTTCATTTGATTTGTTCGTATACTTCTTATTCGCATGAAAGGACGGATACTTCTTATACTTCTTCAAGGAATGATACTTCATACTTCTCAATGCTTCGGAACTTCACAAAATAATAGAGGCAAGTACGTACTTTTCAAGAAAAGTATTCTTTCGCGCAGTTCCTTCATCAACAAAGATCAAAGACTACTCCAACATCACGCGTCCCGCTCCAACAACTACAACAAGGTGGAATTTTCCTTAAAGATCGCTCTTCAAGAAATATTCAAGAAAAAAAAGGCAAAATGTAGGGGCAAAATATCGCACAACATATCAAGTGTGCGTCATTTATGCAAGCCTGTGCTTCATTATCAACATCAAGAGCGTGAGAGAACATAGCACGAGCATGAGAAGATCCAATATGAGTGTACGAGAATGACGCATGCCAGATCCGAAAATAAGGGCTTTATTAGCTGTACTCCACTACATATTAGATGTCATGCACTACGTAAACACCTATATAAAGAGAAAGGCAGGAGAGAGAAAAGGGGAGACATATTTTGGAGAGGCACATTTTGTAGAGAGTAGAGCTGGCAAACAAGCCAAAACCCGCGGGTTAACTCGTGCCCGGCCCGTGAAAACCCGAACCCGGCTCGGCTTGTTTCAAAACAAGCCGGGTTCGGGTTGGAGAAATGTCGGCTTGTGAGTAAACGGGTTAACCCGTCCCGTCCCGTGAACCCGCGGGTACAACCCGTAAACACGTGATGACTATTCTCTTTCTCTATCTCCGATTCTCCGTGCACTATCTCATATCTCTGTCAAAGTTTAGTAAAACCATTCTTCAACTCAATTAATCTCTACTATCAAAACTATGATACACCATGAGTATGCACCCCAGAGACATCATTTAAAAGCCATAAAAATTGAATCAAGTTAAATGAAAATCATTTTCTTAATCAATTTCAACAACCCAGAAAATCAATCAATTTGTTGTTGGTCCAATTCCATATTTTATCAGAAAATCTCGATCAAACTCGATCGGAGCTAACAAAATCAATATCTTATTGAATATTTCTACTGATAACAATCAAATACATCCGTGAACAGTTCTGATTCTCCAAAAAAGAATTCATTGAAATTGAAAAGAATAAATAGTCTAATTTCCACATTTTTTTTTATAAATCCATCACAGAACTAAATTAAGAAACAACAAGGAATTGATTTTATATCAACTTACTGATTTTGTAGCATGAGCAGACTCCTCCAATTTACAGTAAGAAGTAATCACCCTCCTAAAACATCAATTTCATCTTTAAATCCTTCCCTGAGCTTTTACATGAATTCCTAATTCTCAATTTCATCACAGAAACCCTAACTTCTCCATACCTTCCACGAATCTGAAAATCAACTATCAATTCCACTTCTTAATTCCCAGTAATGAAAACCCCTCATATACTACTCGACTTTATCCCCATCTTTACACAAATCCTAAATGAATTTCATCTTTCCGGAACCATAACCCAAATTCCCCGATTCACTACCAGATCATCTTCAAAACTTCAAAACGTTAATTAAGTAAAAAACCCATAATTCTTTGTCCATCAACAGTTCTATACTCAATCTCATAATCAATTCTGTAACCCTAATTAACTGATTTCTTTCTTCTTCTTCCAGAGTTCAAATATATTCAACAACACCACCTACCTCATCGTACACATCAACACGAGTTCTTTGATTATACAAATTCCTCAATCGATACTCTCAAATCAAACCTCACAGTCGTCTCTCAAATCAGCAGAAGAAAAGAAGGAAGAAACGAGAAGAAAGAGGAAAAGAAGAATAGAGAAGAAATAGAAAAGAAAATAAGAGTTATCCTCATTACTCTTTCCTTTGTTTTCTCCGAACTCCACCACGTGCGGTCACTGCGGTGTCTTAACTTATTTCTGAAACGGGCGGGCTAACCCGTGAACCCGCGGGTTAAACCCGTTACGGGCACGGGTTGAAGAAATAACAACCCGTGAAGAATTTCAACCCGCGGGTTTCAACCCGTATTAACCCGAACCCGTGGAACCCGCAACGGGCAAGCCCCGGCCCGCCCGTTTGCCAGCTCTAGTAGAGAGAGACTTTATTTTCTTTAGCATCTTCTTCCCAAAAACTAAGATCTAGAGAGCTCCAAATTCTCATTAATGGAGATTCTAAATGTAATATTCTTGTAATTACAACAATCACTAGTGAAGAACCATGGATGTAGATCACATTGATCGAAACATGTAAAAAATCCTTGTGTCTATTTACATTTTTAGCACTCTTATCATCATTTTTACAAGAAATATGTTTAGACCTATAGAAATCATTAAGGGGTGTTAGTTGTGGGATTTCCTGCAGCTACATTTTGGTGCTAGAAGGAGGGAGAGTAAAGGATTTTATCCTACCTGCAACAAATCTTACTGGCTCTACAAAATTCGGGGGAAAAAACCAAAATTTCAGTAGAAGTTTTTCAAGTTCAGGAAAAAGCAAGAGGCAAATTTGTGAAGAAAACAAAGGAAAGGAGAAGATAAAGATAAGAGGCAGATGTTGTGGTTTCTGTCATGAGCGAAAACTAGCACAGATGGTTCAAGGTCCATTGAACAAACAATAGGTCACGGGTTTGAATTCGCGCACATATATATTTTTCATTTTCTTATCATTTTCAAGGGAGGATAAAAGAATAAGAGAAAAATGTTATGCGTTAAATTCACATAGAGATGCTTGAACAAAAGAATAAGAGAAAAATGTTATGCATTAGTTTCACATAGAGATGCTTGAACAGTTGTTCAAGAGAACAGTATGTGCGTCCGTGGTCGCGTGTTCGATCTCCACCTCACGCGTGTCTTTTTCGCGTATTTAGATTTAAGCTATTAAGGGTGAAGATGAGGATAAAGGTCTGTAGTTGTTTACTTATTTTGCACCGCAGAGTTGTCACAGATGGTTCAGTGCGGTACTGCGCAATGAGCAGGTCATGGAATCAATTCTTGCCTCTCGCATATTTGTTTTTGTTACGCGAAATTTATACAGAGTTGGCTCTCGCACACTTGGTCTTTGATTATTTCTCACAAGACAGTTCACAAAGTTGGTTTTGAGGCAGGATTGCGAGAGGCAGGTTGGGCCGTTGGGGGTTCAAGTCTTGCCCCTTGCACCTCTTTTTGCTGCGCGCGGTATTATACATTTTTGTCTTGAAATGTCAAGTGCGATGGTATGGATGCGGAACTTATATACTTCAGGAGGAAATGTTAAGGAGATATTTTCGTACAAGAGTTTCGTAGCAAGCCCAGTTCGCCCAGGCCCAGTTCGCCCAGGCCCATTGCAGACTCAACAACTTATGCGACATTTTCTAACATCAACAACAAATCACATAAAAGCTAAGTACCACTTTCCTAGAACATTTTACTTTTACAGAAAATAAAAGATTTTTGATTTGATTTACTACAACGCGATACAATCGCACAATTACAATTTATTAGAATTTCGTTTGAATATTTGCTTTGTTTCAAATGATATTGTATTTAACATGGAGAGAAGTAGGGGGCAAAATAAGACCTCATAGAAAGGCTAGTAAGACCTATACAATAGGCCGCATGAGACCTCATTAGGATCATTTCCATGGAAGATATTTATCAAATGAGACGAAACAAATCATTCAAAGGAAATCAAAACAAACAAAAACGATTTGAACTCGTACATAAATGAAATTTTTTGACAGAAGAAATGTTGAATACTAATCTAAATTATTATTTGCATTACAACATAGCATGAGGCAGAGAACATGGAGTAGTAGTTTCATTTGATTTGTTCGTATACTTCTTATTCGCATGAAAGGACGGATACTTCTTATACTTCTTCAAGGAATGATACTTCATACTTCTCAATGCTTCGGAACTTCACAAAATAATAGAGGCAAGTACGTACTTTTCAAGAAAAGTATTCTTTCGCGCAGTTCCTTCATCAACAAAGATCAAAGACTACTCCAACATCACGCGTCCCGCTCCAACAACTACAACAAGGTGGAATTTTCCTTAAAGATCGCTCTTCAAGAAATATTCAAGAAAAAAAAGGCAAAATGTAGGGGCAAAATATCGCACAACATATCAAGTGTGCGTCATTTATGCAAGCCTGTGCTTCATTATCAACATCAAGAGCGTGAGAGAACATAGCACGAGCATGAGAAGATCCAATATGAGTGTACGAGAATGACGCATGCCAGATCCGAAAATAAGGGCTTTATTAGCTGTACTCCACTACATATTAGATGTCATGCACTACGTAAACACCTATATAAAGAGAAAGGCAGGAGAGAGAAAAGGGGAGACATATTTTGGAGAGGCACATTTTGTAGAGAGTAGAGCTGGCAAACAAGCCAAAACCCGCGGGTTAACTCGTGCCCGGCCCGTGAAAACCCGAACCCGGCTCGGCTTGTTTCAAAACAAGCCGGGTTCGGGTTGGAGAAATGTCGGCTTGTGAGTAAACGGGTTAACCCGTCCCGTCCCGTGAACCCGCGGGTACAACCCGTAAACCCGTGAAGACTATTCTCTTTCTCTATCTCCGTGCACTATCTCATATCTCTGTCAAAGTTTAGTAAAACCATTCTTCAACTCCATTAATCTCTACTATCAAAACTATGATACACCATGAGTATGCACCCCAGAGACATCATTTAAAAGCCATAAAAATTGAATCAACTTAAATGAAAATCATTTTCTTAATCAATTTCTACAACCTAGAAAAACAATCAATTTGTTGTTGGTCCAATTCCATATTTTATCAGAAAATCTCGATCAAACTCGATCGGAGCTAACAAAATCAATATCTTATTGAATATTTCTACTGATAACAATCAAATACATCCGTGAACAGTTCTGATTCTCCAAAAAAGAATTCATTGAAATTGAAAAGAATAAATAGTCTAATTTCCACATTTTTTTTATAAATCCATCACAGAACTAAATTAAGAAACAACAAGGAATTAATTTTATATCAACTTACTGATTTTGTAGCATGAGCAGACTCCTCCAATTTACAGTAAGAAGTAATCACCCTCCTAAAACATCAATTTCATCTTTAAATCCTTCCCTGAGCTTTTACATGAATTCCTAATTCTCAATTTCATCGCAGAAACCCTATCTTCTCCATACCTTCCACGAATCTGAAAATCAACTATCTATTCCACTTCTTAATTCCCAGTAATGAAAACCCCTCATCTACTACTCGACTTTATCCCCAGCTTTACACAAATCCTAAATGAATTTCATCTTCCGGGAACCATAAGCCAAATTCCCCGATTCACTACCAGATCATCTTCAAAACGTTAATTAAGTAAAAGACCCATAATTCTTCGTCCATCAACAGTTCTATACTCAATCTCATAATCAATTCTGTAACCCTAATTAACTGATTTCTTTCTTCTTCTTCCAGAGTTCAAATATATTCAACAACACCACCTACCTCATCGTACACATCAACACGAGTTCTTTGATTATACAAATTCCTCAATCGATACTCTCAAATCAAACCTCACAGTCGTCTCTCAAATCAGCAGAAGAAAAGAAGGAAGAAACGAGAAGAAAGAGGAAAAGAAGAATAGAGAAGAAATAGAAAAGAAAATAAGAGTTATCCTCATTACTCTTTCCTTTGTTTTCTCCGAACTCCACCACGTGCGGTCACTGCGGTGTCTTAACTTATTTCTGAAACGGGCGGGCTAACCCGTGAACCCGCGGGTTAAACCCGTTACGGGCACGGGTTGAAGAAATAACAACCCGTGAAGAATTTCAACCCGCGGGTTTCAACCCGTATTAACCCGAACCCGTGGAACCCGCAACGGGCAAGCCCCGGCCCGCCCGTTTGCCAGCTCTAGTAGAGAGAGACTTTATTTTCTTTAGCATCTTCTTCCCAAAAACTAAGATCTAGAGAGCTCCAAATTCTCATTAATGGAGATTCTAAATGTAATATTCTTGTAATTACAACAATCACTAGTGAAGAACCATGGATGTAGATCACATTGATCGAAACATGTAAAAAATCCTTGTGTCTATTTACATTTTTAGCACTCTTATCATCATTTTTACAAGAAATATGTTTAGACCTATAGAAATCATTAAGGGGTGTTAGTTGTGGGATTTCCTGCAGCTACATTTTGGTGCTAGAAGGAGGGAGAGTAAAGGATTTTATCCTACCTGCAACAAATCTTACTGGCTCTACAAAATTCGGGGGAAAAAACCAAAATTTCAGTAGAAGTTTTTCAAGTTCAGGAAAAAGCAAGAGGCAAATTTGTGAAGAAAACAAAGGAAAGGAGAAGATAAAGATAAGAGGCAGATGTTGTGGTTTCTGTCATGAGCGAAAACTAGCACAGATGGTTCAAGGTCCATTGAACAAACAATAGGTCACGGGTTTGAATTCGCGCACATATATATTTTTCATTTTCTTATCATTTTCAAGGGAGGATAAAAGAATAAGAGAAAAATGTTATGCGTTAAATTCACATAGAGATGCTTGAACAAAAGAATAAGAGAAAAATGTTATGCATTAGTTTCACATAGAGATGCTTGAACAGTTGTTCAAGAGAACAGTATATGCGTCCGTGGTCGTGTGTTCGATCTCCACCTCACGCGTGTCTTTTTCGCGTATTTAGATTTAAGCTATTAAGGGTGAAGATGAGGATAAAGGTCTGTAGTTGTTTACTTATTTTGCACCGCAGAGTTGTCACAGATGGTTCAGTGCGGTACTGCGCAATGAGCAGGTCATGGAATCAATTCTTGCCTCTCGCATATTTGTTTTTGTTACGCGAAATTTATACAGAGTTGGCTCTCGCACACTTGGTCTTTGATTATTTCTCACAAGACAGTTCACAAAGTTGGTTTTGAGGCAGGATTGCGAGAGGCAGGTTGGGCCGTTGGGGGTTCAAGTCTTGCCCCTTGCACCTCTTTTTGCTGCGCGCGGTATTATACATTTTTGTCTTGAAATGTCAAGTGCGATGGTATGGATGCGGAACTTATATACTTCAGGAGGAAATGTTAAGGAGATATTTTCGTACAAGAGTTTCGTAGCAAGCCCAGTTCGCCCAGGCCCAGTTCGCCCAGGCCCATTGCAGACTCAACAACTTATGCGACATTTTCTAACATCAACAACAAATCACATAAAAGCTAAGTACCACTTTCCTAGAACATTTTACTTTTACAGAAAATAAAAGATTTTTGATTTGATTTACTACAACGCGATACAATCGCACAATTACAATTTATTAGAATTTCGTTTGAATATTTGCTTTGTTTCAAATGATATTGTATTTAACATGGAGAGAAGTAGGGGGCAAAATAAGACCTCATAGAAAGGCTAGTAAGACCTATACAATAGGCCGCATGAGACCTCATTAGGATCATTTCCATGGAAGATATTTATCAAATGAGACGAAACAAATCATTCAAAGGAAATCAAAACAAACAAAAACGATTTGAACTCGTACATAAATGAAATTTTTTGACAGAAGAAATGTTGAATACTAATCTAAATTATTATTTGCATTACAACATAGCATGAGGCAGAGAACATGGAGTAGTAGTTTCATTTGATTTGTTCGTATACTTCTTATTCGCATGAAAGGACGGATACTTCTTATACTTCTTCAAGGAATGATACTTCATACTTCTCAATGCTTCGGAACTTCACAAAATAATAGAGGCAAGTACGTACTTTTCAAGAAAAGTATTCTTTCGCGCAGTTCCTTCATCAACAAAGATCAAAGACTACTCCAACATCACGCGTCCCGCTCCAACAACTACAACAAGGTGGAATTTTCCTTAAAGATCGCTCTTCAAGAAATATTCAAGAAAAAAAAGGCAAAATGTAGGGGCAAAATATCGCACAACATATCAAGTGTGCGTCATTTATGCAAGCCTGTGCTTCATTATCAACATCAAGAGCGTGAGAGAACATAGCACGAGCATGAGAAGATCCAATATGAGTGTACGAGAATGACGCATGCCAGATCCGAAAATAAGGGCTTTATTAGCTGTACTCCACTACATATTAGATGTCATGCACTACGTAAACACCTATATAAAGAGAAAGGCAGGAGAGAGAAAAGGGGAGACATATTTTGGAGAGGCACATTTTGTAGAGAGTAGAGCTGGCAAACAAGCCAAAACCCGCGGGTTAACTCGTGCCCGGCCCGTGAAAACCCGAACCCGGCTCGGCTTGTTTCAAAACAAGCCGGGTTCGGGTTGGAGAAATGTCGGCTTGTGAGTAAACGGGTTAACCCGTCCCGTCCCATGAACCCGCGGGTACAACCCGTAAACCCGTGATGACTATTCTCTTTCTCTATCTCCGATTCTCCGTGCACTATCTCATATCTCTGTCAAAGTTTAGTAAAACCATTCTTCAACTCCATTAATCTCTACTATCAAAACTATGATACACCATGAGTATGCACCCCAGAGACATCATTTAAAAGCCATAAAAATTGAATCAAGTTAAATGAAAATCATTTTCTTAATCAATTTCAACAACCCAGAAAATCAATCAATTTGTTGTTGGTCCAATTCCATATTTTATCAGAAAATCTCGATCAAACTCGATCGGAGCTAACAAAATCAATATCTTATTGAATATTTCTACTGATAACAATCAAATACATCCGTGAACAGTTCTGATTCTCCAAAAAAGAATTCATTGAAATTGAAAAGAATAAATAGTCTAATTTCCACATTTTTTTTTATAAATCCATCACAGAACTAAATTAAGAAACAACAAGGAATTGATTTTATATCAACTTACTGATTTTGTAGCATGAGCAGACTCCTCCAATTTACAGTAAGAAGTAATCACCCTCCTAAAACATCAATTTCATCTTTAAATCCTTCCCTGAGCTTTTACATGAATTCCTAATTCTCAATTTCATCACAGAAACCCTAACTTCTCCATACCTTCCACGAATCTGAAAATCAACTATCAATTCCACTTCTTAATTCCCAGTAATGAAAACCCCTCATATACTACTCGACTTTATCCCCATCTTTACACAAATCCTAAATGAATTTCATCTTTCCGGAACCATAACCCAAATTCCCCGATTCACTACCAGATCATCTTCAAAACTTCAAAACGTTAATTAAGTAAAAGACCCATAATTCTTTGTCCATCAACAGTTCTATACTCAATCTCATAATCAATTCTGTAACCCTAATTAACTGATTTCTTTCTTCTTCTTCCAGAGTTCAAATATATTCAACAACACCACCTACCTCATCGTACACATCAACACGAGTTCTTTGATTATACAAATTCCTCAATCGATACTCTCAAATCAAACCTCACAGTCGTCTCTCAAATCAGCAGAAGAAAAGAAGGAAGAAACGAGAAGAAAGAGGAAAAGAAGAATAGAGAAGAAATAGAAAAGAAAATAAGAGTTATCCTCATTACTCTTTCCTTTGTTTTCTCCGAACTCCACCACGTGCGGTCACTGCGGTGTCTTAACTTATTTCTGAAACGGGCGGGCTAACCCGTGAACCCGCGGGTTAAACCCGTTACGGGCACGGGTTGAAGAAATAACAACCCGTGAAGAATTTCAACCCGCGGGTTTCAACCCGTATTAACCCGAACCCGTGGAACCCGCAACGGGCAAGCCCCGGCCCGCCCGTTTGCCAGCTCTAGTAGAGAGAGACTTTATTTCTTTAGCATCTTCTTCCCAAAAACTAAGATCTAGAGAGCTCCAAATTCTCATTAATGGAGATTCTAAATGTAATATTCTTGTAATTACAACAATCACTAGTGAAGAACCATGGATGTAGATCACATTGATCGAAACATGTAAAAAATCCTTGTGTCTTTACATTTTTAGCACTCTTATCATCATTTTTACAAGAAATATGTTTAGACCTATAGAAATCATTAAGGGGTGTTAGTTGTGGGATTTCCTGCAGCTACATTTTGGTGCTAGAAGGAGGGAGAGTAAAGGATTTTATCCTACCTGCAACAAATCTTACTGGCTCTACAAAATTCGGGGGAAAAAACCAAAATTTCAGTAGAAGTTTTTCAAGTTCAGGAAAAGCAAGAGGCAAATTTGTGTGAAACAAAGGAAAGGAGAAGATAAAGATAAGAGGCAGATGTTGTGGTTTCTGTCATGAGCGAAAACTAGCACAGATGGTTCAAGGTCCATTGAACAAACAATAGGTCACGGGTTTGAATTCGCGCACATATATTTTTCATTTTCTTATCATTTTCAAGGGAGGATAAAAGAATAAGAGAAAAATGTTATGCGTTAAATTCACATAGAGATGCTTGAACAAAAGAATAAGAGAAAAATGTTATGCATTAGTTTCACATAGAGATGCTTGAACAGTTGTTCAAGAGAACAGTATGTGCGTCCGTGGTCGCGTGTTCGATCTCCACCTCACGCGTGTCTTTTTCGCGTATTTAGATTTAAGCTATTAAGGGTGAAGATGAGGATAAAGGTCTGTAGTTGTTTACTTATTTTGCACCGCAGAGTTGTCACAGATGGTTCAGTGCGGTACTGCGCAATGAGCAGGTCATGGAATCAATTCTTGCCTCTCGCATATTTGTTTTTGTTACGCGAAATTTATACAGAGTTGGCTCTCGCACACTTGGTCTTTGATTATTTCTCACAAGACAGTTCACAAAGTTGGTTTTGAGGCAGGATTGCGAGAGGCAGGTTGGGCCGTTGGGGGTTCAAGTCTTGCCCCTTGCACCTCTTTTTGCTGCGCGCGGTATTATACATTTTTGTCTTGAAATGTCAAGTGCGATGGTATGGATGCGGAACTTATATACTTCAGGAGGAAATGTTAAGGAGATATTTTCGTACAAGAGTTTCGTAGCAAGCCCAGTTCGCCCAGGCCCAGTTCGCCCAGGCCCATTGCAGACTCAACAACTTATGCGACATTTTCTAACATCAACAACAAATCACATAAAAGCTAAGTACCACTTTCCTAGAACATTTTACTTTTACAGAAAATAAAAGATTTTTGATTTGATTTACTACAACGCGATACAATCGCACAATTACAATTTATTAGAATTTCGTTTGAATATTTGCTTTGTTTCAAATGATATTGTATTTAACATGGAGAGAAGTAGGGGGCAAAATAAGACCTCATAGAAAGGCTAGTAAGACCTATACAATAGGCCGCATGAGACCTCATTAGGATCATTTCCATGGAAGATATTTATCAAATGAGACGAAACAAATCATTCAAAGGAAATCAAAACAAACAAAAACGATTTGAACTCGTACATAAATGAAATTTTTTGACAGAAGAAATGTTGAATACTAATCTAAATTATTATTTGCATTACAACATAGCATGAGGCAGAGAACATGGAGTAGTAGTTTCATTTGATTTGTTCGTATACTTCTTATTCGCATGAAAGGACGGATACTTCTTATACTTCTTCAAGGAATGATACTTCATACTTCTCAATGCTTCGGAACTTCACAAAATAATAGAGGCAAGTACGTACTTTTCAAGAAAAGTATTCTTTCGCGCAGTTCCTTCATCAACAAAGATCAAAGACTACTCCAACATCACGCGTCCCGCTCCAACAACTACAACAAGGTGGAATTTTCCTTAAAGATCGCTCTTCAAGAAATATTCAAAAAAAAAAGGCAAATGTAGGGGCAAAATATCGCACAACATATCAAGTGTGCGTCATTTATGCAAGCCTGTGCTTCATTATCAACATCAAGAGCGTGAGAGAACATAGCACGAGCATGAGAAGATCCAATATGAGTGTACGAGAATGACGCATGCCAGATCCGAAAATAAGGGCTTTATTAGCTGTACTCCACTACATATTAGATGTCATGCACTACGTAAACACCTATATAAAGAGAAAGGCAGGAGAGAGAAAAAGGGGAGACATATTTTGGAGAGGCACATTTTGTAGAGAGTAGAGCTGGCAAACAAGCCAAAACCCGCGGGTTAACTCGTGCCCGGCCCGTGAAAACCCGAACCCGGCTCGGCTTGTTTCAAAACAAGCCGGGTTCGGGTTGGAGAAATGTCGGCTTGTGAGTAAACGGGTTAACCCGTCCCGTCCCATGAACCCGCGGGTACAACCCGTAAACCCGTGATGACTATTCTCTTTCTCTATCTCCGATTCTCCGTGCACTATCTCATATCTCTGTCAAAGTTTAGTAAAACCATTCTTCAACTCCATTAATCTCTACTATCAAAACTATGATACACCATGAGTATGCACCCCAGAGACATCATTTAAAAGCCATAAAAATTGAATCAAGTTAAATGAAAATCATTTTCTTAATCAATTTCAACAACCCAGAAAATCAATCAATTTGTTGTTGGTCCAATTCCATATTTTATCAGAAAATCTCGATCAAACTCGATCGGAGCTAACAAAATCAATATCTTATTGAATATTTCTACTGATAACAATCAAATACATCCGTGAACAGTTCTGATTCTCCAAAAAAGAATTCATTGAAAAAGAATAAATAGTCTAATTTCCACATTTTTTTTATAAATCCATCACAGAACTAAATTAAGAAACAACAAGGAATTGATTTTATATCAACTTACTGATTTTGTAGCATGAGCAGACTCCTCCAATTTACAGTAAGAAGTAATCACCCTCCTAAAACATCAATTTCATCTTTAAATCCTTCCCTGAGCTTTTACATGAATTCCTAATTCTCAATTTCATCACAGAAACCCTAACTTCTCCATACCTTCCACGAATCTGAAAATCAACTATCAATTCCACTTCTTAATTCCCAGTAATGAAAACCCCTCATATACTACTCGACTTTATCCCCATCTTTACACAAATCCTAAATGAATTTCATCTTTCCGGAACCATAACCCAAATTCCCCGATTCACTACCAGATCATCTTCAAAACTTCAAAACGTTAATTAAGTAAAAGACCCATAATTCTTTGTCCATCAACAGTTCTATACTCAATCTCATAATCAATTCTGTAACCCTAATTAACTGATTTCTTTCTTCTTCTTCCAGAGTTCAAATATATTCAACAACACCACCTACCTCATCGTACACATCAACACGAGTTCTTTGATTATACAAATTCCTCAATCGATACTCTCAAATCAAACCTCACAGTCGTCTCTCAAATCAGCAGAAGAAAAGAAGGAAGAAACGAGAAGAAAGAGGAAAAGAAGAATAGAGAAGAAATAGAAAAGAAAATAAGAGTTATCCTCATTACTCTTTCCTTTGTTTTCTCCGAACTCCACCACGTGCGGTCACTGCGGTGTCTTAACTTATTTCTGAAACGGGCGGGCTAACCCGTGAACCCGCGGGTTAAACCCGTTACGGGCACGGGTTGAAGAAATAACAACCCGTGAAGAATTTCAACCCGCGGGTTTCAACCCGTATTAACCCGAACCTATGGAACCCGCAACGGGCAAGCCCCGGCCCGCCCGTTTGCCAGCTCTAGTAGAGAGAGACTTTATTTTCTTTAGCATCTTCTTCCCCAAAAACTAAGATCTAGAGAGCTCCAAATTCTCATTAATGGAGATTCTAAATGTAATATTCATGTAATTACAACAATCACTAGTGAAGAACCATGGATGTAGATCACATTGATCCAACCATATAAAAAATCCTTGTGTCGTTTTACATTTTTAGCACTCTTATCATCATTTTTACAAGAAATATGTTTAGATCTATAAAAATCATTAAGGGGTGTTAGTTGTGGGATTTCCTGCAACTACATTTTTTTTTATGCACAGCTACAAGTAATGAGTTATATGATTTATCTGTGGTTACTGCTGTTAATGATCCCGGATCTTTGTCGAACAACTCTTTAGCTCTTGTCCAGTTTCCATCTTCATCATCCCGGCGAAGCCTTCTGTACCTTGTTAGAGCAACATGATTACCTTTAGTGATTAAAACAACAAATAAATCAAAATGATAATTCAGAAGGAAAGAAAAAAAAATTAAAAAGAAAGTTAAACGAAAAACAGAAATAGAAATTAGCATATAATCACTAGAAAAAGCTGAGGTCATGAACTGAAAAAAACAAAAGAAACAATTGAAATTCTGCACTCACTAATATTCACAAATGGAATGGAGGAATCGCTAAGGTGCACCGATTGTTCCGGTTGAAGTTCAACATTAGACATTATTTCTTCTTCTAACAGCCCAGGATGTAATATATCCTCAATAATTTCTTCTTCAATTTCCCCATTGTAAGTATTTTTATTTTCATCACTGTATCTATCTGTATGATCTGGTTCCTGCTCATTTACCGGTGGTGTAGCTTCCTCCGAAACAGAATTTACCGTCGTTCTCAAGGCATCTATGACAATAGAGTCATGACAGACAAAATAGAGCAAAGTGGATTAAGTCAGTGAATCATAGGAGTAAAATAATGAGTACAAAAGATTCAAAAAAGCTTTAACGGAGTAATTAAGAACCTATATATACCGTGTTCAAGATCTGGCTGTGGAAATGATGGGACTAGAACGAAACCTTGATTATCGTCGTCAGTACCTACTTTATCAACCAAAAATTTGCCATTTATATCTAGTTGGGGCATAAGTTTGGCAAGATTAGAAGTTAAAACCTCAAGTTGCCGTTGATTTTGTGTTTGGTAAGTCTCTAAATAATGCTGAATTTGTGTTTGAAGTTTGACAAGACTGCAAAATCTCGATTGAAAAGATTCACCATCAGCAGGAACTCCTTCTATCTTCATAGATGTGATTTTTGTTTGTCTGTCAAGTTTGCGTCATGACATGAATATAATGTACAAAACTACAAATTTATAATCATTCAGGAACTTTTGTCTACCTGGTATTGGAATCTAGTTTGGTCGCGAGGTTGGCTGCTAATTACCACACTTTACATTGTTGAAGGGTGGTTTGTACTTTGTATTGGTAACATCCTATGCAATTTGATAATCCCAGAAGCAGCCTGGAATTACTGGTTAACCAATTATTTTGTATTATTTGCTGTCCTGCACCTGTGAAGTTTTGTCACAAAATAAAGCTTTTGCTCTGAAAACAAAACGAGAGAAACGGATGGGCCATCTGAAACCTAACTCAAATGCATGTATGAAGAAGATACTATGACAAAGCTCTGTCTTAATTAAATATTTTCGGGTTAGCTAACAAATAACCTATGTCCTACGCTAGAATTAAAAAAGATGGCACTTGTTTTTTTAGTCCTTTCGAAAACGACCAGAACTTGTTAGGTATACTAAGATTAACAACTATAGGTAGATAAATTGAAATATTTTGTTTCAAGAATGATCACAGATGGAGTGGAAAGAGGGTTTAAGCATTTTAAGGTTAGTCGTCAAGACAATATCAACATGGGGCATGTTCCACTCACCATATATTAACTTCTCTAATACTTCTCACGAAATTGATTATCAGGATTTTGATGTCTATTTCTTAAGTTTATTTGTGAGCAGTTTTAAATATGGTCTGCTTAATGCCTTAATCTATTTTAATCCGGTGTGTGCTCTCTTTAATCTGTTTCGGTAGGACCAAAAAGGAACTCAAATTCGATTTGCACAACCAGATTCCAATTGTACATCCAGGGTACAAACTACGAAGAGAACAAAAGCAAAGAGAGGAAACTTTTGAAATTTGTGATCCAAGTCTGGGAAGAAAACCCTCAAAATGTATGGTAGAACAAATGCACCCAACCTCAAGGTTTCCTCCGCATTTGCTTATGAGGAAGAAACCGAACTCGCCGCATCTCGAGTTCCAAAGTGTTAGCATTACCATCATCTAAAATGACATTTATAGTTGAAGTCCCCTGAATTGCATCAGTGACCACTCACTTGTGCCTACATGAAAAGGAAAATAAAACTTAACCTAAAAGCACATATTTATCGTGACAACATACTGCCCAGTACCACTACAAAGTAGGATGCTGTAGGAGAGTTCTATTATTCCATGAAATTAATAAAACTGGAAACAAAGATGACTCAGCGCACCATTCGACGACATTAAATCTTGCTCCTGTGATGATTATCACCACAGCATGAAGGGAACCCTTAGTACTACACTCATTCCCAGTAGCACGAGATATTACCTGTTCCTTTTTATTTAGTTAGGCCTCCTTCGAGCCTCTCCAATGGAACGTGTGTGAAGGAAAAAGTCCATATTCATCTACGTAGGATCCATAACAATATTTATAAAAAATCATCTCCAACCCATTGATGTGAGGATGATGTGGCAAAAAGAAAGTTAGACATTTTTCTAGATGAACCTCTAGTTTTAGACATTCACTAAGAGGATTCTTCCCATCCTAGTCATACTTTTGCTAATAAAAGTCAATGGAAAATAAAGATGAAAACGATTTTAACCAATTATATATGCCTACAAATAAGTAATAAAATAATAGAAGACTTTATGGTTTGGAGATAAATATTTATTTTTCCTAATATTTAGGATTTTATACTCAAAAAATGTCTTAAAAGTGATACCACCTATGAGATATTCACATTCACCATTAGAGAAGCTCCTATTATGGAGCTCCTCCATTTTCTTTAAATCCTACATTACAACTAAATATAAATTTAGAAACTGAGCTTAACTAATACACAAAAACAATGACATCCGATATAGAATATTATTAGGCGATAACTTAAAGTAAAAAAACCAAGAGTAGTATCAAATATTCTCATCGACCCGAATCAGCCGATCAAAGAATCAAAAGTAACCTAGTCAACGAAATATGAAGAAGTATCATATCTTCAAACAATGTTTTCTTATTTTAGTCAATTTCACATACACATAAAGGTCAGTTGTAAAATTATACTTTTTTTTTTCATTTCTCCTAGACGATGAAGTGGCTTACAACAAACCAAAATCAAATGAATGCTAAGAAATGAAAACCAAAACTTTCTTCAAAGGTTACCTGTTTTAACCATTGTATCCTAGCAAAACTCTGCCCTAGATTCAATAACTCCTCCATTATAACAGATTCAATTTAAACTTATCAAACTCAATCATTAAAACTCTCCCATTGAACAAAATAATATAACAGACTCAACTCAAAACTATCAAACTCATTCAATAAAATTCTTCAATTAAACCAAAATAATAACAGATTGAACTCAAAACCGAGCACATGAATCGATAATATACTGCAATTACTCAAGAACAACCTCAAACTCTTCGTTTCAAACAGAAGATCATAAAAAATTCAAAATGGAAGGTTACCCTATGTTTGCATAATGAATCCGCAAGATGTGAACGAGTTCGTGGAGATGGAGATGAGAGTGAAGATTTCACAAGATCTGCAAAATAAGAAATCTTATTTCGGGAAAAAGTAATACGGATAATTTGAGGATTTTCTTTTTTTCACACACGCGATCCGCACAATTTTTAGCGTTGTATAGGGACGGCTAAGAAAATATTCGTCCCCAACGGACTGTCCCAAATAAACCTCTCTAGAGACGGTTTTTAAAATTGAGCCGTCCTAGAAGCCTTCTGTAAACCTTTCCGGCATGGGGGCTTGGCTATTAGAAACTTAAGAGTCATGAATAAAAGCCTTCCTATGAAATGGTGGTGGAGATTGTGTAAAGAAAAAAACGGGTTGCTGTCTAAAATAATTAAAGAAAAATATGGGATAGAAAATGGTGGCTGGAAAATTAAGAATATTAAAACTACCCATGGTGTGAGCATTTGGAAATAGATTGGTGCCGTTAAACAAGATGTCTTTGAGAACACTCGGTTTAAAATTGGAAAAGGAGACACAATTCGATTGTCGGAGGCCAAGTGGTGCACTGAAGGTACTTTGGCGTCTTTATGTCCAATTCTGTGTAATGCTTCTATAGCTAAAAATATCTCTTTGCATGATACATACAATTCAGATGCTACAGGTTTCAATTGGAAAGTGGGCCTTACACATAGAAGATTTTCAGAAAATGAAATAAATGAGTTGTCCATCTTGTTTTCCAAGCTAGAGTTGATAGTTTTCCATCCGGATGAGGATGAGTCTTTGGTGTGGATAAGGGATAAATCTGGTGTCTTCTCAGTTAAGTCTGTGTATCACCATTTTACTCGTGATGATCGCGCCCCAGACTTTGCTTCCAAAAAAATCTGGTCGCGTGATTGGCCACAGAAGGTGGGTTTCTTCTTATGGAAGTGTGTGTTGGATAGTCTACCAACCTTGGATAATCTGAAGCGTCGGAATACTGCCACCGTTACCGCCAGTGGTAACCTTATTCCAAACCTATGTTGTTTGTGCAAGCTGACAGCGGAAACTAATCAACATCTCTTCTTGGAGGGCACTATTGCTAAACAAATCTGGAGATTTTTCTTTGTGGAAGCCAACAGGGTCGTCAACTTCGCAGTCACCACTATGGATCTTATTAAGAACTGGACAACATCTCGTTTATCCCTCGTGGTAAGGAAGTATGGAAACGTTTACCTGCTGCTATATTATGGATTATATGGCTCGAGCGCAATGCGCGAACTTTCAACAATAAGGATAGAAAGGTGGAGGATCTAAATACTGATGTTAAAATTGTAGGAGTGAAATATCGCACATTCGTTATATATGCGAAATTTAACAACCATTTAATATAAGTGCAGACCATCGCACATAGCAAAATTGAGATGACGTATTTGATGATGTCAGCAAAGTCACGAGTAAAGTGTGATGATCTGTGCGAAGTGTAAAGTGTGCGAAGATTGAGAGAATGTACATGAGTGATTGTAACACACAGTGATTCCGAAAATAGGGGATCTGTTAGCTGTCATCCACTATGTAATATCTTATATAAAGGGAAAGGCTATCATGTAATGAGAGAAATATTTTAGAGTGCGTTAGACATGAAATTATGAGAGCGAAAGTTTATTTAGAGAGAAAGTTAAGTCTTTTTATTATCTTGTATACAACTTGGGATCTTAATGAATAAACGAATGATTTTCACCATGATTTATTAGAGTATTCTTTAGATTTTTGTATGGATGTGGTTCTAGGATTTCCTGCAACTACATTTTGGTGCTAGAAACAGGGAGGGGTGATAAATCCTGTTGGTTAGTTTATAGAATCTTGGAAAATTAGATCTGGAAATTTTGGAGAAGATAAAGATGAAAAGTGAAGAATCTATAGAGAAAGAAAGAATCATGACGATACACGGAAGAGTTAGAAATATACAATGTAATTCTATAACTAAAACGTCAATCTCCAATGCGTATTTTCAAGCAGGAATAACAGGAAGAATACACAAACGAGATTACAAAGGAAAGAAAGTGGAGACGGTGGAAAAGGAATCTCCATTAAAAGAATCGGAGAAAACGGAGATAACGTTTGCAGCAGATGAAATTCCGGAAGAAAATTTAAAATGGACAGATCCGTTGGTAATTACAGTAACAGCTGAGCGAAGAGAAAACAGTTAAATGACGAAGAAATCAGAGGAATGGGCGATTAATAGAACATTGATAGATAAGGAAATGCAGTTAATATTTTATTCTATCGTACATTCAAAGCCATGGGATATGAAGATGCAGAAATGACGTGTACGGACTTACAATATACATGGAGTCAATAAAACAATTACAAAACCAAAAGGAGAGATTTTGGTGCGAATATTACTAGGAGAAATAGAAACGAACATAACACTATGTGTGGTTGATATAGAATCACCATGCAACATGTTGTTGGGGAGACCATGGGTGCACGCGATAAAAGCTGCAGCGTCAACACTACATCAATGCATTAGATTCCCAATTCCAAGTGGAATATGTGAAATTAAAGGATATAATACGAGTGCGAAGATCTACAACCAAATAAATGTAAGAAATTATGAAGGACGTGCAAAGAAGCGAAAAGATCGCTGGAGAAAAGCAAATGAATTAAAGAAGGGAGAATAATTTCAGATATACATGGTCAGGGCGAAGGAAGGAAAGGGAATACCAAGTGAAGTACTAGAGAAGGAAGGTGAACAGATTCAAGAGATTAAGGAGTCAACACCAATGGGAGAACCAAGAGAGAATTTTACTGCAGCAGAACCAACAAATGAAATAAATGTTGGAACAGAAGAAGTACAAAAATATTAAAAATAGGAACCAAAATGGATAAAGAAGAAAAAGAAAGAACAATAAATATCTTGCGAGAGTATAGTGACATCTTCGCATGGGGTATGGAGGAGATGCCAGGAATAGATCCTTCTGTTGCATGCCATAAATTGGATATTAGAAAGAATGCAAAGCCATTTAAGCAAAGAATAAGGAAGATCGCAACAACATATCATCCTTAAATAGAAGCAAAGTTACAAAAATTGTTATAGGCAGAGACTATAAGACCAGCAAAATATCTGGAATGGATAGCAAACATGGTGGTGATTCCAAAGAAAAATAAGGGGATCAGGATTTGTATAGACTTCAATGACTTAAATAAAGCATGCCCGAAAGACAGTTTTCCTTTGCCAGACATCCCGTAGATGGTAGAATCAGCATCAGGAAATGAAAGACTCTCGTTGTTGGATGGATACAAAAGTTATAATCGAATTCCTTTGGATGAAAAAGACCAAGAACATACTGCCTTTTTCGCACCAAGAAGATTATATTGTTATACGAAAATGCCATTTGGATTGAAAAATGCGGGTGCGACATATTAGAGAATGGTAGAAAAAGTGTTTTCGAAGTGGATACATACAACATTGGAAGTCTATGCAGATGATATGCTTGTAAAGAGTAAAGAAGCATATGATCATGTGGATAATTTGAACAGATGCGAGAGTTTAATATCAAGGTAAACCCAGAAAAATGTGTCTTCGAAGTGTCATCGGGAATTTTTTTGGGTTACATAATATCCAAGGAAGGAGTTGAAGTTGATCCTGAAAAGGTAAAGGCAGTGCGAGATATGCCACCTCTTGCGACGGTAAAATATGTTCAGAAATTAAATGGATTGATAGCTTCGCTGGGGAGATATATTTCCCGTTCTTCTGATAAATGCAAACACTTTTTCAATATATTAAAGAAAGGAACAAAATTTGAGTGGACATAGGAATGCGACAAAGCACTGCAGCATATAAAAAATTACTTGATGAATCTATCCATTATGCAGAAAGCGAAGCCATCTGCTACTATATTTGGCATCAACACCGTATGCGTTAAATGTTGTTTTATTACGTTCGAAACAAGGAGTATAAAAGCCTATATATTATATAAGTAAAACGTTCAACTCTGCAGAGAAAAACTATTCCAAGATTGAAAAATTAATTCTCGCGCTGGTTTATGCA
This sequence comes from Papaver somniferum, assembly GCF_003573695.1. Taxonomy (NCBI): domain Eukaryota; kingdom Viridiplantae; phylum Streptophyta; class Magnoliopsida; order Ranunculales; family Papaveraceae; genus Papaver; species Papaver somniferum. Next base: position 6,134,219 of record NW_020620714.1, on the reverse strand, counting down.
TCCTTCAAGCTTCGCATATACTACCGGGCTCATAAGATTAAGTTGCTCACAAAGGTGACAATGGAGCCTGCAATGAAGAACTCAAAATGATCAGGGAGAATTGAAAGATGGAATGCACAAGTGGGGAACTTTGAGATTCATTATGAAGTATTATCTTTACCTAAAGCACAAGTTATCGCAGAGTTCCTAGCAGAATTTCCATTGGAAAAGGATGAATATGTAGAAGATATGATGGACGTAGATGAGGAGCACGGGAATTTGAGAGATTTATTGACAGATACTCCCTCCGTTCCATTTTACTTGATGTTTTAGGGGTTTGCGAGCAAAGGAGTGTTCACAAGGGTTGAAACAGTTTGAACAACATCCGGAAAGACCGCAGAGGAAGGAGTAGGGGTATTCTTTATCCCTTGATCAGCAGCAATTTTCTCCTCGGGAGGAAAAATTTCTTCGAGAGTAACAGAAACATTCGCATGAGTAGGATAAATACTAGTTTGAACCGTCGTTTCCAAAGGAGCTGAAGGGGTGACGTCTGCGACACCAAATTCAGGAATAGAAATATTTGACTTAAGAGTTGTAGGTTTGCGAACTCTCTTAAGTTTCGGTCCTTTTCCGCCACCCATCTCACAATCGGAATCCTGCGAAAACAACGCAGATAAGAAATAGAGACAACAATATTGTTTAATAAAAAATAGGATATTTCTTACTTCTTTGTTGTGTGAAGCCTTCCTCTTGTGAGATTCTTTGTCCTTGGCGTCTGAAGAGGATTTAGGGTTGGGGACGGTTATTTTAATGACACCTGAAGAAGAGATTTTCCTGCAAACAATATGGGAATTAAGTTAGTCATAAGATCAACAATCATGATTGAGATTAACAATTATGATCAATAAGCATGATTATCAGAAGAAAAAGGGGTTGATTTTGATGGAGTACACAAACCTTTAGTTGGGATCCATAAAAATAATAGTGATAGATTAGCAGCAGCAGTAAAAGATGAATCAGAAAAACAGTAGCAGAAAGATAAAATAGTCTCGAAGAAGTTGAAAAGAAAAAACGAAATCAGAAGAGAAGAAGAAGTTATTTCTCTAGGATAAATCAATAAATAGATAAAAGAGATGACTGGTTAGAAACATGTTATATCGGTAAAAAATAGAAGAATCTACACGTGCAGATGGATAGGCTGGAATTGCGGAAAAGTGTCGGCAAAACAAAATATGAAGAAATGAACATGTGCGATAATTTGGATTGAAAGTTTCTCATATCACTCACTTTATAAAGAGAACGACAAGAGAAGAGGCAAAATGTAGGAGTGAAATATCGCACATTCGTTATATATGCGAAATATAACAACCACCTAATATAAGCGAAGACCATCGCACATAGCAAAATTGAGATGACGTATTTGATGATGTCAGCATAGTCACGAGTAAAGTGTGATGATCTGTGCGAAGTGTAAAGTGTGCGAAGATTGAGGGAATGTACATGAGCGATTGTAATGCACAGTGATTCCGAAAATAGGGGATCTGTTAGCTGTCATCCACTATGTAATATCCTATATAAAGGGAAAGGCTATCATGTAATGAGAGAGATCTTTAATTTAGAGTGCGTTAGACAAGAAATTAGGAGAAAGAAAGTTTATTTGGATAACAAGTTAAGTCTTTGTATTATCTTGTATACAACTTGGGATCTTAATGAATAAACGAATAATTTTCACCATAATTTCTTAGAGTATTGTTTAAATTCTTGTATGAATGTGGTTGTAGCATTTCCTGCTACTACAAAAATGATTGTTTTTCAATGAGCCAAATATTCTTCTTGTATGTCAGTCATTTTAGTCTGTGATTTAATTGCCAGGTGGAAAGATGTATTTTTTGACCCTCAAAACTAGGTACTTTCTCCCTTTCCCTCTTTGGTGTCTAGGCTTTCTGTTCTGCATTAGTTTGAGGTCTTTCTCTGCTTTTAGTTGGTTTTGTTTACTCTTTCTTTGGGGGTAAGCTGCTTTGATCCTCCTTTGTAAGCTTTTCCTCTTATCCATCTAATATATTCTTCCTTTACTGAGCAAAAAAAAAATAAATAATAATATTATATACATGCACGATTATGTTTGGAAAATATACAAAATCTGCACCAGAACTAAAACAATCAATAGGACGATGATTTTAGTTAGCAAATCATTCTGCATAAACCTATGAACTTGAAATTCAAGCCAATCTCTAACACTTGGTTCGCGTCTTTCCCAATGCATTTGTGGTCTCCTCACATTTATTCCCGTCCTTATATCTTCTCTCCGGTGGATGTCGTAATCAGCCAGCAAACTGGTAGCCTCCTTTATGTCATTGGCTTTGAAACCAGTGCTATAAAGTTAGAAATATTGAAAAAGTTGGGAACTATTTTTTTTCATGCAAAATTACTGCAACGAAATGCACTACGAGAATATTGTGTTACAAAAAAAGCTAATTTCTGATAAGAAAAAAAAAAGGACTGAACTCTAGGAAATAATTAACAACACAAGGTATATCAATGAATTTGGAAGGAATATGAAATGGTCGTATTACCTACAGCTACTCTTCTTAGACGTTCTCTATCTCGTGGGTAGCGCCGTAGAAAGTTAGACACATGATAAACAACTCCATCAATTTGTACCCTGCAATCACGTTCATCTAAGTGCCTAGGAAGTTGTTCTAAGGTCCAAGGCACCATGATGCTGCTGCAAATAAGCAATTGTTTTGATTCATCAAGTTTATACATAACAATTCTGATTGATTCGTAATCAGAAATGGACAAGAATAAAGGAAATTTTAATAATTTACATCATTTTTTATTTATTTTTTATAATTCATTTAGTTTAAGTAATATTTATTTTTTGTTCTGAATTTAGGTAGGTTGGAAAGTAGAAGGGACGACTTTAAGACCGAGGAAAAAACAATCCATTAAGTATCAATCAGAAAGGGAATTCGCTTAGATTTCGTTTTCACACAACAATTCATCACCCATCAAATCTTCTCTTGAGATTTATCTTGCGAAATCTCTCAAAAGGGCACCTAAAGTCGAGTTTCGTTAGGACGCCAAAGGCCATATATGGTGGAGAATGTGTTAATAGCTTCGACTCAACTGGTCAATATTAATGTGATGTGATCAATCAGATAGACATATCAGCTTCATCTTCACAATCATGGGGTAGTGAATTAACGTAGTAATAATAAACAAGGAAACATCATTGGTCTATTTTGTGGAAAATTACGGATATTAAAAAATAGAGCTAATGGAAACACATCGATCTTGACATCGACTAAAAACAGCTACTTTAATTGACCCTGTGCTTGCTATACAGTGCTCTTGACTTCATTCTTGAACATAGTCTGGTGAACAAACCCTCGTTTCGTACTCCTATTATCCCCTCCAATGAAATCATGCTTGTTGAGATTATTAGTCCCACATTATTGGGCAATCTAAAATCCTGCAGTTTATAATCCTTTAGGAGCTCTCCACTCATTGTCAATTGGTTTTGAGTTGGATGCCCGTATTCTAACATGGTATCAGAGTAGGTTAGAGTAGGCTATTTGTGTCGAGTCATTTGACCGCACCTTTACTCCGCGTCACCCGATTTATTGTTCACGTGTTAGATCTAATGAGGCTACACGTGAGGGCGCGTGTTAAGATTATTAATCCGACATTGTCTGGGTAATCCAAGATCCTGCAATTTATAATCTCTTAGGACCTATGCACTCATTGTCAATTGGTAATGAATTGGATGCCCGTATTCTAATAATGCTCGTGCAACTGCAAATGGGCAGTGCACCACTATTTGTGACCTCTGATAAAATCCTGGCAATCCAGTCCATCTTTGGCGACATTTCTGATGTGTTTAGATAGACTGGAGACTATCTTCTTATCTTGATGCTATTTTATGTGACCCAAACGAAAACAAATTACAATCAAGTTATTTTGTAAAATGTTTATTTCCTTGCGGATTATACTTCAAATGAACTCAAAATTAAAACCATGCGGTAGATTAATTAGATATTAAATTTTCACTACTGGAAGTTAAAACTTGTTTAAGTCTTACATCAATAAGAAAGTTACTCAAAAATAAAGTCCTTTATCTTGTACGAAAATTCACTACAAACCAGAAACCTCTTTGCCACAATATGTTTATCAATCGGTCTCACAAATGATGGAAATGGCCACCCGGGGAGACCATATTCCACCTAGTGGTGGTGGCTGCAACAAGACTTCTTTCCAGAATGAGAATAATAATACCAAGCTACAAATGCAACAACGAAACTGATAAATGGTACAATTAACTTCCTCATTGAAGAAGGAGCGGATACTTGTCTTTCTAATGTTGCTGTCTTTGCTGCAACATTCTTCACACCCTTTGAACTTTGTTGAACAACTTCGCCATTTTTGGAGCTACTACTTTCTAAAGTACCGATCAAGTAGCTACTCAACATGCTTGTAGCTGTTGAACTATGACCCACGTCTTCGAAATCATTTGTTGCATCTCCTTTGGCTTAAATTTCCATTCAAAAATAAATAAATTAAAACCATAATTATCAGGACTAAGTTGGACAATTACAAATTTTAGTCGTGCAATTTGTATAGACCCATTCACAGACAGAAAAACCATAAGTTTTTAAGATTGACTTGTTTTGAGAAGTGGTCGACTGTAAAATGTTTTTGACCAGTACTACAAAACAGAAGGTCTCTTGGGACGGCCAAAAAACGTCCCAAGAGGACAAAAAACCGTCCCAAGAGGTATTAGGGACGGTTTATGTACCGTCCCCTGTTCCACCGTCACTAATACTATTTGGCCATGTTTTCTTTTTGGAACAGACATATTTTAGCCTTGATTTAAATATTTTATGACTATTAGGGACGGTCAGGGCATCACCGTCCCAAATATCCTTCTTTAGGGACGGTTTTTTCAAAACACCCGTCCCTAGAAGCTACTTATTTTGTAGTGAGTAACCAGAAGTTTTTACTGTAACAGCAATAGTGAGATTTTATCACGGGCTTATGTTTTTTTTCCGACATTTTAGCTAATTGGGCCTGATTTTAGTACCACAAGTATTGGGATTATAATATCCGGAATAACATACTAGACGATTTGGAACCGGAATGATAATATCCGGTGTCAGATCCTAGAAAACGCACAATAACCAGGTAAGTCAACCATTTTGAATCTTGATCACAACTAACTTTCGAAATCATTGATTAAGTTGATCAGATTCACAACCCTTATTCATAACTAAACCCCAATTCAAATCTAGATTTTCTTTTTCTTCTTAAAATTAAATTCAAAGTAATTTGAGAAAAGGTAATTACCTGCAGATTCTAATAGAACATCTTCTCCTCCTGGATGCTCTTCCAAGAAATTAGTCACATCATAAACCTATTTTAATTTGGTAAACAAAAGCACCATTAATTAGTACCATAGTTTAAGATTCTAATCAATCACATCATATGAAGAGAAATTGGCGATAGTTAGACAGACTTACGTTGCCATGGATGGTTAGCCAACAATCAGATTTGGATGAATGAAGAGTGACTTCTGATAAAGGAAAAGATTTGAGTTCTTCCATTGAATCTTGCTCCTGCTGAGAGAATTAGCAGCTAGAGAAGAAGAAGAAATTGCAAAGAACCAAATCACAATCTTTTTAATTTTTTTTTTTTTTTGTTAGGTGGAGGAGTTGTCTTGGAATGAGATATTTATTTTATTTATATCATTGTAAAAGAAAAATAAACAATAAATATAGGGAGTGTGAAAGAAGTATGTACATGATGCTTCAAAGGAAAAAAAAAAAAAGTATGTACATGTGATGTGCCAGCCTATTATCATGCAGAATGGAATCTACAGATACTGCAGCCCTTTCTCACCAACAACAAAGTTATGTACTTGTTCATTTTTTTCTACTAAGAACTACCCGTTGCTGTCATCCACCTGCAACTTATACTTCATAATTCATTTTGCCATAACAAAAGAAGTTAAGAACTTGAGCGCAGTGACAGATCTATGAGTGGACTAAGATGGGTTGTGCGAAATTAGGTCTTGCCCAGCTTGAGTGCATCACTGTATTCAAACCAAAATTCATGCAAAACTTCCTTTACACAATAGATAGATAGTGGATGCATTGAGAGAGAACAACAACCTAAAAACAAAAGAAAAATGAGAGAAAAAAACAAAAAAAAAACGCCGTTGCTGGGGAGGGAAAATCGAACCCGTATCACGGGGGTGACGGGCCGGAATACTTACCATCGTAATACAACGAGTTGGTTAGTTGAATTTTAGCTTTCCACTTGATCAGTGTTTGAGGATCGGATGTCTATTTCATTAGTGTCCCTGGCTCGCTGCAAAACTCCTCTTTGTTCCCTTCGGCATAAGTGAAGCCCCCAGAGCTTTCTTTAGTTATCACCGCTGAATTGGGGGGCCCGGATAGTAATTAGGGGCCCCTAGCTACATGACAAAAAAATGTCATGAAATGGGAAATGGTGGTTATCCCTTATCCCAATTTTTTTTAAATAGCTAAACTATCCCCAAATTATTAGTGGTAATTAAGTTAATTAGTTCTTAATTAGTTTAGTTAGATTAAAATCATATTTAGGATTGAAATTTTGATAAAAGGAAAATTGTGTTTTTATGTTGTGGAGAAGAAGAAGGTGAGTTTTTGGGGGAAAATTTAGGGTTAGTTGAAATGAGTGATTCTAGTGAAGGAAGTGATGTTGGTGAAGGTTTAAACAATACACATGATTGTGTTGATGGTGACGGATTGGATATATGATGAAGACATGTTAATAGAGGAAGCTTTGAATAATGGTGCAAATGAAGATCTTATTGCTCAAAATGAAGGAACCAATCCTCAAAATGAAGAACCTGAAGCTCAAAACAATCAGGTAAACTTCCTATATTCTTCAAATTGTATGAATGATGCTCCAAGTTGACGATTCATGTACACTATGCAACTACTCAGGGTAAGGGTCGTTAAGTCGAGAGGGTAACAAACGAACGACTTTAAGGAGTCGTCAATTACTTGACACAACCTTTGACGACTCAAACCTGCAACTTTTGCAGGTTATGAAAAATCGTCAACCAAATGTGATATAATTGACGTCTCCAGCTAGTTAGGTCACATAGAATCGTTAACTTAATATGTTTAGAACCCAACGACTCTAAAACATTTTACTCTCTGAAGATGTTACTCTTAGGGTCGTTAACTTGGCATTCCTATATGCTAACGATCCTAGCGAGCCATTTCATAGATCAAGGGTCAGCAGGCAAAGTTTATAAAACCAAACGACCTTCAACATCGTTAACGACTTCAAAAATTTGACATGACGATCCTTCAACATAGTTAACGACTACAACCATTTAACATGACGATCCTTCCTATTTTGTAAACAGAGAACAAATTTTATATCATATAGGGTCGTAAATTTTGTATCATATAGGGTCGTTAGTTTCATAAAGGGGTCGTCAAACAAAGAATCGTTAATGCTTTAGAAATATATTGACGAATCTATCACTATTTGGGACAGAGAGGTGGTTTTGCATAAGACAGAGTCGTTCGTATTTAAAAAGGGTCGTCGAGAAGAATCGTTAACGATTTAGAAATTCCTGGACGACACTATATTAGGGGTGAAAATCAGGTTTAAGGTCGTTATCTACTACACCCTAATGATTAACGATTTTTCATCAATTGAACATGCATATCAAAAATCGTTAAGCAATAAAAAACCGTGGTTAACGACCCTGGAACTGTAACTGCAATTTTGCAGTTGAAAACCTAATTTTTCAATCAACAAATCAAATTAAACGCAAACCCAACTTAGATCAGGGGGTTTTAGTTCACTTACGACGATGAATCGGAGAGAAATTTTTTTCCTCATAAGTCGTTAATGGAATGGGTGACAAAGGGAGGGAGGGAGAGGACAAGAAGAAGAATGGGAGGAGAAGAAGTTTTGATTGAAATGATGATTGGGGCAAGATTAGTGGTTAATGAGATTTTTAGGGTAGTTATTAGAGAAAGTTAAATTGATATTTTCACCAATATTTTGAAAACCCTCTATCGTTTATGGGATGGATATAAATTGGGTGAGACCCCTAATTATTTTCCATGGCCCCAATTAAGCCATGTTATTATCTACTTCATTTCTTACAACCCGTTGCCATTTATCCGTGTCGCATGCGGTTCATTTCTTACTACCCCGTGCCATTTATCCATGTCGCAGGTTTGTGTCAGTATGCTGACCAGTGTGGCGCATCACACCACACGATAGTTCTGTTTTGTTCTTAAATTTTGGTGTGTTGTACTATACACTTGCTGCCACGACACACTTTACACCTTCATATCTGTATCTAACATGCATTTGTAGAAACAATGGTCGAAGGTAACGAGGGCTAAAATACAAATATAACCGATGATATTCCACCTAAATTTCAAAGGGTGTGAAGAAGGTTACAATGGTCGAAGGTTACGAGGGCTAAAACAATCGAAGGATGCAGGCGCGAAAATTACCCAATCCTAATACGGGGAGGTAGTGACAATAAATAACAATATCGGGATCTTCGAGTCTTGTAATTGGAATGAGTACAATATAAATCCCTTAACGAGGATCCATTGGAGGACAAGTCTGGTGCCAGCAGCCGCGGTAATTCCATCTCCAATAGCGTATATTTAAGTTGTTGCAGTTAAAAAGCTCGTAGTTGGACTTTGGGTTGGGTCGTCCGGTCCGCCTTTTGGGTGTGCACCGGTCGTCTCATCCCTTCTACCGGCGATGCGTTCGTAGTCTGAATTGACCGGGTCGTGCCTCCGGTGCTGTTACTTTGAAGAAATTAGAGTGCTCAAATTCAGCCCAAGCTCTGGATGCATTAACATGGGATAACATCATAGGATTTCGGTCCTATTGCGTTGGCCTTAGGGATCGGAGTAATGATTAACATGGACAGTCGGGGGCATTCATATTTCATAGTCAGAGGTGGAATTCTTGGATTTATGAAAGACGAACAACTGCGAAAGCATTTGCCAAGGATGTTTTCATTAATCAAGAATGAAAGTTGGGGGCTCGAAGACGATCAGATACCGTCATAGTTTCAACCATAAACGATGCCGACCAGGGATCGGCGGATGTTTCTTTTAGGACTCCGACGACACCTTATGAGAAATCAAAGTTTTGGGTTACGGGGAAGTATGGTCGCAAGGATGAAACTTAAGGAATTGACGGAAGGGCACCACCAGGAGTGGAGCCTGCAGCTTAATTTGACTCAACACGGAGAAACTTACCAGGTCCAGACATAATAAGGATTGACAGATCTTTCTTGATTCTATGGGTGGTGGTGCATGGCCGTTCTTAGTTGGTGGAGCGATTTGTATGGTTAATTCCGTTAACGAACGAGACCTCAGACTGCTAACTAGCTATGTGAAGGATTCTCTCCGCGGCCAGCTTCTTAGAGGGACTATGGTCATTTAGGCCACGAAAGTTTGAGGCAATAATAGTTCTGTGATGCCCTTAGATGTTTTGGGACGCACGCGCGCTACACTGACGTATTCAACGAGTATATAGCCTTGGACGACAGGCCTGGGTAATCTTCAAAAATTTCATCATGTTCACACACAGCGTATCCGTTGGGATTGATTTGCCCCGGGAGTACGTGCTTCTCTTGTCATCACTGACATGAGTTGCTAGTTCGTTCTGTGATGGTCGTTCCTCGACGGACAACACGTGTTGGCGTATGAGTGGTGTTTGGTGTACGGTGCTGGTTGGCCCCCGTTTCACGCGGCGACAACTACCCCGACTACCTATTCAGCTCTCTCCTCGGTTATCCGAGAGAAATAATAATGTGGTCCCATGTGCTTGGTTGTCAAAAAGTTATCAACTATTATCCCTTACAACAGTGAACTTATGAAACCATCCTAGCATATGTGAAAGGAGGGACTCTCTCCTGTGATATGCAAGGCAACAAGATCGTGAAAGGGTGGACTCCTCCCTGTAGCCCTGCTTGCTCTGGATGAGGATAAAATGGGCATGCTATTTTAACGGTCGCGAATGCGTAAACCCTACTAAAATGGTGTGACCACCCCTTGTTCCATCCGCGGAAAGGAAGGTGCCAAGGACTTACTACTGTCTCCGGCAGGTTTCCCAGGCAGATGAGCGGGTGTAGAAACTTAACCGTGTCTTGGAGATAAGATCTTTACGAGATATTATCTCTTCCCAACCTGGTACATGCTACTGGAAAATGGACTTTGGATATTGGATTCCACCTAACGTTGGCAGAAATAATGGTCTGTTTTGAGTGTTAAAATTCAAATAGCAGGTGAAATCCATCTTGACATTTACAGAAACAAAACAATGGTCGAATACTTTCAGCTGGTATTGTTAAAGTCCGCGGGCATCCAACTCAAAACGAATTGGAAATGAGTGGAGTGGCCCTTCCATATTATATTTTAAGTTAATTAAGCGGATTATAACGATCTGAGACTATTTGTCCTTTCACACGCCCCCTCACGTGTAAGGCCAGTCACTGGGCCTCACACGTGGAACTACGTACGAGTTACCAGTCCATCGGTAACATGTGTACACAGGTGAGTGACTAATTCAGGGGGTAACGCCTCGGCCAGTATTGGCACTGGCCTACACCCAGGGTGTACAAATTACAAAATCGGTTAATTACTTCAGTCAGTAACTCGGCCTACACCCAGTGTACGCAGGTATGTGTTTGGGGCTTAGCTCTGATACCATGTTTAATAAAAAATTGAAGTAATGAAAGAAATTTCATACCATTATCACTGCGTACCTTCTTAACCTGTCTATCAAATTTCGTTTTAGCCATAACCCAGAACCTCTGAAAATTTTGCATCACCTCAGTTTTATGTGCCATCAAATAAACCCAAACACAACGAGAATAATCGTCGGAAATGGTAATAAAATAATGTGCACCACAAGAAGATGGAGTACGATAAGGACCCCAAACATCACAATGAACTAAATCGAAGAAGTCATCAACTTTATTCTCACTAACAGGAAAAGTAGTCCGAGTTTGTTTTGCTTTAAAACAAATATCACACGGTTCATTAAGAGATTTCTGACAATCAACTTTATTCATACCCGGAAGTAAAGAAACAACCTTATTAGATGGATGACCTAAACGTCTATGCCACAAACAATAATCTTCTCCAGTAGATACTCGATTTGCAGTGATGAGTGTTCCACTGTGGAAGATATAGACCCCGTATCATTCCTCACCAACACCAATCACCGTCCTTGTAGTACGATCCTGTATCACACATAACTTATCAGTCAAAGTGACAATACATCTTAAATCTTTAATTAAACATGCTAAAGAAATCAAATTGTAGTGGAGATCTGGAACGAATAAAAAACGGAATAATTTTATTTTATTTTCAAGCACCACGTTGCCTTCACAAGGAGCATGAGAGTATGTGCCATTCGGAAGCTTTACGGAATAAAAGCCTATTTTATGAGTCGTAAATAAAAATTCTTTACTTCCTGTCATATGTCGTGAAGCCCATGTATCCAGTATCCATTTACCAGAAAGCTTCTCCTTCGAATCATTATTCGAAGTTTTAAGTATTTCAACCATGGTTTCCCATTGAGTTTCAGTAAGAATATTAGTAAGACCCTTTCGATCTTGTGACGATAGAAAACCTCCACCAAATTTAATAGTTGTAATAGCTAAATTAGCTTTAACGGTCACGGAGTAATCTTCAACACAAATTTCTGATTTTAAATTTAAAAGTATTCAGTCTTTCCTGGCTCAGATGCCATGAAACGACAAGGTAGAGCAATCTGAAGGTTTTCTTATTATGAAAAACTTGGGTTACAAAACAGGTTTCCATGTGTATAAATAGGTAGAGATAAGACAAATCTAAACATAATAAATGTATTTCCTAACTAACAAAATACATAACCATATATACAATATATTCATTAAATACATTCTCCTAATACTCCCCCTCAAGTTGGAGCATGGAGATCACGAATGCCCAACTTGCGAAGAAGCAACTCAAACTGAGGACGTCCAAGAGCTTTGGTGAAGATATCTTCAATCTGAGCAGTTGTTCGAACATGATAAGTAACATTAGCACCGGACTGAATTTTTTCGCGCACATAATGACAATCAATCTCAATATGTTTGGTGCGTTCATGAAAAACATGATTAGCAGCAATATGAAGTGAGGATTGACTATCACAATAAAGATGCATAGGATAAGAGGGAGACACACCTAGATATTTCAATAATGCCTTTAGCCACGTGAGCTCACTACAAGTATGTGCCATGGAACGATACTCGGTTTCAGCAGAAGCAGAAGAACGAGATATTGTGTGTTGCTTCTTTGTCTTCCAAGATATAGGTGATCCTCCTAAAATAATAAAGTAACCAGTATGCGAACGACGACTAAGAGGGAAGGAGTCCCAATCAGAATCACAATAAGCAGTAAGTTGAAGAGCACTATCCTTGCGTAAAACAATCCCTTGACCAGGATGGCCCTTTAGATAATGAAGAACTCGGAGAGCAGCTTCCTAATGAGACACCCGAGGAGACTGCATAAATTGAGCCAATACATGCACCGAGTAACACAATTCAGGACGCGTAATAGCCAAATAAATAAAGCGTCCAATAAGCCGACGATACTGAGATGAATTAGAATATAGGGGTCTATCATCAAGAACTAAACGATGATGTTGATCAATGGGTGAAGAAGCTGGTTTATCTCCAAGAAGCCCAGTCTCGGACAAAATATCCAAGGTGCATTTCCGTTGAGATAAAAACAAACCATCGGTTCCTCGAGACATTTCAATACCAAGAAAATACTTGAGATGACCCAGATCTTTCATATGAAAACACCGGTTAAATATGCTTTAAAAGCAGTAATAGCAGCGGAATTTTTCCCAGCAATAATTAAATTATGCACATAGACAAGTACGTTAATAGAACTCTCACCTCATCGCAGGGTAAATAAAGAACAATGAGCATAAGACTGTACAAATCCAAAAGTCTTAAGAGCACCAGCAAGCTTAGCAAACCAATTACGAGAAGCATGATGAAGACCATACAAAGATTTATGGAGACGACACACTTTCCCAGGAGAATTAGTCGAATATCCTGGAGGAAGTTGCATATATACTTCCTCATCAAGATCTCCATGTAGAAAAGCATTGTGAACATCCATTTGATGTAGCTCCCAATCTTGAGCAACTGCGACTGCTAAAAATATTCTAACTGAAACCATTTTAACTACGGAAGCAAAAGTTTCATGATAATCCACACCTTCCACTTGTCTATTACAGAGGACAACCAAGCGAACTTTATACCGCTCGACAGTACCATCAGAATAATATTTAATTTTGTAAACCCATTTACAACCAATAGCCTTCTTCCCTGGGGGAAGATCCGTAACAGATAATGTGCCATTCTTATCAAGAACACTAATTTCCTTAGATATAGCTATAAGCCAAACAGGAAGGCGAACAACCTCAACATAACTGGTAAGTTCTTTAAGAGTAGTAATCGCCGTCAAAAAAACGATTATGATTAGTTGAAAAAATTACACAAAACACATAATTAGTTATGGAATAAGGCGTACCTGAGGACGTTCACGACTAGGGAAGGAAGGAAGGAGCCGGGGTCTATTACTTCGATAGTATTACATCATAATCCCTCCTTAACTAATACTCGGAACTCGGGATCGCACACTTCGTCTTACATCCGTGTCAGGAATGTCACTGGGAGGTACGTCTCTTTCTATAGCAGGTAATAAATCTGCTCATAACAAGGTGACAGAAGGTCGAATACTACCAGGTGAATTACCTTCTGACACATTCTGGGTAGCTACAGGCGAGACAAATTTTTCTGAAACAGAACTAGGTGTCTCATCCCGTTCTGTGCAGCTTGACACATTCTCTTCCCGTCTCGTCTTCACCTGCTGACACTTTCTCGTGATATGACTTATTTACTGAACTTGCACGTGAATTATCACTCGGCAATCCAGTATCTCATGCCCCACCTGAAGTCATTTCTGTCTCACAAGTTTCTGTCACATTCCGTGACTTTTGTCTGCACGTTCAATTTACATTTCCAGTCCTTTTTGTCACTTTCTGTGACCTTTTCAAGTTCTGCGAAGAATTCCCGCCTGTCACGTTATGTGAAGGTTTAGCAGATGAACAGTCATTATATCCTGAAGCTGCTGACCCACTACTATCATGTATCCCTCCTCGAGTACTGTCCCCTGAAGCTGCTAACACACCAGCAGACTTCTCTGTTCTGTTCAGTGCTGTTTTTTTTTTTTTCTGAAGGCATGTTCAGTGCTGTTGACACACGTTCAGTACTGCCCTCCTTTACAGTGGCTGGTAACTGATAACTGTCCGACGCCAAAAAGATTGGTTGTGCTGCCGAAATAACTGACCAATCATCCACGCCAACTTCATTAATTATCCAACTAAACAATCGTGTAAGGAAATTTATTTTCAAAGAAAACTACGTCACCGGACATAAAAAATTGCTTTGTTTCCAAATCAAATAACCGCCAATCCGTTTTTCCAAAAGGATAACCAACAAAGATACATTTTCGACTTCTTTGATTAAACTTATTACGGTCACGAGGCACAATACTTGCATAGCACAAACATCCAAATACCCGAATAAGATTATAAATAGGAGGCTTCTCATGTAACAATTCATATGGTGTTCTCCCATTGAACAAGGGAGTAGGCGTGCAATTAATGATATAAGCAACACTCAAGATACATTCACCCCAAAACCGAAGAGGTAAGTTGACTTGAAATCGTAAAGCAAGCGCCACATTAAATATATGACGATGTTTACGTTCAACTCACCCATTTTGTTGTGGCGTATCCACACATGAAATTTGAAACAGGTTTCCCTCGGAATAAAAAGGTAGAGATAAGACAAATCTACACATAATAAATGTCCTTTCTAACTAACAAAATACATAACCATATATATAATATATTCAATAAATACATTCTACTAATAGGTATTAAACCCCTTACCTCCTCACTTGTTCAGTATCCCACATTTCCTTCCACCACTAGTTATTTCAGTCACATAGAAACAATAAATTCCATTGTGGGGATATCTTTCTCCCCTTACTCAAGTTAGCATTTTCTATTTCTTAATTTGTGTCCGTTTTGGAATTAAAGGAGACTCTGTTCGTATATCATTCAACTATGAAAGTTAGTATGGCTAATTCAACTTAAGTGCAAAGGAGAAAAGGAATAAATGAACATGATACATAGAAGTGTAAATTTTTTAGAATTGAAGGTAAAAACATCATAGAAATTCTGGAAAGACTAGATCAGTCAAAGATGTGGATTCAACAACTAGTAATGGAGCAAGAAGTAATAGGGACTAGGAGAGAATTACCTGCAGAAGCTTCAGGTTTTTGAACAGCTAGTACTAAGAAACAGATTGTTTGTGTTAGCAAAAACCATGGCTATCAATTACTCCTTATATCTGCTCAAAACTACTAGAGACTAACAAATTCAAAACTAGCTAGAATTAGGTAAACAAAATCGTCTAAACATGTACCAATAACAATAATGATTTTTATTTTTTTTTCTTTTTGCCGATGTCACTGTAATATAATGATAAAGTCATTGGATAGTTTAGTGGTAAAATAATTGGGTGATTATACCAATAACCTAAGTTCGAAACTAGCCAGTACTAAATTTTTTACCCATCAAAAAAAATAGAAAAACAAATAATGGTTGCGGTATTACTGAGCAAGAGTTTGTGAGGATGACCAATAAAAAGAACAACACAGGCTGCATGATGCAGTTCGCAGGCGTAAGTTTTTAATGCCCGCCACTGAATTAATGTTGATGCATGGCATTCTTGGTTGGAAATTACATCTTCTTTGGCCACCCGGCAACATTTACCAGCCCTATATCTTCTACTGGCATTGTGTTGTTTTTTATTTTCTCGTAAAATTTCTCAAAAAAGCTAATTGAACATGTAAAGCTCCAATTAATAAAAAAAATTAAAACAAATTAAGCCGACACTGTATTGAGGAGAAATTGTTTGACGGGGGTGTTTTTTGAAGCGACATGGTGGATAAATGATATGTTGACACATGTATTTGATATTAATTGATTTCCATGAGTTTTGTTTCCAAAAATACCAATACCAATTAAGAAAACAAATTTAATTCCAAAAATACATTTTTTATTTATTTTTGGAAACAAAATTCATTAATATCAAAGACATATATCAACATATCATTTGTCCCTCATGCCCCCTTCAAAAAACGCTGCCATCAAAAATTTATCCCTGGATTTGCATGTATTTCAAATTCCTTCTTTTTTAAAGGGAAATTAGTACATATATACACTTTGGTGCAACAGTTAGGGTATCACCCACGTTTCTTTTTCTGCAGCATCCATGGAAAATTCAGAATTATCCTCAGTTCATCAAAGAAGCGAACGACAACTCCCGCCATCACCAAGAGCAAGGAAAGAAAATGTAAGTTTCAAACTTTCTATAATATATATGATCCGGTTAACATATCTTACAGAAAAGATGTATCAGAGTTGACTCTTTATGGAAAAGAATTTTGGCAGAAACCTTGTCACAAAGGATGGTTACTCATCCTCTCTTATACTGCTGCTACATACGGAGAATGTTTTCTATGGAATCCTGGATCACTGGAAACTATACAGTTACCTAATTTCCTAGATTGTGTTGCATATAATTATGCTATCAAAGACTGTTGTTTGTCTTCACCTCCTTAGACCAGCAGTATTAGCGGTAGTGGGGATGAGGATGATGGTGGTACAAGCAGCGATAGTAATAATAGTAGGACTGGTAATTCAATGGTTTATATACTTTTTGTCGGAGGTAAACACCCTGACACTCTTATTTATTGTCACCCTGGTGGCAGAATGGAGAAAGCATGAATTTGTAAACGTTGGGGACCGGTGATAAATGCTTAATTTACATGATTTTAGTGTCCATTCCATACTTGTTTTAGCTATATTTCTTGCATTCTATATTGTATTATTCTTGTTTTCTCTTTTATTTGTTTATTTAGGTGAATAATCCAAAAGGAGTGGAAATTGCTACGAAAGTGCTAAAGAATGGAGTTTACAAAGGAGGGCCAAAGAAATGTGTTCAAATCCAAACTTTATGACCTCTAGCTTGAAGAGAATTCAATTATGAAAAGAACACAAAAAGAATGAGGTCATTCCGACATCTGATGAAGAAGTTGTGGGCAAAACAAGGTTAGAAGATTTGAAGTTACAGAGAGAGGTTCAGCTCAAAACTCATCAGCCGAGTCAGCCGAACCTGCAACATAAAAATCAAGTTTTCGGAAGATTTTAAGTGTAAATGTTCGGTTAGAAGATGATCCAATGACCTAAGATGAACCTACAAATGAGTTTTGAACAAAGTATCCAGGAGAGGGTTAGGCTAATAAGAGAAATCATGAAGTGAGCCGAACCTTGGAGCAAGTTTTGGACGAAAATACAAGAAGTTACAGGAGAATGTTCGGCCGGAAAAGAGCTAGCCGAACCTAGGTTCGGCTGATAACTCCCCACCACTTTTGAGCCGAACTTGGCACTCATCCAGAGCAAAAATAACTTGTCAGGCCTAAGAAGTCCATACACATTTGAGCCGAACCTGACAAATTCCTGGGACACTTTTGACGCGTTTTTGACCCCGTTTTCGATAATACACGGTCCCAGGAGGATTTTGAATACCTAATTTCGTGAGCACTATATAAAGACACCTCCCAAACATTAAGAAGACATCTTTTACATTATTCTGCAAGTTTTGTAGGAAAGGAACAACATAGGAGGAAAAGCTAGGGTTCGGAGCGGTTCTTATCAATCGTAACCATTTCTTCTCTAGTTTATCAATTGTATAACATGGATGCTCCTACATCCATGAGTAGCTCAACCCATACTTGATTGAGGATGAATTCTAAGTTCTAGACTTGATTTTGTATAATATATGCATCTAGTTTGATTTCCTCATATGATTATCGTTTGCTTCTACTTTGATTAATGCTTACGATTGATAAATTGATTGCTCTAGAGTAGTTTATTGATTGATCTATTACTAGTAAAGGGTTAGGATATCCGTGTAATTGTTGAATAATCCTTAGCCAAGTATAAAACGTGAAACCTTGCAGAGGGATTCCGTGGAGCAATCGCGTGTAGAACAACATTAGAAAGTGGACCTTGCGCTAAGAGTCTAACTACTAAGATTAACCTAAGCTTTAGAACTTAAAGCATTCTACTAAGTTACACCTTGAATGTGCTACTACTTGGTGGCTTGGATGAATAGAATCTGATATTCGAGTGCTTCGGTATCCAGTGACCAAAGGACTTTAGGGGGTAGCACTGCGCTAGTTGTTATCCCACGGTTGATGATAATCTATGATTAATGATGAATGGATGAATATATTAACTCATTGACGATTTAGTAACGAAGAAGGATTCCTCGATCATCTCTCTCCTAATTGCTTACAACTCGATTTCAATTGTTTTATTTATTTTGTTTATAATCTAAAACAAAATTCCCCTAATTGTGACCTTTTTGACAAATAAACTCCCTGATCTTCGTGGGAACGATCCTTACTTCCATTATATTACCAGTTAATTGTGTGGAAATAAGTGATTTAATTTGACTGCATTCACGACACGCATCAAATTTTGGCGCCGCTGCCAGGGAGCAATTGGTAGCTTTAGTTGTTATTTTTATTAGTTTTTTTTTTAGTTATTTCTTTTTAGTTTTTAATTTTAGTTTTTTTATATTTTTGTTTCAGCTACTATATCTTTGGTGAATGCTTAAAGAGGGAAGACCGAGTCCAATACGTCTTCGATCCGGCACTCAACTAAAAGACTTCATTCGAGCGGTTAACACTCCGCTTCCTCCTTCTTCATCAAGTGAGTTCACAGATTCGGATATAGAAGAAGAAGCAATGGGTGATCGTACACTCAAGGACCTAGCTTCTTACAAGCTCGATACACAACAATGGTGTATTCAAACTAGCTCAACCTTCGAGATCAAGCCGGGGTTGATTAGAGAGTTACCAAAGTTTGATGGCATGGTGAACGAGTATCCAAACAAACATCTTATGGACTTCTATACCATAGTCATGGCCATGCTTCCACCGGAGACTAATAAGGATGGAGCAATGTTGAAAGATTTTCTGTTCTCTTTGGCGGGCAATGCTAAGGAATGGTTGTATTATTTGCCTTCCGGAAGTGCCACAACATGGAATGGATTGAAGAAACTTTTCCTCTAGATATTTTTTCCCGCATCAAAAGCTATTCAACTTCGCAAGGAAATTTGTGAGATAAAGCAAAATGTGGGAGAGTCAGTGTATGAATGTTGGGACCGATACAAGAGATTGGTGGCAAGCTTTCCACACCATCAACTCAGTGATGTTATGATACTCCAATACTTCTACGAAGGTCTTCAACCAAGTGATAGATCTCTTCTTGACGCCGCGGGTGGTGGTGCACTAGTGAACAAGACGGTGGTTCAAGCTACCGAGTTAATTGAAAGTATGGCTTCAAACTCGCAACAATTATACACAAGAGATGAACAATTGGTTAGACGAGTGCATGAAGTTAGTGATTCATCATCATACCTTGAACAAAGGATGGGGAGCATGGAAAGGGTAATGCAACTAATAGCCGCGGTAATTATTCCGGATGATGACACCGAACAAGTAAATGTTTTTTTCCAAATCAAAGTACAAGGTACAATCAAAACTCAAATACTTACAATCTCGGTTGGAAGGATCATCCCAACTTTAGTTATGCGAACAAGAAAGCGACGGCTCCTAATCCATATGTGCAACAAGGTGGATTCCAACAATCACGCTTTCAACCTCAACAACAATTTCAACCACAACAAGTTAAGAAGCGTGATTCTTAGAGTGATGACAAGCTCAATGCGTTAATGCAAGGCATGCAAGGTCTTACTTCAATGTTACAACAAAGCCAACAAAACTAACAAAAGACCTATTCGGCGATCAAGGATTTACAAACTCAAATGGGACAATTGGCGAACGATGTGAACCTATTGAAATCTCAAGCATCCACAAATCTTCTTTCACAACTATTTGTGAATCCAAGAGAGAATGTTAATGCGGTTACTTTAAGAAGTGGAAGACAAGTGGAGAGTACAGGTCATAATGAAGAAGTTGGTAAAGAGGTTAGTAACGACATCGAAAAGGAAGTAGAGGAGGAAACCGTCCCAAAGGAAAATCCAACTTCAAACAGCCAACCTAAGGACACAGTTCCCACTTTTACCATACCACCTCCTTTCCCTAGTCGTTTTTCCAAGTCAAAGAAGAAATATCAAGACAAGGAGATCATGGAAATATTCAGCAAGATACACATAAACACTCCATTTATTGAGGCCATCAAAACAATACCCAGGTATATTAAGGTTTTGAAGGTTTTGTGCACAAGGAAGGATAAGTTGATTGCCAACGAGATTACACAAGTGAGCAAAAGTGCAACAACTATGTTATTAAAGAAGATGCCTGCAAAATATGAAGATCCGAGTGGTTTCACAGTGCCAATTACTATTGGTAAACGACGATTTGAGCGTGCTTTGCTTGATTTGGGAGCATCCATAAGTGTTATGTCAGCCGATGTTTGTGATTCTTTGAATCTTGGACCTTTGAAAGAGGCAAAGATTACTATCCAATTGATGAAAAAGTACAATATATATCCGAAGGGAGTCGTGGAGGACGTATTAGTTCAAGTGAATCAATTATTTTTTCCGATTAATTTTTACATCATGGATATTTCAAGATGGAGATAATTGTTCATCTACTTCATTACTTCTTGGGAGACCGTTTATGAAAACAACAAAGACGAAGATTGATGTGGACAATGGTACACTCATTATAGAATTTGATAATGAGATCATTGGCTTCAACATATTTGAAGACATGTGTTATCCTAGTGATGTGCACTCCGCTTTTTCTATTGATGTTATTGATTCATTAGCACAACAAATGTTTGATTTGAGCAATGATGATGAACTTGGAGTTGTGTTGCGAAATAACATTGATTTGGACGTTCATGGGCAACCGAATTTGGACGTCGACTTAGTCAAAGAGCTAGTGGAGATGTGTGGTTCTTTAACATCATTACGAGAAGCTAAAACGGGTAATATCTATTATATTTCTTTACCCGTAACTAATGAGGTTCCTTTACCTTCTATTGTGCAGGAACCTAAGCTATAATTGAAGCCTCTTCCCGAGCACTTAAAGTATGCTTACTTGGGTGATAAAGAGGAGCTTCCGGTGATTATTGCAAAGAATCTCACTGCCATACAAGAAGAACGTTTACTTCGGGTTCTGAAAGAGTACAAAACGGCCATTGGTTGGACTATTGATGACATCAAAGGCATTATCCCATCAATGTGCATGCATAGAATCCTTATGGAAGACGATATCAATCCGGTACGTGATGCTCGGCGTAGGCTTAACCCCTCAATGATGGAGCTCGTGAAGAAAGAGATCCTCAAATTACTAAGTGTGGGGGTAGTTTACCCAATTTCTGACAGCAAATGGGTTAGTCCGGTACAAGTGGTACCTAAGAAATCGGGTGTCACTGTTGTTAGAAATCAAGATGATGAACTTGTTCCTACAAGAGTTCAAACAGGATGGGGAGTGTGTATATATTACAGAAAGCTTAATGCCGCAACTAGAAAGGATCACTTTCCTTTGCCTTTCATTGATCAAATGCTAGAGAGGTTAGCGGGACATTCACATTATTGCTTTTTGGATTGTTATTCGGGGTACAATAAGATTGTAATTGCACTGGAGGATCAAGAGAAGACTACTTTTACTTGTCCTTTTGGTACGTTTGCCTATTGACGGATGCCGTTTGGTCTTTGCAATGCGCCTACCATTTTCCGAGATGTATGGTTAATATATTTCCTGATTATGTGGAAAACATCATTGAGGTATTTATGGACGACTTTAGTGTTTATGGCAATTCATTTGATATTTGTTTACAAAATCATGAACTTGTGCTAAAAAGATGCATACACACTAATCTTGTTTTAAATTGGGAGAAATGCCAAGGTCACATAGTGTCCTCTAGAGGGCTCTAAGTCGACAAAGCAAAGATAGACTTAATAAGAACTTACAATACCCCACTTTGGTGAGGGAGATTCGCTCGTTTCTTGGTCATGCAGGTTTTTATAGGAGGTTTATCAAAGGTTTCTCCAAAATCTCAATGCCGATGTGCAAATTGTTACAAAAAGAGGTTTCTTTTGACTTCAACAAGGAGTGTAAAGAAGCCTTTGACAAATTGAAAGAATTGTTGACAACTGCGCCGATTATCAAGCCACTAGATTGGAGTTTACCATTTGAATTGATGTGTGATGCAAGTGACTACGCGGTTGGAGCTGTTTTGGGTCAAAGAGTGGACAAGCTATCCCATGTGATTTATTATGCATCTAGAACCCTAAACGATTCTCAAATCAATTATTCTACCACCGAGAAAGAGCTGTTGGATATAGTGTTTGCAAAAGACAAATTTATATCGTATTTAGTGGGTGCAAAAGTGGTTGTATATTCCGATCATGCAACACTTAAGTACCTACTTAAGAAGAAAGAAGCTAAGCCAAGACTTATAAGGTGGATTTTTTTATTGCAAGAATTTTATTATGAAATTAAGGATAAGAGAGGTGTTGAGAATACTGTTGCTGATCATCTTAGTAGACTTGTTATATCCTAAAAAGAACTTCCTTTACAAGATTGTTTTCCAGACAAACAACTTTTCTCAATTGAAGATTCAACACCTTGGTACATTGATATAGTGAATTACTTGGTTACAAGGAAAGTACCTAGTACAATGTCTAATTTTCAAAAGCTTAAGCTTAAGAAGATCGCCAAGAAATATGTGTGGGGTGAGCCCTACTTGTGGAAATATGGTTCCGATCAAATAATCCGCAGGTGCGTACCTAACTCTGAATTCCATTCCATCCTTAACTTTTTCCATACTTATGCATGTGGTGATCATTTTGGTTCTAAACGTACCGCTCTCAAAGTTCTTGAGAGTGGATTTTATTGGCCCACTTTATTTGAGGATGCGTTTATTTTTTGTAAAGCTTGTGATAGATGTCAACGAACGGGCAATCTAGGTGCTCGAAATCAAATGCCACTCACACTAATTCTTTCCGTGGAAGTATTTGATGTGTGGGTAATTGATTTTATGGGTCCTTTTGTCAATTCTAATGGAAAATTTTATATACTTCTTGTTGTGGATTATGTTTCAAAATGGGTGGAAGCTAAAGCCCCCCTACTAATGATTCTCAAGTTGTTTGTGAGTTTGTGAAGGAATATATTTTCTCTAAACATGGTACACCAAGAGTGGTTATCAGTTATGTAGGCTCGCACTTCAAGAAATCTTTCCATGTTCTTCTAAAGAAGTACAACATAACTCACAAGGTCGGTACGCCGTATCACCCACAAACTAGTGGGCAAGATGAAATTTCAAATCGTGAAATCAAATCCATCTTTGAGAAAACCGTTAACACAACACGGAAAGAGTGGAGTTATAGACTCAACGATGCACTTTGGGCGTATAGAACGACATATAAAACACCGATTGGTATGTCTCCATATCGGTTGGTTTATGGCAAAGCTTGTCATCTTCCGGTTGAACTTGAGCACAAATCTTATTGGGCGATAAAGATGTGCAATATGGATTATGACAATGCGGGGAAACATAGGAAATTACAACTTAACGAGCTTGAGGAGATACGCAATGATGCTTACGGGAGTTCCCGGATTTACAAGGAGAAGACTAAACTTTTCCATGATAAAATGATTTCTAGAAAGAGTTTTGTTGTGGGCTAAAAAGTCCTTCTATTTAATTCTCGTCTTAAGTTATTTCCCGGTAAGCTAAGGTCATGTTGGAGTGGACCTTTTGTTGTTACTAATGTTTTTTCTTATGGTGCAGTTGAAGTTACTAGTCTCACGAAAGGGACAATTTTCAAAGTAAACGGCCATAGATTGAAGCCATATTACGAAAACTTCCCTACGGAGAATGTGGACGTGATTGAGCTTCGTGATTTACTCCCTATGGAGGAGTAGTTTGGATAATGCCAAGTCGGGCTGAGGACGTAAAAATAAGCGCTAAATGGGAGGCAACCCATCAGTTTTGTATTTCTACCTTTATCTTATTTATTTTTCTTTGTGATGCATATTATATTAGGATTTCCCACTTTGACTTTACTTAGGACGAGTCAATTACATTGAGGACAATGTAAAGTTTAAGTGTGGGAAGTGTTTGGATATTTTGCATATAGAGTTTTCAAAATTTTGCATAAAAACTTCAACTTGTAGAGATTTTAGAGTCACTAGCATACTTCTAGGTATGTTTACATAGAAAATTCTGACCGACATAACTGAACTTGGAAGTGTTAGAGAACTACGTTGGATTTCTTGCTTGTTAGAGTGTTAGATAATGGATTTAATCATGCCAGTGATGCAAATTAGGAGCAGGGAGAAATGCATTGTTAGAGTTGCTGATCAATCATTAGTGGAGACTACCTATTTTCATATCAACTGAGGCACCAGACCAGATTTCTTTGTAGCTGACTAAAGAGATTTCTTTTGAGTGTCTGTCACTGTACGTTAATTCCGGGTAGAATGGTGTGCTACCCAACCTCCCACCAATAGAAGCACTACTCTTTGATCTCTTGAGTGCTAATTTTGTCAATCATGAGGGTGACGTCTATAGATTAAAACCACCTTCTTGTAGTTTGATTTGCAGTTAGCACCATTCTCTCTCTCGCCAACAACATATCCATAGAAACACCGTCATCATCAACAAGGGAGCAACATCAAAATCTACAAGGAGAGATGAAGACGTTTGAGGTTTACAAGCAACAATACGAGTAAAAGCAGATTTCATATCCTAGTAAAGAAACATACAGTGAGAATATTTTTACATATATGTTGAAGACTTACACATAAGGAGCGGAATTCTATATACAAGTATGAAGAGTTTTTTACAAGAGCGAAGAAAATTAAAAGATGAGAGTTATTGAAGTTTATCATACGAAGACGATACAATTTGTGAAGATTCAAGTGGTATAGTACTTCTTTCATGGCCATGCTAATATTTTATTTTATTTTATTATTTTATTTTAGTTGCAATCTCTTAAAAAAAGTAATATAAAAATATATATATATACAAAGAGATTTGCATTTAGGTTGTTATTTGTTCAATAAGGCCATGGGGAAGAAAAATCAATAAGGAAGTTTCAAGCAACATGGAAATTGAGGAAAAGAGTTACAAATTGTCAAAGTTTTATGAAGTTCAAGAGTTTATCATCAATAATCGAAGACCGAGAAGATGAAGAAGACGAGCCGAATGAAGACGTTTCTATTGGATTTTGTGAGAGTGGTGTTATCATCATTGCAATCAGATGTGAAGGTGGTAAGTACTCTCATCCTCTATTTTCAATAATAATGGTTGATTTCCTTTCTTAGAGATCATCATAAAAAGTATTTTAATTCCCACGATCTTGTGGGGTCTCCAGAAATAATTCGGAAGGTTTCCTTCCCACCATTTAACATGTGTATAATTTCTCTCTTCATTCCTACCTACACACATGTGAGACCCAAAAAAAAGCCGTCTTTTTGAGTTCAATTATCATAAAATCCTTTTAAGTGAGGAAGAAGTCGAGGAGAAATGCTTATTGATCGTTTTCAAACACGCGTTTCTCTCATTATGGTGTGGTTATTTCTCACTCGACATTTAAGAATGAGAATATGTTCTTTGGTATTTCTAACTTATTATTACTAGCATGCAGAAACTCTATGTCCTCATATCTCTTTGGATGCTTGGGAAGCTGGAACGCTTTGAAGTTGGAGTAGGTTTTGTGGGTATACCTCTCGTAAGACCTCACGAGACTATAAATCGTCCACTAGGGACACCTAGGGGTTTAAAGGCTTGTTACACATGCTAAGTGTGACCATATCTTCGACGACATGGAGTTGTTGTATTTTAGGTAGTTTGCTCGAGGAATAACAAAAGCTAAGTGTGAGAAATTTTATAAGTGCTTAATTTACATGATTTTAGTGTCCATTCCATACTTGTTTTAGCTATATTTCTTGCATTCTATGTTGTACTACTCTTGTTTTCTCTTTTATTTGTTTATATAGGTGAATCATCCAGAAGGAGTGGAAGTTGCTACGAAAGTGCTAAAGAATGGAGTTTACAAAGGAGGGACAAAGAAATGTTTTAAAATCCAAACTTTTTCACCTCTACATTGAATAGAATTCAATTATGAAAAGAACGCAAAAAGAATGAGGTCATTCCGACATCGGATGAAGAAGTTGTGGGCAAAACAAAATTAGAAGATTTGAAGTTACAGAGAGAGGCTCGGCTCAAAACTCATCAGCTCGAGTCAGCCGAACCTGCAACATAAAGTTTTCGGAAGATTTTAAGATTAAATGTTCGTCTAGAAGATGATCCAATGACCTAATCCAAACCTACAAATGAGTTTTGAACAAAGTATCCAGGAGAGAGTTCGGCTAATAAGAGAAACCATGAAGTGAGCCGAACCTTGAAGCAAGTTTTGGACGAAAATACAAGAAGTTAGGAGAATGTTCGGCCGAAAAAGAGCTAGCCGAGCCAAGGGTCGGCTGATAACTCCCCACTACTTTTGAGCCGAACCTGGCACTCATCCAGAGAAAAAATAACTTGTCGGGTTCAGCCTAAGAAGTCCATACACGTTTGAGACGAACCAGACAACTTCCTGGGGCGTTTTTGACCCCGTTTTCGATAACACACGGTCCCAGAAGGATTTTGAAGACCTAATTTCGTGAGCACTATATAAAGAAACCTCCCAAAAATTAAGAAGACATATTTTACATTATTTTGCAAGTCTTGGAAGAGAGGAACAACATAACGGAGGAAAAGCTAGGGTTTGGAGCGGTTCTTATCAATCGTAACGATTTCTTCTCTAGTTTATCAATTGTATAACATGAATGCTCCTACATCCATGAGTAGATAAACCCATACTTGATTGAGGATGAATTCTAAGTTCTAGACTTGATTTGGTTTAATATGTGCATCTAGTTTGATTTCTTCACATGATTATTGTTTGCTTCTACTTTGATTAATACTTATGATTGATAAATTGATTGCTCAAGAGTAGTTTATTGATTGATCTATTTCTAGTAAAGGGTTAGGATATCCGTTTAACATTTGAAAGTGGACCTTGGGCTAAGAGCTAACTACTAAGATCAACCTAAGTCTTAGAACTTAAAGCATTATACTAAGTTACACCTGAGTGCGCTACTACATGGTGTCTTGGATGAATAGATTATGATGTTCGAGCGCTTCGGTATCCAGTGACCAAAGGACTTTAGGGGGTAACACTGCGCTAATTTTTATCCCACGGTTGATGATAATCTATGATTAATGATGAATTGATGAATATATTAACTCATTGACGGTTTAGTAACGAAGAAGGATTCCTCGATCATCTCTCTCCTTATTGCTTACAACTCGATTTTAATTGTTTTATTTATTTTGTTTATAATCTAAAACAAAACCCCCCCAATGGTGACCTTTTTGAAAACTAAAATCCCTGCTCTTCGTGGGAACGATCCTTGCTTCCATCATATTACCAGGTAATTGTGTGGAAATAAGTGATTTAATTTGATTGCATTCACGACACGCATCAACCGACGTCTTCTAAAGATGCTATATTTTAAGGGTAAGTTATATATAATGTGTTGGAGAGGTGACTACTTGCAGATAGAAATACAAGATGGCATTGGTGGTGAGGAAACACTCAGTATAAGTGATCTTAGTAGCACCGATGAAAGTTCAAAATATGATCAACTAGTAGCAGGAGATTTGACGAGCACCTTTAGATAGCATTGGATAGCGTCTTTTGGTGAAGTTTTTACAATAAAAATATTATTCATTCCAAGAGGTATTTATACGAACTTTGTAACCAGCATATACAAATAAGAAACTTGGATTTCTCAACAATGACTTGGAAATAAGTGAAGAGTTTGAATGATTATATCATATTTCTAAGTGGTTATACTGTGCAACTATGTTGCTTGGCCTCAGATTTGGGTTTATCAAAAGGTTTTGTGTATTTTACGGAAGACGAAGAGATGGGATTATAAAAATATGAACTGGAAGATGATAGTGTTTTACTTTGTTACCATGTTCTTATCTACCGAAGCAATGGCTAAACTTGCATCCACCAACATGGCTGATGATTTCTACGACAGACCATATGTTCGGAAAGGGGAGAGATATAGATCAACTTACGAAGGCAACAGAATACAACACTGGTACCGGGGATGAGGATGATGACAAAGAGGATATCGAAGAAGTGAGACCATGGTTATACTTAATGATGATGTAGATACCAAATACCGCACAACAATCAAGTATGCGAAGTAAAGATCATCAGGACTAACCGAAGACAACCGCATATCCAGAATGACATATCGGATAATGTCAGCTTAATCACGAGAAAAGTGTGAAGATCCATGCGGTGTTGTAGAGTATGTGCTAGAAGAGTCAATGTAAGCGTGCGTTAATGACGCACGCCAGATCCGAAAATAAGGGCTTTATTAGCTGTCCTCCACTATGTAAACTCTTATATAAGGAGCCGAGCGACCTTGTATTGAGGGAGAGCTTTTTTGAGAGTCTAGACAAGATATTTAGAAGAGAGAAAGATTATTTGCTTCCCAAGTTAGGGTTTTATTATTACTTTGTATCTAATTTGAAGATTTTAATGAATGTTCTTGTGATTTTCATGGAGTTAACTTAGATTGTTCTATAGATTTTACTAAGGGTGTGATTGTAGGATTTCCTGCAACTACATTTTGGCGCTAGAAATCAGCTCGGAATGATGTACCCTGTTGGTGGAATTCCTTAAAAACAAGTTAAAAGATATTCATAGTCTTGGAAAAAACTGGAAGTTTAGATCTAAAAGATTCAGTCAATAGCATTTTGGTTCCATGAAAACAATCTTCATTAGTAAAATCTTTGGTCCTTAAGAGAGTATTTTTATCTTTGAAAAGCGAAAAAATTGTTACAGATAAACAAGATGGTGAGACAAACAACTGCAGCAGAACAAGAAGTAGCAACTAGGAGGACCAGAAGAATCGCTGGTAGAAGAAGTAGCGAAATCGCCGAATCCTCAAGGATGGGAGAAAGAAACAATAGAGGAAATCAAGTCCAAACTCAGATCCAAAGTGAACCAGGGCAAGATAACATTATCGATTACGATAGAGTAAGCGTTCATACCGCAAATACAGATTCAATAGAAGAAGAAGAGGAAAGAAACGGAGCTCTAGGACTAATAGAAGGGAATGAAGAGAACACGACAATCGAAGAACTTCGACAAAGGTTAATTGCAGAAAGAAGGAAAGAGGATGAAGAGCATGCGAATTTGACACGCCACAATAATGATTTAAGAGAAGAGAACATAATATTACAAGAGCAAAGATCAAGAAGCACCACATGTGCGAGCTCAAGGTCAAGGACAAGCAGTAGTACGTCAAGACGTAGCCAATCTAGTCGAAGGGATATCAGACAATAATCACCTTTGGATAATATTGCTGAAAACTTTTAGATAAATGAGGACTTATAAGATCCACGCGGTGAACATCGCATAGAAAAACAACCAGTTCATGATCGGTACGTACAGCAGGGCGAAGAACATCGCGTACAAGAAGGTAATAGAGGAGATAGACGCGAACAACAAGGCAAGCGGTATCGCGTTCATCATGACTAGGATGAGGAAGATGATGAAGAACAAGGAAGAATTATACTGCAAGGAAGAGAAATGATAATAGATCAACACGAACGTGAAGAAGAAGCTTCAAGGAATCATTACGCACAGATACATGCAAGGAATGAAAGAGAAAGACGCAGGCAAAGAAGACAAGAAGCCGAAGAGATAGATACAAGAAGCTATGCGTCAAAATAATCATGACAACAGAGTAAGGCAAGCAAGATTGAAAAGACACATGCAGTAAGATGCAGATCAAACAATGAATGAGACAATCCTTAGAGAATTAGCAGAGATGAGAGAAATGATTACGGCGAGAAAAATGGAGGAAGACGACAACTAGACGAAGCGATATGATAAGCGAGAAGAACACCATTCGCTAGACGAATACAATGTGCAGTTATACCACCTAAATATAACATCCCTGCGTTTACTAACGTCTTTGATGGAAGCAAATGTGCGGTGCAACATATAAGAGCGTAAAGCCGATCTCTCTTAGAATGGGAAGCAAATGATACGGTGCTCTGTAAATATTTCCCTGCAAACCTAACCGGAGAATCATAAGAACATCATCCGAAGAAAATAAGAATCGAAGAGAGAAAGGAGACAGAGGTAAAAGAAGAAAGAAGAAGACGATTGAGAGAAAATAAAAGATTTACTCCCGATTCCCAAGGTATTTACTCTATTAATGCGATGATTGAAAGTGAACGGATAGGAAGAGGCGGTTATAAGAGACTTGTCAGATAATAATGGTTGAGACGACACGCGTAAGTTGTCATGCTTAAATTAGGGAAATATGTCGACAAAAAAGAATATGAAAAGGTGAACGGGTGCGGCAAAATAATTTGACGTTTCTCATATCTCTCTTTGTTCCAAAGAAACGACATGAGAAGAGAAAAAATATAGATACAAAATACCGCACACCAATCAGGTATGCGAAGTAAAGATCATCAGGACTGAGCGAAGACGACCGCATATAGCATATCCAGAATGACGCATCGGATGAGGTCAGTTTAATCATCAGAAAAGTGTGAAGAGCCATGCGGTGTCGTAGAGTATGTGCGAGAAGCGCAATGTAAGCGTGCGTTAATGACGCACGCCAGATCCGAAAATAGGGGTTTTATTAGCTGTCCTCCACTATGTAAACTCCTATATAAGGAGCAGAGCGACCTTGTATTGAAGGAGAGCTTTTTTGAGAGTCTAGACAAGATATTTAGAAGAGTGAACGATTATTTTCTTCCCAAGTTAGGGTTTTCTTATTACTTTGTATCTAATTTGGAGATTTTAATGAATGATCTTGTGATTTTCATGGAGTTAACTTGATTGTTCTATAGATTTTACTAAGGATGTGGTTGTAGGATTTCCTGCAACTACAGATGATGATATTGTTTGGTTAATATCAAATTATCTTCATACATAGGATTATATACATTTACGTGCAGTTAGTAAGAAATATCGATCGATAATAAAACCAAAGAGATCCACTTCCACTTGGACTACTACACAGACCACAAATATATCCCCATGGCTGGTTGTTGCTAAGTATGATCAACAAGTCCTTAGTTTCGTAAACCCAATGCATAATAATGAGAATTACCTCCTGAATTTCCCTGAATTGTTGAAAGGCTCTAGAATTCGCTTTTCGAAGGGTGGGTGGTTACTCATATCAAAAGATGAGACTTTGTACTTTTAAAATCCCTTCAATAGATTAACTATCAAACTACCAGATTTACATGATAATTACAACTTCTCAGGTATCACATTCTCGTCCTGGGCTACTTCTCCGGATTGTGTAGTTTTTGCTGTGGATAAATGCCTGGGGGAAACTCTCGACATCTCGTTCATTAAAAGGGGAGATGAAAGTTGAACAGATCAGGAGTTCGATCATATTTCATTACCTCAGAAAAGGAAACACCTGGAATTTGAGCTGAGTTTTAACAACCCAGTTTTCTACCATGGAGCTTTCTATTGCTTAGGCATCAATGGAAGTTTAGGAGTATCTAAATTTGAGCACGACAATATTAGTTGGGAAGTTCTAACCACACCAGATCCACCTAAGTGCAAGTTTATCTATAAGAGTTTCTTGCTGGAATGTGAAGGAAAATTTTTGTCAGTTTTATTAGGCCATTTAGGGAAATGGGTTCGTGTTTTTAGATTGGACGACACTGAAATGGTTTGGGTTGAAGTAACGAATTTGGGGAAGCATATGTTGTCTCTTAGCAACACATCTAGTTTCTCAGCAATTGCTCCGATTGGTCGTCAGATGGAGAACTGAATCTATTTTGCGAGGTTGCACAACGAAAGAATACTCTTTTATTCTCTGGATACAGGTATGTATCACTCTATTGGGAGTAGTCATTCAGCTAAAGATTATCATGATTCCAAAGAGAGATTACACTGCAGTTGGATCGAGCCTAATTGTTCAGAGACAAGCTCAGATTATTACCTTGATTGGCTTCATATTTGCAAATTCATGAACCCAGACAACTCTCTGCTTGTTTAATGGGTCTT
Source organism: Papaver somniferum (assembly GCF_003573695.1). NCBI lineage: Eukaryota > Viridiplantae > Streptophyta > Magnoliopsida > Ranunculales > Papaveraceae > Papaver > Papaver somniferum. The sequence continues at coordinate 6,101,908 of NW_020620714.1, read as the reverse complement.
GAAGATTCATTTTTAGTGACTATTGATGAAGAAAATATTTCTTGGTCATCTTCTTCAAGTATACTTACATATCCACCGGGTTTTGAACCTATTCATGATTTGCTAGACGATGCTTCTTCAAGTAATCAAGAGTCTGCTGAGCCACAACCCATTATACCAAAGAAGCTCAAGTCTGAATGGAAGAGATTAGGTATACAATTGTGAACATCAACACAAATTCACCTAAATCTATAAGATCTACAACAAGAGGCTGCCATGGTTTAAAATGAGTCTCAAAATTCTCAACTGGAATGTTAGAGGTTTGAACTCAAATATCAGAAGAACTGTTGTGCACAAGATGATTCATCTGCTCAAGGCTCCAATCATTATATTGCAAGAAACCAAAATGATGCAGTGTACTTCTTATGATATCAAGCAAATATGTGGATATAAAAATGTCGGATGGACCTTCCAACAATCTATTGGTAGTTCGGGAGGTATGTTAACCATTTGGGATAAAGATTTTGTGGAAGTTGACGTCTCTCTGGTGGGAGAATACACTCTCTCCATCTCATGCAGAAATAAGATAGATAATTTCCAGTGGGTGTTAACAAATGTTTATGGACCCAATAACCCAGCTGAGAGAGCTGATTTTTGGGTAGAGTTGGATAATGTTTGCAGATTTTGGGACCTGCCTTGGTGGGGATTTCAACACAATTATAAAATGTGATGAAAAGAAAAACTGCATAAGGATTATAAGAAGTATGAAACAATTCAACAAGTTCATAGAACAACATGAACTCATTGATCTTCCTTTGAAAGGTGCAAGATACACTTGGTCAAATGGACAAGCAAACCCTGTGATGTGCAGACTTGATAGGTTCCTAATTTCACCCTCCTTTGAAACTCATTTCCCTTTCATTTCCCAGCTAGCCAAAGCCAGACCAACCTCTGATCATATACTCCTCCTTTTAGATATTTCTGATCCATCCTGGGGACCTAGTCCTTTTAGGTTTGAGATAATGTGGTTCATGGAGAGTGGATTTCTAAATTTACTTGAGGAGTGGTGGCTCTCTTTTTCTTTTGCAGGTACATCTAGCACTGCCTTTGGTTAAAGTTAAAGGCGTTGAAGGAGAAACTGAAGATTTGAAACAAGGAAGTTTTTGGACATGTGAATACAAGGTTAAACACCATTTTAACAGAAATACAATCTTTTGACAACTTTTCTGAAGACAACATACTTACTGAAGCACAATCTAGAGAAATGTTGTTGTACAAGACTGAATTTGAGAAGGTGTCTAAGATGGAAGAAATCTCATGGAAAATAAAGTCAAACACACAATGGTTGCAAGATGGTAACAGAAATACTTCTTTCTTCATTGAAAATGCTACTGCTAGGAGGAGACACAACAGAATAAATCAACTATACATTGATGGAGAGTTAGTAACTGACAGAACACATCTTAAAGAACATATTGTTGGTTATTATAGTTCTCTCTTTACTGAAGAGGAAATCATCAAACCAGAACTTGAAGACATAGATTTTAACAAGATAACTGGTCAAGAATCTGAAATCTTGGAGGCTGACTTTTCTGAGGAGGAAGTTATACAAGCCATCAAAGACTTAGCCAATGACAAAGCACCTGGACCTGATGGGTTCCCCATCATTTTCTTCAGTAAGTGTTGGAGCTTTATCAAAAATGATACTATGAACACTATTTCTGAATTTTGTTCTACAGGTTCAATTGATACTAAACATAATTCTACATTTATTACTCTTGTACCCAAGAAGGATTATGTGGAGACCATAAAGGATTGCAGAGCTATATGTCTCCTAAATAGTGTCTGCAAAATCATTGCTAAAGTGCTTGCTACAAGACTCAAACTGGTGATGGATAAGCTAATGTCTCTTGTACAATGCTCTTATATTGAAGGTAGGAAAATTGTAGATGGTACACTCATTGCTAATGAATTAGTAGATTCAAGGCTCAAATCTGGCAAAGCTGGTATCATATGTAAGATTGATCTTGAGAAAGCATTCGATAGAATTAGCTGGAATTACTTAGAATTTGTACTTCAACAAATGGGTTTTTGCAGCAAATGGCATAAATGGCTGAAATTTTGCTACTCTACATCTACTTTCTCTGTTTTGATAAATGGGTCTTCATTTGGTTACTTTAATAGCACTAGAGGGGTGAGACAAGGTTGCCCGGTCTCTCCTTTGCTGTTCAAAATTGTTATGGAGGGTTCATCAAGGTATATGGATAGAGCTGCGTCCTTAAATTTGTTCAATGGTTTTTCTGTTTCTTCTTCAAGTCTGGTTATAAGCCATCTACACTATGCAGATGACACCATATTCTTTGTTGATTACAAAAAGGATGAGTTACATAATCTTTTCTCTGCACTTTAGCAAAACAAGAAGCATTTTGTCTTTGTTGATTACAAAAAGGATGAATACATAGCAGGTTTGAAGGTAAACACTTCCAAAACAAGGCTAATAGCAATAGGTGATGTTCCTGAAATTGATACATGGGCCACAGAATTTGGTTGCTCGACAGATAGTCTGCCATTCATGTACCTTGGTATGCCACTAGGTGCAAAACCTAAATCTAAGCTTATCTGGAATCCCATCATTGAAAAATTTGATGCTAGATTATCAACATGGAGACAAATCTCACTCTCTAAAGGTGGTAAGCTTGCATTGTTGAAATGCATCCTAACATCTTTACCGTTATATTACTTCTCTCTGTTCAAGGCTCCTGCATCCATTATAAAAAATTTGGAGAGAAAGATGAGAAATTTTCTGTGGGAATTTAAGGATGGATCAAGTACTTCTCATTTAGTGAACTGGGATTTGGTTCAGGCTGACAAGGAGAAAGGCGGATTAGGTGTCTGTAATCTGAAGGTGATGAACTTGACTATATTATCCAAATGGTGTTGGAGATTCGGTATAGACAAAAATAAGCTGTGGTACAGAATCATTGAAGATAAATATGGGAGTGAATATTCATATTGGGTTCCAAGCAAAGTTAACCAACCTCACGGTCTCTCATGCTGGAAAACGATTGCTGATACTTCATATTTGATCAGTGAAAATTCTTCTCTTAATATTCATTCAGGAAGAAACATTGCTTTTTGGAATGATATTTGGACTGGTCAAGCTTCACTTGCAGTCACATACCCTAGTCTCTATAAACTGCGTAGAGAGAAAAATTCAAGATTTGCAAGATATGGTTACTGTTGATGGTAATTGGTCGTTCCATTTCAAAAGACACCTTGCCGGCTTAGAGACAGACGACTATGCAGAATTATTGACTCATATTGGAGACTCCCCGCCTGTTTTGGATGCTTTGCCTGACACAAGGAGATGGCCTTTACATAATTCCAAAATATTCACTGTGAAGTCATTATACTCCAAGTTGGTTTCTTCTGCTGGTATTGATAACTTCCCGTTTGCTTTTATTTGGAAAGTTGCAGTTCCTCCTAAGGTAAACTTTCTTGTTTGGTGCTTAATTCATGGCAAGCTCAATACCATTGATGTGTTGCGACAAAAAAATATTATGCTGTACAACTCTTGTGTCCTATGTGGTGACAATATTGAGACTTGGGATCACATTTTTCTTCACTGCAAAATCACTCACAAAGTGTGGTCGATGGTTTTACCCGGAGAATGTTGGTCTTGGGTAGTTCCAAGGAATATGGAGATGTTAGCTCGTGGTCGGCACAACAATCACTTTTCAGATTCTGGCAATTTTGTGTGGAGTCTCATCCCAGCTGCAATAATAGCTACTCTTTGGAAGGAAAGAAACAGTAGAATCTTTCAAGCAGCTGAAAAGAGAGTGCATCTAAATTTTTCAAGCTCAATACTTAATATTGGGGTGCAATCTTTATGTAATCTACTGTTTTGCTATCCGTTTTCGTTTTTCATTTATTTTTTCCTACCTCTGGTAGGCACCATGTACATTCTATCTCTCTAATATATTCATTCTCTTCCGATCAAAAATAAAAAATTGGCTTCATATTTAACTATACATACCCAGATGAACCTTTTTTTTTGGTAGATACTTATGTTAACTTCGTTCTTTCTTAGTCATTTTTGTAGCCTCTATAGTTGCACTCAGTTTTTTGTTTGCTGTTTCTTTATGTTGCCGACAGCCAAATCTGGCCGTTTGACAGTACCAGGAACTGACCAAGTATGAGCACACATATAATCCAGAAGAAAACATCATTCTATGCTAGATCCATCATGCATGCCTTGTCTCTAGGTTCCATTTGTGTCGTACGCCATACTCTTGTCCTAGAAGTTTTTTACTTATATGCAAGTGTGTGAAAGGACAATAGTCTCACATCGCAATAATCCGCTTAATTAACTTAAAATATAAGGGCCGCTCCATTCATTGCCAATTGGTTTTGAGTTGGATGCCCGCAAACTTTAAAATGGTATCAGAGCTAAGCTCCAGACCCAGACCTGCGTATGTCGGGTATAGGCCGGTTACTAGCCGAAGTGTTTAATCAATTTTGTCACTTGTATATCCGGGATGTAGGCCAATGCCGATACTGGCCGAGGTGTTACCTCCTGATTTAGTTTAGTCACTCACCTGTGTACACCTATTACCGATGGACTGGTAGGTCCATGTGTGAGGCCCGGTGACTGGCCTTACACGTCAGAGAGCGTGTGAAAGGACAATAGTCCCACATCGCTATAATCCGCTTAGTTAACTTAAAATATAAGGACTGCTCCACCTATTGCCAATTGGTTTTGAGTTGGATGCCCGCACACTTTAACAAAGTGTTATCAATTTAATCTTAATTTTGTTTTGCTTATAATTAAGCTAAGAAGAATACTAGCTAGGTAAGGATATAGGGCAAAAAAAATAAATTATATTGAAATATCGGTTTGAAGTCATGGTTCTGTGCCTGTACTTGTCTTGTGCAGCATACTGTGTTGTGCTTCCTGTTTATCCGTGTCCCCGTGATGTGTTGTGTCAGTATGCAGTTTAGTGTAGAACAACACACCATATGAAAGTGCCGTGCTGTGCAATAAACTTGTTTCCACGACACACTTTACACCTTTAGATTTCTGTCTAACGTACATTTGCAGAAACAATGGTCGAAGGTTATGAGAGCTAAAATACCAATATAACAGATGAGAATCGACCTAACGTTTGCAGAAATAATGGTTTCTTTTGAGTGCTAAAAGACAAATAGCAGGTGAAATTCGCCCTAACATGTACAGAAACAAAATAATGGTCAATGGTCGAATACTTTGGGCTGGTATTAAACCCCTTGCCTATATCCTAAATTTCCTTCCACTACTAGTTAATTCAATCACATAGAAACAATCAATTCCCCATGGCTTCTTATTCTTCTTTTCTCTCAGTTCTATTACTTATCAGTTTCTTCTTTCTTTATGCGTCCTCTTCTTCTCGGCCTAGCGGGCTTGTTTTATCAGTTACGAGAGATCCATCTACTCTCCAATAATATCTGACTAAAAACGGCCTAGGAAAAGTCCCCATAAACGTAGTTGTTGATCTCGGTGGTAAATCCTCGTGGATCTACTCCAGTCAAGGTTGTGCATCTATGTCAAGTGTCGTGGCCGTGACCGTTCAATCAAAAAATTTGAAAACTGGGAACTGGTTGTCAGGTCCAAATGTTACGGCTCGTGGGATTTCACTCGGTTGTGAAACAACAACTGGTTTCTTACATGGACTCGCAAAAGGTGTTGAAGGTATTGCTGGTCTTGGAAGATCAGGACTTTGTTTAGCTTCACAATTTGCAGCTGCATTTCAGTTCCCTCACAAATTTGCGTTGGAGTTATCTTCCACAAGCGAAGGTTCCATGTACTTCGGGGATGGTCCGTACACTAATCAACAATCCAGGTTGCCGTTATCTTACACCCCACTCATCACTAACTCTTATTTTCCTAGTGACTATTTCATTGACGTAAAGTCAATCGAAATAGACAATGGAAATGTCACATACGATAAAGGATTGTTGTGGATCAACAACAAAAATGGCGTGGGAGGAACCAAATTTAGCACTTTAGTTCCTTACACTACTATGGAGACATCAATATACAAGTCCTTCACAAGTCTTTATATTAACAAAGCTCAAGCCATGAATATAACTGCAGTTGCTCCTGCTTGGCCTTTCCATGCTTGCTTTAGTGCATCGACGATAAAAAACAGACCTGACGGGCTTGTTGCCCCAAAGATCCTTCTTGGCTTGAGCAACAATGTGGATTGGATGATTAGTCCAGGTAATTCTTTGAAGCTTGTTAAGAAGGATGTATACTGTCTTGCATTTGTAGATGGAGGTTCAAAGGCCGAAACTTCAGTTGTTATTGGTGGTCATCAGATGCAATTTAATATTATAGAGTTAGATATTCCAAGATCAAGATTAGGGTTTAGTCGACCTGTTCAAGTTTGATCAGGCTAGCTGCAGATAAATTCAGTGGGAACTGAGAAGAGTTCATGCACCATCATTTCTTTGTTTTGTTGAGTCAGTTGTCATTGTAGACACCGCTCACTTTCTTTGAATGTAATCTGTTACAAGCTCAGTATAAAAGCTGACAGTCTCTCCGAGATCATTTATTACTTTTATCTCTAATAAAATCTTTTTTAAAATCTACATGAATGAAGATCAAAGAGTTTTCTTTGACTATCTACTTCATTTCTTTTATAACCCGTTGCAATAACCCCTTTGTGACAAAAAAATTCATGATGGATTTCCTGCCATAACAAAGGGACTCAAGTACTTGAGCGCATTTGATACATTCAAAATTCCCAAAATTAAAGCAATTAAATTTCTTCTACATTAGATGCACCTCAATTTGCTTGAATCTTACACTAATCAGATTTCATAATTGCTTCATACACAGATATATAAGCCACCTACATGTTGCCCAACTTGTACTCTTGCTAGAAGAAAAAAATCAAGTCCTAAAAGTAACAACAAACTAAGCTGATTGATGGCAACTATATGAACGAACAATCCTCATTATCGTTTGTACAGTGGCACAGGCTTTTTCTCCTTTAATTCAATCTCAATTTTTCAACAAAAATAAATAAATTCTCAAGTTTTAGATGATGATGAAGATATCCAGTACTAATCATTCTTTTGTTGCTGTTTTCTTTTTTTATGCAACACCTTTTCTTTTGAGCTTTATCACATGATGATTGTGAGAAGAATTTATACAAGAAGAGTTCATGTATAACCATGATGTTTCCGAGTCCAAGTAGCATGGATTTTAAACTCAATTCAGTCTCATACATGCTCACTCAGAATTCTAGTACCGCGGATGTCCATGATCATTTACCAAATAATCATATTTTTTTGGGAACTTTGTAATGGACTATATGGCCTAGCTAAAAGTAGTGAAAATTCAGTCTTTTGACTAAAATAAATAACAAACAAACTAGGGTATGCTTTTCTTCTCTTCTGCTTCGATTATGATAGGAAAGTTTTCTTTAGATAGTGCCACCCCGAAGGGAAAATTACAAAAATTCATTCACCCAGTATGCTGACTACCTCCACATTTTTACAACCTAGTCTGCTAGTCTAGAGACAGGCGGGCACAACCATCAGGCAGACTACAGAGTGGCTTACAGCTTGCATCAGATGGTTGAGACTTGAGAGTCAAGTTTCTTCGTTTCGCCTAGGGCCATATTATTTCTGGGACTGTCCCAGTTTCAATAAAAGGAAATACTGAGGAAGTTTTTTTTTTATCAGAAACCGAAGCTGAAGTGAATCAGGATTATAGTTTAGCACGCGCATTTAGGAAAGAGCTTTTCAGAAATTGTGTAGATTTAAGTTTGAGTGAGAAACAAGTTATTGGAGTATATAAAACTGGACTAGAGTTCCTTGTTAATATTTCTTAGTATTCTGTTTGATCTTAGCATTCATTCAAGTTCATCTTCTAGGGTTTCTGTTCTGTTTACTCAAAAACCCCTGTTTCGGTACTCTGTTCTATATACTTTCTTAGCAAATCCAGAGAGAAAAAGATGACGAAGATTCGCATAAAAGTTGATAATAATTATAAATTCGTAGGTTTCTCAATGCAAGAAAATGGTATTCAAAATAATTCAATTGATAATTCCGGTTCAGACATTAAAGAAAAGAGCTCGCCTTCTACTTCCGATGGTAAGAGGAATTCACCATCTATTTCTGATGCTCAAAGGAATTCACCATCTACTTCTGATGCTCAGAGGAATTCACCATCTACTTATGATGCTCAAAGGAATTCACCATCTACTTCTGATGCTCAAAGGAATTCACCATCTACTTCTGATGCTCAAAGGAATTCACCATCTACTTCTTGTGCTCAAAGGAATTCACCATCTACTTCTGATGCTCAAAGGAATTCACCATCTACTTCTTGTGCTCCAAGGTCTTTTTCTACTACTAAGAAATCGAACTCTCATGAGTTCCCTCAATCGGGAAAAACTGCAAAAAGAGGCCGAAAGAGTTCATCGACATCAACATCATCTGTTGAGAAATTATCTATCGACAAACAAAAGGAATCAGTGTTCGGTGAGAAAGAATTAGTCGAAACCCTAATGCATCTATGGGCTTTGTCTAATAGCTATTCTATTGATTCAGCAAAGTCAAAGAAACACAGAAGCACAAAATTTTCAATTACTAAGAAGCGAAAATTGCAAGATGTCGTCTGTACAGAAGATGGGCTGAAAAAACACCAGCAGATAACAACTTTGTCTTCTGCTTCTGATACGTTCAGTTGTGCCTTTTGTGAAAAATCCTTCAATAGTTATCAAGCTTTGGGTGGTCATAAATCAAGCTGCAAGAGCAATCCGTTGAAAAAAGAAGTCGTCAAACCTGCAGTGCAAGATTCATCCGCAACATCAAAGATCCATCCATGCAAAATATGTGGTAAGGTGTTTCTGAGTGGTTGCGCTCTAGGGGGGCATCAAAAGAGTCATAAGACTGGAGAAGTTGAACCTAGTAGGTCATCAGCCTCACCACCACCAAAGGAAATCAATGAGTCTTTACATCTAATTAAGTCATCTACAACATCAGTTCAAGAAGAGCAAGCCGACGTACCGAATAAGAAGATTATGATGTTCGATCTCAATGAAAAGCCACCGGAGGATGACGATGAAAGTGAGTTAAAATTGTAAGCTTTGGAACAACCAGTTCAATTTAGGTATTTGAATGTTAAATTTTTCCCAGGTCATCAATATCATTTGAATTTTAAAGTCATTAATTTGATACTGTAGATTCCTGATTGAATATATTATGCCAGTTTCAGATTAATTTATTTAAAAAAAAATTAAACTTTGTTCCACAGTTCCCTAAAGAATCTTTCAATTTTCATAGTAGAATGTTGCCAACCCATTACTCATCCTGCTCATTAAGACTATAGTTGATGTGGTCCTGTACCACGAGAGTGCCAGTATCTAGATTACTCGATGAAAAGAACTATATTCATTCTTGGAATCAGGTCCTACATGTATGTCACTCAAAAAAAAATCAAAATCTGTTGCGGTTTCATAAACTAAAGTTAGAACTGGAACGATGGGAACTGCGAAGAGTTCATGGCCCATCGTTTCTATGTTTTGGTGAGTCAGTTGTCATTGTCGACACTGCTCACTTTCTTTGATTGTAATCTGTTACAAGCTCAGTATAATGAGGTACTATTCTCAACACAGACCACTGTAATCAAGAGAAACAACTTCATGCTTTCAAAAGAACAACAAATTCTACATTGAAGTATCACAATTTTGGTTTGTGCATAGAATTTCCAGAGAATCCAAATAGAAACTAATAAGACAAAAGTGAAAAACATTCCAAAGAAGTAAACCATCTCCAACAGAACGTTGATAGAACCCGAAAAGGGGGATTACCATGTTTCCCCGAAATCTTTCAACGAAACATAGCTATTTGTACGAGGAATTACTTGACGCGTACACCTACCGTCCCAATGGCTGCTTATAGCTCGAGTTTCAGGGTCATAACAGTAGAGATTACATGCGCCCAGCATTAGTACTTGATTGCTTTTTGTAATTGCAAACGGCTGGATATAATGTTCACTAATGTGTATACTAAAATCCTTGACCCAGTTCAATGAATTTACGCTACAGTAGTCTTGTATCTTATGTTCTTCCATTCCGTATCTAGTATTATTTGTGTTCAGATTATTTTTCTTATATTCCCATATCTCCATGAAACTCCAGCTCCAGGTCCTCTTTACCCAACACAAATTCCCTCCCAAAAACCTGAGTTCATTACAAGGATCCTCCGAATCTTCATCTGCCTCAGGAGGTGGCAGGGAGAGCTTTCCGAACTTCTCATCTTCCATATCAAAGACTACAATGCGATCTGCTTCTTGGTCATACCCCAACCAATGAAGAACGCTATTAGCAAAGATACCAGGTCCAGATTCAAAGGAGAATGCGACATCTATAAATGTTTCCATGTCTCTCCACTTGTTGCTGCCAATACTTGGGCGTATGACACCAGCCGTTCCTCGCTGATGTTGTAAAGTCTAACAACCTTGTACCCGCCAGTTGATTGACAATAACCGAACCCACTTGAAACTACGAGCGGTAGTGGACAGTAATCCCCCGCCCTACTCAAATTAGCTTTAAGAGAAATGAATTCACCTTTTAAGGGATTGCAAATTGCAAAAGGCTCGCGGATGTACTTGTCACCAGGATCCTCTTTCTGTAAACAAACCAATCCATTGCATGATCCAACCAGGATACCATAGAATGGATGGGATTTAAAAGAAAATCTGCAATGCTCCATCTCCATGAGTGTCTCATGAGAGTAGTAATGGTTCATCTTATTACAATCAATATGATCATATTCTTCTCCAAAGCGGATCTGGATTTTACTGTCGTTGAAGTCATCTTTGTATTCATTGCATGCGAAAAGGAAACCAACCTAGTTATGACGTCTGTTAGACAGGATATTTTTCCATGATTCGCACACACGTTTAGCCAGTGAAGTAGCTATCCCTAAAGGTAACCGAAAAAGTATGTTTTCTAAGACATCATGGTCGAGATTTTCCATGAAAAAATTTTTCTGATTACAAGTGAAACGTTTGATATTACCTCGATCCTCTTTTTGTGTGATGATTTGATTTGTTTCTCGTGCACAATTATATATATAGAGAGAGATGCGTACACTACTAGGAAACCCTAGGAAACCCACACCTAATACCAAACTCAGTGCATGAAACTTCTATTCCCGAGAGCAAATCCTACGGGTAGTCTTCAGATGGAGACTATGTCTATCATATGAAAGACTACTCGCCCATATGAACGAGTGAAGCTATTATGGGTAAATACAAAAAAAAGACATTACACGGGAGATAGTTTCTCGTTTAGTTAAAAAAAATTGGATTTTGGACCAGACGGGGGACAATCCCTCATCAACAAAAGAAAAGCTAAAAAAATTCTACATAGAAGGGATACTCCCCCTTAAAAAAAACGAAAAGAAAAAGATTTTAACGGGAGACTGTCCCCGTTTTGCATTAAAAGTTTCTTTTTTCTGATGGGGGATAGTCCCCCGTCTAGTGTGAAACTCCCAACTACTCGTTCGAATGAACGAGTAGTGTGAAACTCCCAACTACTTGTGAGTGTTTGAAAGGATTTGGGGGAAAAGTGGGTTGAAACCTACTCATAGGAGAGCCTAATTTTCTCAAATTGATAGGAACCATAATATTGGGCATACCGAAAACTTTATAGGCATACAAAGTCATTTTCCTAACCAGGGTGTATTGATAAGGGGTGTCTAATGGGTATGAATGACCTATACACCCTTAAACACTTCGAAAATATTGATTTATAGGCTTTAGGTTCGGCTGACTCGTGTTGATGAGTTATCAGCCGAACTTCCCGATGTAGACTGAATTATTTCGATCTTGTTTTGATTATAACTTCTTCGTCCAATGTCGGAATGGCCTCATTCTTTTTGCGTTATCTTCGTATTTTCATTCTCTTGAAGATGAAGATAAAATCTACTTGATTTTAATGGGTTAAAATCTATGATTTTCATTATATAAGCTGAACCATTAACATTTTTTATTCCTGAACTCTCAGGAATAGGTTCGGCTTACATCTATGAGCAGAACCAACCCATTGATGAACAGTTCGGCTTACATCTATGAGCCGAACCTCACATAATTTTTCTTCCAGATCACACAGGACTAGGTTCGGCTCATTATGATATTTTTAAACAAGCCGAACTAGTTGGTTCGGCTCATAACAATAACACTTTCAGCTTGCCGAACTGTTCATTAGTTGTCAATATCCAGGTTTCAGATCAAGTTTCGGCGCATAATTTAGGTGAGTTGTGAGCCGAACCTAGGTTCGGCGCATAATTTAGTTGCGTTGTGAGCCGAACCTAGGTTCGGCGCATAATGTTGTTGTTTTTGAGCCGAACGGTTCTTCAAATTTTCAGCCTGAAAGTGTATATGAACAGTTCGGCTGATACGATTTTCATTATATAAATCGAACCATTAACATTTTTTATTCCAGAACTCTCAGGAATAGGTTCGGCTTTCTAGGAAAATTTTATACAAGCCGAACTAGTGTCTAGAAAATGTTCGGCGCATACCTAAACAGTTTCAGCTAGACGAACTATTCACAAAGGGATCGGTTCGGCTCATAAATGTAAGCCGAACCTTTTCATCCTCCATTGAATCATTCTCGTAATCTAGGAAATCAACCATTTGGGAATCATTTTTGTAGTTGATGTGTATTTTCCTAGGTTTTTTAGATGATATATGACACTCCTCATCCTCATTGAATCAAGAATTAGAATTTTCTCACTTTCTCCTTCTCTTTCTCTCCTTCTTAACCAAACCAAACCAAAACTTTGATTTTTTTCCCCAAAATTTTCATCTAAACAACTCTTATAATTCTGAAAATTATTTTAATCACTAAACAAAATATTTAATCACTAATCAAGATTAATAACACTAATAAGTAAAGGGCAGATTTGCCATTAAAAAAAAATTGGGTTAAGGGGTTATCTGATTTTGCTATTTCACAACCTTTTTTGTCTTCATTCAGTATGCCTTGGAAGACTTTGGTATGCCCAATATTATGATTCATTGATAGTGCACTCTTTCATTTGAAAGGATGACACTACCCATAGTCCTTGCTATGAGTAGGCGATTAATAAGGCCTGGTTGGAAGGCTCAATATCATGGGCTTGTGACCCAACAACATGCATTGCATATTTGGTCAGACTTCTAGTCGAACTTCCATGAAAAATATTATATCATGTTTATCGGTAACGTAATCAGCGACATGTAACACTATTTTGGATATATGCCATGGGCTCATATACAAGTACGTACCACAATTGGGATTGAGCGTAGAATTTTCAAAGGATCCAAACAGAAAATAATAATCGATAAAAAAAACAGAAAATAATAAAGAGAAAAAGACATCTCCAAATTCGCATAATTATAATTCGAATTTTAGGATCATAAATATAGATTTTTTTGGTGCCCAACTATAGTAATTAATTGCATTTCGTAATTGCAAATGGCGTGTGACCGCTCACTATACTAAACTCCTTGACCCGGTTCCATGGATTTCTGCTATTGTAGTAGCGTGTATGATCATACTCTTCCTTTGCCGTATCTTCAACGGCTGATATCCAAGCATCTAATAAGAGGCATCTAAAGTTTCAAAACGCCAATTCCCCGACGCCTTGGTGGTTGTCTTTGCCAACAACCACAACATTTGGGATTGAGTCTTGGTGTTGTAGTCCCACCCAGTATTATGACACAGGTATTCTAAAATACTTCCTTTTTTCTGTTTTACTAGGATTAGGGTAAAGCACTTTACAATCGTGCTACTTGAACATCTAAATATCAGCTGCTTGACCGCTAATGTTGGTGTGGCAATGATTTGGCAGATGAGGAACAACATTTTCGTTGTCACAGTAATCTCCCCCCTCTTTTAACGACAAAAAGAGATTATAAAACTCAAGTAGATATAATCGTTGGATCTCCAAATTTTAAAATTCCACCGTTAGATTTTACAAATAGAATTCCGTCCGAACTATTGCTATTATCCGTTAGATCATTAGACTTCCTCTTTCTTATCAGCCGTTAGATTTTCAAGATGTGGTATAAAGAATATTTACAGAGACATAAAAATAAATACACTTTTTATATATTTAAAATCCTCATATCTTATAAACTACACGTTGGATTTTTGTAAATTTTATAATGATATCATATAAACTACACGTCGGATTTTTGGAAAGCCCTTTAAATTATCTACGCAATGAGCACAAATAATGATATCAATTTTTGTTTTTCATTTTTTTTTTTATATTTCTCCGAATTTATAGGTTTTCTCCTTCCAAGTTAGACACAGCTTAAAATTAGACATACTTAAAAATAAACTGGAAAAATCTACAAAAAAAAAAAAAAAAAAAAATGATTGATTCTTAAGTATAAGAAACGACTAATTTTCAAATTAAAAATATGGTGTCGAATCACCACCAAATTATTTAGAAAGTAGAAAAATAGCATCGCCGACGTGCAACGCACGTGCTTACTACTTGTAAAAGATAATGGGAAGAAAAAATTTAGACAGTCGTTGGATTTACTTCAAAGGGAATAACGAAAGTGTTCTTTCTGGTTTGATATTTTTTTCATTTTCACATCAAAATCAGGATTTAAAACCCTAGATTAATTTTCATTATTAAGATCATAATAAACAAACAATCAGGTTTAGAAATTGGAAAATAAATAATGTATGGAATATTCAATTTGACTCAAATTGACCATCACACTTCTTTTTTCCATTTCTATTTTTGTTAATCAGATCAAATCTTATAAGCAATTAATAATTCTAATTAGTCATGCTAATTTATTTTTATTAGAGGCTTAATTAAATAGTTTCTTCTTACTGATTTTGATTTATATAGATGATATTATCTCCACGATGATGAATAAGTGACTGTGTTGGCCATTAATGGAGGGCAACCATAAAACGTGATGAAAGTTGAAAATTTCTGCGGTAACAAATCAAAAGATGAAAGCAGGCATGCCTGTTCGTAATGTTAGACTTGATTATCACATCATACTAAGCACTTTCATTCACTGTTCCATAGCCTATATTAGATCTGTTCGAATAAAAATAGTATGTATGATGATCACGATTGCATACAGTGCGGACGAAATAGAAAAAAGAGAAAAAACTAATAAGTATTTTCAGTTATTTATTTACTTAATAAAAGAATTCCTCTAGGGGCTTTTATTTAAGAAAATTAAATATCAGTTTGTACATGAATGGATGGGAGCCGAGCCGTGCTCCAACTCCTTTTTGGATAGCAAACCTACCATGTAAAATAAAGAACCGCCTATTTTATTGTTAGCGTCGTAATTAAATAAACAGTTCTTTAGCCTCTTCAATAGAACAATCATATCATCTCCGAGTTCACCTAAAGTTGTGAAAGCCAAGACTCCGAAAGCATACCCGTGGGACCTGCATATCTCCAGATACTTGTTACGTTTGCGACTAACGGCTGCGGTGATTCCATGTCCAAGTGTAAATCTACGTAAACCAGGTCCAGAGAAAGGTGAGACTCCTGTGACATCAAAACATGTATCAACTCCGTTCTCCCAACTATGCACAAGTATGTATGCTTGCTTCAAAGCCACCCCACCATACAAAAGTCCTAGAGATGCTTCCTTCCGAGCCGCCACTCCCGCCCTATAGCAAATATCCATAATCACACCCCGCATCAAGTCATGTCGAAATTTGAGGCCTACCTCGCTAGAAAAATGGAGTGCATAATCTCCGAAGACGTTCATATCGCGTTTGCAGCAAGTACATACATTATCTTCCGGAAAAAGTGGTATGCCATAGCGGTATTAGACGATTTCCCTGAATTGTCGAGGCCCGATGGTTTGATTTAGACCAGCAATGGGGATAGCCTTCAAAAAGTCCATCTCGTGCTCCTGTCTATTACACTGCCATAAGATCACATCTCTTGTTGATAGGTTCAACCTGTTAGGAAGTTCCTTCTTTACTGCATCGAAATACATAGCCGCAATTTTCTTCATAGGTTGTGGGGCGGTGGTACTGATGTCGAAAGAAGTGAAAAAGCAACAAGTTTGTATGAAACTGTTGAGAGCGTCCTTGAAGCTAAGGCTTGGTGCTGAAATATCGATATTGGTTATAATGGTTTGTTGTAAGCGATGAGTCTGTACACACGACGCTAGGTAGCAGTACTGACTAGTGTCGTGCATAGTGTACACTCATAATCCTCCATATCCCATAGGCAAGGTTACCAGGCGCTATTGAAGGACCCCAAATCCAGCGCCATCTCCTACTATCAGGTGCCGTAGAAATTCCATGAGATGTTGATCATAGTGTGTTGATGCCGACTGTATGAATCATGGACTGGTTGTGCGCATGGTGAAGTACAATTTAGAAACTCCAAAGCAGTTCCGTAAGAGCAATAGCTCGCGCTGTGGGTCGTTAAGTGTCTTAACATATTCCATGAGCCTAGTAGTTTTATCAATACACTGTAGGATCATGTCACTACAATATTGAGTATCTATGCTGACGGTACCTCCCAGCAATTTCACACCCAATGCAGGTGGACCAATACTGGCAAGGAAAACATCATTGTTTGAGCATCTAGAATCGATAGAAGGCCAGAAAATCTTCGTTTTCCTGACGTTCAAATGAGGCCCTCGTGCACCACCTTCATGTTGAATTATCTTTAGAGATTTTGAGACTTCTAAAGTGTCTTCTATAATGGTTCCATCGTCGAGATACCAAGCGTGCGGGTACTAGCAATGTGGCAGATTAGGGGATGTAGATCTAGTGCAAAGAGGAGAGTGCCTAATGGATCGCCTTGCTATATGACCCTCACGATAACCGGAAATGATTAACAATCCGTGGGTTAGATCCCACGGGCCATCCCGACGATGGGAGTGTGAGAAAGGGGGTGGGTCCTACCCTTAACCCACCTCCTGCAAATCCGCCGGGTCAGGGGACCCCTGTTTTTGTTTATTGAAGGATGGACCGCAGGATTCAACCCGCGGTAAGCGTATCATCCCCGCACGGTAACAGCCGAGTGACGGCGGATCTTACGTGGCAAGTACAGTGGCAAGGTCAAGTCATCAAAAATCACAGCAAGAATAACGAAAAGGGTTTCTGCCATTGTACAAGTCTTAACATATGTCTCTTACCTCTGCAAATCGGTGATTACTGAGTTAACTCAGTAATTTTCTTTCAACATTTTATTCAACCATTCTGCTAAAGTTTTAGGATTATCTTGTTTGTATACTTGTTTTAATCCATTTTATCTTAGATGTCTAAACTCTTTGTTTGAAATTTCATGTTTTAATTGTCTTTTCAATCTTCATTTTTCATTTTTGCATATCCTATTAGTTTTCAGGTTTTCTGTTTAACCCATGTTTAACTAATCACTTTGTTTCCCCTACTTTGCTTTTGCAGATTGGTTATCTCTAATGGATTTTTCCTCGTTTTATACTGTGATTATAGTGTTTGTTGAGTTTGTCTTCAAGATTTTGCTTACTGGTTTGCTTCAAGTTGGTATCAATGATTTCATCGGCAGAGTGTTGCAAGTTTCTAAACACTGTTTCAACTCACTGATTCCTAGTTTCAGTTTATCCCGCTCTGAAGATAATTCAAAAAAATTGAATTACTGGAAAGTAAAAAGGAAAGGGTATTTTTGGTACCTGATTGTTATAATTCAGGCATTTGCCAGCTGCATTACTTACCATGTCAACAATATTCCTAAATATCATTGTTTAAAAGTCATGCAATTTTATTGCATTCAACTCCAATACCTCTTTTTTGTCATTTTTACCCTCAAAACCCTAAGCATTACAAGATGTTAAAAATCTTTTTACATCATAATATCTGCTCATGCTAATACCATCTCTGTAAAATCTGAGAATAGGCAAGCCCAAAACTCTTTCATTAATATGGAAAAAGGTAGTTCTAGTAAAGTTGTAGATCTCGTTAATAAGTTCAAAAAAGCCACTCTGGAACTTGGAGACACTAATGAAGTTGTTGTATTTCAACAAAGCAGCCATAACAATGAAGAAGAAGATTCGAACTGGGAAGTTAGTGAGATTGGGAAAGTCATCATAGAGGGGAGAATGAATTATGATACAGTTATGAAGTTTATCGGATTTACTTGGCCTTTTTTAAAGCCAGAAAACTTAAGAGTTGTTGAGTTGGAACCTAACCTAATGATTTTCAAGTTTAGTTGGGATTTTTTAAACAAGATAATTGAAGAAAGGCCATGGAATATTAACAATTATCTTCTGGTAGTTCATGACTACATCCCTGGAATGATCTACACAGAAAAGCGTTGGAACTTCCAACACTTTTGGATTCAACTAAAATATCTTCTCCCTGAACATATGAACGTTTCATCAGTCACTAAAATAGGAGAAATTTTGGGTGAAGTGGTAGCAATTGAGACAAAAGATACGGTGCCTAATGGAAGTGATCCTGTCAAAGTCTGTGTTAATGTGGATCTCTCAATGCCAATGAGAAGAGGTGTCAAGTGTACTACTAATGCTGGGACTACCAAATGGCAAAAATTCTTTATGAGCGTCAACCAAAAAACATCTGCACAGAATGTTATATGATTAACCACTCTTCTGGTGTTTGCAAGGATGCAGCTAACTTTCTTCGAAAAGCCCATGAAAAAACCTTATTTTGTGGGAAACCTTAATAATATTCATAAGAATATCAAAGTCATAAATCGAGATGCTGCTCCTGCCGTCAAAAAGAATCAAAAGAAGTTTGTCAAAACTATAGTCTTTGTTCCTCCTAAAGATGGCGAAAAAATCAACATTGAAGCTCTCCTCATCAAGGAAAGTCCAGTTGCTGAAGAAGATAGTCGACTAGGTAAAATAAATAAGATTGAGAATGTCAAGCCTGTAGAGCCTGTAGAAGCTGAAACTTCATCACCAGTTGCCAATAATAATACCATCATAGCAAGCCAGACAACTCACATGGTCACAGTGAATGTTAACCTTTCAGCTGATGCAATTAAGGGGGATCAGATATACTCTTTTTCCTCGATTTCCAAACTTTATTATCCCTTTTTTTTTAAAACCATTAGTTGTTAGTCTGCAGTTATTACTTCATCATTGCGCTTTCTTCATTTCCCTGCATACATCAATTTTGGTTTTATTTGTTTCTTTTTAGTATTTCATTGCAACATGAGGGTCATATCTTGGAATGTCCAAGGCCTTAATACTCCAGCAACAAGAGACCACCTTAGGGACATTATTAGAACTCATAATCCAGACATCATTTTTCTTTGTGAAACCAAACTTCCTGTAGACAAAATGAAATCTTTACCCTTTTAGATTCCGAAATGCTAAATACGTTCAACCAGTAGGCCTCTCTGGAGGATTAGTTCTTATGTGGAAGGATGGTTTTGTTTGTGATGTTGTAAGCTGTGAGAATAATATGATTCATGCAGCTGTGCAGAGTGATCCAAGTTAACCAGAAGGACTTTTGTCTTGTATGTATGGCTACTATGATTACTCTAAAAAGAAAACATAATGGGATTTCATCAAAGACACTGGTTTAAATATTGCTCAGCCTTGGGTTCTTATAGGTGATTTGAATTTTCATCTTCTTGATACTTCTGCTTCTAGTTCTTCTTCAAGTGATGGGTTAATTAATTTTAT
This sequence comes from Papaver somniferum, assembly GCF_003573695.1. Classification (NCBI taxonomy): domain Eukaryota; kingdom Viridiplantae; phylum Streptophyta; class Magnoliopsida; order Ranunculales; family Papaveraceae; genus Papaver; species Papaver somniferum. The sequence goes on along the minus strand of NW_020620714.1, from coordinate 6,082,239 downwards.
ACTTCAAGAAGTTGGTTTAGAAGATTTGTGTTTCATAGGAAGAGACCATACTTGGTCTAACAACAACATGGGTACTGGAAGTAAAAGGTCTAAAATTGATATGGCTTTAGTCAATGGGTTCTGGAACAATCATTTCTTTGATTCTAAATTACTTCATCTGACAAAATGAGAAGTGATCACTGCCCAATATGCTAGTAACTGATTATTATCAACCAAATTTATGGAAGCCTTTTAAGTTTTTCAAAACTTGGTTAAATGATAGATCTTGTGTAGCTGAAATAGCCAAAGCTTGGTAAAAGTCAGTTTAAGGTTCTCCAGGTCATAAGCTTATTAAGAGACATCAGTTTACCGGAATCACTCTCTCCAAGTGGAATAGAGTCCATTTTTGGAGATATTAATTAGAATGTTGATTCTCTACAAGAACAATTATCTGCAATACAAGCTTTACCCTTTTCCCAAGAAAACAGTAGGAAGGCAGTTGAAGTTGGTTGAGAGTTGGATAAATGGCACAGAATTCAGCATGATTTCCATAAATAAAAATTAAGAGATAACTTTGTTAAAGATATGGATTACAATACTCAGTATTTTCATACTTTAACTAAGAGGAAGAGAGCCAGAAAAATATAGACTCCTTAAGAGATGCAAATGGTGAATGGTTACAAACAAGAGAAGATATTGATAATTTGCTTACTAATCATTTTAGAAGTATAAGTTCTTCTAGTCATCCCACTATAGAGGAACATCACTATCTTCACATTCCCACTTTAATTTCAGAGGAAGATAACATAATATTTCTTTTGCCACCCACTAATGAGGAGATATTTAAAACAGTGAAGAGTATGGAGAGTTGGTCAGCACCAGGACCTGAAGGTTTCCAAGTAGGCTTCTACAAGACTCAATGGAATATAGTTGGAGAGGATGTTTGTAACATGGTAAAGAATTTTTTCTCTACAAAGCTTTTATCAAAAGAGATAAACAAAACTTACATATCCTTAATTCCAAAAAAGAACAAAGCTTGTTCTCCTGCAGATTTCAGACCTATTGGACTTCGTAATACTTCTTACAAAATTATCTCAAAGATTTTGGTCTCTGTAATGAAGCCTCTTATTGAGAAAATCATATCTCCTTATCAAGCGGCATATGTGTTAGGGAGATTGATCAATGACAACACCATGATAGATCATGAGTTAATTCATTCCATGAAAAAGAAAGAAGGTGCAAGTGGATGGATACCTCTCAAGCTTGATATGTCAAAGGCTTTTGATAGGATTGAATGGTCTTTTCTTCTTAAAGTTCTATAAAGTTTTGGTTTCAGTGAAGAATGGTGTCAATTGATACATCAATGTATAAGTATTACTTCATTGTATGTCATCCTCAATGGCTCTCCTTGTGAAGAATTCACTCCTACAAGAGGCATTAGGCAGGGAGACCCCTTATCTCCCTATTTATTCATAATAGCTATGGAATGGTTTTCTAGAACTCTCTTAGAAGCTCAAGAATCCAAGGAAACTATAGGTATCACTGCAGCAAGAGGTGCATCATCTATAAATCATTTGATTTTTACAGATGATTGTCTCATTTTTACTCAAGCAAATCTAACCAGTGTGAATAATATTTTGCAAGTTCTGCAAGATTTTAGTTCACAATCTGGTTAGGTCATTAATTTTGACAAAAGTTATATTTTTTATAGCTACAACATGGATCCTTCTTTATGCAGCAACATCAGTAACATATTGGGACTTAAAGTTATGGATAAAAATGAGAAATATCTTGGTTCACCACTTATCATTGGGAAATCCAAAGTTAAGGCTTTTAAAGAAATTCAAACTTCTTTTGAGACAAGACTTGGCAATTGGCAATGAATTAATATGCATCAAGCAGGCAGATCAACAATGGTGAAAGCAGTCTTAAACTCAGTGCCCATGTATCAAAGGAGCACTTTCAAGATTCCCAAAACTCTTATTAAGAAGCTTGATTCACTTCAAAAAAAGTTCTTGTGGGGTTATAAGTCTAATAGATGACTCAATTTGATCTCATGGCAGAATATGTATGTATCCAAAGATTTGGGAGGTTTAGCTTTCAGGGATTTGGAAATGCTAAATAATGCTCTCCTTACCAAAATTGCATGGAGAATTTGTCAACAACCAGATCATTTGCTAACTAAAATTCTTCAGGAAAAATAGTTTAAGAATGAAAACTTCTTACATCTCTCAGGTGAAAGAAGCAATTCTTCATGGACTTGGAGGGGTGTTGAGCTTAGATTGTTCATACTTCAAAAAAACTACATTATGGAGGTTAATAATGGAAAGAAGACAAGGATATGGATGGATAGGTGGATCATTGATCTAGACATCAAAGTAGAGCCACTTCATCCTAATCGTTTTAAACTGGTATTTGTTAGTGAACTGATCATTCCTGGTACTAACAATTGGAATGAACCACTACTTCACATACTGTTCACTGTCGATATTGTGGAAAAATAAAAATATGCAACTGTCACGGCATGAATATGATGTTATGAGATGGCTGCCTTCCAAAGATGGGAATTTTACAGTTAAGAGTACTAATAATAAACTCATGGAAGCTAGAGTACAACAACATGTGTCTTTAAATACTGTTCCTAAAGCTGTGAAATAACTGTGAAAAATGAAACTGCCTCATCGTGTTAAGCTTTTTGTATGGAAGTGTTTAAAAGGTATTTTTCCTACAAGGGTAAGACTATCTCAAGCCATGAAGGAAATGGAAACACATTGTGAAATCTGTAAAAAAGAAGATGAAACTCTTTATCATCTTGTTATCAGCTATGAACATGCCAAGGAAGTTTGGAGAACCCTGAACATTAATATTGATCAAATCATCATTAACTGTCATGCTGTCAAGGATTGGATAATATCATTATTCCAAGATGTTCAAAATGTTGGAGGAAGTGATCTACACAACTGGAGAACTTTTCTAATGGTTGGCAGCTGGATAATCTGGAAGGAAAGATGTGACTGCATTTTTCAGGATAAAATTCTAAACCCTATAAACACTGCTTCTTGAATTCATTATCAGCTAGCTAGTTTCAATAATTCTTCTCAGGATAGTCTAAATGATAGTATAAATGATCTTTTTATAGCTTCATCTGCATCTCATGAAGCATCTATTAATACTCATCACAGTGACATTGATACACAGTCTGTCTTTAAATTATTTGTCGATGCATCTTTTGATTACGATAATAATGAATGTGGAACTGGCATGGTTTTATACAATCCTGCAGGTGAATGTACTGGATTCAAAGGATCTCATGCAGTTGGAATAACTGATGCAGAGACAGGGGAATGTAGAGCAGTTCTGGAATGTTTGCAATGGGCTAAAGCGATGGAACTGCACAAAGTCCACATAGTTGCAGATGCATAAGCAGTTGTAAATTCTATCAATAATAACACTCTTGAAGTGAGATGGGATAATCGTAAACTCATAAGAGATGTAAAACTCTTGTTGAATTCTTTTGAGTATTTTAAAGTTAGTCATGTTAGTAGGAATTTTGATCATGTTGCTGATTCCATTTCAAAAACAACTAGGAAAAATAAGCTAGTTTTAGAGGAATTCAGCCATGATGTCAGATATGTCAGAGTTGTTGTTATTCATGCTTATTGATCCAGACAATTCTTAGTAATAAAATTCTTTGTTATCCAAAAAAGTCTTAACATATATAGAAGTTGATCTAACTGCTGCCAAAATTTCATAAAACAGCTAATGTTAGTAATCTTTTTCTAGACTTTCGCTACCCGGCCACTGCCATTTCTTTATCTTCATCGATTAACTATAGATTTTAGTCTTCAATTTATCTATGGTTGATTGAACATAAACCATACTGCATTACGAATTAATAAGGTCGTGAATGAGTTTTGGTTTGTTGTACTATTCAAAAACAAAATTTCAAATTTAATTCTGGAATTCTTCTTAATCTTTAATCTTCCGACCACAACTGAAATAATAACATATGATTAATGTATAGAAGAACTATCAAAGAAGTGATAATATTCACCTTGTCCATTTCTCCTTCTCTGATAAGAAAGGGATGATTAAGAAAGGCATGATTAAGTAAACTAGATATGGATGATTAAGAAAATGTCCCTGGGAAAATTACGACTTAAGCTGTTGGGTTTATGTAGTTTATTTGGGCGTAAACTAAAAGAAAAAGAGAGAAACCAGAAAGTTCTCGTTTTTTTTCATGACGTGGGAAAATCTAGATACACGTCAATCTACACCTGTACCACATAAGATCAGCTGTTAATGCGCGGTTCATGTAGCAGGATTTTAAAGTGACGCAGCAAATTTATAACCATTCTCTTTCCGATGTGTAAATGGCCATATCGGAATCGCTGTTACTCGGCTGTTATTAAGCGGGCTATGTAGCATTTTCAAGTGCCGACCTGGGATTTGGGTTTTGTTATCTTAGAGTAGCATTGTTTTAGTTTGCGATGTTATTTTATGTTTTCGTTAGGACCACTCCTTGTGATCCATTTTTGTGTATCTTTATTAAATTTTTAATAACTCCTTTTTTCTGTTTTACGCACATATTATGATGTGTCGTGGGAAGATTAAGCTGTCACAACATGACACATGAAGTTATCTTGTTGTGATGATGCTATACCAGGTGATGCGACCTGTTGTGTTGTGTTGGGCGTGCTCAAATTTTAGCAAGCTATGTTGTGTTGTTATGCTCGTGCTCACACGACACACTTTGGATCTCTATAGTCTTCGAGGTACTATGTTGTTGTGATGGAGATAAATGTCAAAAAAAATATTTGTAAAAATCGAGAAGCCCGCTTCTTGGCTCCATTTGCCAATGCATTGGATTAGCATGCATGTGAAGAATACCAGAGAAATTTAGTTCCCTAACTGATGTCGTTATACTAACAGTGGTAAATTTATTGGGTGGGACCAATATCTGAGATCAAAAACTTGTCTGCACCAAAAAAAAATCCATCCAAAAAAAAGAGGATGTAGTTCCCGTCATGACAGTGTCCACCAAGATGTTGCAGTCACTCATGATGAAAATAGAGAAAGGATGCTTCTGCAACCAGTTATTTTCATCGCCTTGAACCGAACTTGATCCTGCCAAAAAATCATTGTGTTGGAAAAAATACGGTTTTATGTGAATAAAAACTAATAATAAAACGGTTTTTCCAAAAATCAAAACACCTTTCAAATTTGTCCCTTAGTTTTTAGGGATAAGTTTACCTTATATATTTTTGATTTGGGTTAGGGTTTTATATAAGATGAATCTCTCTTCTCTTGCCATTCGTGTAGAGAACTTCTCCATCGTCTTCTATGTTCGATACGATGGTTTAAGTGCTAACGTTTCGTGAGTTTTTCGCTGCCAAGTTCTAGAAGGACAAGGTTTGGATGTGCTATTCAAACTTTGTTAAGATTGTTGTATCTTGGAGGCAGATGTACCCGTAGGGATATAGCATCATCTTTTTTAGAGTGTAGCCGGGCATTCTTGTCTTAAGGACAATATGTTGAACATGGGCCTCAATCTGCCACTATGAGTTTGTTTATTCATGATACTTAACAGGGATCGATGATTCAAGAATCTTTCCAGATATGGGAGACGACTCAAAATATGAGATAAGTATTCCTTATACTAATTTGTTTGAAATATTATCGTTTTTAATTGTTATCCCCAACAATCTTAAGACAAGAAGATATCTTTACAATAACAATTAAAATAACTGAATTGGTTTAATAACTAGGGCAGTGAAGTTGGATGTTGTTCACGGAAAATTGGTCAGTTTATCACCTTATTGTTGTTTGATCGTGATGAATCCATGATTTATTAGTTTGCGCATCGTTGGTAGATAATATATGTGTAACAGCAGAAATGGGATCGAGCTAGAGTTGAAACTTTATTATTTATGTAAAAGATTGAGTTTATATGCATTACATAATTGATTATGAATTAGTATTCAGTCTACTGGACAAAAGATTAATTCAAAACCACTATTGATATCTCCAAGCATGTGATGTAAAATGTGTCTTAGAGATTGTTCATATCTCAATTCCTTGTCAGACTCATAGAACACGTGATATCATTAGATAAAGTAAAATCTAAAATTTTTGTTACATAGTTGTTTGGTACCTGGCTTGTGAGAAATTGTATACAGTCATACCAATTTGAAAGTTGAAACCATAAATTTAATTTGTGTTGGTTGATTAGTGCTTCATAAATCCAGTTTCTGATCAGTCTCATGATCTTAAATCAGGTGTTCAACTTTTGGTCAGCAGAAAGCTACCACGTATGGTACCTTCACAGCTTAATACTAGTGAGTAAAGATGACAGCAACAAGCTATCATCTTGTCCAGTACCTACACGAGGTTCTGACTTTATATACATGCTAAAGAGATGATATATGAAAAATGGAATGAGCTGGCGTTTGCAGAAGCAAGAGTACTTCTTGTTTTCCTTCACTTTTATGGACAACATTCAGGTACAAAACGTGGCATACAGGAATGCGCATAACAACTATGTAAGGTCTAAGGCTAATACCCGCGTAGATGAGGCAGAACGTGGTATCAGCATCAAATCTACTGGCATCTCTCTTACTCTCTATATTATAAGATGACTGATGAGTCGTTGAAGACCTGCACGGGAGAAAGAGTTGGAAATGAGTAACTCATCAACCTTATTGATTCAACTGGTGACGTTGATTTCTCTTCTGAATTCACAGCTGTATTACATATTACTGATGATGCCCTTGTGGTGGTGAACTGTGTAGAGGGTGTTTGTGTCCAGACCGAGACTGTACTACGACAAGCTCTTGGAGAAAGGATCAGTCCTGTTCTGACCATCAACAAGATGGACAGATGTTTCCTTAAGCTCCAGATTGTCGTAGAGGAGGCTTACCAGCATTTCTCGAGGTTCATCGAGAATGCCAATGTTATTATGGCGACATATGAAGATCAAGACCTCGGTAATGTCCAAGTTTACCCTGAGAAAGGGACGGTTACCTAGCCGGTCTGCACGGTTGGGGTTTCAGTTTAACCAATTTAGCAAAGATGTATGCTTTTAAGTTCGGTGTTGGTGTCAGTAAGATCGGGGAGACGCTTTGGGGTGATAACTTCTTTGACCCGGCAATTAAGAGATGGAATACCAAGAGAACTTCTTCACCTACGTGCAAGCTTGGATTTGTCCAGTTCATTTATGAACTCATCAAGCAGGTTATTGCCACCTGTATGAATGACGAAAAGGACAAGTTGTGGCCTGTTTTCTGAATTCGTTTTGTTTTACCGGAACACTATAAGCATCAGATGACGAATGTGCTAAAGTGCATACACTAGTCTCCGTAAACGGTCGAAATTGTACCACATTCTTAAATAACTAAATTTTGATCACTAACCTTGGTTGTGAGTGTAAGTTAGTCAGGTAAACTATTTGTGTGCAAAGATGAGGCTATGGATGCGAGAACTGGAAAACTAGATTGTGCCAATGTAAGTAAGTCCTCTATCATGACAAAACATGCCAGGCAGTACGAGTAAGTTAATTTACAATTCATTTCCTCATGCAAAGGTACTATGGAAGTCACGTCAGGTACCAACCTGATGTAATGCAAGATATGGCAGAATCCTACTTGGATGAAAGAGATCGACGAAAGAATATCCGTTAGCCATGCAGGAATATTCTCATGTTTGTTATTTTTGTTAGGAAATAAGAGATATCTTGCAGAATCGGCATAATATCATATTTGGTTAGAATTTCCTCTTTATTTGCATTAATCTTAAAAGATATTTGCATTAATATTAAATATATCATAAGGCCTATATATGGCCTCGTCTATGAGGGAAAAAGGGATACTTTGAATAAACATACTCTTCCATTGAGAAGTTTTATCTATGTGTGATTTCTTTCGTTTCCAGTGCTAACATCTTACACCACAACCCCATCTAGAACGATGCTTTACTGGTTGCATGTTTTATTTTGAGTTGTGTAAATCTCATGCTTTACTAATTTATTTTAAGGCTTAACGATTATGTGGCTGTCTTTAAGAAGTTACTTAGGTTGTACACCTTTAAAGTGATGTTCTTTTGTGCTGAGAATTTCAACAACAGGAGATAAAGGTCATTTTGTGATGATTAATCGTTGAACTCGTTGCTGTTATGCACTAGCTCAAAGCAGGAGGTAAGCCTTAAATAATTTTAAAGCAGGCAGTTTAAAATATGGGGGACCTTTTGCCGGTTGGGTCAATAGGATTTGATGAACATCAACTCATATGCATAAATCATCCAGAGTCTTAGAGTGATACTTATAAACAGCACTCACGAGTTAAAGGGTTGTTGAGCTTAATTAAGAACTATTCTGTAGGGATTTGATTCTCATAAGATTATCCCTTTAGTGTCTGTGACCAGTGCACCCTAGTGTTCCCAAAAGGCTCACTGGAGTCATTTAATGTTTTGGCGTGTAAGATTTATGATCTTTTAATCCTTTTATTTCCTTGGACGAAAGAGAGAAAGTCAGTTCTGAGACTTGCCTTAGAATTTATTGCTGAAATATTCTTTAGGCCAAGTTTGAATCTACATATAGAATCTCTTGTAAACGATTTAAGAAAATAAGCTGAAATATGTGGTCTAGAGAAAAGAAGTAATTTTTGAGATTATTTTTGCATATATTTCACATGGCAGGAAAATCACATGATCAGGTATTAATTATGTCTCACTGTATAATGATACACAATTATTTTTGAGAAAGTATCTTGAAAGGTTAATCAGATGTGCGACAAACTACAAGGTTTGGAGAAAATGAGGTGTGCCTGATATAACCTGATTTTACATATATATTTGTATAAGTTTGGATACTAATCATATTGATTGCCTCTTTGATATATATATATATATATATATATATATATATATATATATATATATATATCTTTTGATATGATAAACATGTTTTACATCTACTAATAAATCGATGTTGTTTAAGATTTGACAGGAAACTAATATGCGGTTGATGTGGTCTAAAGGATCAGTAGGTAACCAAAAGAAATTTTGAGGATATAGTTTCTATCTAACGTTTTTAGTATGTGTTGTAAAACAGATGTGCATGTCCACATTTACCCTGGGAAATCACAGGGATGCTCTAACTAGAGGACCAGAGATTGGAATGCACGAGGTACATATTTAATTTCAAATATGTGATGTATATTACACTAACCTTAATTTTGAGAAAGCTGTAATGAATGTACTAGTGAATAGTACATGTATCTCTTATATGATTTACAACAAACCTATGAAATATACGTGGTATATACGATTTGACTGAAAGACCAAGTTGGCTGATATGATCTAAATGATCGAAGGGAACCAGAAGAAATTATGAAGGAAATGGTCTTTGTCAAACTCGATGTGTTTAATGTGTGTTGTAATTGTGCAGTATAGCAGGTGTACAAATACACTAGTATCTCAAAAGAATTACTGGGATGATCTGATCAGAGACTTGCGATACTTGAGGTACATCTTAAATTGTGTATGTGATACATATTGTACTGACCTTAAGAGATGTTGTTGTTTCAGGATATGGAAAAATCTTAGCTTATGGGTGTACCCTTTTAAGGAGTGTCTATCTAAGGAATTCCTTAAAATAGACATGATGAAATTGATTTTTCAAGAAATCAAAGTTCGTGTGCTTTAATTCAAGCACGAGAGGAAGCCGAATGGCTATTAATATGCTTCTTAGAAGATATTCCTCTGTGACCGAAGCCTGTGGCCATCATTCAATGACAAAATCTAGACATACTCAGAAAACGCTAATTCGGTAAGACAACTATACTCTCTAATGAAATAATTTTAGTTGATTCATGAAGTCAAAAAGAGAGTCTCAGTAGACATGTGAAGTCAAAAGAAAACCTCATGGACTTAGTGAACTCAACAGAAAAATTAGTGATCCTTTGACGAAAGGATAATCTAGAGATATAGTTTGTAATTATACATCGAGGGGGATGGGATTTAAGCTCATACTCAACCTTGCTGACTGGAGATCCCAAGATCAAGGTTTTGAATGAGAAAACTAATTTGTGGTGGATAAGTTTACCTTATATATTTTTGATTTGGGTTAGGGTTATATATAAGATGAACCTCTCTTCTCTTGCCGTTCGTGTAGAGAACTTCTCCATCGTCTTCTATGTTTGATACGATGGTTTAAGTGCTAATGTTTTGTGAGTTTTCCGCTGCCAAGTTCTAGAAGGACAAAGTTTGAATGTACTATTCAAACTTTGTTAAGATTGTTGTATCTTGGAGGCAGATGTCCCCGTAGGGCTATATCATCATCTTTTTTAGAGTGTAGCCGGGCATTCTTGTCTTAAGGACAGTATGTTGAAAATGCGCCTCAATATGCCATTACTAGTTTGTTTATTCATGATACCTAACAAGGATCGATGATTCAAGACATCGACAATCTTTCCAGATATGGGAGACGACTCAAAATATGAGATAAGTATTCCTTATACTAATTTGTTTGAAATATTATCGTTTTTAATTGTTATCCCCAACACATTGTAGTATGGTACTAACCTATCTATTGGTCAATAGAACATGCGCCTCAATATGCCATTACTAGTTTGTTTATTCATGATACTTAACAGGGATCGATGATTCAAGACATCGACAATCTTTCCAGATATGGGAGACGACTCAAAATATGAGATAAGTATTCCTTATACTAATTTGTTTGAAATATTATCGTTTTTAATTGTTATCCCCAACACATTGTAGTATGGTACTAACCTACCTATTGGTCGATAGACCTACTATATATACAAGCATAACCCGTTGTGTGGTCGTGCTCCATGAAAGATGGATATGGTTCATAATATTTCCACCATCTTCTTCTGAGTGTATAAACTTGAAACAAAATTATAAAACTCAAGAAATTTCATCAAATCTTTATAAATGTCAACTTCCTACAACGAAAGGTAAAAAAAAACAAGAAAAACTCAATCCAGCTGAAAATACATATATTTAAACTATTTGCTTAAACTAAAACGACAAAATTTAAATTGCAGTACTGGATCATATCCAGGTGAACGATAAAAACAACCTTGATCAGTTAGTGATCAAGAGGTGTTATACCAAAGGATTAAGAACGCATCCGGTGAAGAATAAAACCCCAGTAAAGTCGTCTTTGATGATAAACATGAAAGGATGATCTGTAAAAAAGTACTCAACCGGTGGTGGTGAAGAAGGATCACCACCCATACTGCATTCTTCGAACTATGTTAGAGTAGCGGCAACATCTTCGGTTCCTTCCTCGTCAACTTCATCAAAACACTTATGAATAACTTTACTGATGGAACCACTAGTACCCACCATCTCAGTCAATTCTTCTCTGGAACTAAAAGGCAATACTAATCCCATACCATTGAGAAATTTAATCGCGTCAAATTCAAATGTTATCTTAAACTTTGGGACCTTGAACTCTCCTGTTTGTTTCAGTGGCATGTATTCTGGAATATATTGATCCATATAACTGGCTGAATCAGTACTCGAGAAGTCTATCAACTCTCCAAGTCTATCCCGTCTATCAGGTAATATTATATACATAGAAAAACGTCGAGCACTTAGGTCATCATCATCATCATCATATAGATTATAACTACGACTCCCTTTTTGTCTTTTTTATTTGTTTGGGAGTTTAAGTACTTTGAACCCGTTTTGACATGATATATACTGGTATTCCCATGTACTTGTCATAAATGGGACTTAAATAGAAGAATGTCCATCAGCTAGATAGAATTCTGAGTTCTGTGTTAACAATTAATCGAACTGACCTTGATGCCATACTCCTTTGAAATAGAGTGCATTCACCAACACAACCATTGTGAATTCGCTGAATGATCCTTTCTGAACTAGATTCTTGATTATTCCATTAGTTTTCATCTAGACCCATTGGTTAACCATCTCAGTCACCTCATCGGCCTTCAAGAAAAAACAAACACATAAACAACAATTAGTTGCCAATCCCTACCCAAACCTTTGGGGCAGTTCCGGGGATGTATTTTTTTATTGTTTGTCTAGGACTCATGAAAAAAGTATCGCAAGTAATATAAGAATGATAAATGAAATACAAATTTTAAAAATAAAGTAAAAATCAATTTCTTCTTACCTTACGCTCGAAATTTACATCTTGAACATGTGCACTAAAGACTGAATCGGCAACCTCTTGAAATTTTGGTTTCAAGGCGCAAGATATAAGTTTTATATTTCATGATGTAGGATCTTTGAACTACATGATAATCACATGTGTATAGAATATATACCTTCCGATTTCTTTGATATTGAATCCAAATAATCCTCTTAGAATACTCGTAAATCACCTTGCTACATAATATCTTGTGGAGGTCTTGGTTTCTTCCTCTTCACCTTTTACATAATGAGTTGTTAATTCTTGAATACAATATTGATGGTATTGTATTCCATTTATAGGCAGAGAAAGGACCAAAATCCTAGGATTTTTAACATTAACTTTTAATACTCAACCGTCCATCAAGGGAAAGTTAATAAGGTATCAAATCTGTATTGAAACTTAAGATAATAACTCCTTAGTAACCTAAGATGCATGTCTAGCAATGTCTTGATTATCTTAGATTATTCACATGGAACCAAGAGATATTTCTAACGGTGTAGAAACAATCTTGCATTCTCCCACTGGTCCATGTGATAATTAATTTAATAGTTAATCATAGAAAACATAAGCGCGCATAATTGTTGAACAAAATTTATTGGTTAAACATAATACCTTAATAAAGCAAACTACTCATGCGAGTCATAGCGTTTGCACATTGTCCTGTTGTCAACGTGTTTCCTTCCATGTACCACAACACGAATAACTTATTTAACTAGGCCTTAAATAGGAGTATCATAATGGTCCAGTGATGTCTTCAAAAGAAAACAATTTTTGTTAACATTCAACCATTCCATAAATGTGTACTAAAAATGGATACAAAAATATATTCAGAATTTCATTAATAAGAGCTCAACGATTGATCAAAATAAGCACAAATTAGCTGAATTCAATAATCAGTTTCTCCCACAGACCTAAGTTATCAGTTTGTTCTTAAGAGGTCTTAAAAGGTAACTGTTCCGTAAATGCATCTGCGGATATAAGTGTACTTAGCGGTAAATGAACAACTATTATATCTGAATTGCTTAATTCACGTGTACATACTCAAGGTCCATGTGTTTTGTTCCTCTTGGATCATATTGTGCTTTAGTGCTGCGAAGTTAAGACGATAAATTTCAGCAATGTATAGACAAACCTCATGTCTCTAAGTCTCGTAGTCCTAATTATTCAAACTCAATTATGGGATTAGTGTTAATAAATTCTTTTTTTATAGAATCCGTGCATATCCCAAAATTAAAGTCTGAAACCCAATTAACTCTAATTGGGTTGGCCAACTAATTGTAACACATAAGATAAGATTAGTATCTCAAAATTCTTGATTGCTTTCCCATAATTTGTTCTTTGATTCTTTAGGTATTTAGTTAACATATCAACAACTTGTTATAAGTTTCATATCAGAATTAAGACGTAATGAAGATTAAATTTATATCTTCTATCCAACATGAAATAAAATCTGTTAAATCTGTTATTATCTCAAAATTCTTCGAATATTCGATATATGCCTTATATGAGATCTTTAGTAATCCATATGATATGTACTATCATATGGTAAGCTTCATTGATATCATTTATTTTAAAAAATATAAAGATATGCATAAAGTCAAGATCGTGACTCGTAGGTAGTATGTCTTAACATACAAGACCAAGAGTATGAATTTCTCCCACTGATCTTGAGGTATATGCATAAATATGTAATAATTTCACCCAAAACTTAGAACATTTCATATACCATTATGGGAGGATTCTTAAATTTCATACTTTGATTTCTAAAAAAAAAAAAGACTAAAATTCATCATTAATAAAGGTTATTTTCATAATTAATTAATGTAACTCTTAGGTCATACTGATCTACTAATAGTACTATGATAATTTTGAATAAGTCTTTCTTTGACACGAGAGAAATACTTATTTATAATCAATGCATCATTTCAGAGTAAAATCTTTGGCTAAAAGTCAGGTTTTATATCGTTTAGTAATGCAATTACAGTCATGCTAGGGATGAAATACCCACTTGCACACAACTGTTTTGTGTCACTAGAGCAACTAAACAATATTCCAGACTTCACGTTCAACCATTGATTTTTATTTCACATAGCATCAATCCATTAATAAAAATTATTATGCACATAATAGTTTGTGAACCAGAAACCGGGTCTTTGCTATTCCATATCAAAATGAAATAAATTCTTGTAAGAAAATCACTAAAACAACATGAATAACTTTATTTTAGTCTCTTTTGAAACCTTCTTAAGGCTGATTCAAGTTGTTATCAAAAAATGATTGGCAATAGTTTTATTATGGAGTGTTGGATCAGTAATTTGTGGTCTTTCATTATCTAACATTACGACAATGATAAGAGTCATAATATCTGTAGAAATATTAAATAATGGGATCATTATCAAGACTTCTTGAACAAATATATCCATGTACTCCCGCTGATTATGCCATCAGTAATGAATTTATGTTTTTGGTTTCAATAAATCTCACACTACGGTTAGAACATTAAAGAATACCATTTGGATTATTTAGGAAAACCAGTGAACTAGTAATAGTTTTCAAATCCAATTTTTATTCTTGGGAAATGTAAGCCCTCACCTCCAACTTAAAAACCATAACTTAAAGGTGATTTAAACTAGGTTTCCAGCCTTTCTAGTTCAAAGTGTGTCATTGAAACTACTTTACTTGGAAATCTATTTAAACTACTCAGTTGTAGATAAAACATACATTCACAGATGTGTGTCCGTTATGCATAACTTATCATGCTTCTAACCATTTTCATCAAAGTATGATTTCACCTTTCGCTACACACCATTATGCCAATGATAATTTGGCCTTGTGTATTGAGCAACAATTCCAAACTTTTGGAGATACTATGTAAAAGATATAAGATATTATCCTGTTTTGTCATACCTTTCATAATATTCACCAGCTTTGTCAGACTTTATGATTTTCAATTTCTCTATAATTGCCTCTCAATTTCAATAATGAATATTCGAGAAACTATCCACAGATTGAGAATCATAATGCAATTGATAGATGTACACAGTAACACGAAAAATCATTAGGTGATAAACAATTTTATCTTCAAAAAATTGGACCGTAAAAAGTCTACAAAATAATCATAATCAACAATTCATAAGAACGAAAGCTGAATTTCATAATAGAGTTAAATGAAATCAAGCTTACAATATTTTCATACCTTCAATAAGATTCTCCTGTGGGTAAAAACTTATCAAGGAACAATGTGAGACATGAAAAACATTTGTAGATAGCTTACCTTCTCATGCACACAACATTATGTTTGTTTAATACCACAACTAGAGTCGCATGTGGGAGAATCTCGTTCTAACATGTATTAACAAACTCAAATAATTCTAATGCTCAACCTAATACATCAAAATAATAGTCGCCTGTGGGTAGCTATTATTTTACATATATATGAAACATTTAGATAACCTTTATGCTTGTTTAAACGTGCGAACCAAAACTACTTGCAGCAGCATTGTTCTTATCATTAAATCAAACTAAGAGGACTCAAAATATACAACACTTACAAGAAGAAAGTTTAGTATCACTGTGGTGATAACTAAACAATCCAGCAAATATGTACAACTGTAAATATCACACTAACTTTTCTTGTGATATTGCATAGTCCCACTTAATGATATCAACATACTTGAACTGATCATAAATTTAATCGATTGTAAACAATTACTAGTAACCCTAAAACACTAATAGCAAACGTTTATTTGAAAGCATGTCATATATAAATTGTGAAAAACATCAACATAACTTAATTTAAGAATATTCAAACATTATGAACCTTTCGTAACCCAAGATCAAGCATTGTGCCATATGATCCAATAATGAAGATTCGTTGAAGAAAACTCTTTAATGCAATTCTAATGAAATTCGATACTGGCTTTAAGGATTATGATAAATAAGGCTCCATAAGGTTATAAAGATGAAGGTTGTTTAAAATAGACGATATGGACATATTTTTAAACAATATAAAATTTTGTCCAGATAAAATAAAGCTTAAATTTCTTTAATGGATGTATTAAACAAGTTTTTTTTTTTGATATAATAGAACATAATTTCAATCTTTTCTTAAAATAATTCATAGAAGAAAATTACATACTTTTTGTTGGTAACCTAGCGACAAGCTGGACTCCAACACCTTTTTGAATAGCGATACCTAATCTATGAAAAATAAAGCTAGCAACACCAATACTAGCATCATTACTAACTAAGCATTCTTCAGACGCTTAAAAAAACATAAATTATCATCACCTAGTTCCCCTAAGAGCATCCACAGTGGGCGAGTATAACCAAATTTATGGGATGAGATCCTAACACAGTGGGACGGAGTAAAGATCAAATTTGGACCAAAGATCAAATTCCAGACCAAATATGGTCGCGACCAAATCCCAAATTCTGATATAGTCGGGCGTAAACTTAAAGTACGTTTGATGCTGGGCGTAACATAAATTTACGCTTGTTAACGGGCGTAAACCAAATTTACGTATGTTGGTGGGGCGGAATTTAAATTTACGTTTGTTGCGGGCGTAACATAAATTTACGCCTGATGAGACGGACTAAAGAATTCCGCACGCTGCCAGGCGGACACCAAATTTCCGCCTGTCTGGGGCGGACACCAGATTTCCGCCTGTCTGGGGCGGACACGAAATTTCCGCCTGTCTGGGGCGGACACCAAAATTCCGCCCCTCCCAAACGTACTTTTTTTTTACGCCTGAGAAAAATTATGAAACATGAAATGAAATTTTCGAACGTTAGAATGATAAATTTTTCGAACGTTGGCGTTGGATTGCGTAGCAGATTTTTGACCGTTGGTAAGATATTTATATCTTTCGAACGTTTGAAATTGAATGTTAATAACGGGTTTATTTTATACCTATATATACCAGATGAATTCCTTTCACATTTTCATATCATTCATTTGTATTCGGCAAGAAAAAAATAGTATCAGGAAGAAAAAATATTTTTCCATATTTCAAATCATTTTGAAAATTTTCATCGAATCGTTTTTAATGTCAACACCACGAATAGCAAGAGGTCCAAATTTTACGACAATCGAAGATGTCACGATGTGTAAAATTCATTTATCAATATCTCAAGATCCCGGCGTTGGAGCCGATCAATCAGAGATTGCGTTGTGGACTCGTATCAAGGATGATATTGAAGCTCATTTACCGGATAAACCAGAGCGGTCTTGGAGTTCCTGGCAAAAACGATTTCAGGGAATAAGTAAAGAAGTGGCGTTGTTTTCGGCAAAACAGGCGGAAGTGGAAGGTGAATATCATCCGGGATGGGGTCCGGAAATGACCGTGAGTATTCTCTCTGTTTTGAAACAATTATTTTCTAATATTGAGATGCCCATGAACCTAATTGTTTTTAAAAACATTAACAGCTCGAAGAAGTAAACAAACGGTTTAAGGAATGCAATCATGGAAGAAAATTTAGGCACGAAGAGTGCTACCCAATTGTCATAGAAAATATAAAATATAATCGTCGATCGACTTTTGTTTTTGATACGACGCACGATTTGGATAGTAGCGTGAATACCGAGGAAGATGGCACTCAAGTCGAGTCCGGTAACGACACAGATAAAGGAGACATAGAGAATACATACCTTCGTCAGATGGGAAAAAAAGCAGCTAAACGATTGAAGAAAACCGGGCGAGAGAAATCCAACAGCCAAGAGGAATTGATGGGAATAATTATTACACAGCAAGAAAATTTCAATTCTCATTACCGGGAACAATCAAGATTCAAGATGGAACAAAAAAAGGCCGAGTTTGCACAAAAACAAGCTGAGCATGCGGCTAAAATAGCCAAGGAGGTCGCAGACGATGAATTTCGCATCATGATGATGGATCTTTCCAAATTGGATCATGTACAAAAGGAGTACTTCGAACTTCGAAAGGCTTTAATAGTACGGGACAAAAGGAGCCAATTATAATCGTCAAAACGGGATAGTTCGAACCTTAAGTATTAAGTCTAATAATAAGTGATAATAGTTTTAGTAGTTTATTTACGTTTTAATATGTATTAATTTTGTCATTAGTCGTATTATTATGTAATATTTGGGATTTAATTTTATCTTCATTTAATTTAATCAACTTTAACTTATTTTGTAACATCTTACTTTAATTTACCAAGTGATGAGTATATGAAATAGAGTTAATACATTTCTTCGAAATTATTCGTTAAAATAAAATCACATAATTTTTTCATATGGGAAACAACATTTAATTTCAATATTTTTCCTCGTCTCCAACCTTTTAATTCCCATATTCTGCCCATATATGTTCGATTAAGTCATCGCGCAAGCGAATATGCCTATCTTTGCTGCGCATATGACGTCGGCGTTGCTCAGCTCTAATTTGGGAAAACTCCTCACTGTTGCCTCTTAATATATTAACCGGTGTCGGGTTGCTACGATGATCATAAACATGTGGCCATTCACCGGGTAGACGCTCATCCTCGACTATCATATTATGTAAGATAATACACGTTTTCATGATATAGGCAAGCACATCTGGATTCCACATTCTAGCAGGTTGTTTGATGATTCCAAACTGTTGTTGAAGTACACCAAATCCCCGCTCTACGTCTTTTCTTGCACCCTCTTGCATCGCTGAAAATATCTCTTTTTTCCTACCAAGCGGATGTTTAAACGCCATAATAATAGTAGCAATTTCTGGATATATTCCATCACCTAGATAATACGGCATGTCATAAGAATGACCGTTTACCACATAGTTCACCGGTGGTGCTTTTCCCGTGACCAGACTTCGAAAAACATATGAACGGTTCATCACATTAATATCGTTGTTAGAGCCTGGCATACCAAAAAATGCATGCCAAAACCATAGATCATACGACACCACCGCCTCCAACACGATACTTTCGCTCCCTTTATACGCGGTGTAAGCCCCTGATTCGGCAGACGGACATTTATCCCATTTCCAATGCATGCAATCTAGGCTACCTATCATCCCTGGAAATCCTCTATCTTTGTTTTGGTTGAGCAACAACTCAACATCACCAGCCGTAGGTTCACGCAAATATTCTTTCCCATACACATTGACAATCGACTTGCAGAACCTCCGAGTTGCTTCCAACACCGTGGTTTCGCCTATGCGTAAGTACTCGTCTATTGCATCTGCCGCACATCCATAAGCTAACATTCGCACCGCTGCAGTTACTTTTTGATGAGGGTTTAATCCTAAAACTCCACACGCATCGGGCCTTTGCACAAAATATCTGTCTTCGGCTGTAACACCTTCCACTATTCTGTTAAACAATTGTCGACGCATCCTGAATCTTCTGCGAAAAACATTAGGTGGTTGGTTTGGATACGGAGAAAAATAGTCGTTCCACAGAAGTTCAGCACCAGTCTCACGATCTCTTGGTATTTTGATACGAGTTTGAGGCCATTTAGAATTGGTAACAAGGACTCCCATACTAACGGCCATGTTATTTTGCATAATTGCTATTGAATCATCATCCGAGGAATAAAAACTACTATTAGAAGAAGAAGAAGAAGATGAAACAGAAGAACAATAGTGAGCGGTATTCTCATATGCTTCCATATTCTATGCGAATCAGAATAAGTGTGTGATTGTAAAAAGAGGTGTGTTGGTATTTATAGAGTGAGTGACGGAGATCACATGCTTCCATTTTGTAACATCTTACTTTAATAAATAAAATAACATAAAGTATTTGACAAATTTTGTAAACTGTTTGTCAGTGAGGTGTTTGTCGTATTGAAATGACTAGTCGGTGAAATTTGATAAAGTATTGAACTGACTACTCGCTGAAATTTGATTGCCTATTGAAATGACTACTCGCTGAAATTTGATTGCCTATTGAAATGACTACTCGTTGAAATGACTACTCGCTGAAATTTGATTGCCTATTGAAATGACTACTCGCTGAAATTTGATTGCCTATTGAAATGACTACTCACGGACTACACATAACAAAGATAAATAACATAATAAATGTCTAGTATGACTACACATAACAAAGATAAATAACATAATAAATTCAAAGCTAAACCATATAAATAGTCATCACCGGCTAAACATTTCCCGTATCCGGAGGTGCCGATCGCGGTGGGATAAAAGCCGTTCTCGGAATGGGCCTGACCGAGGACGTTGAAGATGATCCTTGACTCATAGAACTCCACACTTGTGGGGGCAATGTGGGGGAAAAGGCGCCGAATCCAATGGAAGGTTGGATGGTGTGTGGCGTTCGGAAAAGAGACAGTTGATACTCCAATTCCGTGATCTTATTATTCTGGTTTCCTATAAGTTCATCTTTCGCTAATAGACACTCCATCCTATCTTTCGTTTCTCGTAATGTAAAATCTCGAAATTGTTTAGTAAAATCAGCATATTCTTGGAATAATGCATAACTATCGCCCTGTCATGAAAAAATGAGATAGATGAGATTTTTTTTTTTTTTTGAAATAAGCAATGTAAAGTTGAACGAACACTTACGGGCGATAATTGTTGTTGCGGTGGAATAAGAACATGTTCATCTGGTTTTCCAAGTTCGGTAGAATAGAAGTCACCGCTGTACCCAAATGTTTGGACCTCCCAATCAGGATGTGTCACATATTTTCTGAAATTAGTAACCTTTTTCCAATACTCTAAATATACTTCATACTGCACAACTTGCACCACCTCGGTTGCATCAACAAAACCGTCCGCTAGCAGGAGTTTTGCTTGGTCATCACCCAAATGCCCAATAATTACATGTAGTCTCATGGGAACAGCAAACGAGGGATGGTTTTGCCTCCAACATCTTTCTCCTAAATAAACATTATGCTGTATAACCAAAAAAGGAATATAATTGTAGTGAGTACGTTATTAATTAGATAAATAACGAAAAATAAAAAACTATGTTATTGACGATTAATATTAATGATATAATATAAAAAATCATGTCTAACTCACAACGCCATTCCAAGAAAATATCCATCTCGAGTCCGACAGCTTCCTAGCAGACTTTCCCATCTCAGAACTGAGGACGTCGGTGTATGATTCCCATGGGTGCCATGTCACTTGGTCAATCGTCAGCTGATTCAGTAAAATCCTACAACGAATAATATCATTCTGACACCTCCTTCCATTCCATCTGGAAATTACAGGCCATTTCTGTTCATTACCGTTCATTGAGATGTCTGGTCGACATATGCCTAGGTATTCATACCCCCAAAACTAGTCCATAAAATTAATGAATCAAATTAATATATCCAAGGAAATAAACTTAAATGAAAATATACTTTACGTTGAAAATTAAAATAAAATCGATTACCAAAATACCTCTAATATTTGGAAGGGCCCGCTTAGTGCCTTCTGTTGTTTCCTACAAGCTTGTCGGAGACCTGCATACAATCTCGAAAAGGCACTACCGCCCCAGTCAAGGTCTTGTATTTTATCAATTTCTTCGAAAGCAGCTAACCATCCAGCATCAATATAGTTCTTTGCATTAGGAAAGAAAAATTGACCCAAAACATACATAAAAAAGGCAATTGCTATTCTATGGGCGAGGAGAGAATCTTCATTAGCCGCCACCAACTTATCTTCTTTGAAGTATGAGCTTAAATATGTAATTGTAATTGAGTTTGATATCCACGACGCGCCTCTTGTTCCCTGTGTGATATCCGGAAAAATCTTCTCACGGACATAGTCAAATTGGTATAGGCTCGAATCATACGGAACTACATAACCATCACCGATACTCAGTCCAGTTAACATGACCCAATCTAATGGCGTGAACCCCATCTCACCAAATGGAAAATGGAACGTGTTGGTTGTATCCCAAAACCTCTCAACAATATAATCAACAACGGCATGTTGGGTAACGTTACACTCTATGTTCAACAATTTTTCCCACCCCGCTTTTTCAATCAAATATTTAACTCTAGGACAATGTATTGAAATAAATTTATAATAATGAATTACCGATGCCAGACATCCACGATGTTTAAACTTAAATGTTGGTGCGTCTGAAAATGTAATGTCTTCAGTAGCGTGCGGCTTATCATCTTCCACTATAGGAAACCTCCCTAACCCGGGGACGTCGACCTCCTCAATTTGACCGGTAGAGATTAAGTTGTAATCAGCTTCGGTAGATTTTTGTCTCTTGTTGGTCTTTTGGCGACCACTAAACCTCGATATAAACTTGTTCATTCTACGCACAAACATGTTAAATACAATTTCATAATTAAAAGACCAATCCACGAACCATAATAGACATAAATTTAACCGAACAAAATTTCAACATCATAAAATCCATAAACTAAATTTAACCAAAAAAATAATTATCCAATTAACTATAATAACTATTTATAATTAACAAAAAATTCAATTAAAATACGAAACTAAATTAACAAAAAGATAAATTAAATTAAATCACGTAACTAAATTAACAAAAATAATTATCCAATTAACTATATTTATAACTATTTATAATTAACAAAAAAATAAATTAAATTACGAAATTAAATTAACAAAAAAATATATTAAATTAAATCACGTAACTAAATTAACAAAAAATAATTATCCAATTATTAATATTTATAACTATTAAATAAAACAAAAAATTAAATTAAATTACGATTAACCCAATTTTAATAAGATTTGATTAACCCAATATGAATATCCAATTAGTAATAAAGTATGATTCAATTTTCAACGTAAAAACCCTAAATAAATTCGAACAAAAAATACATTACCTGCGCATATTATTACACAAATTGAAATAAATTCGAACAAAAAATACAATACATGATATATTATTACACAAATTGAATAAAGAAAGTAGAAAATACATACCTTATAATGGAGTTTTTAGGGTTTTTGTGGAGTTTTTAGGGTATCTGTACGGTTGGTAGATGGGAATGGAGAAGAAGAATATGAACTGAAGAGGAGCCGTGAAGCAAACAAGAATATGAACTGTGTAAGAATATGAACTGTGGAAGAAAATGAACTGAGAAGAAGAAGCCTCGTGTAGAAGAGATGGGTTGTGGTTGGGAAGGAGAGGCAGTATTGGTGGAAGGTGCGGTTCATTAAGATTACGCCCGATTTGATCGGACGGACAGGAGAGTACGCCATAACCCTAAACCCTAATGAAACGGAAATTTTGGTTACGCCCGTCTCAGGCGTAATAATTTTTTACGCCTGACAAATTCATCACGCGGACAGAAGAAGTCCGTCCGTACAACTCATCACGCGGACACAAAAATTCCGCCCGTCTGATCTCACACGTGCTGTATGACCGTGTTTAACTCGGACGGAATTTAGATTTACGTTTCTTCGAGCGGTCATTTGGAATCCGACTGATCAACGGGCGGAATTTAAGATTCCGCCCCTTGCCAAACGTAATTTTTATTTACGCTTGATAACAAACGTGATTTATATTTACGCCCGTTTGAAACGTAATTTATAATTCCGCCCAGAAATGAAACGTAACTAATACTTCCGCCCGTCTTCATGCGTAAAACTGTTTTACGCGCGACCAAATTTGGTCTTCTCCCCATAACGTCACAATACAAATTAAACTCATATTTAGTCTTTTTTTTTAGTCTTTGATCTTTGAGTTTAGTCGTACCATTGCAGTCGCTCTAAGGTATAGAAAGCTAAAACACCAAGAACATAATTTGACATGAATAATACAAAATTTGTAATGGGTTAATCAACTCGGTAATGAGTTTAGTTCAAGAAAATTTCCCTTATTATGCATTTTAAGAAATATCATAAAATCATGTATCATTTAGTTAATTATGGTCTTTATTCTATATCTAGAAAATATAGTCAAAATTACTCAAGGAAGAAAATAAAGAGAATGACACTAGACGCTCATTCATAATTAAACCATTCAAATCCATAATATATAATCAAATTAATAAGATCATATCCTTTAGTTTTCTCTTAAAAATGTGAACTCAAATCACCTGTGGGTAATTGTTGTTCAAATATATTCAAGTAAAACAATTGTGTAAGCATTTAACAATTGATGATTATGGAAGAAAAGTTAGTTTGACATCACTGTGGTGATTGATATATAACTTAAAAATAATATCCTTATCATATATTCGGTAATTCCGAAACCCTAACTTTACGGTTTGGTGAATTTTTGCTTACAATAAGATTATGATTAAAATACTCTAATATCATTGTAGTGATAGCTAAAGAGTCTGAAATAATAAACGTAAGCACAATAATCTTATGTAATTAAACAATCAAATGTTGAGTGAGTAACATAGCATAATCGACTCTCTCATAAACCATACCATATTGTCATACAAGTTTATAAACAATTCTCGTTCATTTAGTGAAGTCGTTCGGTGAAAAATCATTATAGGTTATTCTTAAATGATTTCAATAAGCGGAAGCATAATAATGGGTATATCATAAAATAGTTTATGATAAACATGTTCAAATTAGATAACATTTGAACCTGATCAAGTCTAAACAAGATCCAATTAAGAACTTGTTCAGTCAAAGTCCGAAGTCAACAGATTTGTCAACGCAAAAAAGTCAATGACCAAAGTTAACAATCAAAGTCAATATTATGGTCAAACTCAAACAATCATGACAAAAGTCATCAAATGTCAAACAAAGAAATTTATGACCGTATTAGTCATGTTTTCATTAGCATCCCAGTAAGCATTACCAAACAAATATATATAAAACATATACTCAATAGTTAAGGTTTTGGGTTTGATATAACAAAGCCTAACATGCATACAAACAAAACAAAAAACATTAAAGGTGAGCATATATCTTTATCAGGATCGAAGAAAATATAAATATGTATGCATGTTTTTTTTTAAAACCTATGGATAGTTATGGTTTTTTAAAAAATTAAATAAAAAAATCAATCTTTTAAAAGGTAATTAATATCCATGAACCATTATGATGTTATATATGTTCATGCATACTTTGTAACATAAGTAAACGATGGTGATCAATGATACACACATCTTAAACAGTTTCTTCGTATCACTTGAATCTCCGTATTGCGTTCTTCAGTCGTAAAAGGGATCAACTTGTCATAGTTGATGCAGTCTTGAACAAAAGATGTATTACATCACTGTCCTAGCTAAGTTATCCTAGTCGCTCTATTTCTCCATCATGCATCAAATGACCAAAATATTGAATTCAGGATGAGCATCTTGCAGTAGCTTTGTAACTGGCAAGCCAGCTTTTAAAGCCATCTAAATTCCAGTTTTAACTGTCGTGCTGCTTTTTGTCCCTGAATTAGGGAAATATAGGTAAGCCAAGACGAATTCATTTATAGTTTGCTTCTCAAAACCCTTCTCTATTTTTTTTTTGAAAAAGGCAAAGAATATATTCAAAAGGAAGAAAGAGAGTCAAGATAGCACCCTCCAAAGATACACGAAGAAAGGCGATTATAGAGTTTACATCGGACTATTCTCTAAATAATTTCACCCAATAAAAAACAAAATCATCAAATTTGATGTGCTCAAACGAATCAACATTAACAATCTAACTAAAATACAACAATGATGCATATAATAACAGATAAAGTTTTTTTTTCCTTGTTTCTTCGTGATTAAAATGTCATTCCTTTCTCATAACCCTTCTCGTCCACTGGAGATTCATTCAAACGAGCTTTAGTTTGTTAAAGGCGCCCCCGGACCAGATAAGTGGCAAATTTATCTGGTCATTTCAAGAACATCTTTTTCGGGCATCTCTCCAGCTTTAGAATAAATTTTAGTTGATATATAGAAGGAAAAACTAAAATCCCCCAATAAAACCCAAAAGAAAGAAGGACAAAATCAGAGTTCAAAAAAATAAAGGTCAAACAAGTATTAAAACAATAGGCGGAAAGTATGTTATCAAAGAGGAGCTAAGCACACGCCTAGTCACACTATCCTGCAGGGGCGTCTCGTATACAATGAAACAACCAAAATGTTAGCCATTATCTTTTTCTCTTTTTTCTGATTTTATTTTGGCCGGCATGGTTAGCTTAGGTGCGCCTAAGCACCAAGATAGGGCGAGGCGAAGTCACAATTACAACATAGGTCGGAAATATTAATTGCGAAACCAAGCAGCCGCCCGAAAAGCCAAGTTTTCACAAAAGGAATATACCATGTAACCATGTGTAGTTTTGGTGGCTTAGCAAAATTTACTACCATAGTAATCGTTGTAATTGCGCATCGCTAGATTGTGGAGAATTTAGAATTCCCACCATATTGGTTTTGTATGGTAATGGAAATATCGGGTTATTTCATCTTAACATGAAAGTCTGGCAGTATTAAAACTCTATTATTGAATAGGAAGACTCATTTATTATAAAAACATACTTGCTAAAAACCTTCATATTTTAATCATATGGCATTTCTATTTTCTTTTTTCTTTGATTTAATTATTTTTCACTTGCTTTTAACATCTGATGGATACTTAATCTTTTTATGATTCCTCTCATTGTGTCTGCTCTTTGATTTTTCTCTAATGGATTTTGCCTCTTTTGTTGTTGTGATCATAGCTTTTGCTGAGTATATCTACAAGCTTTTGCTTAAACGTTCTGAAAGAATTGGATTCACAGCTTTTGCTCATGGTGCTTTGTGGAAAAAACTTGAATCATCTACAACTCTGCAAAACTCAGAAGCGTTTGATCCCGGCAATCAAGGATTTCAAAAAAGTTTCAAAATTAACGCAGTCAAGCGAGGTCGGTTAATTGGTTGCTTAATTTTACTCACTTCTTTCAGCATATCAAGCTATACCCTTACTCAAAATAAGGAAAATCCTCATCAATCATGTTTCCTTTTTATTAGTCACAAAGAAGATTCGCATATCTAATAGCTTAAAATCCGTTCATCCTCAACTCCAAAATATTAACATCTACATTAATCCCACAAACTTGGTTCATACTTTCTTTCTCAATCTAAATCTTAGTTCCTCCTCCTCCAACTCAAACTACTCTTGACAGATCAAGGTTATTATGGAGAAAGGCAATTCAAGTCAGGTTTCTGATTTAGTCAGTAAATTTCAGAAGGCTACATTGGATCTAGGGAGATATTACTGAAATTGAAGTTATCAAGAATGATAACAAGAAAGATGAGTCAGAAGATATCTGGGAAGCTAGTGGAATTGGAAAACTCATCTTTGAAGGAAGAATGAGTTATGACTCAATGGAAAAGGGAATAGTCTTCACATGGCCATTTTTAACACTGGAAAACCTTAATATTATTGAAGTGGAGCCAAATACTTTTATTTTAATGACTGGGATTTTCTCAACAAAGTTATTAATGAAAGGCCATGGTATTAACAAACACCTCTTAGTTATACATGACTATATGCCGGAAATGATATACACTGAAAAGCATTGGGGATTTCAATTATTTTGGATTCAGCTCAAATATTTGTTGCCTGAACACATGAATGTTACTTCTGTAACAAAAATTGGACAGGGAGAAGTCGTGGCTATAGAACCCAAAGATGTTATTCCAGTCGGTAATGTTCCTGTTAAGGATTGTGTTAATGTAGATTTATCTATTCCCATGAGAATAGGTGTCAAATGTTCAACGTATGCTGGAGTCACAAAGTGGCAACAATTCTTCTATGAGCGACAACCAAAAAACATCTGCACGGAGTGCTATATTATCAATCACTCAAAAAATGCTTGTGAAGCTGCTGCTATTTTTCTGAAGAAGGCTCATGATAAACCTTATTTTGTGGGGAAGGTAAATAATGTTCGCAAGACTATCAATGATGTCAAGTCCACTTCAGAGCTTGCTTAAACAAAAGTTGCAATAGTCAAGACTAGCCAGAAAAAGTTTGTGAAATCAACCAGCTTTATTCCTCCTAAAGATGGTGAAGTCATCAATTTGGATTATATCATTAGAGAAGAAGGAATCACTACGGAAGATGATAGTAGACTTGGCAAGAGGCATCGGATAAATGAAGTAGCGGACAAAGGCCACTCAACTTTAGAGTATACTCCACAAAGCACCATGGTGAATCCAATTCCATACTTCATAAATACTCAACAGATCACAACTGAAGATAATTCATCTTTGCAGGAACATAAGGGGAATCAGGTAAACCAATCCTTCAAAAAATATTACTACACTAATATTCATTTTTCTTCATTGCTTCTTAATAGTATTTCAAAGTTTTTTTATTACAGGTTAAACTTTATTTTCACATTCAATCATATTAGTCATTCATTACAATATGCATTAATTAAAAGCAATTACTTTTTCCTGATTAGTCAAAATTCTTCATGCAACCCTGATGCATTGTTTTCATCAGCATTTAATCTCCCATGCATAAATTTTTCTAGTGTTCACGTTAATTTCGTTAGGATGGTTTTTTATCAACATCTTGCAGTACCATATACTAGTTCACCTAATATTCATCAGGTTCTCAAAAACCATTTTCAAATAGCCATGAAAATTATTTCGTGGAATGTTCAGGGTTTCAATACTCTCACTACTAGGGATCATCTTCATGACCTCATTAGAATTCATGACCATGATATCATATTTCTTTGTGAAACTAAATTGCCTAATGACAGAATGAAATCCTTGCTTTTTCCATATAAGTATCCAAACATAAAATATCTTCAACCTATAGGATTATCAGGAGGATTGGTTATGTTATGGAAAAATGGATTCTTGTGTGATATTGTTAGCTGTGATTCCAATATGATTCATGCCCTAGTTCAAAAAGATCCAAGCCAGCCAGAGTGGCTTCTTTCCTGTATGTATGGGTATTGTGACTACTCTAGAAAAAAGGAGCAATGGAACTTCATTAAAGAGATTGGTGAAAATATTTCTCAGCCATGGATTCTTTTGGGGGATTTAAATTTTCATCTTCAAGATAATACTTCAACTGCTTCTTCTAATGATGGTTTGGTTCATGTTGTTCTTCAACATGTTGGTTTAGAAGACATTGGTTTCATAGGTAGAGGGCACGCTTGGTCTAACAACAACACTGGCACTGGTAGGAAAAGATCAAGAATAGATATGGCACTGGGAAATGCAGAATGGAATACTCAATTCTCAGATTCTAAATTACTTCATTTAAATCATCTAGGCAGTGATCATTTCCCAATTATGCTGGTAACAGATCCATCTACACCAAAGTTATGGAAACCTTTTCGTTTTTGCTTCTCTTGGTTACAGGATAAAAGTTATACTGCTGAAATTGCCAAAGCTTGGGAAAAATATGTAAATGATTCTGCAGCTTTTAAACTTATCAAGAGATTGCAGTTTACAAGAATTATTATTTCAAGGTGGAATAAGACTCATTTTGGAGACATTAATCATCATGTAAATCACCTCCAGAATAAGCTCAATAAAATTCAATCCTTACCTTATTCATAAGAAAATTCTTCTCAGGCTCTAGAAGTTAGTAAAGAATTGCAAAGATGGCATCAAATTCAGCATGATTTCAACAAACAAAAGTCCAGAGATACTTTCTTGAATGATATAGATAATAAAAAAAAGTATTTTCATATTTTAACTAAAAGGAAAAGGTCAAGAAACAACATAGATTCAGTGAAAGATGATAATGGTAACTGGTTTCACTCAAGAGATGAGGTTGCTTCTTTATTAACTAAACATTTTAAAGATATTGGTACTTCTTCTACTCCCATCATTGAGGAACACCATTACAATCATATTCCAACTTTAATCACCGAAGAAGACAAAACTCCCACTGATGAAGAAATCCACAAAACTCTTAAAAGTATGGAGAATTGGTCTGCTCCAAGTCCAGAATGTTTTCAAGCTAGTTTTTATAAATATCAGTGGAACATTGTGGGATCTGATTTATGTGATATGGTCAAGAAATTTTTCTCTTCTGGGTTTATTTCAAAACAAATCAACAGGACTTACATATCTTTAATTCCCAAGAAGAACAAACCAAGTACACCAGCTGAGTTTAGGCCAATAGGATTGTGTAATACCTCTTACAAAATCATCTCTAAAATATTAGTATCCAGGATGAAGACGCTCATGGAGAGAATTATATCGCCATACCAAGCTGCATTTGTATCAGGAGACTTATCAATAATAACACAATCATTGCTCATGAGTTAATACACTCACTGAAGAAAAAACAAGGTGCCAGTGGCTGGTTAGCATTAAAACTAGATATGTCAAAGGAATTCGATAGATTGGAATGGCCTTTTCTTATCAAAGTTCTTCAAAGTTTTGGGTTTTGTGATGCTTGGTGCAAGTTAATACTTCAATGCATAAGCACCACTACTTTATCAGTCCTTCTTAATGGTTCACCATGCATGGAATTCTCTCCTTCTATTGGTGTTTGACAAGGTGACCCTTTGTATCCTTACTTGTTCATACTTTCCATGGAATGGTTCTCTAGAACTTTATGTGATGCTCATCATTCTAATTCCATCAAAGGCATCATTGCTGCAAGAAGAGCACCCCCAATCAATCATTTTCTATTTGCAGATGACTGTCTTATATTTACTCATGCTAATTTAACCAGCGTGAATAATCTTCTATAATTTTTGCAGAATTTTAGTTCACAATCTGGTCAGGTCATAAATTTTGACAAATCTTCGGTTTTCTATAGCGAAAACATGGATCCTAAGGTATGTGCTTATCTTAGTAATATATTAGGAGTTAAACCAATGTGTAACAATGAGAAATATTTGGGCTCACCTCTTATAGTTGGAAGATCTAAAGCTCTTGCGTTTAAAGATATTCAAACAGCATTTGAGAGGAGGTTAGGAAACTGGCAAGGCACTACTCTTCATCAAGAAGGAAGGTCTACAATGGTTAAAGCAGTTCTGAAGGACATACCTACATATCAAATGAGTACATTTAAGTTACCCAAGAAACTTCTCAGGAAGCTTAATACAATCCAAAGACAGTTTTGGTGGGGGCATAAAACAAATATAGGCTTGAATCTAATTGGTTGGGAAAACATGTGTCTCTCTAAATATTTAGGGGGTTTAGCATTTAGAGACCTAGAAATGCTTAACCATGCACTATTAACAAAACTAGCTTGGAGAATCAACTAGCAATCCGATCATCTTTTGCACAGAATTCTCAAGGAAAAATATTTCAAGAAGGATAATTTCTTGCATTTGAATGGTGGACAAAGTGGCTCTTCTTGGGTATGGCAGGGGATTGAGAAAGGTTTATCAATACTCCAACAACATTACTACATGGAAATAAATAATGGTAGAACCACAAAAATTTGGATTGACAGATGGGTGATCAATCATGAAGACAAATTGGAACCTCTAGACCTGTATCATCTTCAATATGAGTTTGTTTATGAACAGATGTAGTAAAAAAATTAACTAGAATGCAGTTATCAGTTTTGGAAGATGATGTCATTAGGTGGATGCCATCGAAAGATGGCAATTTCACTGTAAAAAGCGCTTACAACAAGTTGTTGGAGCCAGGATTTCAAAATCAGGTTGCAATTAGTGTTGTTCCTCAAGCTATCTAGAAGTCATTGTGGAAAATGAAACTGCCTAAAAAGGTAAAACTGTTTATATGGAAATGTCTCAAAGACATAGTGCCAACCAGAATACGGCTCTCTCAGGTCATGAGTTCTATTGATGTTGGATGTCGTATGTGTAATACAGAAGCTGAATTTCTTTATCATTTACTCATCTCCTGCAACCATGCCAGAGCAGTATGGCGTCTTCTCAATGTCAATATAGATCAGATCAACATAATTTGTCACAATGTGAGGGAGTGGATTGTATCCTGGTTTCAAGGAGTCGAGAATGCTGGAATTGAAGAACTACATACATGGAGATCATTATTAATCGTTGGTTGCTGGATAATCTGGAAGGAATGTTGCGACTGCGTTTTTCAGGACAAATCTCTAAACCCTACTGAAACTGCATCTAGAATTAATTACACTTTTCTGAGCTTTAAACCTGTAATGCATAATAGTGTAACTGCATCTCCTGTCACACGACATGAAAGTAATTTAGTCATTCCTGACTTATCAGACACAATGACTATATATGCAGATGCATCTTTTGATGAGTTATCAAATGACTGTGGCACTGGACTGGTGCTGTGTAACATTGCAGGTGAACGCACATGAATTAAAGGAACCTATGCAGTTGGAGTACTAGATGTCGAGTCAGGAGAATGTATGGCTATCAGGGAAGCGTTAAGCTGGGCCAAAGTGATGGAGCTGGAAAAATTCAGATCATCTCAGACTCTGAAAACGTAGTTAACACTCTTAATAACGTTGCTCTGCTAACTAGATGGGAGAATAGAAAGTTAGTGAGAGACATAAAACAATTATGAAGTTCTTTTCAGTTATGCCATTTTAGTTTCATTCTTAGAAATGAGAATCAGACAAGGGATTTCATATCAAAGAGGGTTAGAAAGGAAAAGTCTGTAATTGAGGATTACAGTAGTAATGCCTCTGATTTTGAACTTCTGTTATCCAGGAATTTTAATCCTGAAACCTTTTAAATCAGTAAAATTTTCTTAGCATCAAAAAAAAGATCTTGGAGAATTTCCCTAACGAAGCAAACCACAGGTTTGCTCTTAGACATAACAATATCAAACCGTAGGGTTCAAATTGTGATATATTATGTTTTTAATTTTATTGACCGACTTTAAGAACTTTCTTAATCAGTTAATTGTCAACAAAAATTTCTTAAAATTTCTTAATCAGTTTAATGCCTCTGATTTTGAACTTCTGTTATCCAGGAATTTTAATCCTGAAACCTCTTAAATCAATAAAATTTTCTTAGCATCAAAAAAAGATTTGGAGAATTTCCCTAACTGTGGTTTGCTCTTAGACATAACAGTATCGAACTGTAGGGTTCAAATTGGGATATATTATGTTTTTAATTTTATTGACCGACTTTAAGAACTTTCTTAATCAGTTAATCGTCAACAAAAAAATTGGAAAACATCTTGATAACTCGATCCAGTCATATTCAGAACTCATATGAGAAATGTCTTGCACATGCAAGATGTTGAGGAAAAAAGAGTGCGAATAAAATAAAAAATAAACTCGATCCAGTCATATTCAGAACTCATATGAGAAATGTCTTGCACATGCAAGATGTTGAGGAAAAAAGAGTGCGAATAAAATAAAAAATACGCCGTTGCCGGGGATCGAACCCGGGTCACCCGCGTGACAGGCGGGAATACTTACCACTATACTACAACGACTTGGTTGTTACTTCTGAAAGTTTGTATTAATTATTTCTAAAGAGAAAGCCTATATCATCAGAGTCCCTGCCAAAATCCCCCTTCTAAGCGAAGCTCACAAATTGAAATTAAGGGGGTGGTACTATGGAGCTCCTAAAGCTCCCAATAATCTCACGCTCTACTACTGCGGCCTTATTTCTATTCTATGAATCACCAACCGCATCTCATCTACCTGGTATACCCTCTCTCAGTAACTCTCTTTATACATTTTTTGTGGTTAATGTTTGTGTATTTTGATTGGATATTGGATAATGTTTTAATGGGGGTGTTTACAATGACATGGGTGAAAACCCAGATGAGAAATCATCCAGTGAGAACTTATGCTGCTGTTTCAAAGTATGGAAAGCTTCAATTAGGAGTGAAATTTGTGTAAATATTGGAATATGTAAAATTGAAACTTGAGGTTAGAGATTTTTTCCTAAACTGATAATAATATGGTGTACATTTTGATTGTGGGTGTTTTAATTTGTCTCGACTTGGGTGATATGATGTTGTTTGTCGCTAATTAGGAGTGAAATTTGTGTAAATATTGGAATATGTCGATAAATTTACCTGAATTTAGTGGCTGAATTGCTAGTTGTTTAAACTAGGTTCGATTTTGGAAGAGTTTAATGCCTAAAGCTTCTAGTTATTGAAGTTTAGTTGAAGCCAAATCCAAAGTAGTAGTGTTCCCTAATCTAAAGTTTGCTGTGGCAACTCTAAAACCCATACGTTGAGCTTGCTTCTGTTATTGTGATTGGTTTCGGAGAAGATGCTAGCGGGGTTTCTGTTAGACATGCTAGAACCCATATTCAAGTATGCAGGTGCTAACCATCTTGAGTTAGGTTGGGGATTTCGTGTGATTTGCAGCAGGATCGTAAGTTGTTATTCCGTCAATTCATGGTTAAGGAAGGTGAGAGTGAATTGATGTCTTCATTATTTAACCGTGTTGTTTTAAAATATCAGGAAAATGAGGCTGGATGAAGTTTGTCTTGAAAGATTTCAACAATATAGTTGAACCTATATACAGTCTTGGATCATACAAGGTCAGTAAGTATATCAATGTTTATGTATTCAAAGATGGTCTTTTACAGTAGCGAATATTAGTTGAATATACAAGTGTGTTCTCATTCTTCAAAAACCATATTGGAAATTCTCTGTCTTCAGAGACAGTAATGGAAGTTAATCTCTTTGTACTTTCTGTCTTGTATCTCGCTAATCCTACCGGAAATGCTATTTCAGGCAAAGTAATTGTTGATGGAAAAGTTGTAAATAAGGCTGGAACGCAGATTCCTGAGAAAGCAGTTGTAGAAATAAATGCGGAAATCCCAAAATATGTATGTAGGTGATAATTCTTCATACTCACTACAAAGTTCCTGTCTCGTACACTACCAGAAAAATGATAAAGAGATTGATTTATTATACTAATTTACAGGGGAGGCACAAGTTAGAAGCAGCAATTGAACAGCTAAATGTTGATGTTGCCGGAAAAGTAGCTCTAGATGCAGGGTTGTCAACTGGGGGATTCACTGATTGCTTGCTCCAGTATGGAGCGTCATTTGTTTATGGAGTTGATGTAGGATATGGACAGGTATGTTACTTTTTCATATGATATGTAATTTAAAATTCGTTGTAATGTATACCAATAATGCCAACAACCAAGCCTTTAGTCCCAAACAAGTTGTGGTAGGCTAAAATTCATTGTAATCAATGTAATGTAACTAAGGAAAAACAATTGTTCAGTAATATGTTTCTGTAGCTTTCTTTTCTCTACCGTGTTTGTAGGTATCCTTGTTATGTTAAATTCAACAGATGATTGACAGACACATTGTTCATTACTAAATTGAAATGCTTATTTATCAGGTGGCAGAAAAAGTACGTCGAGATGAACGTGTCTCTGTTATAGAGAGAACAAATTTGAGATATCTTACTGAACTCCCACAAAAAGTGAAGGTGGACTTGGTAACTTTGGACCTCTCGTTCATCTCCATCCTCCTGGTATAGTTTAAAATAATAGCATAAAATTGCTTGCTGTTCTATATCTTAGACGTATATTAAACGTTGCTGTATTCACTCGTGTGCCTGTCTTATCTTTTCTTTGCTATGCAAGTTTATTGACTGAACCCTGACATTTCATTTTTTGTTTATTTTTAATGAAGGTGATGCCTGCTATAGTCAAACTCATGAAAGATGAAGCAACATTAGTTACCCTGGTTAAGCCTCAATTTGAGGCTCGAAGATCCCAGGTCTGTAATTTCCTTAAAGTCCCCTCTTCTCAGTTTTTCATCTTTCCAATCCTTTTATCAAATTGAGTTCTATTATACATTTGGTTGAAAAAGCTGTCATTCCCTGGTACCTTGCTTTTGTATTTGACACTGATCTGCAGTAACTTCCTGCTGATAAAGAAGGTTTTTGCTTCATAAAAACAGCTTATTTTTGTCATTTTGTTGTATCCTTTTCTTAATTTGTTAAAACTTCCCACAAACTACTCTATTACATCGTCAGTGCCCAAAAAAATGATTTCAAGGTTTTCATTGTTTCTTGTGCAAATAGGTTTCTTACCATCCCTAGAAAATGAGTATGTCTTTACAAAATTTTATTGTAACTCGATCGTGAAATACAATAGTAAAACTCAAGGAAATCAGATTGGTTTCTTTTCTCCTCTCTCTGCAATTTTACCCCTATAGTTGCAGAGCTAGGAGAAAGATAAAATTGAGATTTGGATATTGATAAATTCTCAACTTTTACGTCTGGTAAAGTTAGAGCATATCTAAGCTATTGCTCTCTTCTTTTGTTTTGGCAGGTCGGAGGAGGTGGTATAGTGAGAGATCCCCTAGTCCATAAAGAGGTTTGTGTTCACCATTTCATATCAATAATGAAGATGCAAAGGTTCTTGCAGAAAGTCATGTGTGCAAATGAAAATTTTCTTACATGTAGGTTCTTGATCGGATTACCAAAGGCATTGAAAGTTTTGGGTTCTGCAGCAAAGGGTGGATTGAGTCTCCTCTTAAGGGTGCTGAGGGTAACACTGAATTCTTGGTTTGCTTTCACAGAACAACAGCTATTAAGAAGATGGCAGAGGCAGAACAACCATCAGCTGCAAACCTTGAATTTGATCCAAACCTGTAATTGACATGCGTTTTATATTCTAATGAGCACGGATGCTCAGTTTCTAATAGTGAGAGAAAAGAGCACCCAGAATGTAAAATTGCAACTAGTTTTGATTCTCATAGGGTCAGGGACCTCAGGGCTGGATTTGAAAGCAGCTTTTACTGGGAAAAAATATTTTACTATAGCATTGTAATTGATTTTTTAGTTTCATAACTGAGAAATAAGTAAATACAGGTAGCTTAATTTATGAACATGCGGAACACAGATTGGCATTCCTGTTGAGACTCAAGAGAGCAGTGAAGAAAATACATCTGTTTCAATGAAATTCTGTATAAATTACAATGAAAAAACTGCTAACTGAATTTTCATTAGATTTAGATGACATTATATTGCTAACTGAATTTTCGTAGAAAATATACTAGCTAGTAGTTACTGAATTTCCATTAGATGAAGTTACATTGTCTATTGTACATACACGGTGGAAGTCACTTATTATGTCAAGTGGAACATTTAGACCAACAGCCTGACCAACAACTGATAACCAACAGACCAAATACTGTTGCATTACAGAGCAAGAAGATGATCCACCTTTAGCCGGTGAATAACCACCAAGAAATAGTAGCTTCATCCATTCACTTGTCCCACAAGGATGCAATGTATACCATTGACGGTTTAACAAAGGATGTTCCTGCAATGAATTCGAGAAAGCAAGGATTTAGATTTATGAATTCAGCTTCTATTTTTACAGATCAGAGCTCGAGACCTCAAAATTTAACACTCAATCTTCCCTGATAAACGCAATATCGCGAAAACAGAAGCGAAGAATTGAAGAATGTCAGCTACAATGATTATATTTTAGAATATGAATTACCTCTTGAGTAATGAATGTCCACTTCGATTCTCTTAGTACCTTTAAGGAGTTAGCAGGAAGATCCCTTTCAATTTCATCCAACGTCAAAATTTGTCCATCTACAAATTGACTTGACAGCTTAGAACGGTTTCTTCACCAGTAAAACCCGGATGCATGTGAATTGAACATTTAGACATCACAAATAGATGAGCAATAGTATAAAAGACCAAACTTCTCATCTGAACAATTTATCTATTTTTCCAGGTGTCACTAACTCGACATACATTTTTCTGGAATGTTGTATCAGACTGACAGCAGTGATGGGTAATAGCTAAAATGTCTACAGTTTCTAAAGAATAAGGTCTAAATGACGGAAACTTACCTGAACGAAAGCCGCGGAAATATAGTACAGGGACTCTGTACGAATTGCTATAGACTATGTGGAAATCATAGTAATGCAATTCTTGTTGATCGTCATCATTCAGAACCTTGGAAACAGAAAAAGGCAGGCTAAGTCATTCCTACACTAGATGCGCAGTTTAAGCAAATTATATTTGTATGGTAAAAAACTGCTAAATGTTCAAAATAGGGATCTCGCCAACTAAATCTCAGTAAGATAATGAAACGAAACCGAGCATAGTATGAAAGGGCACCAAGGTGGCAGAATCAACGGTCTCTTCTTGATTCCCAAAGCTGACTGGTTCTTCTTTTTGACAAGAACTTTTAGATCCACAAAGAGTGTCAACTAAGTTCTCATGAGCTTGAGTATCAACCCAGATTCTATTATCGGCATCGTCCGAACTAAATTTATATGAGTAATTTTCTAGGGATAAATACCCTTCAACCTGAACAAAAGAAAAAGAAAAGGAACAACTAAATATAAACACACAATCAATTTTCATTTTGTGTTAAGCAATTGCATGAATACGAGATGTCATATTGTGCTATTTTAACTTGCGCGCATCACAAATGTTGATTTACCTCTAATGAAGTAACCCAAAACGGTTTTGGTGATTCGATCCATGTCCATGGTGGAAATTCAGGGTTAATAACTTCCCATTTTTCGGAAAGAGTTGTGGCAGCAATGCGAAATTCACTTGATGAGATTGTTCCATCCCAGCGAGATAAATTCTCCATTTACCTGAAACTTCTCGAGAATGAGAGTTCAGAACTGTAACATTCAATATCCATACATTCAGTACTATAATTTGTGTTATTGAAAGAAAGAAAGAAAAATAGATAGTAATTTTGTTTGTTTTGAATTGGATGGTAAAACAACCAAACACCTAAATCATTATCGCGCTAACAAAAAATCATTTCCTGATTTTCTGCAGTCACATTATGAGGCTTATCTAACATTGAAAGAAGAACAGAAAGCAATTAGTTGATGCAATAACAGCATCTTTAAAATCTTCAAAGTCCCCTCCTTACAAGTCACTTTCCAAACACAGAGCATTTCTCGAACTCCCAGCGTCCGTTGCTAACATTCTTCTGAACTCTGAAGAATTGCCTACCAGTGTTCCTCCGACTATCACACCTAATTCTAACCATTTCTTCTTTCAGCTTCTCAGCATACCTCTTTTCTTCTTCTTCTCGAGCTTTTTTCATAGAATCACGAGCCAAAGAAGCCTGTTCCCTCTCTTCAAGATGAGACATCATCTTACGTTTTCTCGAATTGTACTGAGACTCACACTTACGACGTTTAACACATGACAGATCATCGAATTGTTCACGAGTTTTTGCATCTTTAAGAATCTCATAAGACGACTTGAGCCTTTGAAACTTAAAGTTTGCATTAGGATCATTACGACATTTATCTGGATGTAATTCTAATGCTTTTCTTCTATAAGCTTTACCAATTTCAACATCAGTTATTAATTTCCCACTTTCTTCTCCAGATGATAACCCTAAAACAACATAATGATCTATCTCCACCTCCAATATATATAAAAAAAAAACTCACAAAATTGTAAAATCTTTAATTACCGAGAACTATAAACTAGGGTTTTTTTTAGCAATTCCTCAATAAATCTCTGATTCAGATTAAGGGTTTGACAGATTCTTCCTGAACTCTTATAATGTACAATCAATTAACAAAATTACCCAGAATTGACAATACTCCTAAAAATTGAATGGAAAAAAACCCTAGAAAACTGCTTAACAATCGAAATAACGGGTTGGCATTATGTAATTGATTGAATGATAAGAATATTTCATGTAAAAACCAAAGAGGTTGAGAATGAGAGAGACACTTACCCAAAGTTCGATTAATCGCCTTCAGTCCAAAAAGTGAAAAGGATATGCAGGGCAAGAACCAATTGTGGAAGAAATACAAAAGAAACCAAGAATAAAAAGGGAACTTAGGACAAGGGAGAACCGGAAGAGGAAATAAAGATCAATTGCTGACGTGGCGGAACCACAGCAACCCCTGATGTTTTCTCCAATACCAGTGGATTGCCCGTGCCATAATGGCACGGGGACGACAGGGGTGCTGGTGTTGTGGCTAATGTTTTTGTTGGCATATATCGGGTCGATATTCACCAAATTATTTTCTCTTTAATAGTAAGAAAGGAATGAATATATCAATTTGTATGTTCCGTGGGCGAAAAGGGTGCTGGTATTATAGTTAATGTCTTCATCGGTGTACCGGTGGATATTCACCAAATTATTATTTTTCAATAGGAAGAATGCATTCACCAATTTGAAATGAATATATTTACCAAGCCGACATACTAATTTTACAACCAGTATATAAGATAGAGTTAATATTGGAACAATTGGTATTTATATTCCACATGTTACTCATTGTGTCCATTTTTTTTTTTGATTAGTCTATAATTGTGAAACAGTATTATTTATGCACCAGAGAAGAGAGGAAATTAATCATTCCAGCTCCAAGTGATGCAGTAAACAGAACAGAACTCATACGTCCGTTGGATATTGATGGTTCACGTGACTTTGGTAGTGTTAAGAATTCAATCATGTGAAAGGGACGACATGTTTCATTAGAGGGGCCGCAAGGGTAATAACAATGTCCCTATTATTGGTTAGAGGGTGTCCTATAGGGGATGTAAATTGACTAGATTACCCTTTTCACCTTAAATGGATTAATTTACCCCTCCTTTTTTGGTTGAAAAGACTGAATTGTCCTTCCCCATTATTAACCCAATTGAATCTGAAAAATCAAAACAGTTTCAAAACAGTTTCTCTTCTCTTCCCTTTCTCCTCCTCCATTAAAATTGAAATTTTCATCGTCCCCGATTGATCGGTGATTTGAAAAATTGATAATCGTTGATTGAAAACTATATTAGAGATGCCGAAGAAGAAGGTTGACGAAGATTATAGCCGTTCTAATGAACCAAATCCTCCATTAGGTCAAGAACATCAATTTGAAACTCCTCAACCGTCAAAACCAAGCACAGTGACTTTTTTGAGGTATGTTTCGAAAAACCCAATTAGGATTTAGTTTATTGTGTTGATTAAGTTAGTTTTGTATCAAAAATTAGGGTTTTGAAACAAAATTGAAACTGAAATATCTTTGTTGAATGTGAGTTACGGTTGGTAATGACTCCAATTTCAACCGTAACTATGGTTTTGGTTGATTCTACGGTTCGTTGTAACTGAAATACCAACCGTAAGTTCTTGAATTTATGAGAAATTGTTCAGTTACGTTTTTTTTTTCCAACCATAAATAGCTTACGGTTGGTCTCGTTTCTTCGGTTACGAACCGTAAATTGTCCTTTAACTTTCATTTGATTTTTACGGTTTGTAATTGAATCACTGTTATCAACCGTATTTGAGTTACGACTCAAATAACCTTACCAACCGTAGAACATCCGGTATCTTAATTCTCGGCCGCACTTATACAGATGGACACTTGCATTGAGACACGTGTTCTAATAATCATGAAAAAAGAAGACACCTGTCCGAACCCCAAGACTTGTTATTTTCAAGTAACAACTCTAACTTCAGCTTCATTTTCTCCGCCACCTGCACTACGCTCTAGTCTTTTCTTCCCACTTTTCTCTGTCCGCTGTCCTTTGGAGACAAATATTTGAACAACAACTAATACCCAGCCAACAACATCAAATTAGTTAAATAAATTTATTTATTCATTATACGAAGTGTTTGAAGAATTTTGGTACAGCATTGTTGTTGCACGCGAGTATTCTGGCGCTGGTGCTGACGGTTGTGGTGGTAGCGGAGGTAATGGTGATTAATCCAAAAGGAATTAATCAGCTAAACAGCACCTTATATTATAGATTTATTAGCAATTTGGTTGGTGATGACAATTTTGATTATTAAGTTTTGCAAGATCTTTGCTAGTAATCTATTAAATTCGCAGAAATTGGGAGGTAGTGGTGGTGGTGGTGGCGACGGCGGAAGCGGTGGCGACAAAGACTTGGGCACTGAAAATAGTGTTAATGGTGATTGCCCTTTTGTTTTTGTGGAACAGTAGGCAGGGAAAGAAGTTGTTGCTGGTAGTGGTGGATAGGGTGGCGGTGGCATTCTGGTGCTGATGGTGGTAGTTGTTGGAATATACGGTCCTTAGTCACAAGACTAAGAATAAGAAGACCAAGTCGGTAACAATACTTGAAGACCAAGTCAGTAACAAGATTTGTATAATCTAGTCAAGATAATTAGTTATTATTTATCCTCTAGGGTTTACTAATTATCACATTACTCCTATAAAAAGGAATCACTTCTGTAAACGTAAATCATTTCAGAGTTTCTGATGATCCATATATTCATCCTATGGGGTCTGTCAGTGGACGTAGGTGTTAGTGCAGAACCACTTTAATCTCTTGTTTCTTTTATTAATCTCTGATCGAAAAGATCATTTTTTTTTCCTCGTCAATTTTGCTTCCGCTTAGTTTTGTGTGGTTATAGTATTACCACGGTATTTATTGAACAAATGAATTGTTGATTTTCAGTACTACACATTCGTTTGTTTCACATCCTAACCACCTAGTTGATCCAACTATGTTCTTATTTTAATACTGTCGTCAATTCGTTTGGTAAAGTTTATATCTCTCTCCATATATGCTTAATCATTAGCAACATCTGTTTTTGTTTAATTTATTGGTATTCTTCTCTTATGCTTCATGTTAGCTGCAGAATTCATGAAACAATCAAACGAGAATAGTGTCCAAGTCATGTTGGGTGCAATACGTAACTTGGCTTTCTTCAACTCAGGTTAAGTCAATCAATGCTTTTCCAGTTTTGATCATTTATAAGATTAATACAAATTTTCTTCCCCTCAAGTAACTTCAATAATCTCTCCATTATTAAACAACAATGAGTTGATCTCTTTGCTGTTCTCTCCAACTTATTTGTTGGTCTCCATTAGTTTTACATATTCCGAAATTGGAGTATCTATTTCCAATAATATTCTGTTTCGGTGTCTCCATTGGTGCGATTCTTTTGGATCTCGTTTTTAATGCTTTTGTTGATCAGTTGAAAGCTGTATTAATTTGCAAGCTTGTTTTTAACTTCAAAGGCTTATTTTCATATCACAGTAGGCCAGTACACGTTAGTAAGGCATATTGTTCTGTGTTATCAAG
This sequence comes from Papaver somniferum, assembly GCF_003573695.1. Classification (NCBI taxonomy): domain Eukaryota; kingdom Viridiplantae; phylum Streptophyta; class Magnoliopsida; order Ranunculales; family Papaveraceae; genus Papaver; species Papaver somniferum. The sequence goes on along the minus strand of NW_020620714.1, from coordinate 6,039,325 downwards.
TTCTAATCTTTAACCAGGCTTCAGTACTGATCCTACATCAATTTAAGTACTAAAGATTGCGATTAATCCATATCTAAGCTTTTTAGCTAGTACTCAGTCATTAAAACCCAACATAAGGAAGTGAATTCTTTTGTTTTTACTATTCCTAATATGGTGGTTTTGGTGTAATGTGGTTGGTCATTAATGTTTCTCTTTTGCAAGTTCTTGACTTGTTATTGGAATCCAAATTACAAGGAGTATCCTTCACTCTTAAGATGAAGTGTTTGTTGACTCCTTTGTTTTGTGGTTTGTGGCTGCAAATTTATACAAACATTTCTCACAAAATGTGATCGAAGATTTGATTTCTTCTTGTTTTTTTATCTCTGTAAAGAGCTTTGGCTGATTTTGTAAGCCATGAATTCATGGGTACCCAACATAGACCCATTCATTACTCAAAGTTGTCAATCAAACTGCGTATCTGTATTAGCTATCACTCTATATTTAGAGTACTGCTGCAATTTTATTTAGTCATCTAACTCTATCTTCCATTCAGTTGTGCACTATATCTTTAGTGTTCGTCAAAGGTGTATTACCTTGACTCATAATGTTCTTGGGGTCAAATTTGATCTCTCTCCATCATCAAACAACTTCTTTGTTTTTCATCATACGTTCTGGAAGGATATCTTTGTTTTATTCCAAATCGTTATATAACTGCAAACCTTAAACAAATTTATTAAGGTCTCTTACGTCTGTTAGGTTAAGACGAAAACAAAACAAATTTAGGATTTGTTTACTTATTCAGTCAAATCCATTGACGATTGTCTTAACCTTCTCTGGTGCTAGTTAGGCACGTCATATTTCCCATATCTCGGGAGATTTGATTCAATCCAAATTTTTCATATCATCAGATCTTTCCTTTCCATCTGTCTTACCTTCTCGCATCTTTTCATAAGTTACGAGTTTTTCATGAACTCATGTGGAAGTAGATATCGAAGAAATATCAAATTGCAGGCTTTAATTACTTAAGAAAGCCCGCTCACAAAGTTCAACCTCCAAGGTCGTCCGTGAATGAAGAACATATGCCATGGTCTAAGTATGTTATACAAAGTCTGGTTTACAAGATTTCTTTTAGAGATATTGTCCAAGTTGGACACTTCAATTCTCTCGTGTCCAACTTGAGGGGTTTACAAGTTTGGTTTACAAGATTTCTTTTAGGATTGAGAATTGACATTGTAACCGAAAGACCAATCTCCCACTGTGGTCGCCAATTGTTTGAGGGTGAAAACAGTTTCTGCTGGTTTCGGTAATTTCGTGTGATGTGGGTGAGAAAAAAATCTAAACTCTAAACAATGTACTGTAAGGGAGTACTTTAGATTCGAGAGATCAATCTATTCATGTCCTGCCTAAACCAAGAAATGCCCGTTCCAGACTTGCTTCGGTCTCAAAGTGGAGGAGAAGGGTTGGTTTTTGGGAGGGAAGCGAAGAGAGTGTTGAGACCAGAATAGTTGTTTTGTGACTTGTATCAGAAAGTCAGAAGCTAACAAATGGGAAAGCTAGCAAACGTTTTCTTATTGTTGTATGCTCCTGACCAGAACTTGTTGTTCGGTGAAAATAGGTAATGCCTATTTATACAAGTCGAAGTGAAACATACTCTGGTCTCATTAAGAAATGGAAAACGAGTGAGTAAATGGGAGGAGGTGGTAACCGGTAACGCTTGGAATTGATGTTCCATAAAAGAAAGCGTTTCACCATTAATCACTGTATTTACTAACCGCCTCATCCTTATGACACTTTCTAAAAACGAGCGTAGTGTACGCCGCACGTTGTAAACCACCAAACCAATACCCAATGAGCATCCCTCAGTTTGTGACATGTGTTGATGTCTCGAGTGGTTTAGTGGAAAACATGTAGCATGTTTTTGTTGTCTGGCAAGTTGAGCTTGGGAGACTTGCCGGCTCGGTGGTGACCTTCAACGGTCGAGATTTTGTATCTTAAGAGGAAGGTAGCCGTTGATTATTGCAACCTTTCGTTTGGTAGCCAGTGGCATGAAAGTATGATCAGTCTGACTTTAATATTTCCCAGTTTAGGCGCGGCCAAAAGTTAGGGTTTTGGCTTTGTTTAGGCGCGACCAAACTAGGGCCAAAGGTTGCCATGCGTTAGCTGGTAACCTTGGACGGCTAAAATCTGCGTCTTAGATGAAAAAGTGGCTGTTGATTGTTGCAGGCCTTCGTTTTTGTAGCCGCATAGGGAAGAATGGCATGGTATGGCGCGGCAAGATGGCTGGCATGCCTTGGCGCGGTTTGGCATGACCAAAACTAGGGTTTTCGGCCAAAGGTTACCATGCGTTGTTTGGCGACCTTGGACGGCTAGGATTGATCGTAGCATGCCTTCTTTTTGGTAGCCGCATGGGGAAGGCCAGCATGGTGTGGCGCGGCAAGGTGATTGGCATGCCATTGGCACAGGTAGCATGGCATGCCTTGGCACGGTTTGGCGTGGCCAAAACAAGGGTTTTGGTCCAAAGGTTACCATGCACTGTTTGGCGACCTTGGACGTCTAGGATTTGCATCTAGGATGGAAGGGTGGTCGTTCATCGTCGCACACCTTCATTTTGGTAGCCGCATAGGGAAGACCGGCATGGTGTGGCGCGACAAGGTGGTTGGCATGCCATTGGCGTGGATTGGCGTGGCCAAAACTAGGATTTTTGGCCAAAGGTTACCATGCGTTGTTGAGCGACCTTGGACGGCTAGGATTTGCATCCAGGATGGAAGGGTGGTCGTTGTTCCTCGCGCTCCTTCATTTTGGTAGCCGCATGGGGAAGGCCGGCATGGTATGGCGCGACAAGGTGGTTGGCATGCCCAAAACTAGGGTTTTGGGCCAAAGGTTACCATGCGTTGTTTGGCGACCTTGGACGACTAGGATTTGCATCTAGGATGGAAGGGTGGCCGTTGATCGTCGCACGCCTTCGTTTTGGTAGCTGCATAAGGAAGGCCGGCATGGTGGAGCCAAGGCCAATGACGCGGATGGCTTGGCATATTGGGGTCAAGGGTTTGGTACGGACGGCTTGGCATGGTGGGGCCAAGGCAAGGTGCGGTTGGCTTGGCGTGGTGGGGCCAAGGGTTTTGCATTCCATTGGCGCATGGTGTGGCTAGCATGGTTGGGGCCAAGGCAAGGCGCGGTAGACGTGGCTGGCATGGTTTTTCATTGGCACAGTGGTGCGGCTGGCATGGTTGGCATGCCTTGGCACGGAGATGTGGCTGGCATGGTTTGTCATTGGCACAGTGGTTTGGTGCAATGCAGTGACTGCTGAAAAGGCGTCACACTAAAGATAATCATCGGTAGCCCAACCACAGCACCAGGCTAGATTTTTATATGTGGATAGCAAACCTCGAAGGCTTTCAAACTCAAAAAACACTTGTTAATTGTTTGGCTGGGACAACGCTTAACTTATGTTGGTTTACCATTAACACCTGACAAGAAAACCAGTATAAAATAGAACCAACAAGAGAAAGAACCAGAACCAGATTCAGTTCTAAATATAAATATAGCCTTTTTTTCCCAATTCCACCACGGCACAATCAGCAGCAAAAACTCAGAGCTTCAGAAACACAATTTCATGGCAGGAATGGAAAATCATCGACATACAAGAACTAATATTAAATCCAATCAAAACAATTGGAAACAAAAGGTATTCTTATTATTCTCCTCCCTATTCGTTAGCTTAAATTCCCGAATTAGGTTTTTTTTTCTCCTCTCAATTCGTTCAGTTTTGTTGATTTTTTAATGTAAAATCGATGAATTAGTAATGGGTTTCTGTTCAATTTTCTCTTACAGCTTAGAGAGAAATGTTTGAAAAGAATTCAAGAAGATAGAAATCACTTGCTTTGGAAAATGAGGTTACCTTCTTCCTCTTCTTCTTCAGAAACCACCCCATCAGTTAATCAAAAGGTTATTATTTCTTCTCTTTTTTATGGGAGTTTTCTTTAAAATTGGTTTGTGGGTCTAGCTTACATTGGGGCAGTTGCCCCCACATGTAAATTGATAGTGAGTCTTTTCAACAAATTTTGTATAGTGATGTTTGATTAAGTCAATTGTACAAGTCTTGTATATGAATTGAACTTGAATCAATTAACCCGTGTATGGTTCTACACGAATGCGATAGATGGAAAAATTGAAGCATAGGAGTTTAGTGCTGTGAAGACAATGGACTGAATTGAGTAGGATTTGGTTTGTTCATGTATAGGCTATTTAATATGAGGAAATTTCTGCATAAGTATGTAGTGATTATTTGGAAGTATTTGTTACTTGGAATTGGATTTGCCACACACTAACCATATGTTTCTGAGCATTGATCCAGTCACTGGGAAAGTTCCGTAAACCTTTATGAGCTTTGAATTCATGTGTCGATATATATTGAAGCTGTGGCATATGAAAGCCTTATTGATGGATAAATTGCTTCCACTGCTTAGAGAATTCTTTATCTATTCCTTGTTTGTTAGCCTTTGGAAAAGTACAATTTTGAAGCTCACATGGATCGAAAATCCTCTGATTTGGAAGTCTGTTTATCGGTTTCACTGAAATCATACTTTACTTGTTTCATTCTGAGAATGAGTGAGTTACCATGTAAAAGGATAAACATTCTGTGGAAAACAGGCAATTCCCTGAGTGCTCTATATGCAATTGTGTACTGAATAGTTTTAATAAATTTTGTATAGTGTTGTTTCCTTGTTGGAATAAGTCAATTCTACAAGTCCTATTTATTAATTTCAAATTGTAACTCGATTCTTCCAAGTGTTAAACTGATTCAATTAGTCCATGAATACCATGAAATGTTTTACGAGAATGTGATTTTGCAGAGAATTAAGTACATAAGTTAAGTACCGTGAAAACAATGGAGCAGGATTCGCTTACTAATTAACAAATCCCCTGTCTGGCTTGTAGCATATTGATGTGGCTTTTTATGCTGGTGATAGTGTAACTTCATACCTGAAATGAGAAATCTTGGAAACGTGCTCATTTAAACTCAATCTCAAGTTATAAACCACTGTCACTTGAGTTCACAGTTAATCTAACTCGAGGTTCCAGTAAACAAGTAGAGTGCAACATAACATAATAGAATAGAGTACTATCTGTGAACTAGAGAATAACTGCACATCTAATTTTATTCCTTTATTTCAAAGTCTTTTTGATGCAATGATTATATTTTAGCGTCTGGAGTTGTGATCTAATCTGAATTACACATTGCATAATTACAGAATATTATAGACCCTACTTTTCGAGATATAGTCTCGGAAGAGCTGAAGAAAATGAAGGACTCGTCTTCAGATAACTGTACTCGTGATACCTTAACATCCGACGACGCTATGCTGGATGATGCAATATGGGAATATGATGGTAACTGCACGACTAAAGCAACTGAAAGTGAGTGTGAGGAGATAATGATAGAAATGCAAAGGATTTTCTACGACGATCTTAGAGTTCAGCAAAGTAGAACAGGTAAAATTAGATACCTTTATGGCTTTATTACTTAAAATATCGGTGATCTTGGATTAGAGAGGTATAGGGTTTTGGAATCCGATATTGTTGTGCGAAGTAGCTCTTGGTCCTTTTTTCTTACTTATTTCCGGATGACTGTGCTAGACATTGCCGAACAAGCAGAATGTATAAGAACTTGGGAGGAGGAAGAAGATAATTATTTGGCTCAAGCAGTTTTTGAGCGTTTGCAGCTCAGCAATGATCAGGTATGATGATATAAAAGAGAAAACTTTTCTGCTATGTATGCATCCCTTGTTAAATGATTTGATCCTATGCGAGTGTTAGGTACGCGAGAGAGTGATTTGGTGCCCCATTTGCAAGAAAGGAGAACTTCAAGAGAACTCTGATCTTATAGACTGCAATCGATGCAAGTTTCGGCTTGTTAGAGTTGCTGAGGTAAAAACTCACACAGATTGGATAGGAATATTGTTATGTGTCTATCGATCCAGAAACAAATACTACTACTCGGTATCAATTCAAATATGCATGAAAAAACCTCATTAGATGTTAGTTTTACTCTATCATTGTTGCAACTCTCTTGCAGTATAGCTTCTCTTAATTTGCATGATCAGTTCTTTATGTACACTGTGCATCAACTGATTTCATTGTTGTTGAATATGATCCCTAGGTTGATTTAGAATATCTGCGGTTACGTCTAGCCGAAGCTCACTCAGAACATCTCGATAGAGGATGCCGAATGACACCCAAGTTCTGCATGGAAACCAGATTCAATCTAACTGCGCTCTATATTCAGTGTCAATCTTGTAATACATTTGAGATTGTAATTTAACTTTTCCTCGAATTGAGTCAGCAATTCATGTAATGTTCATGTCTGTAGGCTTTCATGAATAAAAGTTATGAAGATGGCTGCTGTAAGCAAGGGGGACCAAAAACTTTGCCATCCATGTGACCTAAAAACGATACCAATGAGTCAATGACCTTTACTTCTGATTTGACATACTCATTTCAATGTTAAATATCCAAAACACCCTCGAATACCCTGAGCAGGTAAAATTTGTCCAAGTTATCTTTGTTCTGTAGTGCAATAGTTAAGGGTACTTGTGCACCCTAGTTTTGTGGGAGCACATATTCGGATTCCTGATTATTAGCTTCTAGTGCTACGTTTATTATTCTACAAGAACAGAGAACAAAAAACCTTGTTTTTCTACTTTTGTAAGTCTGAAAAATCAGAAGTCAGTCTAGTAATAATTTTTTCAGAACAACTTCCAGAAACAGAAAAGTCGGTTTTTTGCGAAGCAAAATAGTTTTGCTTCAGACTTCTTCTGCTTTTGTTACCAAACGCGATTTTAACCAATACAAATAGAAAATTACGATTTGAATGCTTCAATGGAGGAGGGTTGGATGCCTATTTTTTCCTATTCCGTGGGGTAATACATGAGTTACCTTACCACCTAAAAACACAAAGGTATAAATCACTGAGAAGGTGATATAAGACTCATTGTATCTCTTTAGCGTACTATATAAACATTAACACTCCTACTTTGATTACCACCACCGTAACATATATTTGTTTGATTGAAACAAAGCAAGACGGACTATGATCCATTTCCATAGCACCATGTTAAATGATTTGACCTTATGCGAGTGTAAGGTACGCGAGAGAGTGGTTTGGTGCCCCATTTGCAAGAAAGGAGAACTTCAAGAAACCTCTGATTTTATATATTGCAGTCGATGCAAGTTTTGGCCTGTTCGAGTTGATGGGGTAAAAACTCACACAGATTGCATGAGTAATATTCCGTATCAATTCAGAAAAAAAGTTCTGCTACTCCATATGTATTCAATTAATGTCCACGAAAACCCCTCATTAGATAGTTTTAGGTTATCATTGATACAACTCTAGTGCAGTATCGCTTCTCTTAATTAGCATGACCAGTACTTATACACTGTTCATCAACTGATTTCATTATGATTGAATATGATCCGTAGGGGGTCAAATTTTGGCATCCATGAGACTGAATATGATACCAATAACCTTGATTTCTGATATGGGATACTCATTCACTGTCAAATATCCATAACACCTTTGAATACCCTGTTATGTACTGATCCTAGTTTATTATTGTATTTGTTTAATTCTTATGATTTGGTTTTTAGAATTTGATTAAGATTAAAATGGGTAAACTATGTTAGAGTCGTGTTTCCTAGTTTGTCTAGTCAGTTAGGTTTGATTTTATGTTTTGGATAAGGGTATGGGTAAGTTGAGTCTTAGGCAGTTTCCTCTCCTGATCTCTAGGGAGTTAATTAATGCAGTTATGTAACTCTGTATGTCTATATATTGAACTATGATGAATGAATGAAAGCAGAGAATTATTATCAAAACAATTGTTAGTCTTCTAACAGAGGTATTAGTGTCCTTCTGGTGATACTAGAGGTCCGGCGTCCCTCTAACGATACGGAAACCATTTTCCAGGAATGTTGAAAGATTCTCTCTTACAATGTTTGTGAACTCATTGGTTAATTTTAGTTTGTGAACTTATTTTTGTTGTTTGTTAATGCCGTTCCTTTTACTTAGACCACTTTCTGCAATTCTTTCTTAATTGGAGACTCGATGATAGTGGGCAGATGATGAGAATCACAAATAATATTTTGCTGGAGTAGTCTACTTTCGAGACTTTGTATCATTGTTAATTATCGAATTTTCGTAGCTTTATTGGTGTTATATTGGGTCGCTTCCTCCATTTCAGCATCTGCAACTGTAACTTTAATTTCGACTGCAGCCTCAACCACTCTTTCATTTGGTTCCTTCTGAAGTAACTCAGTTACAAATTTTTTGGATGGTCAAAATTTCTGCCTTTGAGAAGTTTTAGTTTGTGTTTTCAGTTGAATCTGATATTGAGAATCATTCATAACCGTACAGTCAAACAAAGTTCTTAGTTCAGCTGCATGTTGCAAAGGCTCTTTCTGGAGCCTAATGGATTCAGGTACCATCTATTTCACATATTAAAACGACTTCGTTAACACAAAAAAGATAAAATTGTTTGAATCAAGTACCTTAATGAAATCTGCCCGTTTATCTCTCGACCAATCTTTTTTTGGAAGGAGATGTTTCGACCAATCAAAGGTATAAGTCTTTACATCATATGCATCACCTGCAGCTTTCATTAGCTTCGACCAAGCGACATACTGATTTATTAGATTTCTCCACCTCGACAAAGCAGCTGAATTTGGGTTAATTTCGAACCAAATTTCTTCTCCATCTCATGACCCACTCTGGTGCATGAATGAGGCTTTAAACGTGTAACATATCTACCCTCTTCATCAACTTCCTTAACATAAATATATGAAATGTTTTCGCTCGGCATTCGAAAGTGCCTTGTTTTTCTTTCGAGAAGCCACTACCAATCAAGAAACTCAAAATCTAACTTAAGCTTAAAGTCACAACAACTAAACCAGCATCTTAATTAAAAAAGTAATTGCGTTGTTGAAATTTTAACGATCGTGGCTGACTTAAAATTCTAGAGTGGGCCTTGTGCAGGGGAGTTTTCAGAATCAAGGTGATAATCCAACTCTATGACCAATACAATTACAATGGCTTTCAAGTAACGTTTTATGGGTGGCATTGTCACAGTCGTAAAGAATCAGAGATCACTATGCAACAACCAAATAAAGATAATGTGGAAAACATGTTTGCTGTTGCTATTGTTAAAAAAAAAAGAAAAAGTTGGAGGGCAAAACCTCCATCTTTGCACAAAATTGAGGAACTCATACTAGTAGTGCAGGTATTACAAGTTCAAAGTGTATGTGTTGCTTTTGCTACAGCTACACACCCCTGAATCATATTCTGAATGTTACTTTCTGAACAGTCAGTAGGAATTATGAAGCTATCTTGTTTCAAACTCAATGCCATGGTATCAACACTCAACAGCTTACTACTCACAACATCAGAATAGAAAGCGAAATCTCAAAAAATTGAACAACAATTGATGAGATGTAGATAATAATATGTCTCAAGTTATCATAATGCAAAGACAGGAAAATCAGAAGTCACAAGTAATTATTAATTGAAAAATCAAGAAATAGGGAAAATAGTATTGAAGGTCTGAAAGAAAGAATTTTGTTTTCCAATTCTAAGAGCATCTTGATGATAAGCTCCAGAAGCATCTTCAGGTGTCTCAAATGTACCTAACCAAACTTTTGCTTTTCTACCAGATTTTTGCTTTTCTTTTATGTGGATCTGTAATTTGCACAACATCACCGATGTCACTTAAAGCTCCAATTATCTTGAATCTGTTTGCCACCATAGTTGGCTGGAGAATAAGAAGTTGTACTACCGCAGCAAAGAAAACAGCTTAACCAGCCCCAACACTTTTAGCACATATCATTCTTTCTTTGTTGCACAGGTTAAAGATATGCAAACGCAGACCCGTTCAATCCCCATGATCTCCAGACCAATACCGTTAATTGTAATGACAAGAATATTATGACATCAACCATAGTGCAGAATTTACATCATCTTTGTTTTATGAATTATGTTTTTTGTTTGCTAGAGTGTGCGCCATTATGCTAATATGGAACACGGCCTTAGCATACTTCGTAAGGGGTATGACAATCTCACATGGATTTTCACTGCAACAAAGATATGAACGTATTGGTAGAAAAAGATACTGCTGCCAATTGACATGTGTTTGCATTCTAATGAGCACGGATGTTGATGCTGTGTATTGCATCATATCCTGATTGCACAGTTGCAACTGGCTAGTTTTGGTTCTCCTAGGGTCGGGGCTGGATTTGAGAGCAGCTTTTACTAGAAAAACATTCGCTTGTCCCACAAGGATGCTTAACCTACTCTTTTCAGCGGGATAACGGAATCTATTTGTCGAAGAAGGCCTCCAAGGAAGGGTAGGGAACAGAATGATTAAAGACTTGTGGCTTGTTGCTAACATGGCTATTCGATCCGAGCTGTGGAAGTTGCGCAACAAAGTCTGTTTAATGTGGCTCATATCTTTTCATTCGTGATAACTCTATTCGGAGAAAGGGTTATATGGATGTGCTTATTTTAAATTACTTCAGAGTTAAGTTACGAAAGGCAACTCCTGATGAGTGATGACTATTCTTGGAGTCATCCTGATACGGGTGAGTTATGATCTGCTGGGATGATGCAGCTAGAGATGCATCGTGTCGTTGTTGGCCTGGGTTGGCAAACTAGCTAATTATGTGGCTGGGTTATGTGCTGGGATTCAAATAGCTGTTTTTGTGGCTGGGTTATGTGCTGAGATTCAAATAGCTGTTTTTAGGGGTCTTCTGTGATCTTATTTTTCATATCATGTAAGCTTTGTTAATATATATATATATTTTTTTCTTTCTTTTTGGTATAATTTTTTTGACTTGGCAAAAAAAGAACAAAAAAGAAAATAAAGGAACCGATTTTTGTGGGCTCTATTTTCTCCTATATTTGGGGGAGCTGGACAAGAGTATTATTTTTAAAACAGATAAAATAAAAATAAAATAAAAACTGAGATTTCATTACTAATAATAAAGTTCGTATTACTCAAAGAATAATGTGCCGAATTAAAAAATAAAACTCTACATAAAAAATTAAAATAAATAAAAACTAAAGGAAAAAATAACTCCTAAAATAAAAATATATCGAAATCAAAACTATTGTTGAATCTTGTATTACTTCAAAACTTTTTGCATCGGCAGCAATTAGACCATGGCGAGTTCTTTTGCTTTCACGGCCTCATCATCAATCTTGTCCTCTGGCTTTGGGCCGTTTCTACCACCACCATACTCCGATTTGGATTAACAAAAATAAATCCCAACCCGTTACTTACCAAAAGATAGATATCAAAACGGAGAAGTGCAAAAGCCAACCAACAGCCGCCGTTGAGAGCATTAAAAAGAAGAAGCCACTTGGGCATATAATAGCTGCTCTTTGATCTGTAAACCTGAAGAAGATTGTCGAGTGGCATAGCATACATCAATATGTTGAAGATGTCACACACTATTCCGATTATCGTGGATCTGTTTGCAATGCAAGTTGGTTGGAGAGTGAGAAGCAGTACTACTATAGCATAAAAAACAGCTTCTCCAGCAAACACCGATAGCACATAACATCTTCCTTTCTTGGTTGCATAGATTAAGAATATGCAAACGTAGATCATCTCAATCCCAATACCAATGCCGTTAATCGTAACGACAAGAGTATCATGTGGATGAACAAAAGGTTACCTACGAATCCAACTACAGTGCGAATGGTATCGATTGTTTTTGCAGTAACCATCTTGATTGATCAAAGAAGATGAAAAAGAAAGATGAAAATACTAGATAGTAGAGATGAATGAATGTGAAGGTAGAGGTCCGAAGAACCTGTATATATATATATATATATATTATAATTGACTTGTTGTAGAGGATCAAGTTACAAGAGATATTCAACTTCTAACTTATCTAAAAATCTTAGGAATTATCTTATCTAATCTTAATGCTAATTACAACTCACAATAATACCAAACCGACTGAAATATTTTCTCAGAAGGAGTATGTGAACTGTAACTCTTCTTGTACATTTTTAAAATGTAAACTGATAAATCAATGGATGAGATTTTTTTACTCGTGTAAACGTGGGGCTTGCTTGTTAAAATCATCCGTTCATTTACCTGTAGTTAGTAAATTTAGGATAGAGTTTGTATTATGCAAATATTCTCAAATATTTGAAAATATATGAGAATATAGTTTTGAAAATCTGAAATAACAGCGTGTGGAGAAAGTTTAGGAGGTAATGTTTTAAACTTTCAAAAGATCCTAAAGTACCTAGTTATAATTTTGCAGTTTCTATTTTTGGATAATGATGATAATGATCGATAATATCTTAAATCCTTTTTTCTTTTTCATTAATGAGTGATCTATATTTGCTTTAGGAACAAGTTATAAGTCCCGGCCAAGTTATATAGACCGGAATATCCTTCAGCTGTCTGTTGGCCTGCGTGAGTATAAGTCAGTTCGAATGAACCATGAAAGAGCCTAATCGATAGTACAAGTACCCTCTTTTGGACTTTGAGAACGGTCAAATAGCCGAAATCTTTGGCTATGGCAACAGCAAAACTAGTTTGTTGGGTTATTCTGCGTGTGCTAGACTGAGCTGCATGAACAAACCCAACTAACTGAACCCGGCTAATTACCAGCTTTCAAATACAATTTTTTTTTTTTTTCATTTTATATCTGATGCCCATAAAAAGGTAACCAACTAGGATAGTTCATATTAGTTAGCTGCCATGATAATTTGTTTTCTCTTTCCACAAAATTGATATAGCGATGTACCACTATAATTTTGAATATGTGTAACTATGGTTTCCAAGTGCCTAGCTAGTCACCAACTTTTTTTTTTTTTTTTGATGCTAAGGCATAGGCCGTCCTGTCCCCTGGGAGCGTAGCCACCGGCTTACCCTCACTAAGCAAACTCGGCCCTTCTAGAATCCATGTTAGAGTTGGTATAAATTACACTTGAACGGAGACTCGAACCGCTGACCTCCTACTTGAGAGTCAGGCTCCTGACCAACTGTGCTAACCCCAGATGGTTCACCAACTATTATCTTGAACTACATTTATTTTTCTTTTTTCATTCTGTTCTATGTCTTCAGTATCCTCCTTTGTTAACATACATGATTGGTCTCCTTTCCTCCCTTTATCTTATAAGCATCATCAGTTCATTTCCATTTCATGATTATCCTCCCTCCTGGCTCCTGCACTGAACTCAATTGCAAGTTTGCTTGCATTTTTTTTCTTCATGTCTAGTGTTGCGGACCTGAAAATATTGATTGAAATAAACGGAAGGGAACTAGAAACTGATTTAGTGGGATTATGGGTTCTTTTGCTGAACTGGTTACTGGGACTAAATGTTTCTGGTACCCAGTATACGAATCTTTTTTATAATAAGGGACCCCAAAAAGCCACATGTCAGCGCCACAATAACTCTTGCATTTGGTGAATCCATGTCAGCATTATCTTTTCCTGTCATCGCAATCGTATTGGCCACCGCTCTAACAGGCACTACTTTGGCTGATAACTTGAAAGGTTGATGCTTTCTTTCAGGGATGCACTAGAAAACGAAAGTAGGTAAACTATCAGATAATAAGAAGATCAACACATATTAAGTACATGCAATGAAGAATATGGAAACAATATTAGTGCATGCAAAGAATAATATCTGATTGAATACATGCAATGTAGAATATGGAAATAAAGATTAGTACATGCAAAGAATAATATTGATGTAATTAGTTTTAATTTCTTTGATTTATCTATAGAAATAAATTTAATTCTCTTGATGTAATTATAGTATTAGGATCTTCACTCATTCAATGTATTTGCACAAGTATATATACAAAATAATGAAATTAATCTCCACACAGTTGTGTGAGATAGAAATCCCAAAACCCAATATTGCAACATGGTATCAGAGCTAGGTTAGTTTTTTTTACCTGCAACTGTATCATCATGACTGTTGAAGATGACATCCAAATACCTTCATCTTCTAGTAATCCTCCACCTAATAGAGATTCAGGTCTTCCTTAATCAAGTCCCTATTATGTGCATCCGGCTGACAACCCTACCACTGTCATATTTACTCCTCTCCTCACAGATGATAACTATTGCATCTGGGAAAGAGGAATCCGAAAATCCCTAAGTGCCAAAGCCAAGCTAGGTTACATTGATGGTACCATCACCAAACCCACGGTTCCAACTGATCTCCTCCATTGGACTCGTGCAGACGATTTGGTTGGTAGCTGGGTTGAAAACTCAGTCGATCCAGTTATCAAATCCTGTGTCATGTCTTTCCCATCTGCACGGGAACAATGGTTAGAGATTAAGAACAGGTTTTCTCATAAGAATGCACCGAAAATGTTTGCCCTGAAACGATCGATTTCATCTCTGAAACAAGAAAATCAAAACGTTGCGATGTACTTTACTCAACTCAAGACGTTGTGGGATCAACTCAATATATTCAGACCTCTTCAACCTTGCATCTGTGGTGCAAGAAAAGATTTTGTAGATCATCATACCCAAGATAGAGCCATGGAGTTCTTACAGGGGCTGCATGACCATTTTTCTGCACTGCGCAATCAGTGTTTGTTGATGGAACCATTGCCATCAGCATCCAAACTCTATAATCTCGTGAGTTTATAATCCAGTGGATATATGGCACTGTCGTGTCGGTTGGATTGTTTTAATTTTTTAGCTCGTAATTTTGCTTATGTTCGTTCTTCATTTAAACACTTATGTGATGTATGCCCACGTGCAAAACAATCTCGTCTCGAGTTTAATAACAATTTTTCTTTATCAAAGTATCCAATTTAATTGATTCATGCTAACATATGGGGTCCTTTTTCTACTGCGTCTTTAACTGGTGCAAAATATTTTCTTACAATAGTAGATGATTACTCTAGGTGTACATGGGTATTTTTGATGAAAGTAAAGTCTGAAACCTTGAAGTTTCTCAAATATTTCTTCTCCTTTGTTATAAAACAATTTGGGCATCACATTACCAGCATCTCCTCTGGTATCAATTCATTAGTTATTCCTCAATTACAGACTTTCAGGTCTGATAATGGGTCTGAGTTTAAATCAAATGAACTTCAATCTTGGTTTCATCAAAATGGAATTCTCCATCAAACCAGTTGTATATATACGCCACAGCAAAATGGTATTGTTGAACGCAAGCATCTCCACTTGCTCAATGTTGCAAGGTCTTTACGCTTTCAAGCTAATTTACCCATCCAATTTTGGGGAGACTGCATTCTAGCTGCAACATATTTGATTAACAAATTGCCAACACCGGTATTATCTCATAAATCTCCACATGAGTTACTTCTCAATTCGCCACCAGATTATTCACATCTCCGAGTGTTTGGTTGCCTTTGTTTTGGCAGAAATATACGTATTTGTAACAAATTCGATGAACGTGCTAAGCCTGGCATTTTCATAGGATATCTGCATGTCCAGAAGGGTTACAAATTTTTGATCTATCATCAAAATCTGTGTATGTATCACGCGATGTAGTGTTTCATGAACATACATTTCCTTTTAAAGATATGTCTTCATCAGCATCAGTTCATGTTGAGCCTTCACAACCTGATTATTCTTATTACGACTCCATATTTCAGTCCCAATCATGTGGTGATATTCCGAATCCTGAGCATTCTATCCCATGCTCTCAGTCTCAGTCGCATTCTAAGCATTCAGATCCTGTCGTACCTTCTCATGATTCCGCTGCACAACCAACTATTGCTACACGCAATTCCATGAGCGGCTCGTCTTCTGTCCGTTCCGCAGAATCAATTTATATCGATACTACTACTGTTCCAGTAGTTCAGTCACCTGCCGTATTGCCAGGCCAATCAGCCACATCTCCATCTATTCAGGTGCCTATCTCTCCAGCGATTCCATCATCAGCAATACATTCACATCCATCTCGTTCTCGTAATCCACCATCCTATTTAAAGGATTACCATTGTTTTTCTACTAAGGACGCGTCATCATCACTGTATCCAATGACAAATTATCTGCCCTTCGACAAATTCACTGTTTCACACAAGGCTTTTTTAGCTTCAGTTATTCTCATTGATGAACAAAGATCATTCTCTCAGGAAAATAAATGTCCCAAATGGCGCGCAGCCATGGCCAAAGAAATCTTGATTTGGAAGCCAACGATGCTTGGATATTAGTAGATTTACCACCTGGTAAAACAACCATTGGCTGCAAATGGGTTTTTAAAATCAAGTTCAATGCTGATGGTACCGTTGAACATTACAAGGCTCGACTAGTAGCCAAAGGCTACACACAACAAGAGGGTATAGACTACTATGATACCTTTGCACCAGTAGCTAAGTTGGTTATTTTTCGTGTCTTATTATCTATTTCAGCTATTAAGGGATGGTCTCTTCATCAACTTGATGTCAACAACGCATTCCTTCAAGGTGATTTGGATGAAGAAATTTACATGAAACTTCCACCAGGTATGGCACGTCCAAGTGAGTCCAAAGTTTTCAAACTCAAAAAGTCTCTCTATGGTTTAAAGCAAGCCTCTCGCCAACGGTTTGCGAAGCTTTCTTCAGTTTTGTTATCTGAAGGATTTGCTAAATCCATATGTGATAATTCTCTTTTCACATATCATCGTGGTACAACCTCTATATTTGTTCTTGTCTATGTTGATGATATTATCATCACTGGTACAGATAATAACTTCATTAATTCTCTCAAATTGCGTCTCACTTCTCATTTTTCAATCAAGGATCTTGGTAGTTTGAAGTATTTTTTGGTAATTGAAGTTTCTCGCTCATCCAATGGTATATTTCTATGTCAAATAAAATATATTCTTGATATCCTTAAGGATTCCGGCCTCACAAGGGCTCGTACATCAGCTTATCCAATGGATACAAAACTCAAGTTGCTTCCTACAGATGGTACGGAATTGACTGATCCAAGCTGCTTTCGTCGTTTAATATGTCGTTTGTTATATCTTACGGTAACACGACTAGATATCACATACTCAGTTAATTATCTGAGTCAATTTTTGCAACATCCCAGATCAGCTCATATGGATGCTGCTCATCGTATTCTAAGATATCTCAAGGGAACCATTGGACATGACATATTCTTGTCCTCATCCAGTTCTCCTTCTATTCATGGTTACACTGACTCTGATTGGGAAGGCTGCCCAATTACTCGTCGTTCTACCACTGGATATTTTGTTACCTTAGGTAATAGTCCAATTTCTTGGAAATCAAACAACCTACTGTGGCTCGTTCATCATCTGAAGTTGAATATTGTTCTTTGGAAAATCTAACTGCTGAGCTTCAATGGTTAGTTTATCTCTTCAAAGACATGCACATTTCTTGTCCTCTTCCTATCACTGTTTCTTGTGATAGTCAAGCAGCTATTTATATTGCTCAAAATTCGGTATTTCACGAACGTACTAAACACATCGAGATTGATTGATATTTTGTTCGTGAAAAGTTAATAAGTGGATTGATTCTACCAAAACATCTTCCGTCGTCTGATCAACTGGCTGATGTTTTCACTAAGCCTCTGGGAGCTCTGCAATTTGGTCGTCTAGTTGGCAAGTTGGGCGTTCGTTCAGGCTCTACCGCTCCAACCTCAGGGGGGGTATTAACACATGCAAATATATAAGAAGATCAACACATATTAAGTACATGTAATGAAGAATATGGAAAAAATATTAGTACATGCAAAGAATAATATGTGATTGAATACATGCAATGTAGAATATGGAAACAAAGATTAGTACATGCAAAGAATAATATTGATGTAATTAGTTTTAATTTCTTTGATTTATTTATAGGAATAAATTAAATTCTCTTGATGTAATTATAGTATTAGGATCTTCACTCATTCAATGTATTTGTACAAGTATATATACAAAATAATGAAATTAATCTCAACACAGTTGTGTGAGATAGAAATCCCAAAACCCAATATTGCAACAGTCTTTTCACATACGCCCTTACAAAATCAACTAAAAGTCGTAACCCCTCAGTCGCATTGTTTCGAAGAATTTAAATAAACAAACTAACCAAAACCTCAGCTTACATTTCCAAATAGCCTGTATCTATTTCGGAATAGAAAAAATAAATTTCCAACAATTTTGCGTCCAGATGACGGTTGATGCTAGCGGATTCTCAGTTTACCAAAGAAGAGATGTTGAACGCAGAGGACAAAACAAGGGTATTGATCTGGATAACAGATGGGTGGTTCCATATAACAGACACTTGATTGCAAAATATATACCAAACACATTAGTGATATGCAACATAACTCGGGTCGTCAAATATCTGTTCAAATATAGATATGCATAGAAAAAGATATGGAAGTCCATGAGAGAGAAGATTCCCCAAACAAAGATACATATAGCAAGGTGCCTAAAGTAGAAGTCAACAATTACTTACATTGTCGCTACCTATCGGTATCTGAAGCAACCTGGCTAATATATAACTTTGAGATCCAGTTCAATGATCCGAGTATAGGTTATCTGTTCGTTTACTAGACAAATCATATTTCGGGACAATGAAGAATTGATCGCGGCGTTGAATCGAACAGGTCTAGATTCAATGTTCATACAATGGATGAAGGAAAATAGAAAACATAATGAAGATGCAAGGGGGTTACTTCTGTAGAACTTCCAACAAAATGGATCAGACGAACAAAAAGTGGTCTAGATGCACTCAAAGAGAAGGATTGTGAGGCTTTATCATGCACATCCATCGGGTGTGAGATTCTACTTGCATTTATTGCTCCACATAGTAAAAGGTCCGCACAACTTTAACGAAATTTTTTCATACAACATCTTATGATAACTTTGTTGATACCTTAATGTATGGGAAGAATACAATTTCCATGGAAGACGTTAAGGCGGATTTGAACTCCAAGGAGTTGAAGAAGACCGGTATTGATGGTAAAGATAATTCGGGAGATAGGTTGTTTGTAAGAGGGAGAGGAAAGAAAAAGGATGGTTTAGGTAGAAGTAGATAAAAGTCAAGGTCTAAATCTAAATCGAGAAAATTCAAATGCTCATTGTAAGCAAGAAGGGCATTTCAAGAAGGATTGTCCGGAAAGGAAGAATCTTGAGAAGAATACTAACCAAGACACCGCGGCAAACGTTGAAGTAGAAAGTGATGATGGAACGGTTCTCACAGTTTATACCGAAAGCTTTGATAATGGAAATAAAATCAATCAAATCAAGCACACACACAACACAAGGGTTTATAGTGGTTCGATCAAGATGATCTACATCCACTTCTGAAGACGACGAAATGATTCCACTATGATGATCAACCAAGTTTACAAGATTTCCCCCAAATCCCCTCTCAAGAACATAGACTCTTTTGTGCCTCACATCTCTCAAGAATAACGTAATTTCTCTCTCTATTATAACCCTAGACCGCTTTTATATTTGACCTAGGTTCACACAACAGACTTAATGGACTGTTGGGCCAAGCTATTGGATCAGGCCCAACTGAATACTTACAAGTATTCAAGGCATAATACAACAAGGGAAGACAACTATGCTTAAGGTTCCTACAGGGGAAAACCCTGCAGACATGTTGACGAAGCCATCTCACATTGACTTGAATACTATCATCATTCATCATTTTCCACCATCGTCTTCGCTTAGCCCTTACAAGGGCTCTCAACACTTGTTGACACCAACCAAGTCCAAGCAATGCTTGAATTTGATACTTGGAGCCGGCTTCTCAACATGTCTGCAGGGTTGTCCGTTGTAGAAACCTTAAGCATAGTTATCTTCCCTTGTTGTATTATCCCTTGAATACTTGTAAGTATACAGTTGGGCCTGATCCAATAGCTTGACCCAACAGTCCATTAAGTCTCTTTTGTGAACCTAGATCATCTTGTTCTTACTAATGATTTAGAACATCTGTGGTGTTTCAAAACCATAGATTGTTCCGCCATTGCAACAGGGTGCTATTTTGCTATTTTGGCGCTTATTTTGTGTTTACTGCACTTGTTTGCTATGTCAATTGTCTCTGCAGCCGTGGCAGTGCGTCTAATGGTGTGTGCTGTAGCGCTTGATGTGTTTTTCACAGTTCTAGTGGGTCCTGTTGTTGTGATCGAGGCCTTTCACTTTGTTGCTTGAGATTTTCGTTGTGTAGTTCATGAACTATCAACAGTACTTAAAAACGTGTTCGTAATGTCTCTAGCAATACAGTATTCGGTATATTTTACAAGACAATGTCTTCGCTGGCTATTTCTTATCACATAATTTCAGGATAGATAATGTGAAGCATAGGAACCAAGAGTTCAACATGATATCTCTACAATATTAAATTTTTATATATACTAATTGATTGTTTATCGCTTGTTGTAGAATTTCTAGCTAATCTCTCCAAGTCTATGTCCATACACATAAACGCTGACAATCAATGTAGTGCGACAGAGCCTGCTATCTGAGCATCTTCAAATTCATTATGAGCAACAACCTATTGAGAATTACGCTATACTATCTACCTGAGCATATTCAACACCATGGCGAGCAACAACCTGTAGAGGATCTTTTCGAGTTATTAGTTTTGGAATCTGGACTGTTATGTGGGGGAGAAGAATAGTCAGCACCGGCTGCAACAGGCATCTTCAACAACATGAACCTATAGAAGATTTGTCGTGCCAGTTACGTGAGCATTTTCAGCACCATGGCGAGCAACAATCTATAATTTATTTCAATGTTGGATCTGTGACACAATTGTAGGCGTGTGACTCAGACTCTTGATCAGGTACATTCCTTTTTTTTTTTTTTGTTAAGGATCTTGATTTATTTTGGCAAGTCCACATGAAATGCAACTTGACCAAGGAAATACACAATGACCTTGTCTTAGTTTCATGTATAAGGAATTAAAATCCAAATTGCATAAGCTCACTCACAGCAGTATTCAGGGGAGCCAAACAACAAGTGCACACTCAACCACTTTGTTTTTAGAAAACACTGAAACAGACACCAGACTTAGATGCAGCCAACATGTCCTGTTATGTGCGTATTAGAAGGTGTCGTGTTTATAAGTGTTTGAATGTAATTTAAATTCTAATATTATTGGTGCTAGTAGAGTCTATCTTACTTGTCCTAGAATGTAGGAATTCTTTGTGTTTAAAGTTAATAGAATTTGTGTACGGTTATCTTTAGATAACCATTGTGTTAGTAAGTTCCTTTGCAGTTGTAGGAAATTATGTAACGTCTCCCTCTGTGTATATATTGCGATTAATGAATGAAGAAAAACAGAGAATTATTATGTTAAACAATGGTTAATCTTCTAACAGAGGTATTAGTGTCCTTTTGACGATACTAGAGGTCCGGGGTCCCTCTGACGATACCGAAACCATTTCTACAAACCATTTTATTATCCGTTTCATCTTCACTGAATCATCAAATCCATGATCTGTTATGCATTCAAGCACATAACAAGTGATATCCAGACCAGATTTATCATTTTCCCAAAGTCAACAATGGACCAGAACAGATTTAAGAATTTGGAGACAGAAGTTAGCAGTATAGGCATCAAGCAAGATGGGTTACAGAAGGAAGTTAGTAATATAAGCACTGGTTTAAAGAAGGATTTAAAAGATTTGTGTGCAGCGTTTTTATCTCGTTTGGATCAACTCATTAACAAAGAAGGTATGGAATGTGTTGATGCAACTAATGATGTTAATCCAAAAGATGATGTCCAGAATATAAATAATATCGCTATTGTAGATCATCAGATGGTGTTGCAAGAGATACATAAATCATCTGGTAACACTCCTTCATCAGGGATAGAGTCTCTATGCCAAGATGGTTGTTATCCCATTGATTTCTTCGACATATTCGCACTAAAGTTCAAAATAATGTGTGTTTTCATATGTCTGATTTCTTTGATATTTTTGAAGTACATACTGAAGACAAAGGTGAATTGGTGCATTCAACACTTAAAAATTATATTTCCTTTGGCAGTGTTGATTTCTTTTCGATCTTTGAAGAACCTAGAAAACAGGAGAAGGTGTCATTTTTTCCAGAAAAAAATTATTGGGAACCACCAACTTATCAAGGGATCGTTCCTTTGATTGGGTTTCTCAAAATAATTTGGTGTAGCAACTACAATGGAAAAGTTCGTGGTCGCATATTAACTCAATCGTTGATTGATGTTGATGGTCACTATCAAAAATTATTGCTCTACAACCTTGAGGACAAGGTTGTCAACTGATTTAGGCTAAGATTATCATTAGGCTAAGATTATCAGTGTTTTGTGAAAAAATCTTGGAAAAGTTTGTCATTAATTTCGTCCGTGAAGAGAAAAGCCCTGAATTAGGCTAAGATTATCAGTGTTTTGTGAAAAAATATTCAATGGGTTTGAAGAGAAAAGTCTATTGATCGTAAATTTGTAACCCAAAATCATCTTTTATCAAGATTTTGAAACAGATCGGACTTGTATTGAAGAACAAGCCTTTGTTTTGAAATAGATTTTTCTGAAATTATTGTTCTAAATCTAGTAGATCTGAAAATGAAGAACAAGATAAGAGAGATAGGAAGAAGAAATTCGTTTCCCAGTTGATGTTGATGGCAGCTGATTTCAGTGCTTGAAAAAATAACAAAACAAAATTTTATAAATTATGGGCGTGAGAATAATTTTTCCCCAAAAATTGGATGCACGCCTTCAGTTTTCTGTCCGTGGATTTTTTAATGGAAAAATCTGGGAGAATGGGTCTCCCTGTAGTTTTCACCACTTCTTTTTCAGGAGCATTCTTTCTCCTTGCGAATAGACACGTGCTCCCAAAAAAAAAAGGTCATCAACTTAATAACGTCAAGATTACATCCCATAAAAGGTCATCAATGATTCAAAGTTCACGAACATATAATACGCAAATGTGTGATGTCACAAAGCATACGTTACAAAATGATTTTTATTTTATTATTATTTGGAAAGGCATTACCGAATGATGTTGAGGGTATAAATAGGAAAAAGAAAAATGAACATAGTACACAGATGCTACCAAATTTTTAGATCATGTTTTTACTATGCATAGTAGTACTAATTTATGCTAACATGTATCAAATACTAATAATATATGGTATACAATGCATCAAATAATTCTCATCTTTCTTTTTCAAAAGAGGTTAACCATCATCACGTTCATAAAGTGCATACTGACATGTATAAGCAGACAAAAATGGACTAAAAATAAAGAATATATAAGAGGAACTTTTGCCTATGAACAGACGCCCTGTGACCATTTCTATACTTAAGGTATAACAAAACAGAACAGTTTTCATAACCGATAAAAAAATATTCATATTCATATTATTATTTATTGGTTTATAATCAAAACAAAAACAGGGTGACATCACAGTTAGCATACTCTATATCAAATCAAAAATAAAATATTCGACCAATCACGACATGGTAAAGACAAATACATTTTCAAATCTTCACGTGATGTTTTGACCAAAAGAAAAAGATCCAAAAGGGAATGGGCAAACCGTCGGAAAAAGGGGATGAGCTCGTGCTCCAAAGTACTGCTCTTGATCGAGAATAAAGCAGAGATACAGATACAACGACTCATTGAGATTTGGTGCAATCAAACGCGGAAAGAAAAAAATATAATATGAAATGTAATCAGTAATTACGGGATGGGGTTTGCATAAATAATTATCAAATTGGATAACGATCAAATCAATTTGATTATGCCAAAATAAAATCAAATCAAATCAATCGTATCAGTATAAATCAAACCAAATCAACAAATTTCATTTCCTTCGTTAAATTAAATCAAATCGAAAAAGAAGAGGAACACTTAGCTTAATGATGATTCCATAATTTCCTCGATGTATATCCAAATCCAACTTTTGATTCAAACAACTTGTGTTTATCATCCATTTAGAAGAAAAAAATCAAGCGCTCTGCGATATAGCATCGTGCTGATAACGTGTTGGAGTAACAATTAGGTTAGAGGAAAAGATAGAGAAGGAGAAGAACTTCTTATTGATAAAAGGGCATCCGAATATTATATACACATAATGTTCTTTCTATACATGTAAGAGAAAACCTAATCATCTAATGGACCGCACATCCATGGGCCCTATAACAATCTATTAATAATAAAATATTTATTTTGTTTTGAATATTATTTAAATAAAGATAAAAAATAATACTAATTCTTGTTCATATTTTAATCATTTAATTCAAATCTTATAATCATTTAATTCTTTAATATTTTAATTTTAATTTAATTTTTACCTTTAAATATTATTATTATTATTTTATAAAAGAATAATTAAATTTGATTAATGAAATAATTGCATATAAATAAATATTTAAGGGTAGATTTTGTCTTTTTAATATAATAACAAGGTTAAAATAGAGAATCAATTAATTAAAATTGAGTGGGTCCACAACTTCTACTTTTACTGCTTTTAAAAGCTACTACTAGGCAGCTTTTAAAAGTTGGCCTAAAACAGAAGTGCTTTTGAAGAAAAGCGCTTTGAAAACAGTTTACCAAATGTTATTTTTCTAAAAAGTTTGTTACAAGTTGGTTACAAAGTGCTTTTGTAGGAAAAAAAGCAATCCCAAACGGGGTTTTAATGTAATGATTAGTTAGTGTAATGATTAATTAGTGATTAGTGAGTTACTAATAAGATAGTTTTGTTAGTGTAATGTTAGTGTAATGATTAATTAGTGATTAGTGAGTTACTAATAGGATAGTTTTGTTAGAATCAGGATTATTGAGAGAGAAGAAGAAGAAGAAAAGATGAAGAAAAATAGGGTTGAACCCAAAAAATCTTATTTTGAGTTTTCTAAATATGATATGAGTGTTTCTTGTGATGATAACTCCTCCTCCGAATCAGAACCTCCTTCATCTCCTAGAGTACTTTTCAATACTTCTAACGATCCGGGTATGAGTTATTTGTTAGAAGATTAATGTTTTTTTCCCCAAACTCAAGCTAACGACCCAAATGATGAATTTTATCAGCCACAAACAAAAGATGAAGATATGGGTACTCAGGTATGGCTCAAATTTAGTTAATGTAGCTTGAATTGTGAAAAAAAATTGCCAAACTGAAAATTTCAGTAAAAAATTTTGGCTTGGTTAAAGTGGTTCGATTACCTAATATGCATTGCGATGTAACCGAACTCTTTTATATGTGCAGTTCAGTTAGTTGATTTAGGAGTCATAGGTAACCGAACTCCTTTTTAATGGAGAATTTTCAGAGTTCGGTTATATTTTTCCAGATAACGTTGCCGAACTAATAGCATAGAGTAGACATATAATAGTTCGGCTTAGTCTAGTATACTATCGGGTTTTCGAACATAGGATTCGGTTTAGTCGTATGAGCTAACTTTGTTGCCGAACTTCTAAGGAGAAAATTTGTCATCAAATTTCGACAAGCTCGCAAAATTATTTTTAGTGAAGAGATAAGGCCAATAAAACTTTTACATTGCCGAACTGCTAAGTGTCTCTTGCTTGTGGTTGTCATTGACTTTTTGCTATTTCTAGGAGGTTGAACATGATCCACTACTAATAGAAAATCAATCTTCCCCAGTTGATATTTTGTACGAGGACACATCCCATCACTACATGAATGACTTGGTATTCAATGATCCGGCGGAGGCAAAGAGAAATGGTTTGTGAGAGGAGAGGTGATCCCGAAAAAAGCCACAAGACGAAGGGTTATGTTTATAAGGGAAAGACAAATAGGAAGAACAAAACTTTATCAAAGAAGTTTAATTTCCCATTCAAGCTATCATTTAATCATAACAAAGATTTGGATGGATGGGTTCTCTACCGGATTATGGAAGGTCGTCATAACCACCCTCGTCCGGAGCATCTTAAAGGACATTTCATGGAGGCAAAGATAACTCCTCAATAAATGGATAAGGTACGAAAATTGAGGAGAATGGGTATTTCACCGGTTCAAATGATCCAAATACTAAATGAAGATAACAAGGATAACCACTCATCTTTGTCCGCCATTTACAATGCAATTGAGAGGATTAAAAGGAAGGAATGGAGAGATGGACAAGTGATGCAACAATTTTTTTCTTGGCCAAAGAGAAAGACTACGCGGTTCAAAAGGATGTGGATTCAGATGGAGAGATAACACAACTCTTCATTGCGCATCCGACGAATGTTCAATTGTCTCAATGCTTTCATGAAGTTCTAATAATGGATTGCACTTATAAGATGAACAAGTGCGAGATGCCATTGTTGAATATTGTTGGGAGTAATTCGACGAAGTCATCGTTTGCCGTTGTGTTTTGTTTCTTAAGGGATGAGTAAGAACCTAGTTACATTTGGGCACTACAACAAGTTAAGGCAATCTTCCGAGGTTATGATATTCCCGGGGCTATAGTGACCAACAATGAAGTCGCATTTATGAATGCAATAGAGGTAGTGTTCCCATTAGCCCATAATATGCTTTGTAAGTTCCATATATGGTGTAATTTGGTCCATAGGTGCAAGCCAATAATATGTCCACCCAAGGAAAAAGGATATGAGGAGGTTAAGAAGCTACCGGAACATAAACGAGCAGATGCAAAAGAGCAAGTTTAAAAACAATAGGAACTAAATTATGCTAAATGGGTTTCTTTCAATGGTGAATGGGAGTCACTGTGTTGCTATCTTACCGAGGAAGAGTATCATATAAATATTGCGGAGTTTATCGCCCATTGTGATACTCCTGATTATCCCGATGTTGTATCGTATGTTCTTCGCCAATGGTTAGAACCGCACAAAGAGAGCTTTGTTTATTCCTATACCAACCATTACAAACACTTGGGAAATCAAGCGAAAAGTATGGTAGAGTTGGATCACCACCGGTTGAAGAAGAATATCTTTGGATGTGTTGATAAATTTGTAACCGTGTGGAATGCTATGGAAAATTACTTCAATCGCAACATTGATAGAATTAAAGAGAAGTTCCAAAAAATTCGTATATTCAAAATGACGGGAAAATATGCTAGTTACAAATTGCTGAAGGGAATCCATTACAACGTATCTCGGCAATGTATAAAGTTGTTGATTATAGAAGTCGAGTTGATTGAAAAGTGGGAAACCAAGCCGGATGGGGTGTGTGTTTGTAACATTAAGAAGTACATGGAACTCCCATGTCGCCGTACGATACTCAATCATGAGAATGGCGTAATCCATTTAAGCGATATTGATCCATTTTGGATGTATCTAAGTTTTATCCCTCCTCCAAATGGAGAAGAATCCAGAGAAGAGTTTGGCAACAACGAAATGGGATAAGAACCGTAATAAAGATGTATCGAGGAATGAACAAACTCCAAAAAAAAATCTTTTGGGATGACATGAGGACAATCATATATCCACAAACTTCGGAGAATGTTCATGAACCAACTCAATTTCCACCTAGTCAACCATCTTCCCAAGACGTGAAGATTAACGCTCCAATATGCCCCATACAACAAAAGACTCAACCAAGTGATGGTAAACCGACGGATATTAATAAACACTACTTGAGAGAGCTACCTCTATACATTAGAGAATTCGTTATATTCATCGATGTTGTTCTTCCAGATGGTAATTGTGGTTTTCATGTTATCGTACAACAACTTGGGCCTTTCATCGAAGGTGCCAACCGATATAATGGGTGCACAATCACTCATGTAAGGCAAAGGTTGTTGCGGAAACTAAAGCAGAATCCGCCATTTTACAAGACAATGTTGTGAGGAGATGGTAGTATCAACGAGTAATTTGTTAGGCATCAAAGTCATCTTCATGGGGCCATACAATCACAAGGTTTTATTGGATGAGTATTCCAATATGTGGACACTTAATCGCCGAGGCATTCAATTGTGTGGTTCATTATTTCTCATAATATGCTAGTTTCACATTCACCCCAAAAACAACGGTATGTGTCGAGAAACTCAAATGAAGGAGATATGTGATTGCATTGATTGAAAACAACCACTTTATAAGCCTCCGGTTAGAACCCGATTGTCTATTGCCTCAGATCTCCGGAACCTCTTATTGGCCTTCATTTAACCCCGATATAATGTTGGATTGGTGTATTATGTATGAGCATAACATGGAGATGTGGAAAGCTTTGAAGAAGTCAGACGAAATTGTACATGAATGTCAAATTGCACTTGAGGATGATTAAATGATACTTGTAATGGTACTAAGTATGCTTATGAATCATATACTATGTTTTTTGAAGTGTGGTATTAATTATTGGGTTAATTTTAGTATTTTATTGAGTTGAAATATAACAGTTCGGTTAGAATCAGATTACAGGATTTTACGAACTATTTTTTTTTTGGGCCAACAACTTTTTTTTAGTACAGTTCGGCAAACTGAAAAAATCACCAGGTAACCGCACACTCTGTTCGGTTCGGTCGTAAAAAGTTTCAGGTTGCCGAAGTTTTTGATTCAAACCCCTAACACCTTTAACTGCTGATTTTTATATTTACCCAACGACTAATTTTGATTTCTACCCCGTTATTACTAACTAAACGACTATTTTTTTAAAAAAATGTATCCATTGGGTTTTTATCATCTCACTCACCTATTTCTATAAAAGGAAACATATCCTTTCTAAAATCTCTATCTCACTCACGTGTCCATTTCAACTTATTCTATCATCTTTTTTATTCTCCTTCATCCATCTCTTTCAAACACCAAAAATGGATCCTTCCTTCAATAATGATGAAGATGTTGTTATTGTTAGATCGTGGATTACGGTTACGAAGCACTATTACTATAGAGCGTGCCTTAACTTTCTTGACCACGACAATAGGAAAGATATGTACTTTAACATGGATAAAACATCTGATGCTTGATGGAATCGTATATATAGGATATTTGATGCGTTGGACGAAAATATCCATCGGAGGACACAAAAAATCGTGAAGACTAGATTCGAGGAGGTATTTAAGGAATGCGAGGCTGTGATGGATGAGATTAAAGCCATAGTTGATAGTTACCCCCGTGCAGTGGGTACCGTAAGAATACGTATATGAACCATAGGAGCAATAATTATTTTTCTTAATTTCTTTTTAATGATGCTAACTTATAATTGATTTATCTGTTGCAGTGGTGTGCGACTCTCCGCGGTTATGAAACCAATTATGGCAAATTTTTTTTGCATTCCGATCCTATCGCATCTTGGAAGAAAACACATTTTCATTTAAATTATATGAATAAGTGTTTCTAAGGAAATATGAATTTAATAAGCTTTGTTGTTTCTTTTCTTTCAATTCTACTCTATATTAGATGTATGTTCAGTTGCATTTAATAAAATGAAATTCTTGGATATTTTTCAACTTCTAAATTTGAATTCACAAACAGAAGTTCGGTTAGGAATTATTATAGGACATTGCCGAACTATTACAAGACATTACCGAAATAAAATTACTGAACATTTAATATCTGAAACGTGCTATGAAAAAGTCTTTAAGGATGCGTAAGTGTTTTTCATATTTGAAATCATTTCTTTTCCATCTTCGCCATTCATTTTTTGATGTTAAAACGATTTTCTTGAATGTTTCACCCCTAAGTCGATGCCGCCTTACAATCCGAAACAAAACCAAATCGGATGAACGAAGCTAAATGGTCACGGTTATGAGGGTTTATTGTGTCGGAGCATATTTTCTCATGAAATTTCCCCCAATAACTTTGACTCATAATACCATCCATTCTTCGTTTCTTCACCCTTTTTTGATAGTATAGTATGTAGTTTCTGCAAAGAGAAAGATCTTCATCTAGAGTAAATTTAGAACTAGTAACTGCCATTTTTAAAATGTTAACTATGAGATACATATATATACCATTGAGGTGTATAACGGCTACATTTTTAAAATAAATAACCGTTACTTGATATTTGTGTCAGATACTGGTTACTTTTAATTTCAAAATTAAGAGTTCGGTTGTCACAAAAACTTTGCGACCACACCGAACTACATAGTTCAGTTACCAGGTAAAATAAAGATGAAACCGAACTTTTTTTTGATGGCTCAAACACAATCTGAACATATAAATGGTACACAAACCACTCTAAAACAAACCTAAGAGTGCAGTCCTGTGATTTATGCATCAAGAGAACGAGGCTTGAAACTTGTGGACAACTCAAAATTTGAGTCCACAGATATTAGTTCGGCAATGACTAAAAAGTTGTGAGCAAACCGAACTCTAACACAATCTGAACATATAAATGGTATAAAAACTAATCTAGAACAAACTTAAGTGTGCAAATTTGTGATTTATGCATCAAGATAATGAGGTTTGCAACTTGTGGCCAACTCAAAATTTGAGTCTATAGATATTAGTTCGGCAATGTATTAAAATTTGCGAGCAAACCGAACAGTACTCTTCAGCCTGCATATGTATAGCATCAGCCTACAGAGGAATGTTGGGAAACCTTCCAAAATGTTGCGTGGTAAACGAAATTTCTGATCGGTTACCTGGTAAACTTTCATTGGTTGCCGAACTAGGTGTTTGGTTTTCTACATAAAATTTCTGACTAGCCGAACTTCACCCTGTACCCAAAACATTGAAGAGTTGTTGCACTCTACTTGTAAAACAAATAGAAAATAAAAAGACAAACCCAATTAAAACAAATATAAAAGTGTTAAACATAACAAACTACGAAATTCCTCAATTAATTGTTTAAAACACACAAACATACGAAATCCATAACTAAGATGTTTTTTGAAACTACTACCATACGAAATCACTGAAGACCACTACGACGAACCATTTTATTCCCTTTTTCACCACAAGTCTTAGGTGGAACTTCCTCACCAGTTGGGGTTTCATCTCCTTCACCGGTTTCTTCCACCGTGGTAATAGCTTCGCGACTTGAACCTTCTTCCTGTTGTCGACCTATCTTCATTTTCTTAGACCGACTTACCTCCACCATTCTTTGTGATATAAGTTGTTCCCACTGGATGTGGTACTCAGTTTTTTCCTTTGGAGACATCGACTCTCCACTACAGATTCTAGTCATCCATTTCTTCAACAATTTCTTACCCTTGTTCACTTGATTCCAATTTTAACCACAAGTAAATATATTTTCAACACTTTGTAACAACTTTAAAGATAAAGAGAAGACATGTACTTACCACATTATCCCATAACTTAATGGCTTCTTCTCCAAAAATTGGCATCTCCTTTTGAGTTCTCTTAGCCTCCCTCTCCTTTTCCATCGCCTTCGCCTTATCAACAATGGCTTGTTGTTGTATATTTATCACAATAGGATGACTAAGTTCTTGATAAAACTCCACATAATATTCTTCACATGCATTTACATCTTCACCAAAAGGTACACAATCACCTAAAGGTAAGTTGTACTTGTTTTGTTCATTCCAATGTCTTACCGTAGGAGTTGGTTCATGTTTTGGATCATCCAATTTCTCCATCAACGAAGTCTACTTCTCTTCTTTAGACTTATTTTCCGCGTCCAAAACACTCATTTTCCTGTTGTAGGTTCGTTATACGGATAATTTGGAGTTTCCTTAAACAATCTCAATTTAGGGAAGTAGTCGTAGATACAAACCTTTGCGAAAAAAAAAATATTTACCACATATATGAAAATTGAATTGGAAGCAGAAAATTTTAGCGAATAATTTTATAATTAAAAATATACAAGCTTACCTGAATAAGAGTTAAGCAACCTCCAATTTGAGTTGTCTTAATCATCGACCCTTTGCTAATCTCTCCTAAAACAAATGCAAGCACCCCAGTGGTCCAAGAGTAGTTGTTCATCTCATCGAGATTCTACAAAAGATGTAGATAATGTGCATTCACTTTATTTCCAGAAGTGTCGCAGAAAATGATAGTTCCTAGATACTATAACCAATAAGAGGTGACATGGTGCTTAAGTGTCTCCTCGTCCATCGCCAACTTTCCCTTCTTCACCTTCTGAGTTGTCCCTTCAAATGCTTTCTTCAACTTTACCAACTTAAATTTCTTGATCATCTTCTTCAAGGATCCATCTGCTTCTTTGGGATTATACTCATCGCTACGTTTAGGAGACTTCACAACACGTCTGGACTCACATTGGGTCTTTTTTTGCATTCCATCCTAGACACTTTAGAGCCAATGCTTCAAGAGATTCGTAACGCATCGAGGGATCGTAGCCTTCTCGAAAACACTTACCTTCCACGGGTTGGACGGTGATTCTCATGCAATCATCTGGAGTAATTCCCATCTCGCCAAATGGAAGATGCATTGTATATGTCTCGGGATAATGTCTCTCTAGAAATGAGGATACGACGACATCGTCAAAATCCACATGTTGGAGCCTAATAGCTCTCTACAAAAAACTTTCTTTAACCTTCGCCTGAAACTCGGCACACTCATTGGAAAGATCCCAAGCGACCTCCTTTTGACGACGAATAAGACGAATTGCATCATTATGATCCTACGAAAAGAACATCACACTATAAATACTTGACGAAACATTTCCAAAATAAAATAAAATCGTTTTATTAGTTAATAATACCTTTATCGCATAGATCTTCGCAGCCCATGAGAGTTGTAGCTGAACAATGTTGCCCCTCCATCAATTGGAGTACCATAAGTTGGGCTCACTAGTAACAAACACAACTTAGAAGGTGGAATGTGTGAGTATCTAACACAAGGGGGTTTCGGCTTCGTTTCCTCTTTAACATGAACAATTTCTTTCT
Organism: Papaver somniferum; assembly: GCF_003573695.1. Lineage (NCBI taxonomy): Eukaryota > Viridiplantae > Streptophyta > Magnoliopsida > Ranunculales > Papaveraceae > Papaver > Papaver somniferum. Next base: position 6,006,647 of record NW_020620714.1, on the reverse strand, counting down.
CTTCCTCCTCTTCTTCCTATTCCTCCTCTTCGTCCTCTTCTTCCTCTTCCTCCTCTTCCTCTTGTCTTTCTCCTTATTTGCCATGTCCTTGTCCTTCTCCCTTTTTACCCTGTCCTTGGTCTTCTTCCTCTACATCTTCAACCTATTCTCCATGTTCTTCGAACACTTCATTTCCTTGGTCTTCATTTCCTTGCTCTTATTCATCATCATTCTCTTTCCACTACACCATTTTAAGGGATTCGTAACCAAGTTTTGCAACGACAGTAGGTCGGTTGCGAAATTTCCGTTGCGAATCCCAGTTGTTAATTTTTCGCAACCGAGGGATGCCATTGCGAATTTGCAACCTCACAGGAAAGGTTGCTAATTGCAACTACGCTCAGTTCAAGCGTGCGAACCACTTGCTTGGTCGGAACACTAGCGATGATAAACACGCCCCAGTCAAACTTCGGTCAAGACTTCGTTTTTTTTCCCACCCTTAATCCAAATCTAGGGTATATACTACCCTTATCGAGTACCCTCTTCATTTTTCTCCGCCAAACCACAGAGACTCAGTCTCTCCTCCCTCTCCTCTCGTCTCCATCTTCCTTTCTATCATGATCTGCTCAGCTGAGAACTGTATTATCAGGTATAATTTTTTACATAGTTTTTTGGGTTTATAGATTTCGATTTCTAGGGTTTCAGTTGTGAATTCTATGGTTCAGAGATTTTATTTCTAGGATTTAGAGATTTTGATTTAAGTTTATCGAATCCTAGGGTTCCATTTAAGTTTTTCGTTTTTAGGTTTTAATGTTTGATTTCAGTTTTTCGATTTCACTTGTGAATCTGATTCTTTCAATTTCAGTTTTTTTATTTCTTTTTTTTCTTTCCATTTTATGGTTTGTTGTGTATCTGAATCTAGTACCCCCTTCTTTTTTTTCCATGTTAGGGTTTGTCAAGATTGAAGAATTGAAGCTCAGTTCAGATCTTGAAGAAGAACTGGTCAGAGTTGGTTCAGGAAGAACTAAGAAGGTATATCCAACTATGAAATTGTTTTGATTATTTTGGTTCCTTTTGTATTTTCTTTCCATTTTATGGTTTGTTGTTTATCTGAATCTAATGCTTTTTTTTTCCATGTTAGAGTTTATCAAGATTGAAGAACTGAAGTTCAGTGCATTAGAGTTTGAAGAAAAACTGGTCAGAGTTGGCTTAGGAAAACTAAGAAGATATATCCAACAATTTTGATTATTTTGGTTCCTTTTATATTGTTTAGCTGAAGTTTGATAGAATCTTATTGACCACGATAAAAATGGTCCTAGTGGTGAATCGCAAAAGCTACTTGTAGCTCATTCTTAAATTTAAGATATATGACATACCAAAATTGCAAAATTTAAGATAACTAAGACCTGGTGAACTGCTGTTGGTCAAGAGTCAAGACTTGATTAATTTATTGGTTTCTGAGGAAGATAAGCAGAAGTATTCTCGTTACATTCTTAGATCTTACGTTGAAGATAATAAAAAGGTAAGCTTGCTGATTTATTAATTATTTTTCTTTTCCACATGAATAGTAAGCATGACTACTTATTATTATATTTTTTTGTCATATGATTGTTATTTACTCTATAAAGTGCCACATTTTCAAGTCCTTTGTGCTTCAACATGCACAAGAGTTGAAAGATACCTCCTGCCCCGTGTTTTGTTGGTTTACATGCATGGAAAGAACAGTGGATATTGGGGCTTAAAGCTGACAGTTTAGGTTGAGAGAATCAATATATATTATAAAGTGCCGCCATTGGATCTCTAAGTACTCCAAAACTTTTGTATCTTTCTGTGATACTTGGCCTTCCATACATTTTTAGTGACCTGTGCATTTTCAGTCTGTTCTTAATTTAGCTAGATATTTACCTTAAGTATGCTGAATGAATGTGGTCTGAGTGGGAATTGGAGGCCCCTTCATCTATATTAAGGTTTCATGTGTTGCACTATTATACAACAATATTTTTTGTAGGATCTCACCTTTCATTTTCATGATTCATGAGTAAGTTCTACTCTACTTTTTCTTTGTTTTTTTAATCTAAGTTGTCGTTGCATATCAATTTGTTGAACTGTTTGACTTTAATTTGTAACTTGTATCCTTACTATCGTTATCTCCATCTTCAGTATGGAACGTTATTCTCCTGTTTGATTTTTGATTTCTTCTTTGTGTTGCTCTTCTGTAGACAAAGTGGTGCCCTACGCCAGGATGTGATTTTGTTGTTGATTTCGTTGCTGGTAGTTCAAGCTTTGATGTTTCTTGGAACTGCTCATTTAGGTTTTGCTGGAATGTAAGTTACTTTTGTTGTTGTTTCTATAACATATTTATTTTATTGTATAGTTGTTGTTTACCTTACAAGATCTCTGAATTTCACTTGAAGTGTACCGAGAAAGCGCATCGACCAGTTGACTGTGTCACTGTTGCCAAGTGGATCTTGAAGAATTGTGCCGAGTTCAAAAGCATGAATTGGTAAATTTGTTTTGAATCAAAAATGAATATTTCCTATTTTGCAATAATCTGGATGTGATGCTAACATGTTTTTGCTAATTTAATATTCAGGATATCAGCAAACTCTAAGTCTTGTCCAAAATGCAAACGACACATTCAGAAAAATCGGGGCTGCATGCATATTACCTGCACATCTGCTTGCAAATTCTAGTTTTGCTGGTAATTGGTTCATACATGTCAGAAAAATTCCTATATCTTGGCTGGTTATAAGTTTCTGATATACTTATATTTGCATTTGTTCTGAATATGGTGTCGTCTCTTGGACTTGGTAATTGATGTTTATTTTCATATGCTTCCAGGCTCTGCCTTGGTGCTTGGTCAGATCACGGAAAAAGGACGTGCAATCTCTATGAGACAGCAAAGAAAGAGGGATTGGTACATTTCTATTGCTTTATAGTTTCATAGTAAATTAGACCAAAACTCTAGAACATTTATTAATCCAGATCCCTGATTGTTTTCTCCTGGTTTTCTGTTATAATATGATGAGGCCAAGAAGAGAAGAGAAATGGCTAAAAATTCTTTAGAGAGATATACACATTACTACGAAAGATGGGCGACTAACCAGTCGGTAAGTTTTGTTTATCAGATAAGGAAATTGACCTTCGGTTGTATATATATATATATATTCCTTAACCATGCTTTGAGAATGTTTGCATTAGATTTAATTTTCTTGCTATTTGATTTAATTTTCTCGGTTGTATACAAATGTGATATCATGTTAATAAATTTTATACTCAAGAAAAGAAGAAATGATTAGATTTAGTACTACTGTTTTAGATTGACGCTGAACATCTGATATAATAAATTTCCCAGCAGCCATGTATTAAAATGATTTCATTGTCTCTATCAGTTGTCTCTATGTTAGAATTTGACTTGCAGTTACAGGGAACATGTACATTATTTTCCAGATGCTAACTGATTTTTCTTTTCCCATTACAGTCTAGGCTAAAGGCAGCTGCGGATTTGCAGCAAATGCAATCTGTGCATGTAAGTAAATTATTCTGCTTTAGTATTTTTGAAATATCTTCCCCACTGATGTTTCATCTAGAGGCGTGTCGGTGGTTATAGTGTTATTGTTGAATATGAATTTTGATTCAGTTGGGATGCTACATGTAAAAGCTGAGCTTCTGTTCTATTAAATTGAACACATCGTCATTTTATCTTGACCATGGGTGGGCTAAGCTATCTCTGTAGGAGATATTTTTCAATACATGCTATATTAGTAAGTGATTGTTATCAATTAGATGTGCAATGTGCACAACTTAGAAAACTAAATACATGCTAAAAAAGAGCGAGGATCGGTACTTTTATTTATATTTATAATACATGTGATGATGTCTTCTTCTTGGAAGGATGAGAGTCAGAAGACTAAAGAGGTTTCTAATTTTGGAGTTTATGGGTTTGATGAACATTGTATTCTTAAATTCATATTCAAGAATACTGATGGTATGTCATATTGTAGAAACCAATACTGATGGTATGTCATATATCTTAAATTTTTTTAGTAGTTCACCAGTTCTTAGTTTCGTTTTTAGTATAGTCAAGACTCAAGATTTTGGTGAATGTTTTGTACTAAATAAAACAAGAACAATTTTAGGGGATAATTTTGTGTATTATGCTTACAAGATACTAGTGCAGACCTAAAGAGATATCACAGAATCCAGCATAATTTAGGATTTGGTTGACTTCAGCTGGATTACAAGATGATCCCCAAATTCTGGTGCAGATTCAATGTTTTTATTGAACACCAATTATATGCGCAAGCTTTTGATCTATCATTGTTTTAACTTAGTCATTGGAAGGAGGATTAGAGACAACGGAAACTTATCCAGTTCCCCATATTCATCATTTTCACAGATTTTGCCTGCTTGTACTTGCACATCATATTATATCTTTATTAGTTTTTGACTTCAATTGATTTATAAGCATACTGGTTATCTGATTGGAAGAATTTGTGATGCTTTGTTCGCAGGTTGATTGAATGATGCTATGTTATGAGATCAGAAATTAAGGTTGGAGAACAAAGCATCAGCCATTAGGTCCCTTAGCAGCTGCAAGATTTGTAAGTTTATGTAGTATCTCCTTATAGTGATTTAAGTTAGAAGAACTTAGGAATTTCGTAACTTTACATGAACTGAACTTAGGAACCAAGTATGTTTCTAATGTGTACACTAGTTTGTTGTGATACGTAGAACACATTTGTATCAAATACTCATATTTTTTGTTAAAATCAATTGAAGAATCCATTTTCATAATTTAATACAATTTTGTATGTTGAATGAATGAATGAATGTATGTTGAACGAATGAATGTAGGGAACTGGGTAACTACAGGGGGGAAATGTGGGCGGAAATGGATTTTGACCAGGTCAATGAAGACTTGACCTTTTTTTTATGTAGCAAAATATTAACAACGTCTTAATTTGTTGCTAAATTAGAACTAAAACCACTAAATTAGAACCAGAACCAATAACATTTTAGTTCCGGGTAGGGGTATTCCTGTAATTAGAAACAACTTAGCAACAACAGACCTTGGTTGCGAATAAACAGCTTCGCAACGGCACAGTACGTTGCGAATCTCCGTTGCTGACCAAGAGTCGCAACGGAGCTTATGCCGTAGCGAAAAAATGCAACACCGTGTTTTGCAACGTCCATCTTCCGTTGCGACCCCAGTCAGCAATGGCCAGACTCCGTTGCTAATACCTAAAAATGGTGTAGTGTTCTTCAATAACATTATTAATTATATTCTCCTCCATCACCATTTGATTGACATCTTATATTACATTACGAGCATTCTGTTGGTTCACTTCCAGTAACGATCCCCCTCCATGTTTAGCATTTTTAGTCCCACGGTTTCAGAAATTCAAATGTATTCTACCACGAGGGGTGGGGGTTCTTAAATATTCATCTAGGAGGAGGTTAGATGTTTTTCCTTTTTTCGTAATGAATTAAAACCACATTATTAGCTAAAAAAAATATTTTCGTATCAAATAAAATTGAACATGAGACTACATCAAACACAAGGTGTTAACAGACTAAAGTTAGGTTATCTGGTATGTAAGTTGCGAAGTAACCGAACTACATATTTGGTGTTGACAGACCGAAGTTCGGTTCCCCCTAGAAATTGCGATGTAACCGAACTATATAATACCAAAGTTCGGTTACCTATATAAATTTATCGACTACAGTGAACTCTAATTTCCCATATAAAGAAGGAGTTCGGTTACGCAAAATTTTCTTTTGAGCTTACCGAACTACACAATTCGTTTACCAAAAAATTCATAAAAATTGCGACTTTGCCGAAGTGTTCTTCATATTGAAAGTTCTACAAAAAAAACTAGGGTTTTCAAAATTCTCCTAGCCGAAATGTTTACTGGAACTACCTTTGATGATTGCTAATCGATATCTTCAACCAGATCAAATTAAAATGAATGCGGATTTGCGTTTTACTCGACTTTTTGGTTGATGTTGGATGATTGATTCAGCCTCTCAACTTTTCTTCAAGTTCTTTATCAATTTGAAATTCATTTGGGAGATTCGCTATATTTGCGAGTCCCGGACTCAATCCGGGAAATCTTGGTGTCTGCTTGGAACGCATTGCTTATAAAGATGGATTAATCGACGATGAGAATTTTTTTGAATCGACGATTAACTTCGATGTCTACGAAGAAGAGAAAAGAAAAGAAGAAGATGAAGAAGAAAAGGAAGAGAAAGAGTTTTAAAACTGATTTTAATCAGTTTTGTTATTTGGGTTTTAATTTACCTGGCATCTTTAGGTGCGGCCCCAAAACAATTAGAGGCAACACCAAAAGAAAAAAAGGTCACCCAAACCTAAAACAAAGCCACTCCTTATCTCAAATTTTTCTAAATGGCAAATATGCCCTCCATAATCGGTAGTTAAGTTTACAAATCGGGAGAAATTTGTTATATAGATGAGATTCCATTTTCACATGATCGAGAACAACTCAGAATCTGTACTTTCATGATATTTGTTGCATAACGATTGACAATCGGTAGTTTCGTGATGTTCGTTATCTACTGATTGTGGTAATAGCCCCAAATTCAAAAATTTCAAAAACCAATGTAATTTTGGATTTCTTTATTTTCAAAATTGGTAGTTTCATGATGTTTATTTCCTACCGATTGACAATCGGTAGTTTCATGATGTTCGTTATCTACCGATTATGGTAGTCGCCCTAAATTCAAAATTTTCAAAAACCAATGGAATTTTGGATTTCTCTATTTTCACAATCGGTAGTTTCATGATGTTTATTTCCTACCAATTGTGATAGTAGCCCCAAATTTAATTTTTCAAAACAAAGCAAAGAAGAGAAGAAAATAGTCACAATTGGTTGATAAAACTAACATGCTAAACTACCGATTATGCAAGGACTCATACGTATTTTTAACTTATTTTGTCTTTCTGTATCGCCCTTAATTCTTTTGGGGTTGCCCCTAAAGATGCCAGGTTAATTTAATGGGTTAGATTGGTGGATAGCAATTAGATTAGAGGATTATTAGGATTAGTTATAACCTTAATTAGAATAAGAACAAATTAGTCTTCTCTAATCATTTAGAACATCTCTTAGAATGTAGGGTGGACACTCCTATCACAAAGAAGTTCCCACCAAAATGTGCTAGTCCCCAAAAAATCGTTCAATGAAACTCCTCGAAAAGTCCAAAACTCAAAGGTCCTTTATTCTCATAGAAGAGGTCTGTTGGACCTGGATCCATAATAAGCTTCTTCAACTATCCATTCACCAAAGCCCTAAAAAGTATCCGTTTTTTTACCTTAAGTTGGTTGCTAATTAACACCCATCTTTCACTAAATAACATCCGTCTTTTCCTATGTGCTATTCTTCTATCTCTTCAGAAACTTTGAACTCTGGAAATCTGTTTTTGCTCTGAAATCTCTGAAGAAAAGGAGGAAGACATGTCGAAGTCTTGCAAAGGATTAGCGATGGAACTAGTCAAGTGCTTAAGTGAAACTGATTGTATTAAGGTACTTCTTGTTCACTAAAAACCCTTTCGTTCTCTCTTCCCCTCTCTTCTTTTCATTGATCCCCATGATGAATTTCTTGATCAATGATTGAAATAATATGTTCTCTGATGTAGGTTTTTCATTATTTAATCTGGGTTCTGTTTAATTTTGTGAAATTTGGTAGAAAACTTATCAATTTCTACACTTTTCATAGTTAGGGTTTAAATACTCTTTGATTTCTTCATATTTTTGTATAATAAAATCTCAATAGTTTTATGTTGAATTGGAGTTGTATTTAGGTTGAGAAGAGATCATACAAAGAATGTGCTGGTGAAAAGTGTCCTTCAATTTCAGCTGAGTGTATTGGGCTAAGAGAGACTTATTTCAATTGCAAAAGAGGCCAGGTATGTTTATGTGGTTTGCTTTAGAAATCTGATTCCTTAAAATGTGTCGCTTGTTTGTTTTTGAGATTGAATCCTTTTCGTAAATGATTCTAGCCAATTTCACAAGTGATTTAGGGGTAATTTGGTGTAGAAAGTGTGTTATGTTTGTTTATTAGCTACTGTAAGTTAGCGTAATTTAGCTAGTTTTTTCATGGAAATGGTTGTTGCATTCCTGCAATGAGTTTGGTTTCATCTGCAACGGGCTAATGTACATCTAGTGCATGAATTATGTAAAGGTTGTAGATTTGAGGTTTTGTTCATAAGTCATCCGTGTATACCTGTTGATAGGGAGATTAGGATCCAAAGCCTATCAAGAAGAGTGTGCAGAAATTCAAAGACCATATTTCGTTTTTCAGAAGTGCTTCTGATGAATGCTTGAGATTCTAAGATTTTTTTGGATTCCTAATCTTATTAGAATGTGGATAAAACTAAAGAAAAGAAAGAAGCCGCCCATTGTTTTTTATTCAATTCTCTCTGTCCTGTGTTTTTGCTGTTTTTTTCATTTGCTTGCACTGAATGAAAGTGGTCATTAAATGCCCAAGGAAAGATAGGAAGGCGAAAAACTTCTGAACAAAGTCTGTAATTCGGTTTTTACATCTCAAAACATCTCATTATATGACGCGTGCAACCTGCACATTGAAAAGATTAGTCTAGCACTGGTCTTGAAATGCGATCAATCCTAAAATTGACCTCCCTAAACACACATTGAGAAGGTTCTGAAAGAACTTTAGACGGAACAATACTCCCTCAACTACTAGGAGAACTAAGAATTGTGCCACTTTTAAACTTAAAAGACTTTAATTCAGCAACTCAAAATTACCAAAAATACACATGTACCTAGCATGCCAAAAAGATGTTATCACTTCCACTCAAACTACAAAGCACAGCTCTTTTATAGCAGGATAAACATTGTTAGCAGCCTTATAAGTATTCACAATACAAGCAGTAGCTGAAAAGCCTTTGAGCCACTCCCATATGTTGCTTAATTTTTCTCTTTGTTTTCGCCAACTCACTAGTTATCTAGGTTGATGAAACTTTGGTCTGCTGTGTTACTTTATCCCTGCTTGGGATGCTGCAGAAATCACTATGAGTTTTTGAACAGAAATTTGCCTGTTCTTTTGTGTTTCTGCAAATTGAATACTAATTTTTACAGTGAATGTTGGTACAAATTCAGTGAGCCTGCTTTTTGCAGGACACCAAGCAGGGCCTTTGTTTTATAAATGAGAATGTGCTGATTTTTTTGTTGTTACGAATTCTATGAGCCCGCAAATTTTCGCAGGACACAGAACACTAACAGGGCCTTCATTCTACAAATGAGAATGTGCTGATTTTTTTTATTTTTTTTGTTGCTTTAGGTTGACATGAGAGCTAGAATTCGTGGAAACAAGGGCTACTAGTAGAACGAGCGGGTGCAGGAAATGAGATTTTACTTCTGCTGCTGTCAAAATTTTTGGTTTGAAGTGAATCTGTCGGTGACAATACACTATTGAAGACTGTATAAATGCATCTAGCTGGCTGTTCTTTATGTTCTTCATTATGTCGCAGTTTGCATGAAATTCTTAGACAGAAAAGAATCGGTTCTTTACATCGGTGTTTTGTAGATGATTGACACAAAATACGAAAAATGCACTTAAAGTAGAAAATAGCTGAAAATGGTGGTGATTTTTATGAGCTTCTGAGATTTAATCAGCAGTTACTTTTGATTTTGTGTCAATTTTCTTCATATTTTTGGTGTCAATTCTTATGAGCAATGTACCTCTGGGTTAAGTTTTTCTTAAATCAAAATAAAATAAAATAATAATAACAAGAAATTAAAATTGTGTTTACACAATTAGAAGAAGAAATTTAAATTCAAAATCCAATTCAGACTAAATAAGTTTCAACCACCAACAATGTACGGGCTAAGTATTTCTTAATAAGCATTTAATAATAAATAAAAAATAAGAAAATACATACTATGGCACCAGAAATTAGAAGAAGAAAAATAAAGTTTTTGTTTAGTCCTTTTACTAACAAGCTTTCTTAACCGAGTCTTTGAGAACAGAATGAGAGACATCAACCCAATCTCCATTGTCTACCTCCTCCTTTGGCTTTGAGTTGCTGTACCACCACCATACTCCGATTTGGATTAAACCAAGAATCAATCCCAACCCATTACTCACCAATAAATAGATATCAAAACGGACAAGTGCATAAGCAAACCAACACCCACCATTGAGAGCATTGAAAAGTAAAAGGTACTTTGGCATATACTGGCTGCTCTTTGTTTCATAAACCTGAAGAAGATTGTCAAGTGGCATAGCATACGTCATTACGTTGACAACGTCATACAGAACTCCGATTGTTGTGAACCTGTTCTCCACTAGGATACTGAACAGTATTGCTGTAACACCGAAAACAGCTACACCAGCAAACACTGACATTACATAACGCCTTCCTTTCTCGGTTGCATATTTGAAGAACATGCAAACGTAGGTCAGTTCAATCACGAAACCAATAGCGTTTATCGTAGCGATGAGAGCACCATGTGGATGAGCAAAAGGTAAACTATAGAGAACCCACAGTACACAATTCAGAACTGCAGCTAAGTAAGGATTTGGAGAATAATCCTCTACTGTTCTTTTTTTATAGATTTGATAAAACGTAGGTGCTGGTGAAAGAAACAAACCAAAAGATATGATGTTACCTATAATTCCGAGGCTATTGATCAGATATGTATTAACCATCTTTAGTAGCAAATTGATTGATCAAGGAAGAACGAAAGAATCAATCACGAGCGAGCAGGCTGAATACTATAGATATGGCATAGACAGATGAATGTTGAAGGTAGAGACAAGAGAGGTCTGATGTGAATATATATATATATATATATATACTAAATATTACTTGCTGCAGAAGAAAAGCATGGTACGCAAATCTTGCTTGTTATATATGGTTAAAAGAGTTTAGCTGGAAATATAATACTAACTTTATGCGGAAAAATCTCAACAAACATGGAAATCCTATAATTCAGCAAGGTAAGTATAGAGTTTATATGGTATGCAAATACTGCTTGTAATGTAGGTTCTAGTCTAGGAATCTGAAAATCACTGAATTCACACCAGCTCTAGGACTCACTCGGTCCTTACTCGTAGCTGCAAGCCGGCAATGCTGTCTCCAAATTGGATGTCTTCTTATATGTCCATATATCCAAACGTGAAGGGTTTGGGTTTTGGTTTGGGTTTGATACCCTAATTTTGCAGCCACTAATACGCAACCAGAACCCACTAACGATAAATATGAGAATATATGCTAATTTTTATTTATTTTTTATATTTTTGTTATAAGCTGGTATATTTATTAGTGCTTTAGGTTGACATGAGAGATCGAATCAGCGGGAAACAATGGTTACAAGCTTATCATTGAATGCGCGTGGAGGTAAGGAGAGTTTAATTACTAGTGCTCTTCTGTCAGTTTTTTCTTTTTGAAGTGATAGTGTTTATTGTTGTAGACATGTAGAAACCCAAGCTGCAAGTACATTAAGAGAAAATGTAATAAGCGTATACTTGAATATTTAAAAATTTTAAAGTATGGTTAACACATCCTCCAAATCAGCGGGTTTCTTTTGAGTTTTGGTATCAAATCCTTCATATTTATCGTTAACCAGAAGGGATATGATTCCTTCATATTTATCGTTAACCTGAAGGGATATGATTCTTAGGAATCATGTACCTCCGGGTTAAGTTTTTCTTAATAAAATTGTACTTAATTTGCATCAAATAAAAAGAAACACATTAAGAAAGAACTTACAAGTATGGCAATGGACATTAGAAGAAGGAATAAATTAAGTTTTTGTTAAACACTATGTTCAGTTTTGGTAACTGACTGTTTGAAAATGGAATGAGAGACATCAACCCATTGTCTGTACAACCACCATACTCCGATTTGGATTAAACCAAGAAGAAGTCCCCACCCATTATTTACCAATAAAAACATATCGAAACGGAGAAGTGCAAAAGCAAACCAACACCCACCGTTTAGAGCATTGAAAAGTACAAGGTACTTTGGCAAATACTCGTTGCTCTTTGTTTTTATAGCCTAATGCAGGTTGTCGAGAGGTGTAACGTAAATCAATAGGCTGAAATAATCACACAAAGCTCCAATTATCTTGGGTCTGCTTGCAACCATTGGTGGCCGGAGAGTTAATAGCACTACTGCATCAAAGATAACAGCTTCACCAGCCAACGTTGATAGTACATAGCATCTTCCTTTCTTGGTTGCATAGATTAAAAATAGGGATTTTTAACAAACTGCCACACTTGCAAATCCCGATTCAAGAAAATGCCACCGTTTTTTTTCAGAGTTTATTAAATGCCACAACCGTTAGATATTCCGTCAGGGCCCACTAACTCGGTCTATAATCATTGAAAAAGTCAATACAACGTGTCAACATTACCTAACTACCCTTGAATTCGTGTTGGTCCAAACTCGACAATGACTCACACTATTAGGTTGATTTGAATCAGTCACAAGAAGCCACATTACCTAACTACACTTGAATTCTCTTTCTCTTTCCTTTCTTCTCTTCCTTCTCCTTCTTCTTTTTCTCCGGCGTTCCAGAGATGAAATCTCTGTTGAGAAAACCTTGCAGAAAATTAGTGAAACCAATCAACCGAGTGTGGTGCTGATGAGTTCATAGTTGGGTTTGGTTAGAATCCACGATTGAGTTGAAGCGAAGTGTTTCTGTGAAGGTTAGAGTTTGATGTTGAGTTTATTTGGAATTGATAAGCTAAACGGGATGTTAACATATGAAGATCAAAGGGTTATTGCTAAATTGAAGTTGTAGTATTGTCTTGAAGAAGAATTGAGATGTTAATGAAATTGTGAAGAAATTAGGGTTCCTGATTTCAGCTGAAAAAACCAACAATCAAAGCCTTTTCTTCTAAAGTTTGATATCCTAATTGAAACCCATATACCAGAAATCTAGATCTGTGTAGTAACTTGAATTATTTTGAAACCCTAGAAAACCGATTTTGTACCTGAAATCGAAGAAAATCATCAATCTGATATGTTATTGTGATTTTATTTCCCACCAGTTGGTTTATTCCTACATACTTTATCATCAGGTATAAGCCCTAGTTTTGTCTCGAATTTTGTAAATTTAATTCAATTCTATGAATTAGTAGGTTTACTTTGTTTTGTTTTGTTTTGTTTAAGTTGTTTTAAGATTTAAGTTGTAGAAATTGTTGGAATTGCAGAGGGGTATGTTGAGGGTGGGATGTTTGGGGATCTCTCCTTCATGTGCCCTGAATTTGTCCAGGTAATTTTTATTTACATTTCAGTTTATTTTTTCTCTAGCTTATTGGTTGTTAATACTGTAACATATTTTTTATTAATCGACTTGTTATTGAGGGAAAAAAATGTACTCTTAGTTATGCTCTTGCTGATGTCACTCCTGAAGCAAAAAATGCTTCTGAATTGGTTGGAATATATGGGTCCTATCCAGTGTTTTACTAATTCAGTAGAGATGGCCTCGCCTGGGGTGAAGAACTATGTGTTTCTTAAGTCATTTTAGTGTAATCATCAGATATTAGGCTTGCTTAAAGTACTCTTGTATCTGTGTACTTCATATGCTCTGTCTTAATCAGATTATGGCTCGCTATGATGGCTACATCTTCATATTGTTATTCTGTTAATTATTTGCTTGAGTTCTCAAATTCGCTAGTTACTAGGGCCACATTGGTGAGAGTTGATCAAATTGTTTTTGTCCCTTGTAATAATACTTTGTTACTTTTGATTACAGGCTCAGAAGATCGGTCTTGAGTACATGGATGTTCAAGGTCTTAAGAAGGTTAACAAGAACAAGAAGTTGGTCAAGAAGCTTGCAAAGAAGTTCCACACTTCTACTTTTTCTACTAAGAACTACGTACTTATCAATTTGTTGCTGCTCCTTTGTCTTGCCTTTTTGTTATTATGCTCTTGTTTACTAGCAATTTTTCAACATAGTCATTGCTAATTGTGTTCTTTTAATGCTATGAAATGCAGGTAAGTTCCCAACTCTTGTGACCCATCAAGATTCATTGGAGGCCAAGGTGAATGAAACCAAGGCTATTGATAAACCGTAGGTTACATTTCTTTGCTCGAGCTGTGTTGTGGACGGAATTCCGTCAAGAGAATTCGGGAAGGAAGGTTTTGCCGCTGCCTGGAATAAGAAGAACTGATGGGTCATTGAAAGCAACAACAAACTGTGCTGGTCATAATAAGAGAACCTGTGCTGGTGGTGATGTTAGTAAAAACCCAACTGGATTCATGCCAAGCACCGAGTATGATGCTGCAAACTGCACCTTCACTAATAGAGATCATCCTGAAAGTAGCAGTGCAAGGGGTAAAGCAAAGGTGAACAAATCCAGAGGTACATCTTCATTTGTTGGTGAGTCAACAGGACCTAAAAACTTTGGAAGAGCACCAGTAGAACCTAGCACCCATGGATCTACACAAGATGTTCTGAATTTCAGTCAGAACTTTACTGGTATTGGATCTGTTAGTCAACATATTCCTGTCACAAAGGGAAAGCAAAGCAAGGCTAAGAAGAAGTAGAAGTGTGTGTGTGCTTCTTGTTGTGTTAGATCTTTTTTTTATGTACCAGAATTCAGTTTTATTTTGATGGATAATCTTACTTTATGGATGGAAATGATATGATATTAGTTAAGAACTAATTACATGTTAATAGTCTTTTGAAGTTCCTTACATATGGTAAAATATGAATCGTCGATTTTTTCTCTTAGATTGATCCCACGTGTATTCCGACAGTTAGCAAATCTTGCACGTTTTTCTCACGTGCACCGAGTCGCGAGTTAACTCACTACTCTATAGCCGGTTAACTCAATCCCAGTGAACTGATTAACTCAATCCTTGTTAACTGATTCAGGGGCTTCTATGTAATTTTGTACGGATTATTTAATGCCACGTATGCACTAACAGAGACTAACAGCCGTTAACCGTTATCTCAAAAAAACGGGATGAAAAAAGTCAAGAGTATGGTATTTAATAAACTCTGAAAAAAACGGTGGCATTTTCAGAAACTGCATATTGGAAGTGTGGCACTTTATTAAAATCCCCTTAAAAATATGCAAACGTAGATGAGTTCAATCACGAGACCCATAGCGTTCATAGTAGCAATAAGAATACCACGTGGAATAACAAAAGGTAAACCATAGTATAGCCATAGTAAACAACTTATAATTGTACCTAAGAAGGATTTGGGGAAAATTCCTCCACGCGTCCCTTTTTGATAATTTGGTAAAACGTTGGTGCATGCGAAAGAAACAAACCAATAGATATGATGTACCTATGATTCCTACGGCAGTGCGAACTTGATCTGTGTAGTCCATCTTGACTATGATATTATGATAATGAAGATGACTGATTAAGAAGAAGAAGAAAAGAAACACGACTACCATAGAACGAGAGACAGATGGATGTTGAAGGTAGGTTAAGGTCTGATGAACCTGCATATACATATAATACGGATTACTTGCTGCACAAGAAAGATAACAAAGGTTTACAGAGTTTGTATAAACAAAGATTTACAGAGTTTGTATTGTATAGAAATGGTGGCTGTTATATAGCTAACAGAATTTAGCTGAACATATAAAAGTATATTTATGGGGAGAAATCTCAACTAAAAATCGAAATCATATATATCTACCACGTCATACACAATGGACTGTAAAAAAGAGAGGATTTTCCTTGCCGAAATTTTCTAGAAAATCAGCTGTGGAGACAGACGTACCATAGCTGATCTTTCAGCATCACTTAAGTTGATCCACTCTTTCTTTTAGAAACAGGGTTGCGATTTTATTGGTTACTAAAAAGAAGAACTTGTATCCCAGATATAAGCCCAACTGGTTATAGAGAAAATTAATACAGTCCGTAACCGCTTCCCTGAAACTATGGTATCTGACTGTCAAACTTTGTCAATCTGTTGACCGGGAGGCAAACTCAAAGTCAAAGCTGGGGAAAGTTAGGATTAGAGCTGGCAAACGGGCGGGCCGGGCTGGCTTGTGACCAACCCGCGGGTTACGGGTTAATACAAGTTTAAGCTTGCGGGTTGAAATTCTTCGCTGGTACGTGGTCATTTCTCCAACCCGCGCCCGTCCCGGGTAAAGCTTGCGGGTTCACGGGAGCTCACGGGTTAGCTGGTTTTTGTTGAGTCAACTCGCCAGAGATCGATTTCTGGGCTATTTCCGGCTACATTCAGGCCATCTAAAGCTCATTCCCAACCTAAGTACTTAATTTAACATTCATCATTTCATCTAATTCATTTGATATTTCGATTCAAAGATCAAGAAAATTGCAAAACTTAACAATGTATCACAGTCTCAGATTCATAGAATCACAATATAGACTATAGAGTCACAAAAGGAACACATTTACATCATCAGTTCGTGATATCTTCAACAAAAAAAATAACCTTCAAGACCGTAGTAAATAGTATTACCATTGTTTGTACTCTGTATCACCAAATCCAATATAAAGATATTAATAACCACTTCTGGACTTCATGCACAAAATATATATTTGTGGTTAACCAAAAAAAGTGATAACTGTCCAAAAAAAAACATCTCAAATCTTTTTTTATACAAAAAGCGGAGACACTGTGAGATAACTGTCTGTCCAAAAAACGTTCTCATTTTCCATGTTTATCTTTCAGTTGCTCAAACTTGTTCTTGTACACTTGACATCCTGGACCTGGATAGAGCCACAAAGAATAGGTCAAAGACTCAAAAATCAGTACATTACTTACTTGACAATCACGGAACTTCATTATCATACAATAATATGTATGGTTACAAACTGCACAACCAAATGCAGTATGAAATTTGATCAAGATAAACGCTATAATGAACTCTACTTCATAGACTCTATAATATGTGCTAATAAGCAAGGGTGTCAACCGTTACATGGACCTAATCATGCAGCATTTACTATCATATATATCAAATCATTTCAGCTTAAATGATGATAACTAGCTAACTGAAATCAAGAACCTATAATCCAGTTAGTATTGTGCATAAGCATTACCAGAAATCCTTATGATCAGGGAAACAATTTTTTCTTCACTTCGGGGAAGCAAAATCACAGGTCGTCCCTGCATACAAACATCATCATTTAGATACATGATTCACTAAACATGATACTGATCTTAGTAATCAAATCATATAAAACCAACCTAAACATGATATTTCAGGGATCTAAAATTACTTGTAACATAAGATCGAAGTAATTACGACAAATATAAACACTAAGATTAACACTAAAATACAATCTATTTGCTGCTTCAAATACAAGACTGCCTAAACATGTTAATAAGTGTACAAAATCATATAAAACAAACAAATGCATAAAATAAACTAAAAAACCAACCCCACTCAAACTGTAAAATGAATATAGAAAAAGTTAAGCAGGGAAAAAAACAGAACCTACCATAATGCACTCCTGGGTTGTTGATGCTGATGATACATAGAAACCCACAAATCTTACCAGCAAAGAAAAATCACAAACCATTGTATGAGTTAAAAAAAAACACCAAATCAGTAGCAACATATAAGATTTAATGAAAACCTTAAAAATATATCCAGAATCATCTAAACAAACCATAAAATTTAGAAAATAAAAATCCCTAATTCTTTAACCGTGAAAGGTTAATAGACGGTACGATTAACATCAATTTCAAAAACCCTTGTTGTAAAAATGAAATCTTATCAATTCTTACAGTTGAAATCGAGCAAAAAATGGTCTCAAAAACACATGCATTGCAGATCTAAGAAAACCCCTAATTTTTTCTTCATAAAAAAAACAAACAAACAAACAAAAAACAAAAAACAAAAAAAAAACAATCTATGTTTATACATTGAACAGAAACAAGATTATCTGGCCGGCGGTATTCTGGTATTCTACTCTTAGATTAAATTAAAAAAAAACAGAATTTGTTCGGAAACTCCTTAATATGAGGTTTCTATAACTTCACCCAATCAGAAAAAATGATAAATTGAGGGAATGATTGAGAGGAAAAAAGACAAAGAGAATAAAATTTTGGATGGAGATGATAGAGAGATAAAAGGAAAATCGTATACCTTCTTCGAATCTTCTTACTCACTTTCACTGCCGAAAAAGAGGGGTTTTCTGTTTAGTTCAAGAATCTAGACCTAGCTTTTACTCACACAAATCACAATAGATGGGTTTTTTTTTAGCAGAGAAGACACGGACGGAGAAGACGAAAGCAGAGAAGAAAAGAAGCTAGGGTTTTTTATGTTTTTATACCCAAGGAAGGAGAGGGACACGTATACTAACTGAGAGGGAAGTACGGGTTAAAGGGTTAACCCTCGGTTTTATGGTCCGGGCCGGGTTAACCCGTTTCTCGACGGGTCACCATTTCTCCAATCCGAACCCGGCTTGTTTAGAAACCATCCAGTCCGGGTTCGGATTTTCACGGGTCGGGCATGGAGTAACCCGCGAGTTTCAGCTTGTTTGCCGGCTCTAGTTAGGATCCGAAGTTACACATTTTTATAGGACCAAAAGTCAAAATATCACAAGCCTTTAGTGGAACAAGGGTTACTAGAGTGAATGCGCGTGCAGAAAATGAGAGTTTATCTTGCTGCTTCCAAGATTTGTGGTTTGAAATAGTTCACTGTTGGAGACATGTAGAAAACCAACTAGCCCAGTGTTCTCTATAATATCGCAGTTTGTATGGAAATCTTAGACCGAAGAATATCCATTTACCTCAAGGTTCAGTAGAAGATGATGGATATTTACAAGACTTCGAGTTAAAAAATTAACAAACTGGTGATTTATTCGTGTCTTCTAACATGGGCTTGTGAGTAGCTAATCAGCATTTACCATGGTTAACTTTTTCTTATTTTATTATTCTCATCAAATAAAAAAATAGATTAAGAAGAAGTCCATAAAATTGGTCAATTAATCCAATAACGACGGGTGAAAAGGACATCTAAAATTTCATACTGTTTAAATGGACGAGAATGTAAATATAACCAGAATGTAAATAGTTTCATCTTACCCATGTTCAAATACTTTTTCTTATTTTTAATTTACATCAGGATGCATCCAGTTTTATCCTTACTATTTTTTAAGTTTAAACCAGAATGAACTTGCTATCTTTTTGATGTTCATTTCACTCATATTAGTTTTTACTCGTCCACTAAAACCATGTTTTAAAACTATTTGGACAAAATGATCCATTTTACGGAAGAAATTTAATGGTATGTCAACGGGTATTAAAAGAAGAAAAAATTTAGTTTTTACTCGCATTGGCCTTTTCTAATATGGACACATTCCAAAAGAAAAGAAAATTAAAACATCCCATCATGATCACGTAGTTTAGCTTTCATAGTTTCAAAACACGAAATGTTCAGACCAATGTTGCACCAATTTCCTCAACAACATTGACTTAGTGAAACTCTACAAGCATACATCCAATTCAGACTCATTCCATCTTTACCTGTTAAATCACCAACACAATTTTATTCGTTCAACTCCAGTTTGATTTCTTAAAACAAATTTGATTCGTTGAACTCCGGTTTGATTTGTTAAACACCAACTTGTTAAACTGCAATAACATAATTCAGACACATTCCATCCACATTTGTTAAACACCAACTTGTTCATTCCATTTTTACAGGCAAGCTCATTCCACTTGCAACATGGAGTTATTTAGAGTCTTTGAAAATGGAAGGAGAGATATTCTTCACAATTCACTATATAAAATGGTTAGATGTCTCTTCTTCTTATAAGCCCATCTCCATTTTCTTCCTGGCATTCGTTTGAGATTGGTTCATAAAGGTGAAAAGAAGGTGGTTTCATGGCAAACAAGATTTCTGATGATCCTTTTGCTTACGATGTTTGTGGACCTAAACAGCTTTCTACTCCAGGCCTGACTGAGATTTTCAGTTCTAGCTGGTAATCTCTTAATCTGTATTTACTTTTTCATTTAACGGTAAAATAGAAAACCTGCGAATCC
Source organism: Papaver somniferum (assembly GCF_003573695.1). Classification (NCBI taxonomy): domain Eukaryota; kingdom Viridiplantae; phylum Streptophyta; class Magnoliopsida; order Ranunculales; family Papaveraceae; genus Papaver; species Papaver somniferum. The sequence continues at coordinate 5,986,690 of NW_020620714.1, read as the reverse complement.
CCAAATTTTCTTTTCCATTTAACGGTAAAATGTTATATAGTATTTGAATTCCACTGGTTCTCTAGACCGTCCAAGAGATTCCCCATAACGTATGCGTAGTAAATAGTCGGTTCATGACATAAACTCTAACATCCTAATCCGATAGAGAATCTCAGGCGCTCTTTGTACGAGATATACATATATACGACCCTTTCTTTCTCCTTAAAGTATAGATGGAAAATCCTTTTAGGAACAGTGAGTCCGGTACAGAAGTCATAGTAAAAATGTTGTTTTTGTGAGAGAGGTCGTTGGGAAGTTTATTTGACGTATTTTTATTTTAATTTGTTATGCAGGAAGAATTCAGACCACAAGAGAAAAGTATTAGCTTGTTTTATACAAGCAGTGTATCTACTTGAACTAGACAGACAAACGAAAAGGACACCACAAACTTCTCTTGCTCCAAAATGGTTGGAACCCTCTAATTACAAGCTATCACAAACCCTCACTGATGAAAGAGACGGGTCAATTTTTGGTGCAGTCTTAGAATGGGCTGGTTATGGAGTATTAAGACCTAGTGGTGCACCAAAAGCTATTTTAGCACTTAGAGGGACATTAATGTACAGCACAACAATGAGAAGAGATTTCACAGATGATCTTCGGCTTTTTGTACGTAAAAACTTGGAAGGATCTGTAAGATTTAATGCGTCTTTGAAAGCTTTGAAATTGTCCGTGGATAGATTTGGTTATTGGAATGTTTGCATTGCAGGGCATTCGTTAGGAGCTGGTTTTGCGATTCAAGTAGGTAAAGCATTAGCAAAAGAAAAAGTTTTTATGGAGACCCCTTTTTTTAATCACAAAATTGGTCAAAAAGACCCGAACAAACAATTTCTGGGTGAAATAGATTTCTAGCTTTTTATATTGTTTATATAGCCAAAAATCAAAAATATATTGTTCAGTTAGCCAATTTGGATATTTCACCCAGAAACAAGTGAATAAAGAAAATATTTTTGACTAAAATCCCATTACTTAGAAACGATATTGCATAAAAGTATTTCCTTCTCTTTATATCGACAGAGACGATATACAACAGAGGCAAAAATTCTCTTCCAGATCTGAGAGCTCAATCATGGTGATGAACTGCTGTGAAATCAACATTTAAGTTATTTCTTCTATCAAAATCTTTTCATATCTTCGAACGGTAAGTTTTCAATCTCAAATTCATCAAGTTATTTAACTGGTTATGATTTATAAATCCGATTTTGGATTTGTTTTTGTTTAATTATAAGAGGAATTCACATAAACCTGTGTTTCACTCTTTGATTCAGTAATATTGAATTTATTTTTTGTAATTTTGGGTTTTGTTGGTGATTTTCTAGGGTTACTAATAATCTGATTTTTATGATTTTTTAGGGTTATTAAAAATTTGATTTTTATGCTTTTCAGCTTGTTTTTATTTCAAATCATTTGTAGATTTAGTTTTGATGTTATTTTCAATTGATTGATTTTTGGGTAAGAATTGAGTTAGTTTTTCATGTTTCAATTGATTTCAGGTTTATCTTGTATTTACTCATCAATGTTTTCTGTGTTGTTCTGTTTTTGTGTTTAACTGATCAAACGTTGTACATGTAGTAGATGGCTCCCAATTTCCACTGAATGACATCTAGTTTCATATTTTTGTTGTTTATGTATGTTGTAGATGGCTCCCAATTTCCAAATTCTTTGTGTGACTATACATTTAACCAGATGCAAACTAGTTTCTAAATTCTTGGATTACCTTAGCGAAGAGCATGCCTACTGCAATATTAGTCGACTATATTAGATTAAAAACTGAGTATGGTGGTTAGCATGGAAATGGATAAGGTAGAAGTGTTGTTGCCGATTGAAATTGTTGTAGCTGAGATGCGTTACGAAGAATGCAGGGTTGGTATGTTGGTTCCAAGGAAAGGAAGCTATGATGTTAGTGTTGATAGTGCTTCAAGTGGCCTGGATGAGATGAAGTTACAGTTAAGCTGAGCAAATGGCTAGTAAAGAAGATGGTATGCAGCTGAAATGCCATGAGCTTGTAATGAAGCTGTACTCTGATGAAGCGATCATGGAGATGAGAGCGAGGGGATCTGATGCTGAGAAAGATTAAGAGAATGGGTTGCATTCAGATTTGGTTTTGGTCCGAGTATGGAGATGCAGAATTGTAAGAATTGGTTGATGCATGAAAGTGATTGAATCTGACCCTCAGTTGTGTTGGCTTTTGGTTGTTCTGGTAGTGCAGACTGAATGAATGAATTATGTGTGTGCTTGTAAGTTGCAGGTAACTCAGGACATTGCAGATGAGTTGGTGTTGTCCGATAGTAGGCAATGTAACCGGTTTTGTGTCCAGTTCGGGGAGGAGCAGTGATGAGATGGTTGGAGTAGAAATTGCAGTTAGTAGTTATGCAAATATGTTAAGGGAGAAGTGATTTAATGGTTAAGACGGAACTGGGGTTTTCTATATTAACTGAGTTCAGTTTGAATTGGCTAGAATGTAGATGTTTGTGCTTGATGGAGCAGATAGGTTGAGGTGCAGGTGATGATTGAACGTGAAATAAAAATATGTTTGGAATGTTGTTATTATTGAAAAGTTTTACTGAAGTTGTAAGCGGTATATGGATCACTTTTTCTTTATGTATTCAACTGAATAATAACATTAACTTTATTCATATATTTCTTGCAGATGCTTTGAATTTTCAAGTTCTTTCTATGGTCATGCATTCTACTGACTCATGTTCAATTGCAGATACTCTTCATTTTTTTATGCTAAAACTTGAATGAGTTCAGGAACAACACAGATTAAACCAGGATGAAACTGGTTTCATCCTGCATATTCTAAAAAAGATAGATTTTTTGGCCAGGATGAGTTTCATCCTGCATATTCTGAAGAAAAAAAAACACATACCCATCCTGAACATACTCAAATTTTTTTTTTTTTGCCAAGATGCAACCAGTTTCATCATGCATATTCTGGCAAAAAAATACCTGCATATTCTGAGAAAAGATCATTTTAAATTATTTACAACTGGAAGTATATGCTAGTTTAAGTAACAACATTACATATTTAATTGACTTGCAATTAAGATTCATGCATCCGTAGATGAATCTTGATTTATAAATCAATGCAAAGAAAGTTTTACAAGCAATAAACCTAAGTTTAAACTACATCAATAGGCTTTTGTAGAGACCTATTTGCTAAACAACCTAATGAAATCAACGATTTTAGTTATCATTCAACTTCCAGCAATTGCATACGTTATAAACTTCATTTATTTTCCTTTTTCTCCAACTTTTGATAGCCACGTTCACATCATGCATACTGCTTCTACTTTATATACCATCCACGTTCACTTCATGCATATTCTTGGCTCTTAATTCAGCACTCCGCTTGCTATTGCTTCCTGCAACAATCTATAATATAAGCGAAAATGGTTTGTTTGGTGGTCTTTGTGCACCTGAAATGACCACTGTTAGAACTTATAACATAACCACAACTTTAAGTTTATATAATACATGATGAAACTGATTTCAACGTGTAATAATATACGATGTAAAAAGGTTTCTTTCAATGAATACACATGATGAAACTAGTTTCATCCTTGTTTAAACTTAGATGAAAAAATATAGGATGTAAAAAGGTTTCTTTCAATGAATACACATGATGAAACTAGTTTCATCCTTGTTTAAACTTAGATGAAAACAATTTCGGCTCAACCCAAAACAGGATGAAATCAGTTTTATCCAAAAAAAATTCAGTTAATCTCAAACTAGTTTTTACATAGGGTAAACGTATATGAAACCAGTTTCATCCTTGTTTAAACTTGGATGAAAACAATTTCAGTTCATCCAAACCAAAACAATTTCAACACAATTTCAGCTCAACCCAAAACAGGATGAAACCAGTTTCATCCAAACCAAATTCAATCAACATCAAACTAGATTGTACAGAGCCTAAATTTATATCTAACAACTTTCATCTAACCAAATTCAATCAATTAAGATAGGGTGAAACCAAGTTCATCCCAGTTTAAAGCTAGACGAAATCGTATCCACCCCAATTGAGTACATGATGAACCCATTTCCAATACCAATCAAGATAAACATATAAACACGATGAACTAAACTATTTTCAATGTAATCAATGACAATTAGGGTCTGAAGCTTACCAATTTAAGCATATATTTCAATTAACACAAAACCCTTTTTTGGATATTTCAATTCTCAAATTGTGAATTTGAGAAATTTGAATTAGGGCATCAGAAATTTCTTTATGGACGGTGGTGGTGGTGGCGGCGTCGATGACGGTGTTGGATAAACACGATGTTGTCGACGGCGTTGGTGTTTTCTGGTAGTAGAGATGGTGGTGGTGGTGTCGATGTTGGTGGTGGAGAAACTTGATGTCTGTCGATGGTGGTATTGGTGTTTCTGGTAGTGGAGATGGGATTAATGGCGTTGATAACGGAGGTGGAAGAAGATTATGTTGTTGATGGTGGTTCCGGTGGAGGAATTTGGTTCTCATCTGGTTTGAGAGAAGATGAAGATGAAGGCGTTGGTGGTTTTGTTGAAGAGAGAAGGAGAACGTGTTAACGTTTTGGTGGACGTGGCAGGGTAGTTGTGTCCATTTCAACTAAAAGATTCTTTTGGCCATTCGACCCAGACTGAAAGCTTAGAAGTCCATATGACCCAGGAAACACACAATTTTGGCTATATAGCCCATTTTCTGTTGTTTAATCTACCATCAGTTTGGCTTGGGGGTGTTTGGAATCGTCTCAAATCAATATTTGGTGATAATCAGACAGATGTGAAATTTTGTACAGCAATCATGAAATGGGGTCTTCACTTTTATGTCAATAAGAGTGACTTCCTTTGTACCCAAGCCGATACTGAAGTAATCCAAAACGGCCAAACTGGTAATTCACTAGCAGCAAAGCTTTTTGTGAATTCAAAGCCTGTTTCTGATGCTCATGGGATAGGGCAGTGGTGGGAAGATGATTTGATGCTCATGGCTCTCCCGAACAGTAAGCTCATAGATACACATCTCAAGAGCCTCATGTCTTGATATACGCTTGAGGCACCTTGCCACCTCAGTGGAAGGCTCTATAATGATTTCGTGCTTTCTTCATTTTGTTGCTACTAAACCGTACGTCTTCCTTGCAACTGCTTAACAAGAACTACTGTAATACTGCTTCTTTGATTTGAGAAAAATAAATATTCTCGAAAGAATTTTATTTTACATGTAGCATATTTCTTAGATAAGTTGTTATGCAGCATATGTTAGTGTATCCAGGAAATGTGCTTCTGTAGTTGTGTACGTACTGTTTTTTTGCCAAGATAATTTGTAATATTGAAAAACACACGGGCTCTATAGAATAACAAACAAATAAACAACCAAAAAAAATGAGGAGCAGAACAGGGGATCACAAAAGCAAAGACTCGATTTGTGAGACCACTGTCGAGTAACAAAATTAGCACCAGCTATCTCAAGAGAAGAGACGAAAGAAAATGATTACCATGTTAAGATCTTGCTGGTCTTTCATCGAAGAAAGAAAACCTAATCTCATCAATGAAAGAGACTTAACGTCGCCTATTTTCTCGTTAGCGGCATACCTTTCAAGTTTGAGTCGTTCGGAAAAAGATCCGTATCTTTGTACTCTTCTGAAAGTACCTGAGATGTAGCAATATCTTGTTCTTTATCGAACAAAGGGCAGAACTATGCCTGGACTTAACCTGGCTGAAGCCAGCCCCAATATGGAAAAATTAGTTTACTTAGTCAGTATGATTTGAGCGGGAGAAAGAGGGAAATCCTAGATAAGGTAATTTGATGTCATATATTGGATTGCAGATGAAAATTCTGTCAAAAACTTGTTTGTTTCATGAAACGGACTTGGGTTTTTCACAGTTTTAGGTTACTATCGTCAGGGTCAGCGAATCTGGGACTATCTAATTAGGCGAACTAGTTTATGGGGTTGGCCAAGAATTAAACTGTTGTTGCTAGTCATGATTGTTTAAGAATTTTTTACATGATCTTGGGAATAAGATTGTTATTGCTTATTAGGTAGCTAACTTACCAGAGGTAAGCAGCAAAGATACATACCAAGGGGCCACAGAGTGGTGTTAAGTACAGAAACAGAACAACCAAACTAAGGCAAGAAAAAACCCAACAGTACAGAAAAATTATGATACAAACTGACCCCAATTATTTGTAATCTGTTCCAAGGATATACCTTTTAAGGCCTCGGTATGTTGGCTCAAAGAATAAGCTTGAACTTTAACTTCCTCAATGATTTGGTCCAAAGAGTAACTAGCATAATTGAAAACGATGTCATTTCTTCAGTTCCAAATCAATATTATACAAATAGTCGAAGATATCCTATAGTTTTCAAGTTCCAAATACCACGGACATCACATGATCGTACAATTTTTATTATCATAAACCATACGATACATAATATCAGGTATCATCCGACCAGGTTTCTCTGCACTTGATTGTTTCTCTTCCGGAATTCCTTTTTCCCTTGGGTAATTCTGCTCGCCCTGCAAGGTCGTATTAACAGGTGACGAAGTGTGACCATATAAATCAAATGAAACGAATGGACATTTTTTTGATGTATTGGTTGCCCGCAGTACACTTTTTGTGCACCTTTTCTATTGTACAGGCTATAAAAACTGCACTGCCATTCAATGCGCTAGTTTCATTATACTTGCCTATAAGACTTTTCTATGGACCCTAACAAAGGTCTTCACAGCAAATAAACCTCGGCCATGCATATCCCTTCCTTTAAAAGCACTGCAAGAAATAATTTATCGCAAAACCAATCACGTCAACGAGAAATTATTTCTTGCAAAATCACTTTTTTGATTCAACTAACAGTTATCGAAAATAAATGAAATTATTTCGTAGTTGAAGACGGTGATGAAATCCGAACTCTTATCTTGTACGGCCAGGCCTTGCTCTTTACTAGAAAAATAAATGTCTGTATTCAGTCCTCAACATATATGCATACGAAGGAGTCCAGTAACTCGCTGACAGGGGATTCGCGAGTGTTTAGAATCATACCTCCCGTTCCAGACGGGGGATGAATCGGTTGTAGTCGACTCGGGCCACTGACTCTGATGTCAAGTGTACGAACCCAAGGTGCAGAGACAATATCGTAATTGTCCTCCTCTGCAAACAATTTATATTTAAAGTACCCTTCCGTAGGGTAATAAAAAAATAATGTCCAAAAGTCCAAAAGTCCAAAAAGAAAAGAAAACTTACAAAAATAATAAACCCTAATATAGTTTTTTTTTTTTCTAAAAAAAATAAACAAACCCTAAACTAAAATTGTCTTCTTTTCTATTCTTTTTGCTTTAATATTTAGCTCCAAGTCTTTATGAAATCACCAAACTCTTTGGCTCACTTTTCTTTATGATCCAGAACCTGTAGACACAAGATAAATACCCAAAAACATAAAAAAGAACAAAAATAATAATAAAACAATAAATAAATAAATCTAAAACCCTAAAAACAAGTCCGCGTCGGCGGCGCCAAAAATTGATGTGATTTGTAGATAGTGGTAAAAAGTGATTCGATTCTCGAACTTGTGAAGGATAACTTTAGACTTAAATTCAAAACTAAATAGAAAACTCACTAATAATTATAACAAACACTGACAAAGTTGGTATCAATATTAAAAGAACACTGAGGCTAAGATTCCACTATTTTCCAAGTTTAAAGTGGTTTAATCCAATCTTTGTATTCATGCAATTTTCTCATTCAATTTGATTCTTACTATTGCAACAAGTAGACTTTCAAAAGCAATGATTGTAAATACCAAGTATGAAGCATCAAAAGTTTTAGACTAAGCATACTCCATCAAAATAGACCACAATTACTCAAATAAAAATCATATTCGATATTATAGTTCAAGGCAAATAATCATAATAAAATTGCAATAAATAGATAAAAGAGAATATACCACTTCTTGTTAGAAAAATAGTTTCCTCTAGTGCCTCAGCAATGGGGTTTAGCTCCTCATATTAACCATGTTCTCAAAATATGTTTTTATAGCTCAAAAGTGTACAAGGAGGTGAAAAAGTGATAACACAGCCGATTCGCAACAGTATGAAGGTGTTGCAGAATCTCTGTTACAAAGAGGAAACAGTAGCTAAAGACCTAATGCAATTACAGTTGATAAACGATAGATGGGTTCTGCTATTGAATAGCGATAGTTTTTTGCGACAGATACTTGTGCGTCAATGTTCTTCGTGTTCTTCCTCTTCAGCAGCAGCAACAAAATATTGTATTTTCCTGCAACTCGATCTCTGGAGCTATGTGGTGTTCTAAACTTCTCCTAAGGTTTTCTTCTCTCTTCTATGAGTTATCCCAACTCATTTTGTAGCCCACGGGTCGATTGAACTTCAAGAAATCTTCGGCTATTCTTATCTTTCCTCCACCTCAAGTCTCGGGATTTCTTTCCCTGCCAAGCTTCTTTACGAGGTTCTGTGAGTTTTAAACTTCTCAAATAAGGTAAGATAGAGTCCCAAATATAGTTAACCTCTCCAGAATCTCGCCAACTCCCATATATATAACCAGAAAGTCCGATAATAACTTCACTTTCCTGTTTCGCTCAAAGTCACTGTTTTATCGAATCTAAAGCTCATACCAGTCCTATTTTGACTCATCAACTAAATTCCAATCCATCTCCACGTCAAACTCCGACTAAATCTCCTCTTAGTCATCAACAAAACTTCGATAAACATTCAGCTCCTTTGTTTTCTTCTTCCGCCTTATCTAGCCCCACTCACTCGATCCAATCACACCTACCATCCTTGTTTAGTCATAACAGGATATATCCAATCCAAAGAGCCCATTGAATCTGGCCAAAACTCCAGCAAAATCTCGCCTGACAATTCCGCTGCAAAACTGAATTTGAATTCAGTTTTTCCCGCCAAAATTCTGGTGAAGATAAAGGGTGCCCCCTATCCAGAGTAGGGGTGCCTTTAGTAGCTGCCTTAAGGGGTGTCCTGGGGGTGCCCCTTATCCAAACCGGGGGTCCGAATAGCAAGTGTCCTCCGGGTGCTTTCCGACAACTTTTCGAGCCAATTTTTTCCAAAAATGTTTATTGGCCAAAAATACCTACAAATAAATAAAACACCATAATAAGTACAAAAATGATCCCTAACAATATATAGAATCGAGACAAATCGGACATAAAAATGTGTATCATGTATTGAGGCGAGTAATATCTTTGCTTAAGACACTTGATGCCCTGTATAGAATGTTGTTACAATTTAATGGCATGTGTCTCCAACATTCAACAATACCTCGATATATTTCGCAACCCTTAGAATACACCGAACAACGAACGCGAAGTTTTGTAGTACAACTCTCTTACAAATTCAGAAAACGTTTTCAATCAAAAAAAAATTGCTGAGAAAATTCAAAGTTTCTTTTCTGTTTTCTTTTCCGGTAGTTACGGGTAGAGGGAGATGGATTTTTATCCTTATTGAACCAACGCAGCGTTTGTATGGATACATTGTGACCTTTGGTTTTATTTCACACAACATCTGTTTAGCCCAAACCGTCATGACTGCTTCCTATCAAAAATTACACGAATCAGTTTCTCTAACTGACTTTCCGGGCATGTTTCACCATAAACCCAATTCTCATTCATCCTTGGAATTATGCTTAAGTGGCCAACTTAAGTATATATTTCCTACAATCCCCCACATGAATGAAATTGTATAATAGAAGATGCAAAATTTTAATCCTAATCTCTAATGCAGACACTAGAAAGTTGTGCGCAGAACATCACTACATAAGGCGAGATAGATTTTGGCTTTGAATCTTCCATAGCAAACATATACGGTTCTCGGTTGTGTTCATTTCGGCCCTGAACGATGTTGGTTTTCATGAGTGCTCTAGATTAACTTAGCCTTAAAGTTATCATGGAAGCGGACCCACTTCTCACTCATATAGGTGATTTCCTATTTAAAAAGTATCCTGCCATACTTTCTTAGTCAGACTAAGCCATAGGAATCATTAAGAGAAATTCTCAACCTCTCACTTGACAGACAACACTGTTTCATCATAGAAATGGGAAAGAGAGCAATCTCTCACAGTGTTTCCGGTAAGTATAAATCTATAACTTGGTTGCCCCTTTTGAACCTAGATAACCATGGGATCTCCAATCGCTAGGTTGGGTGTCCGCTATAAATACTACTCGATATTAGGCAATAATCCCATTCTCCTCGATGATGCAATTACTATATCTCTAGGTAACTCCTTTGTAAACGGATCCGTTAGGTTATCCTTGGACCTTATATACTCCACTGATATAATTCCTTGAGATAGCAATTGCTGAATGGTATCATGTCTTCGACGAATGTGCCTATACATCTTACTATGTTCCTTTGCAATAGATGTTGTATTATCACAGTTAATGTTTATTGCAGGCACCGGTTTAGGCCATATTGGTATGTCCTCTAGGAAATTTCGAATCCATTCCGCTTCCTCTTCCGCTTTATCTAAAGCGATAAACTCAGCCTCCATTGTTGATCTTGATATCAACGTTTGTCTAGATGATTTCCACGATATCGTAGCCCCACCCATAGTAAATACATAGCCATTTGTTGCTCTAGTATCATCTGAGTATGAGATCCAGTTAGCATCAACATATCCTTCCATAACCGCAGGATGTATAATGCAACCCATAATCCTTTGTTTTTCTCAAGTACCTCAAGACTCTTATTATGGCTTTCCAGTGAGTGTTATAAGAATTACTTGTAAATCAACTCAATTTACTAACTGCACATGCTATGTCCGGTCTAATACAAATCATTAGATACATTAGACTACCAATTACTCGTGAGTACTCTAATTGATCAAACAACATGTCCTTCATTTTTGAAGAGACGGGCAGTCATGTATAACAGTGTACTAGCCACTTTGTCATCATTCTTATTAAACTTCTCTAAAATTTTCTCAACATAATGTTCTTGAGATAAATTAATCCCTTCTGAAGTTTTAGAAATTTTAATTCCAAGAATGACGTTTGCTTTGCCTAAATCTTTCATATCGAAATGTCTAGACAACATCTTCTTTGTAGACTTTATAATTTCTGAATTATTTCCCATAATCAGCATGTCGTCTACATATAGGCATATAATAAAAAACCCTGTAGGTGTTGTTTTTGTGTAAACACACTTGTCACACTTATTGATTTTAAACCATTTGATAATAATGTGTTATCAAATTTTATATGCCATTGTTTTGGTGCTTGCTTTAAGCCGTAAAGCTATTTCACCAACTTACAAACTTTCTTTTCTTTTCCGGGTACCACATACCCTTCAGGTTGTTCCATGTAGATTTCTTACTCTAAATCTCCATTTAAGAAAGCAGTTTTAACATCCATTTGATGTATATCTAGATTATACAATGCCGCAATTGCAATAACCAATCTAATGGATGTAATCCTTGTAACCGGAGAATATGTGTCGAAGTAATCTACACCTTCCTTTTGTCTAAATCCCTTGACAACTAGTCTTGCTTTATACTTGTCAATCGTTCCATCAGTTTTCAATTTCCATTTGAAAACCCATTTATTACCTAAAGGTTTACAACCTGGATGTAAATCCACTATCTCATATGTGTGGTTTTGCATGATGGAATCAATTTCACTATCAGTGGCTTGTTTCCATCATGGAGCTTCTGGTGTAGCCATAGCTTTTTTAAATGTTTGAGGTTCATCCTCTAACATACAAGCTACAAAATCTTTACCCGAACTCAACTTTACTTAAGCAAACTCATTCCAGTTCTCTCTCACTCACTCTTCCTTCCAGGCCTTCACTACACAACGCCTCCGTGTTCATCTCCATTTGTAAGACACCACCACTATTATCCACCGCAACGAATGAAAAATGGGTTTTATGTCTCATATACCTTGGAAGGATGAAGAGAAAATGGTTTGATTTAGATATTTGGTATGAGCGGACTCGGAAATGGAGTTTTCACATCGATTAGATTATGAGGTAGGACAACAACCTTGTAAATCACCGTTTTCAACTTGTTCGCCAGCCATATCTGCATATAGAGGATTAGTGAGTATCAAAAAAAAATTATTTAAATCAAATTCAAAAGGTTAATTTTGTATGACTAATGCAGAGACTCGCGCTGCGGAGTCATTCATACATATCCGCAGAGAGCAACCCCACCATCTAAAAAGAGCAGCAAGCTGTAAATTAAACACAGTCCAAATTGTTGCAACCCAAATGTACTCTATTCACGAGGGCCTCATCAAACACTTTGTTTACTGATACGGTACCATTTTCCCATACAATTAACGGATCTTTGATTAGATGTGTAGTTTACTGGTTAGGTATGTTTTCTTTTCTGGTGGCCCAAAGTATATAGTTAAATTGTTCAAAATGATGATCTAATTAGATGGCAACTGTAAGATTTTGACAAAGATAATAGGGAGATTAGAAATATCTTATTAAGTTATTTGAGCTTTGGGATTCAAGTATTTGTTTATTGACATCTAGGCTTAGAAACAGGCATGAAAAACTGGCCTTTTGGTTTCAAGTATTTGTTTTTAACTTCAGCTAGTCTAGATTGTTGCAACCCAAATATACTCTAATGTTACATCGGAGTTGTTGTATAGTATTTTGGATGCAACTGGATTTCCAACTAAAGTTGTTTGCTCTGGTTTCCAGACTGATTTTGTTCAATTATATCATGAAAACTATCTTATCTGCTTGAAATTGTTCAATGAATATATATTATATCTTCGCTTCAAATTACCTTACACAGGATTCATCCTAAAATTGTGATGCTGAGAGAAAGCAAACTGACATAATGAGATCAATTTTTCGTTGAAAAAGCTTAAAGACACTGCTCATGATGCTGATGATATAATGGATTTCTCTTATGAGATCAAGATACAGTTGATAGCAATGCTGACGATGTTGTGGAATTCTCCTATAAAACCTCTTGCATGTACACCAATAGAAACTGCTTGAAGACTTGAAGTATATGTGATTTTGCGTTCGTCCTGCAGTTTTGTCTCCCCTCATCGGTAAGTTTTATTTTTCTCGTTCTCATTGATAATTGTTGTCTATATCTCTGTTGTTTCTGATTTGATCCTCATTAGCAAATTGTTAATGAGTATGTGGTTTTTTGCAATGAGTACTATTCGATTTATTTATTACACCGAGTCTAACGCCATGTACACTAGGAAGTTCTTGATACTTACACCTTTAGTATATCTCTGATTGCTTCACTTAATTACCATTAGATTGCTGGATTATGTGCATCGCCTAAATTAGCAAATTAGTAATATCTTGTAATGCATCTGTAGAAAGTTAGCTAGGGTGCCGAATTTTTTGAAAGGTATAAGAAGAGCATCTGGCAATAGCATTTGTCAGTAACAGTAGAGATATGAATATTTCCAACAAGGCCATGCGAGAAATAGATTGTTCTGTCGTTGATGGAAGATAATTGGTGGTTAAAGTGGATGTTATTGGGTGTTGATAATTACCATTAGCCTCACATGCTGTATTTGTGTCAACCGAAAGTCAGGAGTCTTTGTGAATTCACATATAGACCAAGGCTTTTGAGGTCCATTTCTATCTTAATTCACAACTAGCAATAGCATTTGGATGCATTGAGGTGCCTACTCCTTACCTCATATACACCATTATCTACAACCGGTATGTAGTGGGATTTTTTTGTCTACAGCTATACGTTGATTTCTACATCGAGGGATTGGCCATTGGGTTTTTGAATCGTGCTACTGAAAAGAGAATTGCTCATTTGAGTTAGCTTCCTACAGACAGTTTGTTTGGTACTCAGCTTGTGCCAAGTAGAAGCAAGCTGTTTTAAAAGAGTTATTAGGCTGGTGGTTCAAGATGTTATTGCTATTTGCCATTGATAGATTTTGTTTTCATAAGAATTTCCACTTTTTGTATTGTTCTTCCACATTTTTGATTCACCACTATAAGTCTTATATCTCGGTGGAGGTGTCGTATTTGCAGTCATGTCATCCAACCAGGACTTTGTGCTTTGTTGATTCTTTGATTGAATTTATGATGATGATTAAGAAGGATTTTGATAATGGAGTGGGAAACTAATAGTTTCTACTCACTCTATTTTCTTTGATTTCTTTCTTCATAATAGTTTCTCTCTCTACACATGGTCAATATAAGACCATAGAGATAAGATGATATGTGGACATCTATTGCCCATACAATTCTACTACTACTTATATTCTTACACTCCTATTACATTTGAACATTACATTTACACTCAACAATCTCCTCCTTAATGTGATGTTCTACAACTCCAAGTAATTCCCTAAAGTTTTGGAACTTGCCTTTGGGAAGTGCCTTGGTGAATATGTCCGCCAATTGGTCTTCCGTCTTGCAATACTTGAGTTCTATCTCACCATCTTCAACCGCTTCTCGAATGAAGTGATACTTGAGTTTGATGTGCCTTGCTCTACAATGCTCAACCGAATTTTTAGACATAGTAATTGTGAATTTGTTGTCACAAAAAATTTCGGTGCACCCTTCTTGCTTCTCTTGAATATCTTCCATGATTCTTCTTAGCCATACAACATGAGATGTAGCTATGGATGTCGAAATGTACTCCGTTTCCGCCGTGGATAGAGCTACGGTTTCTTGCTTCTTCGATGCCCAAGTAAATATGCCCGAACCAAGAGAAAAAGCATACCCTGATGTACTCTTCATGTCATCAATACACCCTCCCAAGTCACTATCACAATAGCCAACTAATTTGACATCCAAATTTCTTGAATACATGATTCCGAAATTCATTGTTCCTTGTATGTACCTCAACAACCTCTTTGCCGTGTCAAGATGTAAATGACTAGGTGAGCTCTTGAACCTAGAAAGCATACTTGAAGCAAACATGATGTCCGGTCTTGTATGTGTAAGATACAACAAGTTTCCAATAAGACCTCTATAGTAAGTCTCATCAACTTTTGTTCCTCCATCATCTTTATTGAGTTTCTCATTCACTACAAGTGGTGTAGATGTGGGGTTACAACCAAGCATACCAAATTTCTTCAACACCTTTTTGGCATACTTGCTTTGAGAAATGAACACTCCATCTTCACTTTGGTGAACTTCAATACCAAGGAAGTATTTGAGTAAACCCATGTCACTCATCTCATATTTCATCATCATTTCTCTCTTGAATTGTTCAATCATATGAACATCATTACCAGTAAAGATAAGATCATCAACATACAAGGCAACGATGAGAATAGATGTGCCTTTTGTCTTCACATATAGTGTAGGTGATGGTTTTTCAAATAGTGATTGTAGTAGTGGTAAAAACTGGGTCTTTTCAGACTTGTGAAGAAAACAATTTTTTATAGATTTAAATTAAACATGCAAATAAATAAAATAGTTCAAACTTTTGGAGAAAAATACCAAGACTAGGATTCCACCATTGATCCATTAATTGATAAACTCTAAATAAAAATCATGCAATTCTATCTTTAAAAATAATTCTAATATTTGCCTCAAATATATTCTTGAAGTAATAGTTGTAATCAACGAGTATAAAACATCAAAAGTATTTAAAACCCAGCATGCTTCATCAAATTAATTCACAACTATTCAATAAGAACTAATATTTCAATTCAATCCCATGCAAATAATCAAATAATAATATTGCAAATAAATAATAAAGTTAGAGTTATACCATAAATAAGGACCAATGGCTTCCTCCGTCGCCTTGGCTAAGGGGTTTAGCTCCTCATATCAAAAACTTGCTCAAAATTGCTTAATAGGTGTTTTTATTGATGAATATGGTGATAAAGAGAAGTTTGCAACGCTGTATAAACGTTACAGCGTGACTGTTACAAAGATGACCACTGCCGTTTATAAACGATACATATATAACGCTGTTGAACTACGACACTTGGGTGTTGAAATAAGTCTGCTGAAGAACGACTGTCTCTGTGAGTCTGTTCTTCGTGTTCTTCAGAAGCTTTAATGGCAGCAGCAGCAGCAGCGTTGTCTCCTCTATAATGCTTCTCCTCGGCTCTCCTGGACTCTAAACTCTCTCCTAAGGGTTCTCCACTTTTCTATGACTTGAAACCACTCTTATATAGCCCTCAAATCCCAAATAACTCGTATAAATTCCGACTTTTTCTTCTCTGCGCTGTTGAGAGAATAATCCCTTCTGTTGAGCTTTTTCACGTGTTGTTAGCTATAAAATAGCTACCAAACTCTTCCCTAGACTTGAATAAGACCATGTACATGTTAATCCATCGTCAAATTCCTCCAGAAATCTCTCAAAAATCTTTGAAAGTGCACAACAGGACACGTCTCTCTGTTTTAACTTTGATTGCTTCTCCCGGATATTCTAGCCCAATTAAGCCCATGAAATCATCCATACTAGAATTTTATATCCATATCACGTCCAGCCCAATCAATTTCCGGTGTTTAATCTCCCTAAAACAGCTCCAACAATCGGATCAAAAATCAACAGCGAAATGCATGGCCTTTCCCGCCAAAACCAGTATTTGAAATTTGAAGAAGACCTCCCCCTATCCAGTTCTGGTGTCCCTTTAGCAGCTGCCTGGAAATGGGTCACCCCTTAGTAATTAGGTTACCCCTTATCCAAAATCAAGGATCCGTATAGCAAGTGTCCTCTGGGGCATTTTCCGCACTTTTTTCGGGGTTCCTCCGGGGTATTTCTGGGATACTTCCGGTACACTTCTGAGGCGCTTCCGGTACGTTATCAACGGAGGTCCAAATGCCACATTTTTAGCCAAATTCGCCGCAAGTGATTATTTTCCAAAAACACCTACAAATACATAAAATAACCAAATAAGTACAATATCGAGTACTAACAATATATACAAATGAGCTATATTAGACACATAAATGCGTCTATCAAATACCCCCAAACTTATTATTTGCTAGTCCCGAGCAAATCAAAACTACAAAATAAAATCCTAACTCACTGTCGCAGGCATCGTCGATTGCATTTAGCGTATGCAATAAGCCTTTAAACCCCTAGGTGGCCCTAGTGGCCGAGTTATAGTCTCGGGTGGGCTTACCAAGATATACCCACAAAACCTGTACTCCAGACCTTAGCTATCTACGCAGAACCTTGGAAGGCACTAAAGAATCTCCTTGGTTGGCATACTTATTGACTACAGGAAGAAGTACCCTGATGCGAAATTCCAATTGCTGTACACGAGTTTGCACTCAAGCATACTAAAATTCATATAAAGTGACAGAGCTCTACTCAGATAGTTGCACTATGGACATCATATTCGGAGTCAAACTAATCACATGGATAGATCAAGAAGATGGATATAGAAAACATAGATGGTTTTGATGTTTACTAAGTGAACGACGTTTCCCATATCTGTCTGAAGGCCTCCGCCAAAATGAACCTATCCTAATGGATTGAGATACTAGTCTGACTAATATCAACACATGGCATATACAAGGGTACCAGTGGTCGATAACCTAACTCTAGGTCAACACAACTGGCATATACAAGGGTACCAGTGGTCGACTTTATTGAATTTATTCCTTTTGGTCAAATGGTCTGGTCTCAATTTCTTTTTTTTTTTTTTTTTTTTTTTTTTTAACTTTTTTTTTCATCTTTTTTTTTTTTCAACTTTTTTTTCATTTTTTTTTTTTTTTTTTTTTTTTTTTTTTTTTTTTTGGGTATCTCAATCACTCTAATTCACCCTAGCATTGGTAACAACTTGAATCGTGGGCCCCACCTATCACTTAGAGAAACATAGTTTAAAAACAAAAAAAATAAAAATAGAAGTGAAAAGGACTCAACGAGATATGGTGAAACTATCATGTTATTTCTAACACCTGAGCTCTGTGCTTTTATGAATAGACTCTTTAGATGTTTCCATCTAATCAGATTGGTTCCTCAAACTCCTACAATCAAAATGCTTCCATCCACTTAGATTAGTTAGTGCAATCCTCAATAGGCATAAATTTCTAGGCTCTGGAGTTTATTTATTGCAACTAAAACTAACAAAAAGTGTTTCTTCCCCACCCCCAAACTTAAATCTTACATTGTCCTCAATGTTCTAAGGATGAAATAAAAGCATGAACAAGGAGAAACTATTACCACTGGAGGGAAAAGAAATAAGGAAGGATATTACCGTATCACATGAACGCGGGAGCCTCCCAGTAAATGCTAAATTTATAGTCATTAGCTAGACATCAAATACCTCAAAAAATTTTCACCTTCCAAAGTCGTATACCAATAGTCGAAATAATTGTGGGTCCATAAGACCAAATAGAACTGCCACAAATAGGAGACAAATGCTCAAGATCAGAAAAATGAGCAGATAGAGCACAACCTGATCTAAAGTTTCTCGCAAGACAACTGGATTTATCTGAGGTGCCCACTTGGGCTTCATATGAGTGTCTCGGCAAACAGATTCATCCGAAAAACGGGTCTCTAACATTTGGATTTTCTCCTGGACATTATCAGGCGGATCAGGTTGTGGAGTCTGAATACACTCAAGCGATACCTCAGATGCACTAGGCTTGAGTCCCAAGTTAGGGACTTCTATTGGGGATAATTGACAATCTCTACCCCCAAACTTAGAATTTGGGTGCCTCTACAATGACTAGTCACAATGTTCCTAATTTCTAGACCATCGGGTTCTTGAAAAAGGTCAATTGCTTTCTCTAAGTCATAATCAGGTGGTTCATCCTCAGCTTGCTTCATATCTTCTATGGTCCACTCTAAGGCTTCCTTATTTTCTTGAAGCACGGTCTCTGGCCTACTTTCCTGATCACTATCCAAATCGGAAGCTATAATCACAGGGAAAGACTCGGGTGGGCCTAAAAATGTATAATTAGACTCCAACTCAGGAGGCTCTTTTAAATAAGGTATTAAGATAGACTCAGAAGCTAGTAATGGTTCGAACCTATTTTTCCATATCAATATCTAACATAGGAACAGAATCCAACAGAGCATTAACTTGTTCAATGTTACTATTATCATCGAAATCCAGGCTAAAATGGGATAAACAACTCTCCAATGTATTTTCCGATACGATGTTTGGTAATGACTCCTGAACTAAGGTTCCTATCATGTTCACCTCTTCAATACATGTGCTATCTAGCTCAGAATGTAGCTTGTTTACATTAAAAATATTCAGCTCAATAGTCATATTACCAAAAGATAGATTCATAATACCATTTCGACAGTTTATGATCGCATTAGACGTAGCTAAGAATGGGCGACCTAAAATCACAGGTATTTGGTTCTCTGGGTCGGGGACAGGTTGGGTATCTAGGACCACGAAATCCACTGGATAAATAAACTTGTCGACCTCAATAAGAACATCCTCGATCACACCACGAGGGATTTTAACGGACCTATCAGCTAACTGGAGTGTTATCTGGGTAGGTTTCATCTCACCAAGTCCTAGCTTAAGGTACACATGGTATGGCAGTAAGTTCACACTGGCTCCTAAGTCAAGCAACGCTTTCTCAACACGGTACTTACCTATTGTACAAGAATGGTAGGGGACCCTGGGTCTTTATACTTAGGAGTAGTGGTATTCTGAATAATAGAACTCACATGACTAGCTATGAAGGCTTTCTTTGGACACTGAGCTTACGCTTTCGCGTACACAAGTCCTTAAGGAACTTGGCATAAGAGGGAATCTGCCTAATTGCATCTAATAATGGAAGGTTGATATTAACCTGCTTAAAAACCTCCAATATATCATTAAAGTTGGACTCCCTCTTAGTCGGAACTAGCAGCTGGGGAAACGGGGCTCTGGGAACAAAGTGAGGCTCAACAGGACCCTCATTGGTCTCTTTGGAGACTCTATCAGTCTCCTCATTTTCTGGCTCAGCAGGGTGAACTACAGCATGTTCACTATCAGGCATGGCGACCTTGTTGTCAACTTTCTTTCCACTTCTTAGGGTTGTGACAGCATTCACATGATTGTACGATTTCTCTCCTCTAGGGTTAGGATCAGTATGACTAGGGAACCTTCCATCCTCTCTCTCACTTATAAACTTAGCTATTTGTCCTACTTGAAGTTCTAACTTGGCAAGACTCTGGGAAGTTTCTTCAATCTGCCTAGTTTCTTGTTGAAAGCTCATGTGGTTCTTTGATAGCATGTCATGGTTATTACTAACATAGTGATAGCTTCCTCTAAGTAGAGATCTTTTTCTCGGAAGTGTTCTGAAACTGGGTTTGACCTGAAGAGTTCTTAAAACCAAAACCTGGGGGAGGCTGAGAATTGCTAGACTGGCCTTGATCTGGCCCTTAGACCAAGAGAAATTAGGATGGTTTCTCCAACCAGGGTTGTAGGTTTCTGAGTATGGGTCAAACTTCTGACGGTTCTCAAACCTAGAGTTGTTATAGACAGCATGGGCTTGCTCTTCACTAACCTGACCTTCCCAAAACGAATTATCGGGCTTATTCCACAACTAGAGACTTGAGAGGCTCTATTAGGTTCAACAAGGGACCTATTTTTAGACTGACCCATTTCTAAAGCTTCTAACCTTCTGGATAAAGCAGCAAACTTAGCATCTGACGCAAAACTCGTATCTACCATATTGGTGCTACTTCTATTGACCAAGAGTCTTTTAGGGGGTTCAACACAAGATTCCCACTGTTGGGATTTTTCAGCGATAGCTCCTAAGAAGGCAAAAGCATCATCAGCATTTTTAGTGAACTCACCAGCGCACATAGACTCAACCATGGCTTTGGTCGAATAGTCTAAACCATCATAAATAATCTGTACAAGTTTCATATTATCAAATCCATGGTGAGGACACTGAGATAGGAGATCATTGAATCGCTCTAAAACCTATAAAGAGACTCTCCCTCTTGTTGCACACTAGCACTAATTTTCTGCCTAACAGCTGCAGTTTTATGCTTAGGGTAGAATTTCATATAGAAGGCAGCGATAAGTTCCTGCCATGTTTCTATGGATTCAGACGGTAGGTTGTTAAGCCAGGTCTTGGCTTTGTCTCTCAAAGAAAAGGGAAACATCTTAAGTTTCAAGACTTCATCGGTAAGGTCCTTTATCCTAATTGTCCCACAGATTTCCTCAAAGTCCCTAATATGAAAATAAGGGTTCTCATCATCTTTTCCTAAGAATATAGGGATCATCTGAAGAATACTAGGTTTTATCTCGAAATTAGCCGTAGTGGCTGGCAATTTAATGCATGAAGCTCGGTTGGTCCTAGTTGGGAACATGTAATCTTTCAAAGTTGCCATCGTTGGCACAACTGGAGTACTAGGGGTACTTTTGTCACTCAGAGATAAATTCTCAAAACTGAAGTTTCCAAAAACAGGCTCTCCAAAGAAGAGTCTTCGAGCTCCCTGCTTAATTCAGAAGAACTACTAGGTTTTTCGCTAATCAATCGACCTAGAGTATCTCTTTTCCAAGCCCTAACAAAATCGGGCATACACTAAAAAGAATTCAAAAAGAAATAAAAATCCTAACAGGAAGGTTCTAGCAATCACACAACAGGCTGACTCGACTTTACCACAACAAACCTAAAGATTTCTAGCAAACAACAAGCATGATGGCTCCACTTAGATTGTTTCTAGACCAGCTTCTAATCCTTCGAAAGGGAATTCGTTACAATTTAAGCAAACCCCTCTGGAATCAATCGAGTTAAAGCAAGTTGAATCGAGGCGAGGGAAGCTCAGTGGAGCTTTGATACCCAAAACCTCACCGATCCAATGCGGCGCAGTCACGCATTCAACTCGCAGTAACCGTCAAGAACTTCAAGGTGTGCTTAAAAGAGTAACCAATATTTTTCGAATGATTGTCCTGTTAAGCTCGATACCCTATAGGTCTCTTTCTAGTCCAAATTTTAGGCTTAGGTTCGCTTTAGGTTTCGTTTTCCTAAGGCGGGCAAGAAGGGAGCGGTGATGAAATCCGAACCCTTATCTTATATGGTCCAGTCCTTGCCCTTTACTAGGAATTAAAAACAGTCCATATTCAAGTCCTCAGCATATATTCACCTTAAGGAGTCCAGTAACCCGCTTGCAGGAGATTCGCGGGTGTTTAGAATTTTACCTCCCGTACCAGACGGGCGAAGAACCGCTGAAGTCGACTCGGGCCACGACTCCTATGCCGTGTGCGAACCCGAGGGGCCGAGACGATATCGTAATCGTCGTCCTTCCCTGCAAACAGTTTATATTTAAGGGTACCCTTCCGTAGGGTTTAAAAATAAAAATAAAATGTCCCAAAATTAATGTCCAAAGTCCATAAAAAAAAATACAAAAGAAAAGAAAGTCTAAAAAAAAAATACAAAAAAAAATGTCTCTCTTTTTTTTTTCTCTCTTTTATCAAAATAAAAAAAAATCTTCTTCTTCTTTCGCTCCTTTAGCTTTGCTTTTCGCTCCCAAACTTTAAGTAAATCACCACAAGCTTTGGCAAATTTCTCTCGCTCCAACTTCAAAAATCTGCAAGGAAAAAAAAAAACAAAAAAACCAAAAACGTAAAGAAGAACAAAATAATAAAAATAATAAACTAAAAAAAATGCTAACTAAACACAGGTCCGCGTCGGCGGCGCCAAAAATTGATGGTTTTCAAATAGTGATTGTAGTAGTGGTAAAAAGGGTCTTTTCAGACTTGTGAAGAAAACAATTTTTTTAGATTTAAATTAAACACAAATAAATAAAATAGTTCAAACCTTTGAGAAAAACCAAGACTAGGATTCCACCATTGACCATTATTGATAAACTCTAAATAAAAATCATGCAATTTATCTTTAAAATAATTCTAATATTTGCCTCAAATATTTTTGAAGTAATAGTTGTAATCAACAGTATAAACATCAAAAGTATTAAAACCCAGCATGCTTCATCAAATGAATCACAATTATTCAATAAAACTAATATTTCAATTCAAAATTCCATGCAAATAATCAAATAATAATATTGCAAATAAATAATAAAGTTAGAATTATACCATAAATAAGGACCAATGGCTTCCTCCGTCGCCTTGGCTAATGGGTTTAGCTCCTCATCCCAAAAACTGCTCAAAATTGCTTAATAGGTGTTTTTATTGATGAATATGGTGAAAAGAAAGTTTGCAACGCTGTATAAAGTTTACAGCGTCACTGTTACAAAGATGGTAAGCGTTAAACGATACTTTTCTGTTGCTAACGACACTTGGTTTGAAATAAGCTGCTGAAGAACGACTGCTCTGAGTCTGTTCTTCGTGTTCTTCAGAAGCTTTAATGGCAGCAGCAGCAGCGTCTCTCTATAATCGCTTCTCCTCGGCTCTCCTGGACTCTAAACTCTCTCCTAAGGTTCTACTTTTCTATGACTTGAAACCACTCTTATATAGCCCTCAAATCCCAAATAACTCGTATAAATTCCGACTTTTTCTTCTCTGCGCTGTTGAGAGAATAATCCCTTCTGTTGAGCTTTTTCACGTGTTGTTAGCTATAAAATAGCTACCAAACTCTTCCCTAGACTTGAATAAGACCATGTACATGTTAATCCATCGTCAAATTCCTCCAGAAATCTCTCAAAAATCTTTGAAAGTGCACAACAGGACACGTCTCTCTGTTTTAACTTTGATTGCTTCTCCCGGATATTCTAGCCCAATTAAGCCCATGAAATCATCCATACTAGAATTTTATATCCATATCACGTCCAGCCCAATCAATTTCCGGTGTTTAATCTCCCTAAAACAGCTCCAACAATCGGATCAAAAATCAACAGCGAAATGCATGGCCTTTCCCGCCAAAACCAGTATTTGAAATTTGAAGAAGACCTCCCCCTATCCAGTTCTGGTGTCCCTTTAGCAGCTGCCTGGAAATGGGTCACCCCTTAGTAATTAGGTTACCCCTTATCCAAAATCAAGGATCCGTATAGCAAGTGTCCTCTGGGGCATTTTCCGCACTTTTTTCGGGGTTCCTCCGGGGTATTTCTGGGATACTTCCGGTACACTTCTGAGGCGCTTCCGGTACGTTATCAACGGAGGTCCAAATGCCACATTTTTAGCCAAATTCGCCGCAAGTGATTATTTTCCAAAAACACCTACAAATACATAAAATAATCAAATAAGTACAATATCGAGTACTAACAATATATACAAATGAGCTATATTAGACACATAAATGCGTCTATCAAATGCCCCCAAACTTATTATTTGCTAGTCCCGAGCAAATCAAAACTACAAAATAAAATCCTAACTCACTGTCGCAGGCATCGTCGATTGCATTTAGCGTATGCAATAAGCCTTTAAACCCCTAGGTGGCCCTAGTGGCCGAGTTATAGTCTCGGGTGGGCTTACAGAGGTATACCCACAAAACCTGTACTCCAGACCTTAGCTATCTACGCAGAACCTTGGAAGGCACTAAAGAATCTCCTTGGTTGGCATACTTATTGACTACAGGAAGAAGTACCCTGATGCGAAATTCCAATTGCTGTACACGAGTTTGCACTCAAGCATACTAAAATTCATATAAAGTGACAGAGCTCTACTCAGATAGTTGCACTATGGACATCATATTCGGAGTCAAACTAATCACATGGATAGATCAAGAAGATGGATATAGAAAACATAGATGGTTTTGATGTTTACTAAGTGAACGACGTTTCCCATATCTGTCTGAAGGCCTCCGCCAAAATGAACCTATCCTAATGGATTGAGATACTAGTCTGACTAATATCAACACATGGCATATACAAGGGTACCAGTGGTCGATAACCTAACTCTAGGTCAACACAACTGGCATATACAAGGGTACCAGTGGTCGACTTTATTGAATTTATTCCTTTTGGTCAAATGGTCTGGTCTCAATTTCTTTCTTTCTTTCTTTTTTTTTTTTTTTTTTTTTTTTTTTTTTTTTTTGGTAACTACCATTTTTTTCATCTTTCTTTTTCTTTTTCAACTTTCTTTTTTCATTTTTTTTTTTTTTTTTTTTTTTTTTTTTTTTTTGAAGGTATCTCAATCACTCTAATTCACCCTAGCATTGGTAACAACTTGAATCGTGGGCCCCACCTATCACTTAGAGAAACATAGTTTAAAAACAAAATAAAATAAAAATAGAAGTGAAAAGGACTCAACGAGATATGGTGAAACTATCATGTTATTTCTAACACCTGAGCTCTGTGCTTTTATGAATAGACTCTTTAGATGTTTCCATCTAATCAGATTGGTTCCTCAAACTCCTACAATCAAAATGCTTCCATCCACTTAGATTAGTTAGTGCAATCCTCAATAGGCATAAATTTCTAGGCTCTGGAGTTTATTTATTGCAACTAAAAGCTAACAAAAAGTGTTTCTTCCCCACCCCCAAACTTAAATCTTACATTGTCCTCAATGTTCTAAGGATGAAAATAAAAGCATGAACAAGGAGAAACTATTACCACTGGAGAAATAAGGAAGGATATTACCGTATCACATGAACGCGGGAGCCTCCCAGTAAATGCTAAATTTATAGTCATTAGCTAGACATCAAATACCTCAAAAAAAATTTCACCTTCCAAAGTCGTATACCAATAGTCGAAATAATTGTGGGTCCATAAGACCAAATAGAACTGCCACGAATAGGAGACAAATGCTCAAGAACAGAAAAATGAGCAGATAGAGCACAACCTGATCTAAAGTTTCTCGCAAGACAACTGGATTTATCTGAGGTGCCCACTTGGGCTTCATATGAGTGTCTCGGCAAACAGATTCATCCGAAAAACGGGTCTCTAACATATGGATTTTCTCCTGGACATTATCAGGCGGATCAGGTTGTGGAGTCTGAATACACTCAAGCGATACCTCAGATGCACTAGGCTTGAGTCCCAAGTTAGGGACTTCTATTGGGGATAATTGACAATCTCTACCCCCAAACTTAGAATTTTGGGTGCCTCTACAATGACTAGTCACAATGTTCCTAATTTCTAGACCATCGGGTTCTTGAAAAAGGTCAATTGCTTTCTCTAAGTCATAATCAGGTGGTTCATCCTCAGCTTGCTTCATATCTTCTATGGTCCACTCTAAGGCTTCCTTATTTTCTTGAAGCACGGTCTCTGGACTACTTTCCTGATCACTATCCAAATCGGAGGCTATAATCACAGGGAAAGACTCGGGTGGGCCTAAAAATGTATAATTAGACTCCAACTCAGGAGGCTCTTTTAAATAAGGTATTAAGATAGACTCAGAAGCTAGTAATGGTTCGAACCTATCTTTCCATATATCAATATCTAACATAGGAACAGAATCCAACAGAGCATTTACTTGTTCAATGTTACTATCATCGAAATCCAGGCTAAAATGGGATAAACAACTCTCCAATGTATTTTCCGACGATGTTTGGTAATGACTCCTGAACTAAGGTTCCTATCATGTTCACCTCTTCAATACATGTGCTATCTAGCTCAGAATGTAGCTTGTTTACATTAAAAATATTCAGCTCAATAGTCATATTACCAAAAGATAGATTCATAATACCATTTCGACAGTTTATGATCGCATTAGACGTAGCTAAGAATGGGCGACCTAAAATCACAGGTATTTGGTTCTCTGGGTCGGGGACAGGTTGGGTATCTAGGACCACGAAATCCACTGGATAAATAAACTTGTCGACCTCAATAAGAACATCCTCGATCACACCACGAGGGATTTTAACGGACCTATCAGCTAACTGGAGTGTTATCTGGGTAGGTTTCATCTCACCAAGTCCTAGCTTAAGGTACACATGGTATGGCAGTAAGTTCACACTGGCTCCTAAGTCAAGCAACGCTTTCTCAACACGGTACTTACCTATTGTACAAGAAATGGTAGGGGACCCTGGGTCTTTATACTTAGGAGTAGTGGTATTCTGAATAATAGAACTCACATGACTAGCTATGAAGGCTTTCTTCTGGACACTGAGCTTACGCTTTCGCGTACACAAGTCCTTAAGGAACTTGGCATAAGAGGGAATCTGCCTAATTGCATCTAATAATGGAAGGTTGATATTAACCTGCTTAAAAACCTCCAATATATCATTAAAGTTGGACTCCCTCTTAGTCGGAACTAGCAGCTGGGGAAACGGGGCTCTGGGAACAAAGTGAGGCTCAACAGGACCCTCATTGGTCTCTTTGGAGACTCTATCAGTCTCCTCATTTTCTGGCTCAGCAGGGTGAACTACAGCATGTTCACTATCAGGCATGGCGACCTTGTTGTCAACTTTCTTTCCACTTCTTAGGGTTGTGACAGCATTCACATGATTGTACGATTTCTCTCCTCTAGGGTTAGGATCAGTATGACTAGGGAACCTTCCATCCTCTCTCACTTATAAACTTAGCTATTTGTCCTACTTGAAGTTCTAACTTGGCAAGACTCTGGGAATATTCTTCAATTCTGCCTAGTTTCTTGTTGAAAGCTCATGTGGTTCTTTGATAGCATCATGGTTATTCTAACATAGTGAGAGTTCCTCTAAGGTAGAGATCTTTTTCTCGGAAGTGTTCTGAAACTGGGTTTGACCTGAAGAGTTCTTAAAACCAAAACCTGGGGGAGGCTGAGAATTGCTAGACTGGCCTTGACTCTGGCCCTTAGACCAAGAGAAATTAGGATGGTTTCTCCAACCAGGGTTGTAGGTTTCTGAGTATGGGTCAAACTTCTGACGGTTCTCAAACCTAGAGTTGTTATAGACAGCATGGGCTTGCTCTTCACTAACCTGACCTTCCCAAAAACGAATTATCGGGCTTATTCCACAACTAGAGACTTGAGAGGCTCTATTAGGTTCAACAAGGGACCTATTTTTAGTCTGACCCATTTCTAAAGCTTCTAACCTTCTGGAAGCAGCAAACTTAGCATCTGACGCAAAACTCGTATCTACCATATTGGTGCTACTTCTATTGACCAAGAGTCTTTTAGGGGGTTCAACACAAGATTCCCACTGTTGGGATTTTTCAGCGATAGCTCCTAAGAAGGCAAAAGCATCATCAGCATTTTTACTAGTGAACTCACCAGCGCACATAGACTCAACCATGGCTTTGGTCGAATAGTCTAAACCATCATAAATAATCTGTACAAGTTTCATATTATCAAATCCATGGTGAGGACACTGAGATAGGAGATCATTGAATCGCTCTAAAAACCTATAAAGAGACTCTCCCTCTTGTTGCACACTAGCACTAATTTTCTGCCTAACAGCTGCAGTTTTATGCTTAGGGTAGAATTTCATATAGAAGGCAGCGATAAGTTCCTGCCATGTTTCTATGGATTCAGACGGTAGGTTGTTAAGCCAGGTCTTGGCTTTGTCTCTCAAAGAAAAGGGAAACATCTTAAGTTTCAAGACTTCATCGGTAAGGTCCTTTATCCTAATTGTCCCACAGATTTCCTCAAAGTCCCTAATATGAAAATAAGGGTTCTCATCATCTTTTCCTAAGAATATAGGGATCATCTGAAGAATACTAGGTTTTATCTCGAAATTAGCCGTAGTGGCTGGCAATTTAATGCATGAAGCTCGGTTGGTCCTAGTTGGGAACATGTAATCTTTCAAAGTTGCCATCGTTGGCACAACTGGAGTACTAGGGGTACTGTCACTCAGAGATAAATTCTCAAAACTGAAGTTTCCAAAAACAGGGCTCTCAAAGAAGAGTCTTCGAGCTCCCTGCTTAAATCAGAAGAACTACTAGGTTTTTCGCTAATCAATCGACCTAGAGTATCTCTTTTCCAAGCCCTAACAAAATCGGGCATACACTAAAAAGAATTCAAAAAGAAATAAAAATCCTAACAGGAAGGTTCTAGCAATCACACACAGGCTGACTCGACTTTACCACAGCAAACCTAAAGATTTCTAGCAAACAACAAGCATGATGGCTCCACTTAGATTGTTTCTAGACCAGCTTCTAATCCTTCGAAAGGGAATTCGTTACAATTTAAGCAAACCCCTCTGGAATCAATCCGAGTTAAAGCAAGTTGAATCGAGGCGAGGGAAGCTCAGTGGAGCTTTGATACCCAAAACCTCACCGATCCAATGCGGCGCAGTCACGCATTCAACTCGCAGTAACCGTCAAGAACTTCGAGGTGTGCTTAAAAGAGTAACCAATATTTTTCGAATGATTGTCCTGTTAAGCTCGATACCCTATAGGTCTCTTTCTAGTCCAAATTTTAGGCTTAGGTTCGCTTTAGGTTTCGTTTTCCTAAGGCGGGCAAGAAGGGAGCGGTGATGAAATCCGAACCCTTATCTTATATGGTCCAGTCCTTGCCCTTTACTAGGAATTTAAAAACAGTCCATATTCAAGTCCTCAGCATATATTCACCTTAAGGAGTCCAGTAACCCGCTTGCAGGAGATTCGCGGGTGTTTAGAATTTTACCTCCCGTACCAGACGGGCGAAGAACCGCTGAAGTCGACTCGGGCCACGACTCCTATGCCGTGTGCGAACCCGAGGGGCCGAGACGATATCGTAATCGTCGTCCTTCCCTGCAAACAGTTTATATTTAAGGGTACCCTTCCGTAGGGTTTAAAAATAAAAATAAAAATGTCCCAAAATTAATGTCCAAAGTCCATAAAAAAAAAATACAAAAGAAAAGAAAGTCTAAAAAAAAAATACAAAAATAAAAATGTCTCTCTTTTTTTTTTTTTTTCTCTCTTTTTATCAAAATAAAGAAAATCTTCTTCTTTCGCTCCTTTAGCTTTGCTTTTCGCTCCCAAACTTTAAGTAAATCACCACAAGCTTTGGCAAATTTATCTCTCGCTCCAACTTCAAAAATCTGCAAGGAAACAAAAAAAAAAAAAAAAAAACCAAAAACGTAAAGAAGAACAAAGAATAATAAAAATAATAAAAATCTAAAAAAAATGCTAACTAAACACAGGTCCGCGTCGGCGGCGCCAAAAATTTGATGGTTTTTCAAATAGTGATTGTAGTAGTGGTAAAAACTGGGTCTTTTCAGACTTGTGAAGAAAACAATTTTTTATAGATTTAAATTAAACATGCAAATAAATAAAATAGTTCAAACTTTTGGAGAAAAATACCAAGACTAGGATTCCACCATTGATCCATTAATTGATAAACTCTAAATAAAAATCATGCAATTCTATCTTTAAAAATAATTCTAATATTTGCCTCAAATATATTCTTGAAGTAATAGTTGTAATCAACGAGTATAAAACATCAAAAGTATTTAAAACCCAGCATGCTTCATCAAATTAATTCACAACTATTCAATAAGAACTAATATTTCAATTCAATCCCATGCAAATAATCAAATAATAATATTGCAAATAAATAATAAAGTTAGAGTTATACCATAAATAAGGACCAATGGCTTCCTCCGTCGCCTTGGCTAAGGGGTTTAGCTCCTCATATCAAAAACTTGCTCAAAATTGCTTAATAGGTGTTTTTATTGATGAATATGGTGATAAAGAGAAGTTTGCAACGCTGTATAAACGTTACAGCGTGACTGTTACAAGATGACCACTGCCGTTTATAAACGATACATATATAACGCTGTTGAACTACGACACTTGGGTGTTGAAATAAGTCTGCTGAAGAACGACTGTCTCTGTGAGTCTGTTCTTCGTGTTCTTCAGAAGCTTTAATGGCAGCAGCAGCAGCAGCGTTGTCTCCTCTATAATTGCTCTCCTCGGCTCTCCTGGACTCTAAACTCTCTCCTAAGGGTCTCTCCACTTTTCTATGACTTGAAACCACTCTTATATAGCCCTCAAATCCCAAATAACTCGTATAAATTCCGACTTTTTCTTCTCTGCGCTGTTGAGAGAATAATCCCTTCTGTTGAGCTTTTTCACGTGTTGTTAGCTATAAAATAGCTACCAAACTCTTCCCTAGACTTGAATAAGACCATGTACATGTTAATCCATCGTCAAATTCCTCCAGAAATCTCTCAAAAATCTTTGAAAGTGCACAACAGGACACTCTCTCTGTTTTAACTTTGATTGCTTCTCCCGGATATTCTAGCCCAATTAAGCCCATGAAATCATCCATACTAGAATTTTATATCCATATCACGTCCAGCCCAATCAATTTCCGGTGTTTAATCTCCCTAAAACAGCTCCAACAATCGGATCAAAAATCAACAGCGAAATGCATGGCCTTTCCCGCCAAAACCAGTATTTGAAATTTGAAGAAGACCTCCCCCTATCCAGTTCTGGTGTCCCTTTAGCAGCTGCCTGGAAATGGGTCACCCCTTAGTAATTAGGTTACCCCTTATCCAAAATCAAGGATCCGTATAGCAAGTGTCCTCTGGGGCATTTTCCGCACTTTTTTCGGGGTTCCTCCGGGGTATTTCTGGGATACTTCCGGTACACTTCTGAGGCGCTTCCGGTACGTTATCAACGGAGGTCCAAATGCCACATTTTTAGCCAAATTCGCCGCAAGTGATTATTTTCCAAAAACACCTACAAATACATAAAATAATCAAATAAGTACAATATCGAGTACTAACAATATATACAAATGAGCTATATTAGACACATAAATGCGTCTATCAGTAGGCTCACTCTTGCTTTTGTTGAAGTTTTGCCTTTTGAAGTATCCATCTATCTCACTATACCAAGCTCTTGGTGCTTGCTTTAGGCCATACAAAGCTTTCTTTAACTTGTATCCTTGTCTTCTTCTCCTTCAATCACAAAACCTTGTGGTTGTTCTACATAGACCTCTTCATGGAGTTCTCCATTCAAAAATTCCGATTTGACATCAAGTTGATAAAGTAACCAACCTCTTTGAGATTCCATAGCAATCACGGCTCTAATGGTTTCAAGACGAGCAACCGGTGCAAAAGTCTCATTGTAGTCGATGCCTGGTTGTTGAGAGTATCCCTTTGCCACCAACCTTGATTTGCGCCTTTGAAGTGACCCATCCGCATTGTACTTCACCTTGTAGATCCACTGCACACCCACTAGTCCAGAAGGGGCTATAAAGGATATATGAAGTCTGTTATAAAACATAATTTATCACGATTTTCGTATGTTATTCAAACCGTTATTTATTTAGTGTGACTCTTTATAAATGACGAATAACAAATGTCATTAAGTATGACAAATAAAATTTGTGGCTTTAAATCACGAATAGAATTTGTTATTTAGTACCACGGTTATTTGTATGTCAAATACAATAACGGTTGATGTATGCTATAAAAATGGGATTTTAATAAAATAAAAATACTAATTCAAACAAAAACAAATACTAATTCAAATTAAAATATTCCATGGCTATTCGGACTTTGGTATTCAGATTTTATTAATCTGAATTTTAGATTTGGTCAATCTAAAGTTTATTTTGTTCAACTGAATCGGGAAGTAAATGCAAATTTTATTTTACACAAAATCTGGAAATGAACAATAAATTTCTTGAAATTATACTTTTATTAATCACCCAAAATAACATTCAATAAAATAATAAAATAGAATCTCTCAATACAAATTTAAAAATAATCTACGAAGGATAAAGGACCTCAAAAAGAAACAAGACAAGAAAATTGAGTAACTGGTAAGAAACTATTGTCATGTAATTCGAGCTTTATCACCTTCAAGCTCTCTATCTATATATCCAGCAGGCTTCATTTTCTTTATTTCCGTCGTTGTCGCTTAGACACCCAAATGCCCATCCTTCCATTTAGATACCACAGCTCGGGGTATGTCACAAGGAGCAAGAGTGTTCGAAGTATGGTAACCCCGCCCCTGTAACGGATATAGAAAACCCTTTATCAAGCTGGCCCTACTCACGGGGTTTGTATCAAGGAGAAACTTCTAGGATCACGTGGTGCTCTATCTCATTTCTAGATCGGATACTGCAACGCAGCTTTCACAAGCCTTTTAGCACTTCCCTATAAGAACGGAAAATTAAAGAAAACTTCATTCTTATTTTCGTAAGAGCTAAAGTTTCAAGTACAGAACAAGCATGGGAAAACAATTTCGGTCAATCATTCATTACGACATAACAATAAATTGAGTAAGTCGATCCTTTCAAGAATGAGAAATAATCCTCAATTTGACCAACCAATCAAATATCTTATTCATCGAGTCAAGATAAAATGACCAAATCACGTCAGAGGGAGACAAAAAAAAATATATGCAGAAAACGTGAATCTCAGTTGATTTACTTTTAGTACTCCTAAAATCAAAATAATGTTTATTCTGGTCCATCTAAAGGGGTGACAGAGATAGAGTGCTTGTCTAACTAAGGAGAAGCATCATTTCTGAAACACTAATATATTAAAACGTTCAAAAGAAGTTTTAGCAGATAGAAAAGCAGCCAAATCACAAATACTAAATCAGTTATATGTATTAGGTAAAATTGATGACCAATTTTCTAAGATAATTAGTAAACCATAGAGAAGTTAGAGTATGTAGACCTTAACATCAACTCTGCTACTACTGTTTTAGCTCTAGTAGCCTTCACATCCTGACATCTTATTCTTATAAAATAGAATCACCACCTCCATACATACTCTCATCTACAGAAGGGCTCTTGTTATCCCTATTCAGAACCTAAAGAACATGAAACCTAGGGTTTCACTATATTATGAAAATCCCTAAACTAAAAAAACCTCAATCTGAAAACCAAGGGTCTCATTTATCATGAAAAACCCCCAATTTGATTTCCTTGAAAGAACAAATCGATCAAAACTACACAAAATCAAATCAGTAAACTCATAATCGAAAGTAAATAATTGATACCTGTAAGGGTTACGCCACTAAGTTCCTCGAATCTGCTATTGTTGGTGATTACTCATGAAAATCCCTAAGTTTTATTTCTACAAAAGAACAAATTGATCAAAATTAAAACAGAATATACTCATGAGAATCATTAAAACTAACACCAATGGAGTTGAACCTTCTTGGGGACGTTGCATGTTCGAGATGTTATCCTCAACCTAAACGACCAAAATCACAAACAAAAAAGATGAAATATCTGTTAGGTCTAAAGATTCAATCGGAAATGTAAAGTTATCGATAAGAATAATATTCAGATTTAGGGATGTTGTTTGTTACATCCAGAGATGAGATACTCCACCAACTTAAGAAGACGAATAGAATTACATCGTTGATAATACTGAAAAAGATGAGGGAAGGATAATAAAAAGAATAAGAGATGCGAGAAAGAGAGATGGAGGGAGATACCAATAAGGTGTTCGTATTAGATATTTCTAGGATTACGAAATCTAGCGGCTGAAAATTGATCATCTCCCATCCAAATCTAACGGTGAGAAAGGAAGGGAAAATTAACGAGAACGACACCGTATGTAGCTCCATTTTTGGGCAGGCAGACTCGTGAGGGTGTATAAAAACTTAAAATGTTTCACGAATTTTATCCGTGATTTATTGGTTCATTGGTAAATCACGCACCTGATAATTTATCACGCTTCATAATGATAGTTTGTTTGTGTTAAATGGTGGGCCTAATTTATATGACGGAATTTGTTCGTAAGACGTTACTTACGTAATTAATATGTCGTTTAAAAACGTGATTAATAGCCATTTCTGGACTAGTGACCAATAACTTATTTGTCACTTGGCCTTGCTACATTCTCCCATGTGTCATTCTCATTAATGACAACAAGTTCTTCTTCCATAGCTTTTTTCCAAACCGGTTCTTTTTATGCTTCTTCAAAATTTTCCGGTTCAACCGTACAATAGTTACATCTTTCATACACTTCACTCAACCTATGCATCTTCTTTGGTGTCGATGGTGGTGATGTTGATGCACTAGTACTTGGAGACAAACTTGGAGATGCTCTAAACCTTTCATTTGGGGGTGTTTGAGGTAGTTCTTCACCTTCTCCAACTTCACTTGTTGCAGAATTTTTTTTCTCTTCATCAACAATAGCGGTTCTCTTATCAATTTTACCTTCTTCCAAATTCCATGAAGCTCCTTCATCAAACAAGACATCACGACTTGTAATCATTGTGTTGTTCTTCCAACTAAACAACTTATAACCTTTTGATTGGAGGTTGTAGACAAGAAATATAAACTTCTCGCTTGATTCATAAATCTTTGTTCTCTTCACCTTTGGAATTTGAGAGTAACACACACTACCAAAAACTTTTAGATGTCTTACCGATGACTTTCTCCCACTCCATGCTTCAAACGGAGTTTGTCCCCATACGGCTTTTGTTGGACACCTAATCATCAAGTAGACGACGGTGTTAACGACTTCGGCCAAAACTCTCTAGGAATACCCTTCTCATGAAGCATGGACTTTGCCATATCCATCACGGTTTGGTTCTTTCTCTCGGAAACACCATTTTGTTGAGAAGTATAACCCACGGTTAGTTTCCTTTCGAAGCCTTCATCTTCAAAAAATTTATAAAACTCTTTGTTGTTATATTCTTTGCCTCTATCACTTCTCAAAACTTTAATGTAGTGACCATTTTGCTTTTAAAAAAGGCTTTTTAACTTCTTGAAGACGCTAAAAACTTTGGACTTTTATCTCATGAAGTACACCCAAGTCATACGAGTAAAGTCATCAATGAATAAAATGAAGTATCTATTACCTACATGAGTTGGTGTCTTCATTGGTCCACACACAACGGTATGTACCAAACCAAGAAGTTCCTTTAACCTCCATGCTACACCTTTTTGGAATAGTTGGCGATGTTTCTTCCCAAGTGCACAACCTTCACACACTCCATCTTTGTGGTTGATATGTTGTGTAAGTCCTTGCACCATATTCTTGTTGGAAAGCACCTTGATACTATTGAAATTCAAATTCCCAAGTCTTTTATGCCATAACCATGTTTCATCAATGGTTTTCATTCTCAATGCAACATTTTTTTGCTTTTCAAACACAATTGGAAAGCTTCTATTCTTCTCCATCTTGATACTCTTCATGACTTGTCTCTTGTTGTTGTGCTTATTGTCATAAATGGTGCAATACCCATCTTCAAAATAAACGGCATACTCAAGTTCAACAAGTTGCCCAACACTTAACAAGTTTTGAGCCAAATCTGAAACATATAACACATCTCTAATGTATTTTGCTCCATTGATAGTTTCCACAAAAATTGTCCCTCTTCCATTAGCATGAACCATATTTCCATCACCCATCTTCACTAGAGAATTTATGGATGTATCTATATCAACAAACAAGCTTTTTCACCGAACATATGAGTTGTGCATCCACTATACACAAACCAAACTTCACTCTTGGAAGTCACCATGTCACTTTGAAGAAAGAGCATGGCAAGAGAGATTAATACCTGGGAAGTGGTAAAGTTCAATTCCATCCAGCTGTGCTTGCTGAATTTATTATCAACATTAAGTGGTAAAGTCGGATGGGTGATGATGAAAATGGCCTGAATTCATATCCATCTGGATGGAGATATTTTTTTCCATTTTTACCTAGCTACCTATGCTTTGTACGTAATCGGCCTCTTATTTTTATTAGCATTAAACTTCACGAATATACATTATTATTATTATGTTAATAGTTTTTTCCCAGGTATTAATCTCTCTTGCCATGCTCTTCACTCTTGGAAGTCACGAATCTACCGGCTTGTTCTTCTTCTTTTTTGTATCTACAATCTTTCTCCAAATGTCCATATTTATTTCAATTTCGACATTGGGGTTTTCCTTTGTTCCAAAAATTCTTCTCCAAATGACCATTCTTCTTGCAAAAATTGCATCTTGGTACTTGAGATGAATCACTCTTTGTGTAGTTGTTGGAGCTTGCTCCTCTTTTCTTCCCTTTCCCCTTTCCTTTGAAGTTTGATGTTGATTCACCCTTGTACTCATTTTTCATTTTTGCTGAATTTTTTGAGTTCAAGTTGAATTTTGATTGAAAAGAACTCTCTATTGACTTTTCGGAGTGTCTTAACAACCTTTGCTCATACACCTTCAAGGAACCCCATAATTCTTGTGAATTTAATGTAGAGAGATCTTTAGTCTCTTCCAAAACCGCCACAATGGGTTCAAATTTTTCCGGCAAACAAATCAATATCTTCTCATAAATTCTTCTTTCTTCCATCTTCTCACCACACATCAACATATTATTAACAATTTCAACAACTCTTGAAGAAAATTCATTCAAGCATTCATTCTCATTCATTTTAAGATTCTCAAAATCCCTTCTATAAGAATGTAATTTTAACTCTCTTACCTTCTTATTATCACCATATTCCTTTTGAAGAATATCCCAAGCTTCTTTAGCTTTAGGAAAATGAATTACTCTTGGTAGAATAGTGCCTCCAACTCCTTGTTGGATGTAGATGGATGATTTATCACTCTTCTTCCTACTCTCCTTAAGTAAATTCTTTTGGTTTTGATCTAGAGTTGATGTATCTTCAATTTCATCATACCCACTTTCTACAATCTCCCACACATCTTGTGACATGAACAAGGTCTTCATTTTGATGGCCCAAAAATCATAATTTTCTCCATGAAAAAGAGGTATTGATGGTTGTTGAATGTATAAACCTGGCTTACTACTACTTGCCATTGATTTGGTTGACGATTGATTGAAGAAATTGGGTTTTTCTTTTTTTGGGTCTAGTTTTTGAGAATTTTAAATGTTGCTGATTTTTTTGAATTAATGGGTAGAAATTGATTTTTTTCACTCTCCAAGATCAGATTCACTTGATCTATGCTCTGATACCAATTGAAGTGTGTGGGCTTTCAACTCAAAACCAATTGGCCATGAGTGTAGTGGCTCCATACCTTATATATTAAGATACATGTTAAGGAGTTAGCTATGTGGGACTATATTATAGTTTCTCCAACATGCTCCCCCTCCACGTGTAGGGCGGAGATTAAGCCACTATAACGTGGACCTCTGTACGGGTGGACGGGCAGCCCTTTGGATCTACTTCTCAGTCCACTCTCATACGGGCCTAGCTTTGATACCATGTTTGAAGTGTGGGCTTCCAACTCAAAACCAATTGGCAATGAGTGGAGTGGCTCCACACCTTATATATTAAGATCTAGGCTAAGGAGTTAGCTATGTGGGACTATTTTATAGTTTCTCCAACATGCTCTCCCTCCACGTGTAGGGCTCTGTGAGTCCGCTACATCCTGAACCAACTGTATGGTTGCCCTGCCTTCTTGGGTCTCACCGGGTCTTACGTCTCATACATGGCCTAGCTCTGATACCATGATAGAAGTGTGTGGGCTTCCAACTCAAAAACAATTGTCCATGAGTGAAGTGGCTCCATACCTTATATATTAATATCTAGGCTAAGGAGTTAGCTATGTGGGACTATCTTATAGTTTCTCCAACATGCTACCCCTCCACGTGTAGGGCGGAGATTAAGCCACTACAACGTGGACCTCTGTACGGGTGGATGGGCAGCCCTTTGGGTCTACTTCTTGG
Source organism: Papaver somniferum (assembly GCF_003573695.1). Lineage (NCBI taxonomy): Eukaryota > Viridiplantae > Streptophyta > Magnoliopsida > Ranunculales > Papaveraceae > Papaver > Papaver somniferum. The sequence continues at coordinate 5,948,428 of NW_020620714.1, read as the reverse complement.
TATCAACCCTTCAGATATCAATGAAAACAGAAGTGGTGATGTTGATGCACTAGTACTTGGAGACATATTTGGAGATACTCTAAACCTTGCATTTGGGGGTGTTTGAGTTAGTTCTTCACCTTCTTCTTCACCTTCTCCAATTTCACTTGTTGCTGAATTTTCTTGCTCTTCATCAACAATAGCGGTTCTCTTCTCAATTATACACTTATCGCTTGATTCATCAAGCTTTGTTCTCTTCACCTTTGGAATTTGAGAATAACACACACTTCCAACATGGTATCAGAGCTAAGCCCGTATGAGAGTGGAATGAGAAGTAGACCCAAAGGGTTGACCGTCCACCCGTACAGAGGTCCAAGTTGTAGTGGCTTAATCTCCTCCACCCTACACGTGGAGGGGGAGCATGTTGGAGAAATTATAAGATAGTCCCACATTGTTAACTCCTTATCCTAGATCTTAATATACAAGGTGGTGAGCCACTCCAGTCATGGCCAATTGGTTTTGAGTTGAAAGGCCACACACTTCTAACATGGTATCAGAGCTAGGTCCGTGTGTGAGTAGGCCCAACGGTCACCACACAACGCAGGTCCACGTGTTAGACCCAACGAGGCTACACGTGAGGGGGCGTGTGAAGGATAATAGTCCCACACTGTTAATGTCCCCTTAATAAACTTAAAATATAATATTGAAGGGCCACTCTAATCATTTCCAATTGGTTTTTAGTTGGAAGCCCACACATTTCAAATAGTTTAATATCACATTTGGTTGGGTATCTTTTTGCAGATCATTTTCATCCAAGAGGAAACCCAGCAAACCAGTTTTGCCATTGTCTACTGATGAGTGCTAAAAAGTGCATATTTCTATATATTTTTCTTGGCATTTAACTCATCTTTTGTGCATTAATTCTACATTTTATCCCATATTCTGTATTTTCGTTGTTTTCAAGAATAAATACTTTTCTTAATTAATTTTTGCATTTTTAGGTACTAAATAAAGCATGGTTATCTCACGGAGCGAAAAGAGCAAAGGAACGGCAAAGACTCTCGATAGGAGGAAGCGAAGAATGATGTTTGCAAGAGCCGGATCAACTAGAAGTGGGCTTGAAGAGGAAGAATTGTTCTTAAAGAAGATATGGGCTTGGCATACCCAAGGCCCAAAACCCTTACTCAAACACATTTCCACTATCCAAGCCCGTCTCGGATTTCAGCCGTCAGATCGAAGCATTTCAGCATCCTACGGTCGCTCCATCATCGCACATCAAACTCCGAAGCCCCCGCTTTACATAGCAACGCCCATCTCCATCCTGGGTCGTCCGTTTTGCTACATCACTTCATCCGACGGTCGCTCCACGCTTACCTCCGTATCGCCGTTGGATCCACCTACCATCTTCCCATCCATCGCTCCTTGTCGCAGATCATCAAACCGCGCTATCCCCGCTTCACACCCTACTCACCGAACCCTATTACCCAACCAAACGGACCCTTCTTCTCCATCGGGTTCTTCCTCTCTTCTTCCCAAATTCTCTACAACTCTGCCATCTCCATCACCACCATCTCTTCCATCTCCACCTCGAACACCACCACTACCACCTTCCCCCGACAAACTCAGGATTCAATCACCACCTTTGTCTCTTCCTTTCTCGTCTGTAGCATCGAGTCCTGATGCTACAAACTCGACAGTGAGAGAAGCTAGGGTTCACAGAAGTCTAGGGCTAGGCCAACAGCGCAACAAGAGCTAGAGGAGGAGCAGTAGAACATCAAGAAGCATGGGTCGAAGCCAATTTACACATGGGTATGTCGAATTTGATTTTCCCCAAAAAATTAGGGTTTTGTATTTTGTTGTAAGCTATAAAAGGGAAGTGATGTAGGATGTTAAAGGGTGTTCTTGGTTAGCCGAGATACCCCCAAATTTGGGTTAATCACTGTTTAATTTTAGTTTTAATTTTCAATTTAATATTTAGGGTTCTTCAATTTCTGTTCATGTTTGTTCTTTGTTAATTTCACTGTTAATTTTTAGGGTTCTTCTGTTGCAATTTTCATTCACTGTTTAGTAGTTTAAATGTTGTGTTGTTCCTGTTAATCATGTGTTGTTCCATCTGTTTTCTCATGTTCTGAGTTCACTGCTGAGGCTCAGATGAAGCTTTAGTGGACTGTTAGATAGTGGAATGCTAGGTTAGAGCCTTAGTGCAGTGTGTTGATTGAGCAATGGGAAGAGATTGATGCTCATAGTGCCTGTGATTGATTGTTCTGTCAAAAGACAGTCAATGCTAGGGGCAAACTAGTGAGCAAATTAGTTTTCCTCCCATTCTAGATGTATGCATAGTATTTTCAACTCAATCTAGAATTGCATTGTTTAGCTAGGACACAAGGTGGATTCTAAGCCTTAGCTTAGCCACAGCTGCAAACTCCTCCCTGCCCTTGGCTAACAGCCTTGGTTTATTTGGCTTTGTTTCCTGTTAACTGCCACTGTTACCTTTGTTTCACTGTCACATTTACTTCACTGCCTTGGTCTTTCTCTTTGCTTCATTTCCATTGTCTCATTATTTCACTATCATCTTCATTGCTTTGTAAATATCACAGTTTCACTGCCACTATTTGCTCTTTCTTCTCTTTTGTTTCTCCTGTTCTTGTTACTGCATTCACTGCCTAGTGCTCTGCTGCCTTGTTCTCCCCCAGCTGCTACTACTTGCTACTGCTTTTGCTGCTGCTGTGCACTGCTTCTGCTGCTGCTGAAGCCACTACTGCTGCTGCAACTGAGCTTGGCTCAGCTAAGACCACAGTTCAGGTTAAGGCCTAAGGCCCAGTTCACTGTCAAGCCCAGATCCTCATACAAGCAATTTAGAGTCCAAAGCTCACTTCAACACTGAGCCCAAGTTCAGTTCATTGAAACCAAAGGCTAAAAGCCAAGGTTTGATCCCAAGGCCCAGTGCAATTCAAAAGACCAAAAGCCCATAAATTCATAGTCAATCCAAAAGCCCACTGAGCCCAAAACCATTTCATTGTTACAAAAACCCACTAAGCCCAAAGCACAATTAGAAGCCCAATAGCAATTTAGAGCCCAAATAGCTAGAAACTCCAAACACACCCAGTCTCTGTGGATCGACCCGTACTTGCACGAGCTACAACTGACGACCGTGCACTTGCGGTATTACTGTAGGCCCGTTTCATTTCACTTCAATTTTATACGCTTTCCCGGGTCCACCAAGTTTTTGGCGCCGCTGCCGGGGATTGGTGTTGTGTTTTTCTTGTAGTTTTATTAGCTATTTTTGCATTTCACTGCATAGCATTTGCATCTGCTTCACTTCATTTGCTGTTGGACCTGCTGTTCTGAACCTGTTTTTCCTCTGCTGGGACGCCACCAAGGAAAAGAACCAAAGCCCAACTGGGTTTTTGCAACAATATCAGAGCAGCTGGGCTGTGCTTAAAAGGTAACCCATTTAAGAGAACCCGAATTGTGGGCTTCCAATTTTTAATTGTGGGCTTGTAATATTAAAGCCAATTTTTGGGCTTTTTATTTTCTGTTGGGTTTGTAATTAATTTTTGTGGGCTTGTTTGTTTAATTTGTGGGCTTGTATTTAATTTTTGTGAGCTTGTTTAATTTGGACTTGTATTTTGTATTCTGGGTTTTTAAACCCAGCTGAGCTTGTAACCGATCACGCTAGGTTAACTCGTTAGTGGGCCGAGTACCCAAATTCTAGGCCGAGATTTTGGACTCAGTTTCACCAAACGTTTTCAAACCAGCTGAGCCAAAGCAAACAAAAACCAACAGTGGGCTTGCTCCCATTCAAAAACCAAATTTTATTTTCTTTAAAAAAAAAAAAAAAAAAAAAAAAAAAAAACCAAAATTTTGCTCCTAATTTCAAAAACCAAAACTTTTCTCCCATTCAAAAACCAAATTTTACTTGCTCCCATTTTAACAACCAAATTTTTTCTTCTTTAACCCATTAAAACCAAACTTGCTCCCAAATTTTAAAAAACCAAAAAATGTCTCCCACCAAAACCAAATTTTTCCCAAAAATCCAAACCCTTTAAAAACCAAATTCTGAGCTTTGTACATAGTTACTTAGCTTTTGAGCCAATCATGTCTAGATTTTGGCCTGCTTCGGGGAGTAAACAAAACACTTAGAGAACTTGCTTGGGCCAAATTCACATTGTGATCCTCCCCCATTCCATGATGTCAATAGTTATAGGAATTATTATGGACATTTTCAAAGTCCCGAGCCTCAATACATGAACCCTAATGACTATTCACACATGCATCATTCATCGCAACGTGAAAATGAACATTCTGCTAGAGCCTCACTCACACAATCATCACTTATGGATCAAATAGAAGCTCGAATCACAGCTTTAGAAATGCAATCACATGAGGAATCTGTCACATCTAATTTTCTTAGGCAACCTGAAATCTATGCATGTCCCGCATGTGGTAGTTTAGACCACCCTGTTGAGAATTGTCATATTTTGCATAATTTTAGGCAATCTAGAGAAAATCCAAGGTATGAAATGCCCATAAATTGTGAGAATGGTAGTCATTGGGACCATAATCAATCCTTTGAGGGTTGCGATCAATATTTTGTAAACCCTAATGACCATGCACACATGTACCATTCACCACAATTTGAACATGAAGAATTTGGTACTCCCATGAATTTAGACTCCACCACAAGCTTTAAGACTCTGCAAGCAAGACTATGATAGATCTACATCACGAATTCATGCATATTTAGATCAGATTTTGCTTCACCTACAAAAGGAGGAAATTCATGAGGAAATGTATGTTGTCCCTAATGAAGTGTCTAGTCCCATTCATGTAAATAATGTTGAATATGAACCTAATTTAGAGGAACATGAATCGACTAATGACACCACCACTGTTAATGAGGACCAATATGCATGCTACCATGATGATGATTATGATGATATGTTAGAAGAACATGAAAATATTGTGGAACCTGTTGGTTCAAAAACATATGGCTTCTCGCCCTCGACCTTCATGCATGTTGTTCTTTCTAATACTCATTGTAATTCATATGATTTTGATATTGACATGGGATTCGTACAATTATTCTGTGAAGATGAGCATGACATAGGAATAGTTGAATCTTCTGTAGACACTAATATGCATGAAAATATATTTGATGTGTCTGATTCTCTACCTAGGTCACATTGTGATATTTCTCCTGATTTGCCGATGCATGAGAATGAATCTGTTGATGATGTTGATGACTCTGATTGTGATCTTGCCAATTTGTTTGATGATTGTGAGCATGTTGTGACACTTGTAGAAGACTTAGGAGATGTTGATGTGATTAATAATGATGTGCCTATCGTCCTACATGTCACAATCTGATGGCCTTCCACCAACCTAGATTTGGTTTGTACCCATATTGTCAAACCGACTTTCTGAGAGTCCCAACTAGGTTTGGAACTGTGTGCTTCCCAAGTCCTCTTGGACTATTTTGCTTCTAAGTATAATACATTTGAGGAACCACAGTTGGAATTAGCATGTTTGCCCGTCCCTAGCACAGTTCATTTCGAGCTAGACCTTGTGCATGATGAACCCCCAAACTGCGCGATTTTGTTTTCAAAATTATATCTTCTGTAAAATCCAGGTTTGGGGGTAGCTCATTTTGTTTCACAGCTTCACTTGCATGCCTATCATATTATTGTGTGAAGCTGTTGAAACCTCTACACTTTGTCTTTTGGGTTGATCCTCAACTCTTTAGATTGTTAGTGTATGGTGAATTTTTGTATATAATCCAGTAGATAAAATTTCTTAAAAACCTTTTGTTCCTTTTGTATATATTTTGCTAATCCAATATGATCTCGGCTGACATATGTTGGATTCTTGCCTTGAATAACGGAGTTCTAATATTGCTTTCGCCGAAATCGGGTATTCTCTTTCCTTTTTCTCTACTCAACATGATCCTCTTCATATGTTGTATTATAATTTTGTTCATATTTTGAAACATTGAGGACAATGTTTAGTTTAGGTTTGGGGGTGAAAAGTAGATACTTTGATATATGCCATAATTGAAAACAAGAACTCCTTCTTTTTGAAAAAATGAAAAATGAAAATAAAAATAAAAAAATTGAAAAAAAAAAACATAAAAATGGAGCTCATTTACCTTGAAATGTTGACTCTTGTGCAAATATGTAATTATTAGGAGTCTTAGTCTAGATATTTAGGCACCCTGATTCTAGCACAATTCACATAGTGATAAGAAATTTGCACGCGCACGATCTACCAATACATGTATGGCCTCGATCTTCAAGGTGTTTGATAGGAAGTCACGATTGCCAATCACTTTAGAATACTGAACGAAACTTGACTAGCTTGTTCTTTGGTTGGTTGGGATAGAAGGTGGAGGTTACATTAAGAAAGACAACCATCGAATTTAACTGGGTGCATCAAAAAGGGCTACCTCTTGCAAAGTGTCATGTAATTTTTTGTTTCTTTTTGTTATGTATCAAAAGAGCTACCATATGTAAAAATCAATTTCAAGTTCTTGTGAAAAAAAAAAAAAAAAAAAACGATGTATATATTCAGAAAAAAAAAAAATAATATCAGAAAAATACAAAAAAATCAAGTATTTATCGATTCCATCATCTCTTGTTCCAAAAATAAAAAGAGAGTAGTCAATGTAAATAAGAGTCATGTAAAGAGTCATTTTGTTGTTTTATTGTAATAAGCAAGGAAGGGTGTATGCCATTGATGTACAACGCGAGTAATTGTGAAATACCTCCAACTCATTCACAATTCTCGTAAAGTCCGGACAGCTAGCTAGATTTCGACCTTGGTTCTTAGCCTGAGAAACTATCTCTTGGTGATTAGTAGTCATAACATCCGATCTTTCTTTACACATGTGTAGATACACTTTACACTCTTATCACATGTCTTTATTTGTTATCAGTGCTTGGATTGTGCCTTCGATAGCTAGATTGACATCTCCATTTTGGTGTGAGCTTAACTGACTTGCACATGTCACATTTGATGGAATCTGAGCTTATATTTTGACCTAGAACTTTGTAGGTACGTTCTAAGCAAACCTTCACGAGACTTCAACTCGTCCACTAGGGACACTTAGTGGTTTAAAAGGCTTAGTGCATACGCTAAATGCATTCGAGAGACCAGCGACAGTGGTATAGGTAGGATTTCCTTAGTTTTGTTTTACTTGAGGACAAGTAAAATTCAGGTTTGGGGGTATTTGATGAGTGCTAAAAAGTGCATATTTCTATATATTTTTCTTGGCATTTAACTCATCTTTTGTGCATTAATTCTACATTTTATCCCATATTCTGTATTTTCGTTGTTTTCAAGAATAAATACTTTTCTTAATTAATTTTTGCATTTTTAGGTACTAAATAAAGCATGGTTATCTCACGGAGCGAAAAGAGCAAAGGAACGACAAAGACTCTCGATAGGAGGAAGAGAAGAATGATGTTTGCAAGAGCCGGATCAACTAGAAGTGGGCTTGAAGAGGAAGAATTGTTCTTAAAGAAGATATGGGCTTGGCATACCCAAATCCCAAAACCCTTACTCAAACACATTTCCACTATCCAAGCCCGTCTCGGATTTCAGCCGTCAGATCGAAGCATTTCAGCATCCTACGGTCGCTCCATCATCGCACATCAAACTCCGAAGCCCCCGCTTTACATAGCAACTCCCATCTCCATCCTGGGTCGTCCGTTTTTCTACATCACTTCATCCGACGGTCGCTCCACGCTTACCTCCGTATCGCCGTTGGATCCACCTACCATCTTCCCATCCATCGCTCCTTGTCGCAGATCATCAAACCGCGCTATCTCCGCTTCACACCCTACTCACCGAACCCTATTACCCAACCAAACGGACCCTTCTTCTCCATCGGGTTCTTTCTCTCTTCTTCCCAAATTCTCTACAACTCTGCCATCTCCATCACCACCATCTCTTCCATCTCCACCTCGAACACCACCACTACCACCTTCCCCCGAAAAATTCAGGATTCAATCACCACCCTTGTCTCTTCCTTTCTCGTCTGTAGCATCGAGTCCTGATGCTACAAACTCGACACTGAGAGAATCTAGGGTTCACAGAAGTCTAGGGCTAGGCCAACAGCGCAACAAGAGCTAGAGGAGGAGCAGTAGAACATCAAGAAGCATGGGTCGAAGCCAATTTACACATGGGTATGTCGAATTTGATTTTCCCCAAAAAATTAGGGTTTTGTATTTTGTTGTAAGCTATAAAAGGGAAGTGATGTAGGATGTTAAAGGGTGTTCTTGGTTAGCCGAGATACCCCCAAATTTGGGTTAATCACTGTTTAATTTTAGTTTTAATTTTCAATTTAATATTTAGGGTTCTTCAATTTCTGTTCATGTTTGTTCTTTGTTAATTTCACTGTTAATTTTTAGGGCTTCTGTTGCAATTTTCATTCACTGTTTAGTAGTTTAAATGTTGTGTTGTTCCTGTTAATCATGTGTTGTTCCATCTGTTTTCTCATGTTCTGAGTTCACTGCTGAGGCTCAGATGAAGCTTTAGTGGACTGTTAGATAGTGGAATGCTAGGTTAGAGCCTTAGTGCAGTGTGTTGATTGAGCAATGGGAAGAGATTGATGCTCATAGTGCCTGTGATTGATTGTTCTGTCAAAAGACAGTCAATGCTAGGGGCAAACTAGTGAGCAAATTAGTTTTCCTCCCATTCTAGATGTATGCATAGGATTTTCAACTCAATCTAGAATTGCATTGTTTAGCTAGGACACAAGGTGGATTCTAAGCCTTAGCTTAGCCACAGCTGCAAACTCCTCCCTGCCCTTGGCTAACAGCCTTGGTTTATTTGGCTTTGTTTCCTGTTAACTGCCACTGTTACCTTCGCTTCACTGTCACATTTACTTCACTGCCTTGGTCTTTCTCTTTGCTTCATTTCCATTGTCTCATTATTTCACTACCATCTTCATTGCTTTGTAAATATCACAGTTTCACTGCCACTATTTGCTCTTTCTTCTCTTTTGTTTCTCCTGTTCTTGTTACTGCATTCACTGCCTAGTGCTCTGCTGCCTTGTTCTCCCCCAGCTGCTACTACTTGCTACTGCTTTTGCTGCTGCTGTGCACTGCTTCTGCTGCTGCTGAAGCCACTGCTGCTGCTGCAACTGAGCTTGGCTCAGCTAAGACCACAGTTCAGGTTAAGGCCTAAGGCCCAGTTCACTGTTAAGCCCAGATCCTCATACAAGCAATTTAGAGTCCAAAGCTCACTTCAACACTGAGCCCAAGTTCAGTTCATTGAAATCAAAGGTTAAAAGCCCAGGTTTGATCCCAAGGCCCAGTGCAATTCAAAAGACCAAAATCCCATAAATTCACAGTCAATCCAAAAGCCCACTGAGCCCAAAACCATTTCATTGTTACAAAAACCCACTAAGCCCAAAGCAAAATTAGAAGCCCAATAGCAATTTAGAGCCCAAATAGCTAGAAACTCCAAACACACCCAGTCTCTGTGGATCGACCCGTACTTGCACGAGCTACAACTGACGACCGTGCACTTGCGGTATTACTGTAGGCCCGTTTCATTTCACTTCAATTTTATACGCTTTCCCGGGTCCACCATCTACAACTGGAATACAAGCTTAAGATGTCAGAACGTTTGTTGCATCTTATCAGTATATTCGTTTCCTAGTACTTGTGGCTGATGATCTATGAGAATGATCACTCGGTGAGTCAACCGGAATGTTAGGTTGGACTTGGTTCAGACATTATTCCAATTTGTTTAGCACCAACTTGATTCGTTGAACTCCAAATTGTTAAAATTAAGAAGAAAGAGCATGGCAAGAGAGACTAATACCTGGGAAAAAACTATTAACATAATAATAATAATGTAGATTCGTGAAGTTTAATGCTAATAAAAATAAGAGGCCGCTTACGTACAAAGCATAGGTAGCTAGGTAAAAATGGAAAAAAATATCTCCATCCAGATGGATATGAATTCAGGCCATTTGCATCATCACCCATCCGACTTTACCACTTAATGTTGATAATAAATTCAGCAAGCACATCTGGATGGAATTGAACTTATCAACCGTTAGTAATTAAGGCTAGCTAATCTTTCAGCACCACTAGATGAAGTTGATCTTTTCTTTCTTTTCATATTACAAGTTGTTTCTCCTGAAGCTTCCAATGAAACAAAGCTGTTTGTATGAGGAATCGCTTCGAAATAATTCCATATCCCAAGCCTCTCCATAGTTGCAGTTTGCGGGTTATAAATAAAGAGTGTCCGATCGTGAGAGCTTTCATAGCTATTCCAATCATCATACTCAGAGTACAACCAAACCACTCTTTGTAAGAGCAATTGGTTTATAATCCCAAGCAGATAATGAATTTTCTGGAGTTATACTGAACTCCTTACACCAACTCCATGAGTCATTCTTGTTATGTTTTCTTATAAGTCCATATATCTAAACATGAACAGGGGTCCGTGTAAGTTATACAGAAAGATTACAAAAAAGGAACACCAAAACTACAAAATTTAGAACTAAAAAAATAAGCCAAGACAGCTATGGCTTATGCTTAACTAGTCTGGACTTTAATTTGAAAAAAGTAATTATTTGGGAGTCATAGTCATGAGCCCATCTTTTACCTTGCATTCTAATACCTCCTTCACGAACCATTTGAAGAATTCTACTTTTGAAGCTATGAATATTGACCCTTCCATTATCAAATAGAATTGAATTCTTTAGAAACCATAACTCTTTCATTGTTGCACTAGCTGCTGTGATCCACACCTCCTTTATCAGTGGACTGTGATGAATTGTTGCTTGAAATACATCTGTAAAGGATGATGGCCTGGGAAATACGAAGACAGAACATAGCCAATTCCAAATTTGAACACTAAAATCACATTTCCACAAGGTATGCTCCATGTTGTCTTGTTCAGCTACACATACACAGCATCTAGAAGGCATTTCATAACCTTCATTTCTCATTGTTTCATCATCTACATATACCCCTTGTAGAAGCTTCCAGATATTGCAAGAAATATAAGGATGTAAAAAAATATTCCATATGAAAGAAGGCCATACTAGTTGCAGCTGCTTGAATATCAGTTTTTCTACTGCCATTGTTGTAGTGAATACCCCATTTGTACTTCAATTCCATGTTATGTTGTCCGCTCCACCATCAATTGCAGGAAAGTTGCTAATGACAAAAACAGATTGCAATTCAATGGAAATTTCCCATTGATTGCCTTTTATCATATCCTTTACTTTCATCTGCAGATTATTTTTAACAAGATCAGAATATCCAATTTCATTTATCATGGGATATGTTTCATACCATGAATCAAACCAAACTGAAATCCCAACACCATCACCAACATTACACTTAATATCATCTTTCAGAGTTGACCAAGCCCATTTAAGTCCTAAATAAACAGAAGATGGTTTCCACTTTTCAAACCACTGACCTTGTTTATTCTTAAATTTAGCTGCAAAGAAGAGAGCCCATTCCTCTTGAGAATTTACCATTTTCCACATTATTTTCATAAGAAAAGCCTTGTTAATAATTTACAATATTCTAATATAAAGACCTCCTTCATCGTATGGAGTGCAAACCTTCTTCCAAGATGATGTTTTGAATTTTCTAACTTCACTGTTGCCAGACCATAAAAAATTTCTTAATAAGTTTTTCACAAATTTTAATGACCGAAGCAGGCCATCTATAGTCATATTGTATAATGGAATACTACATAACACTAATTTGACAAGAACTAATCTTTCAGCAAAAGATAACAATCTGCCTTTCCATTTAGCTAGTCTGTGTTGAGTCATTTATACCACAGGCCAGACCATTGCTGAAGTTACTCTTCCAGAAGCTAAAATTACTCCTAAGTACTTATCAGGAAATTTAGATAATTTCATATTGACCATCTCACATATTTGTTGTTTCCTAGTTGAAGTAACTCCATCTATGAAACACTTACTTTTGTCCTTATTGATTAATTGACCTGAACTAGCTTGATATTCATCAAGCAATGTGAATAAACCTTTTAAAGATTTTCTACCTCCATTGCAAAAAATAAAAACATCATCTGCAAAGAAAAGATGAGTTGGATGAATACCATTTTTGATAACCATAGGAAGTATTTTACCTTGATTCACTAACTGAGAAATGTTTCTGCTAAGAACATCTTCCATCAAAACAAAAAGAAGTGGTGATAATGGATCACCCTACTTTAAGCCTCTTTCCATTGAAAAAAATCCACAAGGTCCACCATAACCATAACTGACATTTTTGTTGATTCAGATAATGTAAGTAGCCAATCACACCATGAAGAAGAAAAACCATATTTTTGCAAGACAAGAAAAAGAAACTTCCAACTTACAGAATCATAGGCTTGAGAGATATCAAGTTTGAAAGCTACATTACCTCCTCTTATTTTTCTTTTCATTTCATTCACCATCTCAGAAGCAAGCAAAATTTGCTCATGAATACTCATACCTTTGATGTAAACTGCTTGTTGTGGAGATATCAATTTCACCATAAGACTATTCATCCTTACTGTAATGATTTTAGTGAAGATTTTAAAAAGCACATTACTTAAACCAATTGGTCTAAATTGGTTTGCCTTTTTTGCTCCTTGACATTTTGGAAGAAGAACAAGGAAATTAGAATCCTCTTGGTATGAATCTTCTTTTCCAACAAAATTGAACTGTTGGCACTAAATCGGTACAAATAATTTCCCAACAAGTTCTGTGGAAAATACCAGAAAAACTATAAGAACAGGAGAACTTTATGGATCCATTTGAAAAATGATATTCTTAATTTCTTCATAGCTTGGTAATGCATCCAACATTTCTTGATCTGGAGTATTTACTAATGAAGGAATAACATCCAATAATTTTTCTGAAATATTAACTTCTTGAAACTCAAACAGTTTCCATTGTTGACGTAAAATAATAGAAGCATCCACAAATTTAATCTTCTGTACATATAATCTACCAATGAGAGAAAATTTCCAAGGATTTAAACCCTCCTCAAATAGATCATCAGATAATTCTACTGAAGGAATTTTTGATTCAACATTGTTTTGATGTAAACCAAATTTTTTCGAAGGAGAATCATCAGAACAAGTGGTTTTAGGACAAGAATCCATGTAAACCACCTGGATTAATGAAAGCTAATCATGAAATTATATAACAAACAAGAATTAAAGACGTTGATTTCACCTGAATTGATGAAGGTGAGCATAGAAACTGAGATTCGAAGATAAAAAATAATTTTTCGAAGTCAATCGCCGGATATACAGAGCTTGACCCGCCCGATTTCTATTCTCTAATGAGGAGTGAAAATATAAGTGCGCATGGAACTACAATCCGAAAAAGGTCCTCGAGGATATGGAACGTTTCATCTGACAAATCAAAGGCCATTATAATTTTTCTGTGCGAATTCCACCAACGAGGTCATGATAACCCCTTTATTTCTCCACCCGCTGCCTCCACCAAGAGTGTATACTTGTATATCTCCTCCACTAAGGCCATATCCTCTGTATAAGATTCTATCAACCTTGTACTCGTTGGTTTGTGGACTGTAACCAAAACCACTACCTATACTATTAAAATCACCGTACTTACTATTATTTTCAAGAAAAAATCCTTGAAGATATAAACATTCTCCGGTAATGAGATTACAGATATGGATTGGATTGTGGAGGCCTTTCTCCATAGGTTCACCTAAACAAATCAAACCATTGCAAGAACCACCCAATAATATCATGGCGTACTTTTTACTGGTGCGAAGGTCCGGATGATTGATAGAACTAAGTTTGTTTTTAACGCATTGCTCGTTTTGATCAGTAATTCATTCTCATCAAATTCTCCATAATGCAGTTCTGGGTGACATGTACCGTTTTGTTTTACTGATTCCTACGAAAATAAAACCTACACTACTTACCTTTGAGCTGCCAATACCACCATTGTTCTGATGATGATGATGATGACTCTGAGTGTGTCGCAGTGCAGAAAATATGTTTTTATCAAGTGATATGAGATTTCTCTATGTTTTGCATACTCGTTCACATTCCAAGACTGTATCAGCTGGTAATCGATAGAATATGTGTAATGATATCTCTACTGGAAGATTGTTCATGATTGAAGGGAAAGAGAATCGACTAAAAACCCTATTCTCTATAGAGTCGGCCGATTTTAGGGTTTTCTCTTCACCTTAAAGGGGGCACGGGAATGAAACCTTCGTCATATAAAAGTACTAAGGGAAACAAAATTTAGTAATATGCCGGGTTCGGACCGGTTTTGTTAACCTGTTTCGTCTGTAGCCAGCCATAGGAACGTATTCTTAGGCTTAGTTTGGTATTGCTGCGGCTTTTATAAAAGCATTTTTGTGCTGTGCGTTGCTGTGCAGTGCTGTGAGAAAAAAGCAGATAGACGTTTGGTAAAATATCAATTAAAGTTAAAGCTGATTAAAAAAACAATCAAAGTGTGTTTGATAAAAAGCGAGGTTCAACCATTATTGTTATGGCAAATGACAAAAAAAGACATATTTCTGAAAATACTTCTATTCAATTTTTTTGGGTTTAAAAATAATTAAATCTTTTTGCTATTAAATATAAATATATTAAGTATTAAATTTACTAATTGTTACTATTATTATAATTGTTAAAAAAAATTATTTTACTTAAAACACTTTTAATATACATATATATAATTTTCAAACAAAAAGTCAAACTAAAATTAAGTAGTTATTTAATATTTTATTTTTATTTTTATTTTTGACAAATTAAATGAATTGGTATCATAAAAGAGTTTAAAAATAAATATAATAATTTTAAAGAATAAATTATAAGAATTAAAAAATTGATTGTATATATTTAAGGTAAAAATGAAAGAAATGAAAATATCTCCCCTCTAAAGGTAACATGTAAACACTATATAGGCTCTTTTAATTTACTTTTAAATTATTGCTATTCTTTTGGAGAACTATAAATATATTAAAAATTAAAAATTTGATATAGTTATTTATACTAGTTGCATATATGATTCAAATAATTTTCCAAATATATAAAATTCACAAAAATCACACATACCATTCCGTAGATATGAAGTTTTAAAATATTTATCATCATTTTTATAAAAATGGGATTTCGGTAAATAAATAATTTCACATATTATTATTTTTGAGTCCTATTTTGTTAGGAGTTTCAGTCCATATTGAGATTTGTTAACCAAATGCTCCCTATTCCGTTAAGCATTTTGGTCCTTATTCTGTTTGGTGAACCAAATTCCGTTTGGTTAACCAAAAATGGGTAAGCATTTTTGATTTAGCTTGCTTGCATTAAAGAGGGGGAGATTTTTTCAAGACTTTCAGCGATAAAAAATTCCTAATTTTATCTAGGCAGGGATTTTTCCAAGACTTTCAGCGATAAAAAATTCCTAATTTTATCTAGGCAGGGAAATTGTCTAATATTGAAAATAACCAAATTGGCGTTGGATCTGTATGTTACTGTCACTGACACAGACTCTTAAGAGTTAACCAAGAGCCAACTGCTGTGGTTGTCAAAGGTACACAGCTTCATACATATTTTTTTTTACCACTATCTCTGTTTAGTCTTCTCCATAATTGTTTGGAGCAAAGAGGATCAGTTGATGGTCTTTGCAGCTAGTGTTCCTTGGGGTCCATTGTAACCTTAACCATAAGAGACCGCTATAACCATCACCATCACATAACCGGAAAGGAAAAGGTAAAGTTCTTCAAAAACAATGTACCAAGTAGATTTATTTTTATCTCCAAAGTATGAATTCAAGATCACAAGATATATTAAAATAAAGTGCCCCTGTCCTGTTACGTAAACAGAAAACGTAAGAGATGGAGTTGTTGTAGAACAGGTCCTTGTAATTTGTCTTGGCAAGAAGATAACTGCAGAACCAACATCACAATCAAAGAGAAGAGATCAAGTCTTACCGGATAAAAAAATATTACCACTGACGATTAGAAGTTAAGACACATTCGTTATCCGTTAAAAAACATATAAAAAGATAACAAGAGCACACCAAAGATTGCCCGAGTCAAATGATCACATTAATACCTTCACATCAAGATGGAATTTTCGCAAACAGACTCTTTCAATTATTTCTCATCTTCTTTTTTTCAATTTTTTTTTCACAACTAGGAAATTTTATATGTAACAACATGATAAGAGAATGAACCTATTTAAAGGGATGAAGAAGTGCACCATACCATCACAACTCAAAAACCTTTTAGGAATACAACCCAAAATTGCAACAATACAAACCTTAATGGCTTCTTCTATCATCATCTCGTTAGTAGTTTTGATATCTCTTAGTTTTCCTTATCAAACCATAGCAGGTCGTCATATGTATACACCACCAACACCATCTTACTCGGATCCACCAGTTTACGCGCCTTCCCCAACCCCAGATTACGCGCCTTCCCCAACTCCAGATTACGCGCCTGCCCCAACCCCGGATTACGCGCCTGCTCCTACCCCATATTACGCGCCTGCCCCGACCCCAGATTACGCGCCTGCTCCGACCCCAGATTACGCGCCTGCTCCTGCCCCAGCTTACTAAGAACAGGTCACCACCACCACTTACCCACTTCAGTTTTCATGTATGGATCACCTCCTCATTAGCATTGCAAAGTATGTAGTTGAATAAATAATGATGCATCTCAATATAGAGGTATATTATAAGAAGATGAACATTTAGAGATGTTTCAATGCATAATTTTATTTGTGATTTATGTGTATGTATTTGGTGTGTACGTAATCTTGAGCCACTGAAGCTCTATGTCGTCCAATAATTCCTATATTTTCTTTGGTTAAAAACTATAGATTCATATTTACATTTTGTAAGAATTTGAGTCAAGTTCATATTTGCTATCTCAAGAATATAAAGTACAGTTTGGCTAAGTTTGCCTGTGTAAGTGGTGGTCCACATTTGTCCTCACAAAACATAAGTTTAGGGCTGTGTTATTCCCTTGAAACGCTTCTCTCACACGGTTTTGATTTTATTTATTGCAAAAGAAAACACCTTTCTCAAATGCCTCTTCGCCGTCTTCATCTTCTTCAATTGTATGCATTAGAAACACCTTCACTTTTGAGGTGTAGTTCATTGATTGTTTCTTACCTTTCAAATCATCTTCATCCATTAACCTCCATCCCAAGTGTAAGTAGTTGTAGGTGAAGAATAGAAGAACAGTAGCGGAAACTTAATCTTGAGTGATCTATTTCTCTAGGTCTGTGATGGCTAGGTAAATCTCTCTATGTTTAATTGTTTCAATGATCGGTCTCTTTTGATTTTGTTAATAAAAGGGGAAGAACTGTTTAGATAATGCCCTAAAATACGTCCATCTTCCATTAGCTTTAGTTTCAGTTAATTTTGTTAAAAAGTTTGGTTAAAGGGTTTCACTAAAAATTTCTCTAAGATGGGTTTTATCAAATCTTTGAGCAGGCCGTAATGGGATTTTGATGGCTCATTGTCAGATCCAGTATAATTTTCATATTTTTTGTTTGGGTAAAGATCAAAAGAACCCTCTGTTTGTGGTTATCTCATTTAGTTTTAGGTATGTAGTTCAGTAATTTGTGCCTCTTTCCATTCTATGAATCCATGATTTCGGTTTTTTTTACTAATTCCTTCTCACTAATAAAATCAAAAATCTCTGTGAAATATTCAAATTCACTTTGTGGGTTGTCCATACTAAAGAACAAAGATATGTGGGGCGCAAAAAGGAAATGGTTTCTTCGCAAATCCCAGGTATGCATAATATACTAATTTATGAACTAGGGTATTGTGTTTGTATCATTTTCAATTTGTTTCTCTATTACCATTATATTTTCCATGGTATTCATTGTTTGTGTCAGTAATCCTTCGGGGTAAAAAGCTGGCATATAATTGAAGTGATCGAGAATTTTTCTTGCAATCAAAATTGACACTCCACCTAATGTATTAGTCCTTCAATAGTCTTAATATTTTCCTTCATTAGTAGCAGAGAGAGAGAAACACGATCGTATGATGATGGATTCTCATCTTTCTCTCCTTAAATTCTGATTTTATAGGTTATTTGACTAGGGTTGTTATCCAATTTTATATTTTCCGAATTATATTTTAACAATTGATTTGATTTCATCTCAGGATGAATTATTTTTATTTAGTAGTAGAAGCTGCAGGAATGGATTGACATCAAAGACAAAGTCCTTACGTTCCTTTATCTAATATCTACAACAGGTTGAATTTTGATTTTTGAGGTATGTTTGCTTTATCAGTATCTTATTTTTTCGATTGGATACATGAGTTATGAATGTATTCTCTCCAGTTAGTTCATCTTGCCTTTGTTATTTCCATTTCAGAAACTTTTGGAAGATTAATCTACCGCTTCAGTTATGCAAATGAAACTAACTGTTGCGCCCGCTCATACTGTTAGAGCTTCTCCACGAGGAGCCCCTGGATGCCGTTGGGAACTCTTGCTGTTCTAGCAGAGACAAATTTTCCATCTCTTAGTGAGTCTGGCCATGTTCCCTCTGTAAGTTTAATTTGATAGCAGGCTTACATGTTTTAAAAAACATGTGACTTGCATTGCATTTAGTTGGTTCGTGTTGTGTCTTTCTGATCTGCTCTCTCAATTGCCCGTTGGTTTTACAACCTCCAGGATGGAGTTCCGATCAGTATTCGTGTTTTTTATATAACCAGTTGAACCCGAGGCTATTTGATGCACATAGAGCCAGTGGAACCCGAGGCAGTTTGATGCACTGGAATGGAAGAAAACAAATATTTATTGGAAAATCCATTGCTTCCTCCCTTCTTCCATGCTCACAATTTACCTTACGGATTTAGTATTTTGTTGTCAGGTGTCTATTTTGTTTGAAATTCCTAATTCGTCTAGACATGCAATTCGTATTTCCCTATACTTGATATACAGTGAGGTTATGGCATGGCATACTGACAATTTGTAAAATTTATAATTTGGGCCAATGTTATGAACCTCCATCAAAAAGTACTTTTGTTTCGGTGCTTATATCTAGCTTTTTCCTTCTCTTAGATCTGATACTCAATCTTTAATGACTTTATACCAGTTACAAGTAAAGCTCTTTCATTGCGACTTTTAATTAGTGAAGTATTAATATCAGTTCTTTGAGTTCAGATCACAACCATTTCATCCATGATTCTAAAGTACTTAAACTACAATGGAGGGGTTTTGCTATAAACCCCGAAATGATATATGAACCGAAAAAAGTAAACACATTGGAAACTGACAGACTCGATAAATGAGTCCCCGGTTAGTTTCTAAGGATGAGGCGGGCATCAGTTAAATCTGTTTTTATAATCGGTCTTTGTTGGCCTACTAGAATTGTTGAACAAAATTACTATAACCACACATTTAACCGCATTGGTATCTCGTTGGCAACTTGAACTTGTATGTGATGGACCACAAGACGTAGGCAAAAAACATATCACCATGGTAGAGAGGGAGGGGCACCTGTTCCGGTCATTCAATGCCTGGATGGTTCTTTCTTCTTCTTTTTTTCATTTTTATTTCCTTTCCTTTTTTGGCTTTTTTGTTTCCTTCATCAGGTCATCCAATGGTTTTCTTTACGTTAAAAGTTCGTCTAATGACTCCGAAGTGATTATAGCCTAGGTCGAAAAATGACTATTAAGTTTAAGTCAGGATGAATCCAGTTTAAGTTAGGATGAATCCAGTAAAAGTTCATCCAATGGTCATCAGTATGCATCCAGTTTCATCCTTGCTATTTTTTAAGTTTAAGTCAGGATGAATCCAGTTTTATCCTTGCTATTTTTTTTGTCCATTTCAGCATAATAATTTTTACTCGTCCATTTGAACCATGTTTTAAAAATATTTGGACAAATGACCCATTTTCCGTATTTACAAAACCGCAAGATACACTGAACAAGTTGGCTCCCGTTCTGGTTTAACATGACTGACAATAGGTTAGGTTTCAAATCCTGCAACACGTAATCAATCAACATGGCACTTCTCTTCATCAGTTTAACGAGATTTCGCATTGCACAGGACCTGAAATATCAAACCATCAGTGGAAAAGGAAACAAATTAAGCTGAATACATACAGAAATGTAAAAACTGAACCGGAAAAGGTTTGAATGTGAAAATGTACCCAGGTCGTGTATTAACTTCGTTGGTTATAATACATACAATTGCTGTGAAAGAATCTACCGAGCCGCCTATTAACCTGCTATAAGTCGCGGTGTTTCACCTTCATTACTTAAAATTTCCAGCAGGTATTTAGAACCTAATTTATGTCCACCCATCATGATTATATCATCTGGATTTACCTCATCAAGAAGACTTGCGTCATACATAACACATTTCCAAATCATATCATCAGTCCAACCTTGCATCCTCAAAGAAAAGAAAGGTTAACCAACATCTAAATTCTGAAAGTGTTGATGATGATGAGAATTAAGAGAAGGATTCTCCTCAACAAAACTTTGACTCGTATTATGATTAGTACTAGTTGAATTAACACAAGGATTCTTCTCAACAAAACCTTGACCCGTATTAGGAATAGTACTAGTTGAATGTTCGAATGAACTCGTGTAGTTGCGAGAAGAACTAGCTCCAGATGGAAAACCCAAACCATTCATATGATTAGTGGTGATAATTCCATTGTTATAATTATGACTGACTGGGCTTAGGGATCTCAACATTGAGTTTGATGCACCAAAACAACTCATATTGTCGCTCTTCTTCAGTTGATAATCTTTGAAAGAAAGAGAGTGTTAAGGATCGAGCAAGAGAGAGGAGAGCATAAACGCGGAAGCGTAAAAGACTACATTGATAATAATTCTTGGTGTATCTTTCTCATTAATTCTCTAGCTATTTATACAATCACAAGACTTGGCTCTCAAGGCACAAGACTTGGTTCTCAAGATATTCATTCCTAATATAACTCAAACTCCTTAAAGTGTATATCTCCTAAATATAGACTCCTATATTATTTCCTAATACACTGCATAACATTTTATGCATACTGCGTATCTCCTAATACCCTCCCTCAAGATGGAGCATGTAGATCACGAATGCCCATCTTGGACAAAAGAAATTTAACTTCGGTTTTCTTCTTTCTTCTTCTTTTTTTTCAACGCTTTTGCGAAAAAAATCTTTAGACCGTAGTTTAAGGACGTTTCGGTCCCCTTCATAGTTTAAGGACATTACGGTCCCCTTCGTAGTTTAAGGACGTTTCGGTCCCCTTCGGAAGTTTAAGGACATTACGGTCCCCTTCATAGTTTAAGGACATTACGGTCCCCTTCGGAAGTTTTAGGACATTACGGTCCCCTTCGTAGTTTAAGGACATTACGGTCCCCTTCGGAAGTTTAAGGACATTACGGTCCCCTATGGAAGTTTAAGGACATTCCGGTCCCATCTTCGTAGTTTAAGGACGTTTCGGTCCCCTTCGTAGTTTAAGGACGTTTCGGTCCCCTTCGTAGTTTTAGAACATTTCGGTTCCATCTTCGTAGAATACTTCTTGTACTCTTGGTTTCTTCGATAGAATACTTTTTGTACTCTCTCGACAACTCATAGGATTTTAACCTACTATTGTTGTTCTTTTTCTCATCACCTCTTGGTGATTGTTTTTTTTTCTTCACAACATGAATGTTGTTTCTTCTTCTCTCTTGTTCCAGTCACGCTCTTCTTGCGAAACTTTCACACTTCTTTGTTCTTCAAGATTCTCTCACAATCCTGTCGTCTTTACAAAGTCTGCCACACTTTGTAGGATATCCAAGTTTCTGCCACAAACTCTTCTAACTTCTTTAAACCTTTCTTCATCTCCTCTCTCTTCCTCTCACCTCGCTCTGATACCATGTTAAGGATCGAGCAAGAGAGAGGAGAGCATAAACGCGGAAGCGTAAAAGACTACATTGATAATAATTCTTGGTGTATCTTTCTCATTAATTCTCTAGCTATTTATACAATCACAAGACTTGGCTCTCAAGGCACAAGACTTGGTTCTCAAGATATTCATTCCTAATATAACTCAAACTCCTTCAAGTGTATATCTCCTAAATATAGACTCCTATATTATTTTCTAATACACTGCATAACATCTTATGCATACTACGTATCTCCTAATAGAGAGCAGTTCTTCTTCATCTGGGATGGTATAAGCCGGAGGAGGAGGAGAGTTAGGATGATCATGATAATTGAGATTTCTACAATCTGCCATGAATGAGTGTAGAGAAAGTTTTTGAACCAAAAAAAAAAAAAAAACTATTCTCTGTTTGCTTTTGTTTTGTTTTTTTCTTGCGTATGTTTCGGTGTTTTAAGCTAGCTACAGGCTACTTATCAATGCATTCTGCACAGGAGGGAGAAGAGAGAGAGAGTGAGTGAGATGACGTGGCATGCGATTTCAAAGGCGATTTTCAAATTCTAGATCTAGCTTTTTTCAGCCATGGAGAATCGATTCCCCTCTCAATCTCAACCATTATCATCAAATCTAATCAAGGGTATCTCTGATTTTTCGCCTCTTAGTGAATCTATTGGTGGTATGGGAGAAAATAGGGTAATCGAGTTTCTCAATCATATGGAAAAGATGTTGATAATCATAACATCACAGAGCTTGTTCTTAATGGTGAAGAAGACGATAACGCTGTTTTGGAGAAACTTGGGGCAGATAAATCTGGATTTATAGGAACATAACAAGCACGGAGGGGGATTTTACAAAAGGATGGAGAGGATCATTTCCCAAACCTAGAGCTGTAAAATCAACTCCTTTAAAGTATACTCCTCCAGTGGAAGTTGCAGGGAAGTTTCAAGTAGATGCTCAATCAGCAAAGTTAGCTGCAGATATGAAGAAATGCGCTAATAAGGTGGTTGGCTCTTTTGTGGGGAAACGACTATCTTTTGATGCAGTCAAAATTGCTGTTAGCAAGATATGGAAATTTAAGCAAGAGGTATCCATTAAATTATATAATAACTCTGCTTTCATTTTTGAATTTAAGGAAGAAGAAGATAGGAATCTAGTTCTTGAAACAAGTTCTATTGTCATCACAGGCGAACTTTTTGCCTTGAGACCATGGTCTCAATTGCTTGAAAACTCAATTACAAGGATAAAATCAACACCAATCTGGGTTAAGATTTTTGGGGTACCTTTACATATGTGGGATGAGGAGGGCTTAGGTTTAATTGCAAGCTATTTAGGGAAACCTCTATATGCAGATGATTGTACAATCAACCAAGATAGATTGGCCTTTGCAAGGGTTTGTATAGAAATTGATCTAAATTTTTCTTACCCTGCTAGCATCCCTATTTTGATTGATGGAAAAATTGCAATAGAACTCCGTATAGAGTATCAGTGGAAGCCTTCAAAATGTGATGCCTGTAAGGTGTTTGGGCAGACTACAAATTCCTGCACACTGAAAACAAGACCTAGTTGGAATCCTAAGCAGAAACTGCAGGCTAATCCAGCAGTAGAACCTCTTCCACAGGGATCTAGTGGCACTGAGGCAGAAATGGTGGGCAAGAAGCAAGGCCCCACTGTCTCAAATCTAGCTGCAGACGATGCAAATTCAGGTCCAAAGGACACAATTTCAGCTGTTGAGTGTTCTTTACCAGCGAAGGAGACAAATTTCAAGGGGAATCAGGATGACTTGTCAAAAAGTCCTAAAATGATTACAAGTGGATGTACCAAGAAACCAGCAGCGCCAGTTTCTGTTTCTTCTAAGTCACCTGGGAAGCAAGGCATTGCAAGTGGGGTTAAACACACACCCTTCTGTTTGCCAAGTGACTTTCCTTACCAGTGGAAAGATTTGGCTAAGGAGAATGCTGACAAGAGAGACAACAAAGACAAGGAAACAGTTGCAGTTAATGCAAGCTCTAATGCAGATAAGGGTCGCAGCCAGGTAAAGAATCAAGATGCTACAGCAAAGAGTCCAGGGGAAGATGGCAACTGTTCAAAAGATAGGTGAATGAGACAAGGTGAAACATAATCCCTTTCTTGTAGAGGGTCACCCATCTTTCAAGACTGGCAGTCGGAAAGTAGTTCCTGAAAATCATGGAGCAAATGAAAAGAATGCAGTTTCAACATGTGATGATGCGAACTGGATGACAGCTTCAAGCAGGAAATCACCTATTCAGATGGTTGCATTTGGCAAGGAAGGCACTACCAAGTCTAAAAGCAGCGACAATTGTGTCAAAGTGAATAACACTTTCAGTGTGTTGAGTTTCGAAAGTCAGAAAGCTTTTCAAGAAAAAGACAGTTATAATTGAAGAGTGTGAAGAAGATAACGAAGAACTCTATGACGTAGAATCTGATAAATATGCACGCTACATGACTTATAAAGATAAATCTATTAAGAAAATAGAAAAAGAGCGTGCAAGACTTAAATGGAATGGAGAAATTCCAAATGAGAATTCCAAGACTTAAGTATTGTTAATTTTTTTGGTACTTTTGTATAGAATGCAATAAGACATGATGGATCAGGGAAGAGGTAACATTTATGCTTACGGGTGCCATGTTGATCCTTATTTATTGGAGGTAATTATTCCCAACTTTTTTTTCTCTTAGTTTGAAGGGAAATACATGAAAACGTAATTTTTTTCTCTTTGTAATTTTAGCATTCAAAGTTTATTTTGTAATTCAAGATATTGATCTCCCAAAAACTCTCTTACAGGATCTGCTGGGCTCACTTTATATAATATACTCTTATATGCATTTGGTTATCTTAGAAATTGGAGCTTGACTAAGCAATTATATCCATTTTCTTCATCCAGGTAATACTTGGCTGTAGAGATTTCCATGTGCATTTTGTTGAAATTCAGATCTTAATAGTCAGCATTGAGATCCAATAAAGATTTAACTTGCAGAAACATTTTCAGGCTTATTTCAACTAAAAAGTGCAACTGATTATACATGTTGATTAGTGTATGTTGTTGCGCACAGTTGATAACTCGGCCTGAAAATAAAGACAATCTTAACTCTAATTAACTCTCCAATCTTCTCTAAGTGTTTGCAAAACAATGAAACCCATAACAACGTTGTTTGCAAGTTCCCATCAATTGCCTGCCTTTTCCAAAATTTCTTTTGCAAGTTTAGAAGGAGCAGTTGCTAACTGAAATGGGTTAGTATTTGTACATCTAATCTATGCTGCTTTTGAAAATGGTGATATTAGATGTGTAAATACTAACTCGGTATCAGTTGAGTACAATCACGGTTTGCACATGTTTCCCACTTCCGTTATTATAGAAGAACATTCCATTTTCTCCATTTTCTTGGTTAATACATTAATACATGATAGATGCACAGCTCATATTTGAGCTATTTAGAAATTTCATTTTGTTCCCCGTTGTCAATTGTGGATGATAATTTAACGTTTATGGTGTTCGGGTAGGCATCACGCTTCTGTGGTATTTCGAACACTTGCTTGGGTCAGGATTCAGTATTTGCAGGTTCTCTCGACAACATTATTTCAGCAGAAAAACCATTCCCAGCTGGATACATGCGTTCGGTTACTGAATTGAAATCAGGCTTTCGCTTGAGCTCTTCAAACTTGACTGGTAGTTATGAGGCCTCATCTACGGAAATGTAGCCTCGAGTATTTGTGAAGAAGCTTTGCAAAGGTCCTCATAGTGTTCCCAGCCAAGGCAATGATGCCCCATATCCCTACTTAGTTTGTTTTTGTTGGCAGTGGAAAACTATATTACAAAGCTCTTGCAGGGTTTTCAGACTTTTTGGTTTGTTTACTATGGTAGGTTGTCTTAAATTAATGCCGGTAGCTAATTTTGACATTACAGTATGAGCAGGGTTATGGTATTTAGGTCCTGTTAAAGTACATCTTCCATTAATTAGTGACTTTAATGGTTTCCTTTTTAGCTAATCAGTAGAGATAATTCGTTTCTTTTTCACACCACATTGCGATGTTGGTAAAGAGTATTAAACAAACTGAAACTGAAATCTCATTTCAATTATCGGCGGTGATATGATGCAAACACTTAGACCCTCAAGAAATCCGTAGTAAATGATTCAAACTAGGTTTTTAACCTTAGTTTGAATTCAGTAATTTCAATATAAAGTGGTCTCCCCTAGAGAGCAAAATGTGGTTTGGGTGTTCATTTGAGTCTTAAGTCTAAAACAAATTTTGGGGATTAGACAAAATATGAGATTACCAAAGATTAGTGACCATTGTCGTCAGAAAGTTCTAAGCTCTTTTAAATGTGCTTTTGATGGCCATTACCGTCTTTGTGTTAAACATGCAAAATGTCCATGTGTATTGGGAGATTCCATTGTGGTTCTTACATCTTCTCGTATGATAGATAACTTTGGAATTCATCCAGAATTTTAAAAATATTGTATGTGACCAACATTCACTTTCATGTTTGCGTCTATCACGTGTCTTCTCTTTGGATAGTCCAAATCCATTAAGAAAATACTATACTAATTTGATATCGTAGATTAGAAAACGTAAATCCAGTCATGTAGGATGCATTATATATGTATACTCTTATGTATACAATGTTCTTATATATATATATATGTGGAGGTGTAAAACGTGCCGGTTCGGCATAGCCCAACGCACAAAATCACGTGCTTAACGTGTTATGCGCTGTGCTAGGTTGTGCCAGAGACTCGGACGTACTGTGTTGTGCCTGCTAATTGGCGTGTTGTGTCGTGCCATAAAAATAACCGTGATGTAAATATTTTTCAAATATATTAGTTAGTATATGTATTATTATAGAATTTAATCAGCATAACGAAAATAAAATGTCAAAAACAAGCTAAAATAAAGACTTTTTAATATGCATGAAATGTGATGTTTTGTGTTCTATTTTAGGCATAATTTGGAGTGCGTACTTCGCGTGTTGTGTTATGTCGCGTGCTAATATGTGCCACGTGATTAGTCGTGCTGATGTGCCTATTTCTCTGGCACAACACAACAACTAAGCTAACGTGTTGTGCCCATCCTATTCCAGGTCACGTGATATGCCATGTTGTGATTGAATTTAAACGTATTGTGTTGTGCCATAAACATGCTGACCCGACCCAATTTACACCTCTATATATGTAATCTTATATATATAAAGCACACGTCGACAAATTTACAAAGAGTGTAGGATTGTTTTCATTCTCAAGAGTAAACTGGACGTAAGGTTATACTTTTCAATTTATCTTTCGTTGTTTTGAAAGGAACATTGAGTTATTTGCGTGTTTGATCACATAGATATATAAAAATCTTAGATTTGTGCTAATATATGGATTGTTGGCTGAATCGCAGGCATGATAGAAAGCCGGCACCTAAGAAATCTTCTGAATCACATTAATGAAGGGATTCAGGGAACAATCATTACTGATAAAGAGAGTCATCTATTTTTATCAACTGAGAGTGATTTTCTCATCTCAGAAGAATGTCTCTCACACTGATAACGTCCTTGAAATAAATTGGCGCATGGTGCCCCTGTTTCGAGGAGGGTAGTATGTATACTTAGGCATGATTTCTACATCTTTTGCTTCCAAAAATTATGACGAATAAGTGCAGTTGTATCCCAAAGAGATTCTAAATCAAGTTGAACTTACGTATATCATAAGATTAATTGTGACAAAGCTGGGGATCAAGAGATTGATGCAAAAGTACTGACCAGGTTTTTTGTTGGTAAGAGAGCAATAGTAAGACGGAAAGTGATGAATTAAGAGATGGGAAACCAATTTACTGCGGAAAGTGCAACTCACAAGTGCAACATTTGCGTGATGCTGGCATACTCATCGTGGAATGTATTCAGTCATCATGAAAAAAATAAGAGCTGCTTGATTCGTCAGAATCTCAACCACAAGCATCTCAGTTCTGGACATAGCTAGGCCAACCCAATGTATGACATTGTAATTTATATATAATAAGGAAAAGGAAATAATAACTACAACAATAATGAAGTGGGATATGGATGGATTTATTAGATGGTCAATAATTAATTATAAGATCGAAGCATACGTTAACATAAGCATAAGCATAAAGACATATTATATTGTGAATAGTGGGGTTTTACACTACCTGTGATCATGATTTTAAGTGGTATCCTTGGTTATTTGTTTCTAAAAACTCATGCGATAATATAAGACATCAGACGCAGACATGGTCAGGTTTCTATTTAAGTTCTAGCGCATGTTCTTCTTTTTTTTTAGTTCAATGTTAAATATTTTCTGGGCCTATTTATATCACTTATGCTGTATCACTTATTTACCTTTTGACAACGTTAAGGCCTTGGTTTCAGGTTAGGACACAATGTATCTTTATTTATGTTAGTAAGTAATAATAAAAGGTTTAACCATGAAATTCATTTGTAATATTAGCCATATATTTTAACAGGTAACAACTATTTTCTATGTTGTTATGTTAAATGCCACCTTCATTGATGTTGGAATCATGTATAATTGGTAGATAATGCAGTGTAGATAGATAGCGTAGAAGCTCTGTCTTTTCAAAGGTTGCTGAGCAAAGATGGACGATTATCTTCTAATTTCCCTGTTATGCAACCAGATATTGAACAATAGGAATTGGAGGTGTACATTTCCATCATTAATCCTACTTCCAATGGTCTAGACTTCCTTTTTTCTTCTTTGTTTGGCTATTTTCTCTTTTGATGAAGACTAGCAAAGTAAACAACTATTTTAGGGAAGAGAAAAAACATTGAAATATTCTCCTAACAACGGTTGATAATCTTACTTAGGGTATACTGATCGAGTATCTTTATAAGATTTTTCTTACTGAGCAAGAAAGATAACTTAGTGAAACGAATGAGAATAGTAAAAAACTTCAACAATCTTACAAAAGCTCCAGATTCAGGTACGATCCCAATATGTTAGACCACCAATCGAAGTTCAGTCAATCTTCAACTGCTTGTTGTAACCAACAGGAGAAATATATTCATCTCCGAGTAACTGTTTATCCTATGGTTTGTGATATTTGTTCAATTTCCATGAGTAAGATCAAGTTACAGGGTCAATACTACCAACAATAAGTCAGACTTACTGAGGTGGAAAAGCAATGTTCACAATAATCGAGTATAGTTTCTCAAGATACTTGGATATTTAGCAGTACAATAGAGGATAAGTGGTTGCATCAAATTAAATTCAAGCATATGTGGAGAATCAACAATGGAATAAAGAATAGATGGTTGAATGCCAGTACCTATCAGATATCTGTAATCCTTTTTTGAAGAGTTCCGGCACTTCCGGGACACAAGAATTACAAACTAAAGATAAGGAGATAATTCACAGCCAACACAACTGGACCAGCTTCATAATCTATAGCTTTTTCTTTACCCCAGATAAACACAATGTCTGGGTTTCGATGAATAACCTTTTCTAAGAATTTATCGAGTAATTGTTTGTCGTGTGACTTCGTGAAATTTGTTCATTTCGATGATTAAAATCAAGTTACAGGTTTAGTGAACTAGCTTACAATGTGAAAAAGGAAAGTTTAGATAATACACATGCATAGCACAAATATACATAAGTACAATCTACATAGTTTCCTAAACTAGACGATCGTTTAGAATTTCGTAAATACTCAAGCATACGAATCACAAGCTGACATAAAAGATAGGATGTATAAACCCACTGAATAACAAGATTTACTGCTAATTAGGCACATACTTAAGGACAATATTGTTTTCCATTGTTATAAACTGCAAATTTATAAGGTCCATCACAAAGGATTTTACTAAGCCAAATAAGCACATATGTATACCTTGATAATGTCTTCAATAAAGGATCTAACTAAGCTAAAAGCATCTATGTCCCAACAATACTTAGTTTTATATAAATGAGTTTACTGACTTGTCTTTCCTTGCAACTTCTCTTAACCCCACTAACCAAAAAGGTTGGGCTAACAGGGTTAGTAATAGCGGCAAGGATAAGGTAAATCATTTAGATATATAATGCACCAACTACCCTAGAATGCAAACACACTTGACAGCATTTCAGACCCTTGAAACAATGCGAAATAAAATGAGTTCGATTGGTACACGAATATGAAATTCTAAATATCAGAATAATGTTGAACGATATAATGGTTGAATCCAAGATAATATAGATTCTGACAGCATATTATTCAGTTTTAATAACCCATATTTTATAATACCTTTACAATTAGGGCTGCACAAGACCTAGATCGAAACCGGTGAACTGTCTTGGAATTGTAAAACTCGAACCGGTATCGTACCATAACCGGTGTATGCGGTAAAGGGAATGGGAATGAAAACTAGAACTTGTAGAGGAGTGGGTACAAGGAACGGTTATGAACGTATTCGTGTCAGTACCGGTACACATAAACCCAGTTAAACTTATCCCTTGATCTTATATATATCCTAGCCATTCATCTACAGGTTATCTAATCATAGCTGATAATTTTTGGTTAAATATATAGTCTTATCTAAGTTTCACTTTTCATTTTTATGTTCTTCCCCAATTTCTGAAACCTGTGATGATTGAAGATAATGTTCGATGCTGTAATTTTCGATGTTGTTAATTGAAGATGATTCAGAACAAAGAAGAAAATGTTCGATGCTGTTAATTAAATATGATTGAGAAGATTTCTTGAATCCAGATGAAACTGTAATCTAGGTTTTGTAATTGAGATGAAGAAGAACATTGGTATTCGATATGAATCTGAGGTTGGTTGTATTGATTCGCAACAAGGGTTCGTGAGAGATGAAGGGATTTGACGGATTGTTGATCTGAGAAGAGTTGGTAAGGTTTGAACTTACTGCTACAATGAACTAATGGGTTCTGTGTATGCCAGAAGAAAAGGAATAGGAGATGGGTGTTGTGTTTGAATACTAGAGGGATTTGATCTGATTTTCAGCTGAGAAACCAGTTTGATTTCAATGTTGTTCTAGGGTGTTGAGAGATTCAACAAGAATAAGAAAATTTAGAAGTTAAATAAGGTAAAATAATCTTATTGTTGTTCATATTAGAGAAGAGTACTGGAGAATCATCCCAATAGGAGCAAGAAAAGCGATTTGCTTGCGAAAATATGGGGAGTGTTATCTCATCAAGCACAAGAATTCATTCTGCATATATAATCAAAATGTTTTTCAAGCTCACGGAGACGTTAACAGAAAACAGAAATCACTACACCTCTACAACCAAATTAACGAACTTACAGTAACACTAGAAAGCAAACAAAATTGATGAACTCTAGAAGCAGTGATGGAGACTAGATGACATAGTTACATTACACCCATAACCACTTAAATCATTATCGTACAACAACAATTCCTAATGTAACTTGATCCTTTTAATCAAATTATACACATTCCTCCTATTGGGATGATTCTCCAGCTCGCCGGAACATTTGTACAGGGCGTTAACTAGTTGGCGCAATGCCTTTCCCTTCGAAAGCTTAAGTGCCTTTTAGATGACATAGTTGCCAAACTTATCTTTTGCTAGTTCAACAAGTTGTTTACAATCAGAGAGGAGTTGCGTGACTACAACATCGGTTGCATTTGATTCGATACATTTTTCTACAACATTACTGCCATACTTATCCTTAGAAAGTTGAAATAAGTGTCCCCTAAGCTCATTGCATATAAGGTTTGCAGTATTAGGATGGCGCTCTAGAACATGTTGCACCACAAAATTCCCGTAGTTGTGTTTAGAAAGGTACACGGCTTCGCCTATGATGATTGATAGCAGCTGAGATTTGAGAGGGTCGTCTATGGATTCAATAACAGCCTTGAGAGAGAAACATCCTTGTTCTGTAGTAGCAAGCTTATCGCAGTTTATCACTGCTATTTTTTATAGATCCCCCAAGTACATATTTTGCACATGTTTGCAAAGTTTTTGTACTAGTTGGCTTCCATTCTGGTTCGACATGACAGAAAATAGGCTAGGCTTCATAAACCTCAACACGTAAACGTTCAATATAGGATTTCCCATGAGCAGTTTGATCATCAGACTTTCCATTGCGCGAGACCCGGATTTCGTATTAACTTGGCTGGCGATAATATATACGACTGCTTTGAACAAATCCACCGAGCTGCATAGTAACCTGGTCAGTCGAGGTGCTTCACCTTCAACACATAGAGTTTTCATCAAGTACTTACAACCTAATTTATGTCTGCCCAACATGAGAATATCATCTGAACTCAGTTCATAAATAAGACTTGGGTCCTCATTAACAATTTTCATAATCCGATAATCATTCCAACCTTGCACCTTCAAAGAGAAGAAAGGGTGGTGTTGAGAATTAACAAATGAATTCTCAGCATAACCTTGACTAGTCATATTAGGAGTAGGAGCAGTACTAGTTGAAGGTTCGAAGAACCTCGGGTACTTCGAAAAACTTGCTCCGAGTGAAGAACCCCAACCATTATTCATAATATTAAAGTTCAGTGTGCCACTGGTGAAACTATGCGTACTGAGTTGGCTTGAAGATCTTAACATAAAGTTTGATGCACTATTTGCAGTATACACACCATCATATAGTTTCTGTTATTCAACTGATAATCTATGAATAGAAGAGAGCTGTTCATCTTCAGTTGGGAGGGCATTATAATCTGGAGAACGAGCAGGAGAAGAACTAGCTCCGGATGAAGAACCCAAACCATTCATATAACCTTGACTGATCAGACTAGGAACAGTACTAGTTGGAGAACCCCAACCATTACTCATAAGATTAGAGTTCATAGCTCCATTGGTGAAACTATGAGTACTGAGTTGGCTTGAAGATCTTAACATTGAATTTGATGCACCATCATATAGTTTCTGTTCATCAACTGACAGCACTTCATCTTCAGTTGGGATGGTATTACAAGCTGGAGAAGGAGTGGGAGAATTAGGATGATAATGGGTTTTACGATCTGCCATGAATGAATGTAGAGAGACTTAGAACTGAGGAATGAATGTAGAGAGACTTAGAACTGAAAAGAAAGCTAGCTAGAATGTGTTTCATGCCAATGTTTAGCTTCCTACTTATATAGGGTTCGGCAAGATCAGTGATAGTAATTGCAGCGGGACTGGGAAGTGTTTCTATACTTTGCAAAGTCCGTCGCGGAATAGAAATGCTTTCCTAAATACGGAATTGGAGTTATATTAGAAGTCGTTGAGTTTATAGAAATGCTTTCCTCATTTTTCATGTCTGTCGATAACAGTAATGTTCCTTTTGGTTAATTACGGTTTTCGGAGACACGGCGTAAAATTCGATCTTACTTGTTACCCCCAAATATTTTTTTGTTCACTACTTCGGAACCAACACCACTAGTTCATATGACACACAACTTCTGAATTTTCTCTGCTTCACAATCCTGTTGTAGTTGCAGGAAATCCTACAACCACACCCTTAATGAAATCTATATAAGAACTCAAGTAATCATCATAAAATTCATAAGGACATTTTGGATCTTTAATTTGAAAAATAACAAGAAAACTCTAACTTGGAGAACAAACAATCTTTTCTCTCTCCTAAATTTCTTTTCTAAACTCTCCAAAAGATCCCCCAATACAAGGTCGCTCGGTCCCGTATATAGGGATTTACATAGTGGATGACAGCTAATAAAGCCCTTATTTTCGGATCTGGTGACGCACGCTTACGTTGACTCTTTTCGCACGTGTTCTATAATATCGCATGGTTCTTCACACTTTTCTCGTGACTAAGCTGACATCATCTGCTGCGTCATTCTGGATGTATGTATGCGGTTGTCTTCGCTCAATCCTGATGGTCGTTATTTCGCATGTCTAATAGGTGTGCGGTATTTTACTCCTACATTTTGCCTCTTCTCATATCGTTCTTTTGACAAATGGGGCGATGTGAGAAACTCCAATCTACTCTGCCGCACCCGGTCACCTCTTTTTATTCTTATCTACCGACATATCCTCGTGATTTCAGTGTAACCGTCTACACGTACTAATTTTCTCTCCTTTTTACTGGCACGTTCGAATTTAACCGATCATCTTTTTCATCTATATATGAACCAAGCTTGAAGAGAGATAATTTTTTCTTTTTTATTTCATCTTCCCTTCTCGTTTTTGTGAATCCTCTGCAAATCTTCATCTTCTTAAAATTTCTTCATCTTCATCTTTTGAGATCTCAAACTTGATTCTGCTGCTGTTTCTATGGATTCTCACCAAAGCTTTGATTTCGACTTTAGTGGTCTTATCTTTCTTCTGATTCTGCTGAAACTGATCTTTTATTTCTTCTTGTTAAAATCAAAGTACTAATTTGTTGTTATATTAATTCCATACTGGTTCTGTTTCAACAAAAGTTCTTTCTCTGGCCATACCAAATTTATAATTTCGAATCCTAATTCTTCTTCGAGTTTGAAAGACAAAGAATCTCTCAAGAGGAAACCGTCGCATAACATAGGAGTAAGAAATGTTTTTTCTTTTATGAAACAATATTGTTTCCTCTGTTTCTTATATGCGTTGTTATTCGCAGGATTCCGAGTGCGAGACAGTTGGTGGTAAGAAGTTGAAGACTAAAATAGTTCGCAAAGGCCCCACATTCAACAAGGGTCTCATTATTCCTGAGTTTGATCGTAAGGAAGTCGAGGTTCCTTCTCGCTTTCATGTTGATACTCCTACACAAAGCTTGTTTGCCTATGCTTCTTTGGATATAACTGATTCTCCAAACGAAATTTTTACTGTTAAATAAGGTGTGTCAATTGATCATGCGGTAAAGGATATTTCTGCTCCTCCAACTGTAACTGCACCATAAATGAATCAGATTGTCTCTACCTTTGTGAATGTTCCATTGTTTGCGAACATTTCCGCTTCTGTGGAGAACGTCGTTCCCGTGAAAAATGTTTCTCCTGTAAAAAATATTACCGCCCTGTGTCTATGAGTGTCGCTTCCTCTACCTCTGTTACTTCTTCTTCTAAATTTGCCTCCCTTTCGTTGAAGTCTCTCTCTGTGGATAAGGGAGTCTTTGAGGGAGTAAATCCTACTTCTCAAGCTTTATCTGATATCATAAATACCGCTCAGTCTTCCATTACTGACCCCTTTAAACTTCGAATCTGTGATGCTCTGAGTAAGTTATTGTGCGGTTTTCCACCAAACAAGAAGCGAGATCTTCTCTCGTATTGACCCAAGCGTCCATATCGCTCTTGATCTCTTGGTAAATGTTCTTTCTCATTTACCTTTTTACTTAAATCATTTTACTACATATTCACGTTTATCTTGTTTCCTTTTCAGGAATCTCACTGCCGGATGATCTTGGCTGAGGGATACTTTGAATCTAACAATTATACGCTACAATTCGCTTTAGAGAAAGAAGTTAATAAGTTAAAAGGGAACTCCAAACTGTAAATCTAGAATGCGGATATCATCGCAACAAGAATCAAGAACTTAGAGGTGCAACTCTCTTCACTCTTATTATCCCCTTTAGAAGTAATTTATCTTTTTTGCTCCATGTTTTTTGAATTTCCTCGTTCGCACATTAAGATTTAAATCAGAAGCGCGTTTTGGAGAGATATTAATTTCAATTTGCCGATGAATATGCTCGCACTGAAAATGTGAAGTTGCAGACCCAAATAAATCAGTTACATAACGAACATTCGTATTCGCTTGACCATATTGAAAATCTAACAAATGAGAATACCCATTTAACTCAACAGTGTGAGACATTGGGTTCCCAGATTTCCCATCTATCTAAATTGTTATGTAGTGCTGATTTAAGACATCTAGCTTTGTCAGATGAGAATCAAGGTTTATCCATTGAGAAGCGGTCCTTCTTAAAAAAAGAAGCGATGTTTTCTCATCAATATCTTGTTCTCTAGAAAATTTGTGATAACCAAGAGCAATCTCTTCGTACGTTAAGGAATAAGCTTGATGAATCAAAAAAGACATTAACCGCTCAAAATGAAAAGATCATTCAAAGTAATATAAATTTGACCGTGAAGATGAACTATCATCAAGAACAGCATGCCCAATTAAAAGAGTCTCATGATTCCCTTATGAAAGAGAATACTTCTCTCTCTTAGGATGAAAACAAAATTCGGTCCTGCCTTAAAGGTTTGGTTGGTGATGATTTTGATAAGTCTATGGGAAATATGAAGAACAGTGGTTTTGCGTTAGCTCAATATCTCATCTCGCAATGGGAAGGTAGTCACATGGAGCTGACTGCCTCAATTTACTTCCCTTTTTTGATTATTATTTAAATATCTCTTTCGAAAACTTCGCTCTAGTCATAATTTTGTATTTCTCTTGCAGAATCTGAGAAGCTGCATCAATCTACCATTTCTCAGTTGAGATCCGATCTGGCAAAGACTCGTAAAGAACGTGTGAAATTCTCCACTACACTTATTTCTTCTCGTGATCGATCAGAGAGGAGATTCTCTTTCCTCCAAAACTTCATGGAGGTTGGTACAAGAAACGCTGAGAAGGCTGTCGCTCGTGATTCTCATATTAAGGCTCAAACTCTTGTGAACAAAATTCTCCTTGATAAATCACTTCCTTTAGTGACTGTTCCACCTCTTGATATAAGCGATGACGAGCAGTTTCCTGATTTTTACAGTGATTATGGGAATGTAAGCGATGAGGAGGAAGATCTTGAAGTTCCCCTTCAAGAAGATCAACTTGAAAAGGATGGATCTGGTGAAGGTTTTTCCAAAGATCCTAACAGTGAGATCAACGCTGAAGCTTCTGTGGTTGATCAATATGTGCCTTCCTATAATGCTTAGCTTTTTCTTTTATGTCTTTGCAAATGTATTTTGGTGTGCTCGAAACATACTCCCGTTTTTATCGTTCATTTCTTGATAAGGAAGATAATATTTTTTTATGTTAATTCCCATACTTGCCTCTTATTATATTCCTTGCAAGAAATGAGTAATTTTGTGCGCCTTATTTATTTTTTAATTTGTCTTGCAAAATAATGTTAGTGCAAAATTTAATATTCTCATGAGGTCTTATTTTGCCTTCCAAATTAAAGGTCTTATTTTGCCTAGTGTATTGCTTATGTGTGACGCATCGCAAGCGGTCTTTATACTTTCGTGTAATGACCCACTGATCTCGGGTTATCATCTTCTTGTATTATTGCCTCTGCAGGTATTGTCGCACAAATACGACAAGCCTTAATACTCCCATGAGTAAAAAGCCTCATGATATTTGCGTCTTTTGACACAATTCAGCTCCCTAATGGAGGGTGCCGTCCTTATATTCCCCCGGATTGACCCTTCAAGGAGGCTTACCCCTACCGGGTTAGGGTGGGATCTTCCCATCCAGTGATGCAACAACTAGTTGTTTTCGAGGCCTCTTATCCCTCCGCCGATATGGCTTATGGTTACAAGACCGCACCCTAAGTGGATTTTCTTCGGACCGAGTGCATCATAGTCAAAACTTGTCAAGAGCGGACAGGTACGCACCAGGCACTCTTGACTCAACCGTGTACCCCGGCGCCTTGATCGAGTTTCTGCACTCCTTAGGAGAGACCTTATCACCTTAATCTTTCGATATAGGTGCCTCTCCTGGATGGGCTTTTATTTCACCCCAAATCTCCATGGCTCAAGCTCCAGGGTCGATGTAGCTTTCGCTTGATCCATGCTAATTAGGTTTTCCCAATTACGACGCGCATTAGGTCTTATTATTTCCTCTTGCTGTATGCGAACTAGGGTGCACGCCGCAATTGGATACCTAGCCTCCCTAATTGGAGTATTTACTTCTGGTGCCTTCTATTAACATCTTATTATAAGGTGTTATTTTTGCCTTTTTGAGAATTATGTTTAAAAGAGCGAATTCTTCAACTTCATTCATACATTTGAATAATATATCTTTGTTGAATCTTTATAAATTCGCATCTTCCACTTCGCACACTTTATTCTCAATTACATCGGATTGCTTGCGGTATGTGTACGACCATTACCACATGATTTATGGGTAGTACTTCTTTAAATATAATACGTTCCATGGATGTTCAATCTTGCGACCAGTACTCTTCCCTTCGGGGTCCATCAACTCATACGCTTCATTCCCAACTATTCTCTTTATTATGTATGGTCCATCCCATCCTTTTTCCAGCTTTCCATCCATTTGTTTCTGATAGGGCAGTATTTCTTGCAACACTAGATATCCTGGATGAAAGTCTCTTACTTTAACGCGCTTGTTATATTCTCGAGCTATCCTTTGTTGATAATTTTCCATATGTTGTAAATAAATTTCTCTACTTTCTTCTAAATCATCAAGTTTTGTTAGGATCAAATCCGCGCTTAAATTCTTTTCCGATGCTTGTTTCTTAGTTGTAGGAATGATAACTTCAGTTGGTAACACCGTCTCAACTCCATATGTCAAGCAAAAGGGTGACATTCCTGTAGCTTCTCTTCTGGTTGTTCTTTATTCCCATACCGCATTATGCACTTGTTCGCACCACCCTATGTTGTGTCCTTCCAACTTCTTCTTCACTGTATCTGCGATTTTCTTATTTGTTGCCTCTTCTTGTCCATTACTCTGGGGATACAAATGACTGGATTTTCCGCTTTGTATTTTGAATGCATTAAGTAGCATTTTTATGTTTTCTCCTTCAAACTGTTTTCCATTATCGGAAACTAGCTGTGCGGGGATTCCGAACCTATAAATTATATTCTCAAAGATGAATGTGAATATATATTTATCTCGAATATGTTGCACCGCTTTCACCTCTGCCCACTTTGTAAAATAATCTGTTCCTACTATTAAATATCTCTTCTGCCCTGTTCCTGGTATGAAGGGTCCTACAATGTATAAGACCCATTTTTCAAATGACCACACACTTGTTGATGAGCTCAGCGCCGCTCCTGGTGCATGTATTTTCTTTCCATGACGTTAACATTCTTCGCATCTCCTTGACACTTCTTTCGTATCTTCATGCATGTAGGGCCAGTAATATCCTTGTATATTTGTTGTGTATGCAAAATATCTGCCTCCACTATGGTTCCCAGCATCCTCGTAGTGTAATGCCTTCAAAATTTCCATCCCCTCTTTTCGCGTTAAACATCTAATCGAGGGTCCATAGAATGATCTTCGATATAATACACCATCTTTTAGTTCGTAGTTTGTCGCTCGACTCTTTAACTTGTGTGACTCTAATCTATTTCTTGGAACTTCTCCCTTTTCCAAATATAAATGGAGTTTGGTTCTCCAGTATGCGTCTTTGTTCACTTTCTCTTCTTCTTCATTTTCTACTATCATTACATCTACATCTTCTTTTTCTTCCTTCTTGATAGAGGGTGAAAAGAGTGTCTGTATCTTTATATACCTTGTGGTTGGATCTACCATCATAGATGGAATAAAAGAAAATGCATATGCTAACCTATTTTCTTTCCTTGATATGTGTCTCCAACTTATTTTTGGAATTTGTGTTGATAGCTCCGCAACAAGTTTCTTGTATTTCTGTAGGGATGGTTCATCGGTGTTATATGTCCCTTCTATTTGGTGAATAACCAATTGTGGATCACTATTTATCCGCACATCTTCTAACTTCATCTCAATTGCCAACTGCAATGCGTGTACAACCTCTTCATATTCGGTTTCATTATTGGTGGGCGCGAACTCCAACCTGAATGAATATGTAATTCTCGCTCCCTCTGGTGAGATAAAAACTATTCGACTTCCATTGCCTTCTCCATTCGATGATCCATCTACCAGTATCTCCCATCTACTATGATCTGTCAACAAGTATTTAGGGTTCCCATGCTATTCATCTACATCCATCATTTCTTCCACACCTTCATCTTCTTCTAATGGAAACTCTGCCAAGAAGTCTGCGATAACTTGCGATTTTGGTGAAGATAATATTTCATACTTGATCTCAAATTGCCCTACTTGTGCGTTCCATCTTTCGATCCTTCCTGATATTTTTGAATTTTTCATTACTGACTCAATTGGAACTCTTGTTAATACCTTAATATTATGGTATTGAAAATAGATACGAAGCTTTTGTGTTGCATAAACTAGTGCTAGGATTAGCTTTTAAATTTTTGAATAGTTTTTCTCTACAGCATTGTACATTTTTCTTATGTAGTATATCGGATTTTCCACTCCTTGGTCCAAACGTAGCAGTACAACACTTAATGCGTGCGGTGTTGATGCCAAATATATCAGTAATTCTTCTCATGGTTCCGCTTTCTACATAATAGATAAATTCATTAAGTGGTT
The DNA here is from genome assembly GCF_003573695.1 of Papaver somniferum. Lineage (NCBI taxonomy): Eukaryota > Viridiplantae > Streptophyta > Magnoliopsida > Ranunculales > Papaveraceae > Papaver > Papaver somniferum. The sequence goes on along the minus strand of NW_020620714.1, from coordinate 5,908,348 downwards.
CTTTATATTTTGCAGTTCTTTGTCACATTCGTCTGTCCACTTGAATTTGGTCCCCTTCTTTTTGATGTCGAAGAAGTGTTTCCACTTATCTGATAAACGCAAAATGAATCTCCCCAATGAAGCTAGGAGTCCATTCAATTTTTGTACATATTTCACTGTCGCAGGTGTTGGTTTGTCTCGAACCGCTTGTACCTTTTCTGGGTCGGCTCCTATTCCTTCTTTTGATACAATGTATCCTAAGAATTTTCCTGATGCAACACCGAAAACTCACTTCTCAGGATTTATCTTGATGTTGAACTTCCGCATCTTTTCAAAGATTTCTCTCAAACTGTCAACATTATCTTCGACTTTTTTACTTTTCACCAACATGTCATCCACGTATACTTCTAATATTGTATGTATCCATTTTGCAAATATCTTTTCTACCATTCTTTGGTATGTCGCACCTGCATTCTTCAAACCGAAAGGCATTTTTATATAGCAATATAATCCTCTAGGTGCGAAAAAAGCAGTATGTTCTTGATATTCTTCCTCCAGAGGAATTTAATTGTAACCTTTATATCCGTCCATCAATGATAACCTGTCATTTCCTGACGCTGCTTCAACCATCTGTGGTATATCTGGTAATGGAAACCTGTCATTTAGACATGCCTGTTTAAGTCATTGAAGTCGATGCAAATCCTTATTCCATTATTCTTCTTTGGCACCACCACCATATTCGCTATCCACTTTGGGTATTTTGTTGGTCTTATAATTCCTGCCTCAAACATCTTTTGTAGCTCTTCTTCTATCTGAGGATGATATATTGTTGCTACCTTTATTATCCTCTACTTAAATGGTCGTGCATTCTTGTTGATGTCCAACTTATGACACGCAATAGAAGGATCTATTCCTGGCATTTTTTCCATGCTCCATGCGAAGATGTCTTTATATTCGCGTAAAATGTTGATAGTTCTTTTTTATTCTTCCTTCCCCATCTTGGTCCCAATTTTTAATATCTTTAGTTCTTCTGGTGCTCCAACATTTATTTCTTTTATCGTAACTATTGCGGCGAAATTCGCTTTTGATTCTCCTAACGGTGTTGGCTTTTTTATTTTATGCATCGGTTCTCTTTATTTGTCTGGAATTTCTCTTGGTATTCTCTTTCCTTCTTGTGCTCTTATCATGTATATTCTGAATTCTTCTTCCTTCTTTAATTCTTTTTCTCTTCTCCGACGATCTTTTCGCTTTCGTGCGCGTCCTTCATAGTTTCTTGCATCTATCTGGTTATATATCTTCGCACTCTTAGTATCTCCTTTGATTTCTCCTATTCCGCTTGGTAGTGGAAACCTTATACATTGATGAAGAGTCGATGCTAAGGCTTTTATCTCATGTATCCATGGTCGTCCCAAGAGCATATTATACGGTGATTCCACATCAACCACGCACAATGTCATTTGTGTTTCAATTTCTCCCAACAGTATTCACACGATTATCTCTCCTTTTGGCTTTGTTGTTGTTTTATTAAAACCATGGATGTGATAAGTTGAGCAGGTCATATCCGCATCCTTATATCCCATTCCTTTGAACGCGTGGTAGAATAATATATCTACCGAACTTCCCGTGTCGACCAAGGTTCTATCTATCGCCCATTCATCTGAGAATTTCGCTTCCGTATTTCTTTCTTTTCGCGCTGCAGTTACTGTAACTATCAAAGGATCTCTGTGCCTGAAATTTTCTTCAGGTATCTCCCCTGCTTTGAATGTTATCTTCTGCTTTTCCCAATCCTTCAAGGGGGATAGCTTTCTACCGTCATAATTTTCTTTCCTTAAAGATACGCTTGTGTATTTTCCCTGTGATTCCTTCATGGAAATCATTTACAATTGTTTTTATTACTAGGTTACACTGTAATCTCATACTGCGTTCTCTTGCTTTGATGATGAAAAAGCGGAGATCTAACAACCACACCCAATCTTTCGCTTAGCAATCTGTATGGACAAACTCCAATATACTTTCTAGAGAATCAACTAGGCAGTCAGACTCAATCTAGATAAAAGTACATCAAAGAGTTTATATCTCAATCTCTCAATTTGATCTATACTCAAGAAAATAGAAATCTGCGAGTCTTTATCAAAGAGAGATAACTCGGATGGTACCAAATACCTATATCCTAGTGTCAATCAATTTAAATCAACAACCAAAAGGTCGGTGTTGATGGTGGTTTTTAGCTTAGGGTTAAAATCGTAAAACCTTGCATCTGATGTGACGTCACTCTGCAAGGAAACATAGCCACGTGTGCTAACCTCTCCACTGGTAAATTTATTGAGTCGCTCAATATACTTACATGAAATTTATCCAGACTGGGGAATCCCAGATGTTCTGTAAATTTCGGTGCCTCGCGCATATTCACTTAATATAAGTTCCTCTGAATGCCTTCGATGCTATGTTCCCCGGCTGAACTCTTAATGTTGATACGACATGACGATTTGTGTTCACTCGCAGCAGAGTATCACGAATCTCTAAGTATCAAGAATAAGATCTTTGCATAAGGTATTCAATCAGAAAAGCATGTTGCTCTCTTGTAACGAACTTAAAAAAACTTTGTGTCGACACATAAAATTAAGTCAATTGTCCTGACTAACTTGCAGAAGTTAAAGTTTTGTGCCTCGCGCAATACACCAGACCTTGCTTGTCAAAATTATTTAATCCGCCGAAGCGCACTGGAAGTGCGGCCACGCCCTAGCTTGCCGTCCCCACTTCCCATTGACCAATCAGGTCGCCCTAAATGCGCCACGCTCTCACCAGAAGTGTGGTCGCGCCTTATGTTTGGCCGGCCCCCTTTTGTTGCCAATCAGGTTGCTCTAAACTTTCCACCATACATTAAAGGCCAAACGCACCCTATCGTGGCAACTTCGCAACATTCCAACTTCGCAACATGCTACCTCGCAAGCATGCCACTTCGTGGAATTCTTACCACTAAACTACAACCACCACACGACAATTCCTACTCCTGTGGCCGTTCCCACACTATGGCCTTGCCATGGTTCTTTTGGCATAGTCATGGCGCCATTTGCACAAAAGTACGCCATACCGCAGCCGCACGCCACGTGCAATAATTAGGCTATTCGACAAACCCTAATTTGAGAAAATTGCTACCAAAGCCAAATAACGATCCCAGAGCAACGGGATTGGCGTGGAAACAGGGCCAACGTTGCCATGCCACATATGGGTCCAACTCCACGACGCCTTGGCCACGCCAAGCCCTACTTCTTCCACGAAGAATTCATCCACGACACCTTGGCCACGCCAAGCCTTAATTCTTCCACGGAGAATTATTCAACGACGCCTTGGCCACGCCAAGCCCTAATTCTTCTACGGAGAATTCTTCCAACGGCGCCAAGACTTGGCCACGCCCAATTCCTTCCAATGGCGCCAAGACTTGGCTACACCAAATCCTTCCAACAGCGCCAAGACTTGGCCACGCCCAAGTCCTTCCAACGGCGCCAAGAATAAGAATTAGCCACGCCCAAATCCTTCCACGGCGCCAAGACTTGGCCATGTCAAATCCTTCAAATGGAGCCAAGACTTGGCCACGCCTAAGTCCTTCCAACGGCGCCAAGACTTGGCCACACCCAAGTCCTTCCAACGGCGCCAAGACTTAGCCACGCCCAAATCCTTCCACAGCGCCAAGGTTTGGCCATGCCAAATCTGATGTGGTTAGAAAACACACAAAAACTCTTGCAAGTATACAAGGCCAAGTTTTAGTATAGAAAGTAAGCAAGGGATCATTCCACAGAGACTTGGGGTGTATTGAAGTTTCCTAGATAGCTGAGCTAGTGACAGGCAGTGAACTAAAGAACCAAAGAAAATTCAGTGGCAGTGAGCCAAAGGCAGTGAAGTCAAGAGGCAAAGAAACAAAGAAAATTCAAGAACAATTTAATCAAAACAGAAAACAAGCAAAACAGTTGAAGATGGAAGTGTCTGAAGATGGGTGAGAATTCTCCTTCACCTAGCTAGTTCACCTTGGTTACATCCCTGTCATGTGGTTAGTTAACTACCTAAAGTCCTTGGATAACCCCTAGCATTGTCTATCTGATTAAAGCATAGGCAATCACAGGTCATTTAGGGTCTAGGTCTCTAACTAATATGGCTTTGTGAATCCCTTAGATTATGACTAACTCCTAGCATTAATGGTCTGTTTAAAGCACCACTAATCACAAGCCAGTGAACCTTTGGAATGTTACTAACCTAAATGTTTTGAGCTCAACAGGGTCTAACCCAATTGGCTAACCAACAAAGTTCAGTTGACTTCTCACCCTAGTGGTGAATTAGAACTTAACAAACATGATGAATCACATGAACATTAACATAACAAGAACATGAACATAACAGTGAAAAATAGAATTGCAAAAAGCATAACATAACAGGACATTGAAATTGAAATTGACCCAATTAGGGGGTATCTCGGCTAACCAAGAACACCCCTCACACGTTCTACAAACCCCAGTATTTATACCCTAAATTAGGGTTCATCCAAAATTCCCCAAAAATCAAAAAGATGAAATTAGGTTTTCTATTTTACCTAACTCGTTTGGTCTTGTCGAACCCATGTGTCTTCTGCTGCTCTTCTTTCATTCTCTCCATGCGCATGTGATGAATCATAGCCATCTACCTTGTTTTCCCATATCAAAACCCTAGCAGTGGGTAGGATTTGTGCTATGGGCTAACTAGGGTGATGGGTACGTTTCTAGGGTGAAGTAGGGTGGTTGTTGGAGCTGGTGGAAGTGGTGACGTATGGTGGAGAAGGTGGTGGTGTACGGTGGAGGACATGGTGTTCGGTGGAGAAGGTGGTACGGGCAGAGAGGAAGAAAGAGAAGGAGAAGTGAAATATTAGGGTTTCTTCATTTTTTTGGGTTATATATCCTAGGGTTATTTTGGTGTGAGGCGAGTTCATCGATTTTTGATGTTCAGCGAGAATAAGCCGTGGGATAGGGAGATGAAAGATCAATCGGACGGTGAGATGAAGTGAAGCTTGTAGCGACCGCTGGATTTTTTTTACAACGAAGTTAACGGCTCTAGATGGGGTTAGGTGTTGTAGTGTAAGGCGGAGATATCAGACGTTGATGAACAGCAAGGGAGCGACCGTTGGATTCAACACCATCTAATCTGAAGGCTTGGAATTTCAGCGCTGTGGTGCTTGGCAGAGACTTCAGATTTTGATGCTCTATGAAGGAGCGACCGTCGGATGCTTTGAGAACTGATCTGATGGCTGAGAACGGAGGCGCTTTTGTGTGTAGAAAATGAGGTTGTGCGCACCATTCTTCGCGGCTTCCTTGCGTAATTTCTCCCGGCTTTTCACTACTTTTCTGCTCTTTTCGCTCCGCGACTCATCCGAACTTTATTTATTACCTAAAAATGCAAAATTAATTAAGAAAAATATTTTTCTTGAAAACAATGAAAATACAGAATATGGGATAAAATGTAGAATTAATGCACAAAAGATGAGTTAAATGCCAACAAAAAGGGATAAATATATACAATATTTGGCACTCATCAAATACCCCCAAACCTGAATTTTACTTGTCCTCAAGTAAAACAAAACTAAGGAAATCCTAACTATACCACTGTCGCTGGTCTCTCGAATGCATTTAGCGTATGCACTAAGCCTTTTAAACCACTAAGTGTCCCTAGTGGACGAGTTGAAGTCTCGTGAAGGTTTACCAGAGGTGTGCCTACAAAACCTAAGGACAAAATATAAGCTCAGATTCCATCAAACGTGACATGTGCAAAACAGTTAAGCTCACAACAAAATGGAGATGTCAATCTAGCTATCGAAGGCACAATCCTAGCACTGATAACAAATAAGGACATGTGATAAGAGTGTAAAGTGTATCTACACATGTGTAAAGAAAGATCTGAAGTTATGACTACTAATCACCAAGAGATAGTTTCTCAGGCTAAGAACTGAGGTCGAAATCTAGCTAGCTGTCCGGACTTTACGAGAATTGTGAATGAGTTGGAGGTATTTCACAATTACTCGCGTTGTACATCAATGGCATACACCCTCCTTGCTTATTACAAAAAAACAAAAGATGACTATTTACATGACTCTTATTTACATTGACTATTCTCTTTTATTTTTGGAACAAGAGATGATGGAATTGATAAATACTTGATTTTTTTTTATTTTTTGATTTTTTTTTTTTTTTTTTTTTTTTTTTTTTTTTTTTTTGAATATATACATCGTTTTTTTTTTTTTTTTTTTTTTTTTTTTTTTTTTTTCAAGAAACACTTTTGATACAATACAAAAGGAAACAAAAATTACATGACACTTTGCAAGAGGTAGCCCTTTTTGATGCACCCAGTTAAATTCGATGGTTGTCTTTCTTAATGTAACCTCCACCTTCTATCCCAACCAACCAAAGAACAAGCTAGTCAAGTTTCGTTCAGTATTCTAAAGTGATTGGCAATCGTAACTTCCTATCAAACACCTTGAAGATCGAGGCCATACATGTATTGGTAGATCGTGCGCGTGCAAATTTCTTATCACTATGTGAATTGTGCTAGAATCAGGGTGCCTAAATATCTAGACTAAGACTCCTAAAAAAATACATATTTGCACAAGAGTCAACATTTCAAGGTAAATGAGCTCCATTTTTATGATTTTTTTAATTTTTTATTTTTTAATTTTTTTTGAATTTTTTCATTTTTTCAAAAGAAGAAGGAGTTCGTTTTCAATTATAGCATATTATCATGGTATCCTTATACCCCCAAACCTAAACTAAACATTGTCCTCAATGTTTCAAAAGATAAAAAATAATGCAACATATGGAAAGGACATGCTGAGTAGAGTAAAAGGAGAGAGAATACCCGATTCGGCGAAAGCAGAACCGAACTCCGTTATTCAAGGCAAATCCAACATTTTCAACTTAGATTATTGGATTAGCAAAAATATACAAAAGAACAAAAGGGTTTTTAAAATTTATCTACTGGATTATATACAAAAAATTCACCATACACCAAAAGTCTAAAGAGTTGAGGATCAACCCAAAAGACAAAGTGTAGACGGTTCAACACTTCACACATGAAAGAAAAGCACGTGAAGCTGTGAAACAAATGAGCTACCCCCAAACCTGGATTTTACAGAAGATAAATTTTGAAAACAAAATCGCGCAGTTTTGGGGGTTCATCATGCACAAATCTAGCTCAAAGTGAACTGTGCTAGGACGGGCAAACATGCTTTCCAACTGTGGTTCCTCAAGATATTATATTAACAAATAGTCCAAGAGGACTTGGGAAGCACACAGTTCCAAACCTAGATTAGGCATTCTCAGAAAAATTGGTTTTACAATATGGTACAAACCAAATCTAGGTTGGGTGGAAGGCCATCAGATTGTGACTCATGTAGGAGATAGGCGTCATTATTAATCAAATCAAAATCTCCTAAATCATCTACACATGTCACATCATGCTCACAATCATCAATCAAATTAGCAAGTTCACACTCAGAATCATCAACATCAAATTTATTCTCATCGGCAAATCAGGAGAAATATCACAATGTGACCTAGGTAGAGAATCAGACACATCAAATATATTTTCATGCATATTGTGTCTACAGAAGATTCAACTATTCCTATGTCATGTTCATCTTCACAGAATAATTGTACGAATCCCATGTCAATATCAAAATCATATGAATTACAATGAGTATTAGAAAAAACAACATTCATGAAGGTCGAGGGCGAGAAGCCATATGTTTTGAACCAACAGGTTCCACAATATTTTCATGTTCTTCTAACATCATCATAATCATCATAATCATCATGGTAGCATGCATATTGGTCCTCATTAAAAGTGGTGGTGTCGTTAGTCGATTCATGTTCCTCTAAATTAGGTTCATATTCAACATCATTTACATGAATGGGACTAGACACTTCATTAGGGACAACATACATTTCCTCATGAATTTCCTCCTTTTGTAGGTGAAGCAAAATCTGATCTAAATATGCCTGAATTCGTGATGTAGATCTATCGAAGTTTTGCTCACTAAGTCTTAAAGCTTCTGTGGTGGAGTCTAAATTCATGGGAGTACAAAATTCTTCATGTTCAAATTGTGGTGAATGGTACATGTATGCATGGTCATTAGGGTCTACAAAATATTGATCGCAACCCTCAAAGGATTGATTATGGTCCCAATGACTACCATTCTCACAATTCATGGGCATTTCATACATTGGATTTTCTCTTGATGGCCTAAAATTATGCAAAATATGACAATGCTCAACAGGGTGGTCTAAACTACCACATGCGGGACATGCATAGATTTCAGGTTGCCTAAGAAAATTAGATGTGACAGATTCCTCATGTGATTGCATTTCTAAAGCTGCGATTCGAGCTTCTAATTGATCCACAAGAGATGATTGTGTGAGTGAGGCACTAGCAAAATGTTCATTTTCACGTTGTGGCGAATGATGCATGTGTGAATAGTCATTAGGGTTCATGTATTGAGGCTCGGACTTTGAAAATGTCCATAATAATTCCTATGACTATTGACATCATGGTCTATGGGAGGTTCATAACGTGAAGTTTGTCCATACGCAAGTTCTCTAAGGGATTCGTTGTATTCCCCAACTGTAGAAAAAGATCTATACATGATTGGGCTCAAAGCTCAAAATTTGGTTTTTAAGGGATTGGACTTTTTGGAAAAATTTGGTTTTGTTGGGAAAAATTTGGTTTTGGCGGGAGACATTTGGTTTTAATGGGAAAAAGAAAAATTTTGGTTTTTGTGTTGGGAGCAAGAATTTTGGTTTTAGTGTTGGGAGCAAGCCCACATTGGTGGGAGAAATTGTGTTGCCAAGGGAAGGTGAACTAAGCCCTCAATGTGTATGCAAACTGAAGCCCAATGTAGCTTTTGAAATAGCCTAACTGTTGCTTGTTTGGTCGGAGGCCCAGTTGGACTTTCAAAAGTTCAGTTTTTCTAATTTAAAACTACAGGCCCAAATCAGTCTAACATCACAAACCCACAAGCAATTAAACAAACAAGCCCACAAGTAATTAAGATTACAAGCCCAACAAAAAAATGGAAAAAATTATTACAAGCCCACAAATGAAAAATGGAAGCCCACAGGTTGGGTTCTCTTAATGGGTTTAGGCTTACTTGCTTAAGCACAGCCCAGCTGCTCAGTTTGGTTGCAAAAGCCCAGTTGGGCTTTGGATCATCCTAAGCTTTGGCTTTTCTGAGGCCCAGTGGGGCTTGGCTCAACTTGTTAAGCTTGGCAGCAACTTCAGCAGGCCCAGTTGGGCTTGTGATTTGCTACTGATTGGCTTGTGATTTTTTTCTCAGCAGCACAGTCCTGTTGGGCTTGGTCTTCAGCAGGCTCACCAGCTCAGGGCTTTGCAGAAGGAGCAGATCAACAGCAACAGGTGCAGAAGCTCACAGGATTCTTGGCCTGGCACCAGCAGGAGCACCACAGCAGCACAAGAGCACCAGCAGCAGCAGGTGGAGCAGCTCAGCAGCAATAGCAGCACCACAAATTCAGCACCACAAGTTCAGCAATAGCAGCTCAGCAGCAAGGCAGTGAACAAGAATTGTAATGCAAGATTGATTGCAAGAATGTAAAGATGACTAATATGCAAATATGATATGCAATCAGGACAGCAAGATGCAATGAGTATGCAATGCAAGGATGAATATGCAGGTGAGGCTAGATGAACTAAGAACAGCCAATAAGAATGCTTCGAAAACACAACGCCAAGTCCCCGGCAGCGGCGCCAAAAACTTGATGTGGTTAGAAAACACACAAAAACTCTTGCAAGTATACAAGGCCAAGTTTTAGTATAGAAAGTAAGCAAGGGATCATTCCACAGAGACTTGGGGTGTATTGAAGTTTCCTAGATAGCTGAGCTAGTGACAGGCAGTGAACTAAAGAACCAAAGAAAATTCAGTGGCAGTGAGCCAAAGGCAGTGAAGTCAAGAGGCAAAGAAACAAAGAAAATTCAAGAACAATTTAATCAAAACAGAAAACAAGCAAAACAGTTGAAGATGGAAGTGTCTGAAGATGGGTGAGAATTCTCCTTCACCTAGCTAGTTCACCTTGGTTACATCCCTGTCATGTGGTTAGTTAACTACCTAAAGTCCTTGGATAACCCCTAGCATTGTCTATCTGATTAAAGCATAGGCAATCACAGGTCATTTAGGGTCTAGGTCTCTAACTAATATGGCTTTGTGAATCCCTTAGATTATGACTAACTCCTAGCATTAATGGTCTGTTTAAAGCACCACTAATCACAAGCCAGTGAACCTTTGGAATGTTACTAACCTAAATGTTTTGAGCTCAACAGGGTCTAACCCAATTGGCTAACCAACAAAGTTCAGTTGACTTCTCACCCTAGTGGTGAATTAGAACTTAACAAACATGATGAATCACATGAACATTAACATAACAAGAACATGAACATAACAGTGAAAAATAGAATTGCAAAAAGCATAACATAACAGGACATTGAAATTGAAATTGACCCAATTAGGGGGTATCTCGGCTAACCAAGAACACCCCTCACACGTTCTACAAACCCCAGTATTTATACCCTAAATTAGGGTTCATCCAAATTCCCCAAAAATCAAAAAGATGAAATTAGGTTTTCTATTTTACCTAACTCGTTTGGTCTTGTCGAACCCATGTGTCTTCTGCTGCTCTTCTTTCATTCTCTCCATGCGCATGTGATGAATCATAGCCATCTACCTTGTTTTCCCATATCAAAACCCTAGCAGTGGGTAGGATTTGTGCTATGGGCTAACTAGGGTGATGGGTACGTTTCTAGGGTGAAGTAGGGTGGTTGTTGGAGCTGGTGGAAGTGGTGACGTATGGTGGAGAAGGTGGTGGTGTACGGTGGAGGACATGGTGTTCGGTGGAGAAGGTGGTACGGGCAGAGAGGAATAAAGAGAAGGAGAAGTGAAAATATTAGGGTTTCTTCATTTTTTTGGGTTATATATCCTAGGGTTATTTTGGTGTGAGGCGAGTTCATCGATTTTTGATGTTCAGCGAGAATAAGCCGTGGGATAGGGAGATGAAAGATCAATCGGACGGTGAGATGAAGTGAAGCTTGTAGCGACCGCTGGATTTTTTTATACAACGAAGTTAACGGCTCTAGATGGGGTTAGGTGTTGTAGTGTAAGGCGGAGATATCAGACGTTGATGAACAGCAAGGGAGCGACCGTTGGATTCAACAACCATCTAATCTGAAGGCTTGGAATTTCAGCGCTGTGGTGCTTGGCAGAGACTTCAGATTTTGATGCTCTATGAAGGAGCGACCATCGGATGCTTTTGGGAACTGATCTGACGGCTGAGAACGGAGGCGCTTTTGTGTGTAGAAAATGAGGTTGTGCGCACCATTCTTCGCGGCTTCCTTGCGTAATTTCTCCCGGCTTTTCACTACTTTTCTGCTCTTTTCGCTCCGCGACTCATCCGAACTTTATTTATTACCTAAAAATGCAAAATTAATTAAGAAAAATATTTATTCTTGAAAACAATGAAAATACAGAATATGGGATAAAATGTAGAATTACTGCACAAAAGATGAGTTAAATGCCAACAAAAAAGGGATAAATATATACAATATTTGGCACTCATCAAAATCCTCCCATGACGCCAAACCCTGCGGAGCCAATTTTTAGCTTTGGCCATGCCGCAACATCACTGGCATATCACTATGTCGCGACTAATAGCATGCCTCTATGCCGCCATGCCACTGGCATGCCATTATCATGTGGCTGACGCCACTTCGCTATACAACAAGATGTGGCCATAATCAACAACCATCCTTCTTCATGAGATGCAATCTCAGCCATCCAAGTTCGCCACCGAACTGATGAGCTTGCGACAAGTTTTAGGCGACTAGCCAAGACGAGCCTAGCATTACATGCTATTTACCTGCGGCAAGCCTCTCATTTTTAACTTGACACACGTAGCAAAGTGCTACATGTTTTCCACGAAAACACTCGAGACATCAAAATATGTCACAAACTGGGGGATGCTCATCAGGGTATTGGTCTGGCGGTTTACAGCGTGCGGCGTGAAATGCGCCCGTTGCAAGAAAGTTTCATGAAGTAGGATAATTAGTGGTGGTGAAAAGTAACGGTGTAAACAATTCATTTCCTTCATCATGGAAGATTAATGACCGGCGGTTACACAAATTCACTTTCTTCATCATGGAAACATAACGTCTGGCAGTTGCACGTTACTTTTTTCTTCCACCACTCAATCGTTTCCACTTCCTGCGAAACCAGGGTATGTTTCACTATGACTTGTATAAATAGGTCTCACCGATTTCCACCAAAGCACAAGTTTTTGGTCGGCAACACACAGTATCTAGAAATCACCTGGTAGCTTTTCATCCGGCTCACCAGTTCTACTTTCTGATACAAGTCACAAAACACCCACACTTCCAGAATCAACTATTCTGGTCTCAACACTTTCTTCGCTTCCCTCCCTAAGACCAACCCTTCTCCTTCACTTTGTGACCGAAACAAGCCTGGAACGAACATTTCTTGGTTTAGGCCAGGATTGTACAGATTGATCTCTCGAATCAGAAGTACTCCAGTGCAATACATTGTTTAGGGTTTAGATTCGTTTCTCACCCACACACCCAAAATTACCGAAACCAGTAGAAACCTTTTTCACCCTCAAACAGTCGGATATTCTAATTGATTGAACAACGCACAACATGTATTATTTCAACTATATAAAAAAAATATAATTTGGAAAAGAAATAACACATATTCCAGAAATTTTGTTAAAGAGGAAACCGTAAATGCAGAAAAACCCCGGGACCTAGTCCAGATTGAACACACACTGTATTAAACCGCTACAGACACTATCCTACTCAAAATTAACTTCGGTTTAGACTGGAGTTGAACCTCAAACAATCTCACACTAATCCAAGGAACAGTTATGCTCCTACGTCTCTGATCCCAGCAGGGTGCTACGTACTTTATTCCCTTATCTTGCCTATCATAGATATAAATCTCAAGCCAATTATTACAATTGTAATCGTACGATAGGAACAACAAAATCAGATCACAAGAAAAGTAGTATCGGTCTGGCTTCATAATCCCAATGAAGTCTTTAAGTCGTTAACCTGGTTTAGAAGAAGAAACCAAAGATTAAAGGAGAATCGACTCTAGCGTAGCACAACTAGTATCACACAGAATGTGTGGGGATTAGTTTTCCCAGTTGCTAGAGTTCTCCCTTATATAGTCTTTCAAATTAGGGTTTGCAATCAATGTTAGGTTAGTAACAAAGCATTCAATACTCATCGTTAGATGAAAACCTGATTAGATTCAGTCTAATATTTATCAACCGTTAGATCGAAACATAGCTTGTTATACACAAATGAAATGCACGTTCCTGGGCTTGTGTAACCGTACACAAACTTGTATGTTAGTTGGTTCAACAATAGTTAACCAAATGGTTAGCCATATGATCACTTTCATATCAACCATATTCTTATTCACCATAACTAGTTGGAGAGTTGTTCAATTGCAAGGAAATCTCATGTACTACACAAGACACAATTGAAGCAAAAACGATTTGATTAACATGAATCGGTTTATGAACTCCATAGCAACGGTTTGCAATAGCATTCCTTAGTTTATAAAGATAAGTTCACTAAACATCGTTTTTAGACATAAGTTCCCGGATGAACTCGCGGACTTAAGTTCCCGGATGGAGTTTACAAACTCCAGCAGAAATTATTGGGTTTGAGAACTTTGCCAGTTCGCGGACTGGGTTCGCGGACTTAGCTAGCTCACGCACTTCTCCGGTTCACTTGATCAACAAAGTTCGCAAACTTCGGTTCAAGCAATAAGGACTTATTCATATATGTGTTTCCACAACAATGCTTATATCCTCCAAATATTTATATAGTCTAAACTCTCATTTCAATCATTGAAACATTCTCAGAGGACGTTATATAGTTGTTATTCACAAACCATTTTTCGTCAGAGCAATTTTTCAAAGTGATTGAAACATAACATGACTTTCGTCACTAGGTAAAGATGAACTTGGCTAAAGCGAAAGCTTTACCAACACATATTTCGAGAAATAGATAGGCGAGATAAACTCGGATCGAAATACCAAATGTGTATAATCTAAGTCTATATAGAAAAACGACTTTTGTCTCAACATAGGAGATAAATAGACTTTTGAGTGATAGATAAGTTCAAGTATCCACATACCTTTTAGTCGATGAAGATCCACCAGTTCCTTGAGTAGTCATTCGTCTTGTATGCTGATTGCCATGGAGTTCTTGAGCTAAACTTCACTTTTTATCCTAGTCCGAGACGTTAGATATAGTAGACTAGAAATCAAGACTCATAGTTTTGATCACTAACATTGACAAATATTCTTGAGATAACAACGCATGCGAGTTCGACCGAGCAATGCTCTAACAATGCCCCCCTTTGTCAATTTTAGTGACAAAACTATCATATCGAATACAAAAAATATATAAATAAACTTTTGTAGCTCCTATTCCACATGCCTAATCTTCAACATTACTCGAAATCTTCGTCACTTCCAAGTACTCCAATGATCCCAAAGGTTGTAAGTTTAGCATCATTTATGTTGAAAATCCGTAGCTATAACAACGAGAAAACAAGAGTTCTCAATCATTGTTATACAGTGTCATAGTATCATTACACATCATCAAAGTTCAATTGTATCAGAACTTTAACAACAATATTATGGTGATATGTCACTCCCCCTTAGTCAATACTCCATCTCACATGGAAACCACTCCCCCCTTACATAATGATCCGAAAACCATATGTATTTGTAGTGTGAACTACATATTAATTCTCCCCATTTTTGTCAATAAAATTGGCAAAGGTACAAGAACATGATCCTAATGAAATTTCCAAACGAGACATTTCATGACCAAAAGAAAGCATATATCATCTTATTTAGATGCAATCATAAAGCGTAAGCTAAATGCATTCATCAAGGATTTTAAAGATACAAGATAACCACTATAATATTCCACAACCGCACTCCCCACAAAGATTTGGTAATTAAGCATAAGTTCAAAAGAACTCTCCCCCACAATATGTCATTCCCGAAAGAACAACAAGACCGACCTTAATTTCAAAGAGAAAAAAAGGATTTCTTTGGACATAACAAATCACATACAAGTATAAAATTTGAATCCAAAATACTCAATTAAATCAACCATAAGAGAACCCATGATTAACTTAATCGAAAATGCTCAACACAAGAAAACTTATGGAGACTTAAAAACACTCAATTAGATTAATCACAAGAAAACCCATAATTAATCTAATCGAAATACACAACTAAACTAATCACAAAAGTAATCAATTCAATTGGTCATGCTCGACACAAAGTATCTCATGGAATAATAACTATGCCAAAACAATGACTCAGTCGATAGAGCTCAACATAAGACACCTTATGGAACAACACATTATGTACACAAAAATATGGATCAGGGAAGATCAATACTGCGGAATAATCAAGGACTCGTTCTATTTTCCATCACCATTTGCACAATGACATCCAATAGACATAATCCTTGGACTTAACTTTTGTATTTGTCAAAAGTCAATTTATTCTTTGATCAATACATACATATCAACTCACGAATGACTTTACTTTTGACAAAGTATGGGACAATCAAGTTCACGGATGTAAACATACATATCCCATAACAATATTGCAATATATAAAACCATAAAGATTAATACTGCAAAAATAATATTCCAAACAAATTTAGAATTTAAACCAATAAATCTAAAAACATGAAGATGAAAACGTTGCACATAGCTATGTGTAATCACAATAATAGCTATTCCAAACTCTAGTTATTCTACTAAGAAAAACAAGAAAACATAGAAGATTTACTAGGCAAACAGATCAAAAACAAGCTAAACCAAACCAAACTTCTATGCTAAAGCAGAGACGAACTAGGGTCAAACAGACAGTTCGGGACCTTCTTGAGTCTAGAGGTCTTGGAGCCTGTGAACGACAGCATCCTCTGCAGCATTGGAGAGGATATCCTTATTGGGAAGTTTTTTAACACGGTTTTTTATGAGAACAAGGTCAGACTTAACCTTTTTCAACTCATTTCTTACCATATCAAAACACTTCATTGATCAACAAGTTGCTTCTTTGCCTCCTCAAAGTTCTTTAGGAAGTCAAGAACTACATCTGATGAAATCTCTTCAACCTCCTCTATATCCGAATAGATATCAGGAGATTGAGGAAAGGAACCTTCAACTTCAACTAAAGTTCCCTTTTCTTTATCGAATTCGAAATATACTGCATTATCAACGAAATCTTTAGGTAAATCCCATGAGCAAGAAGAAGAATCCATCGATAATATTAAACCTAGAGTAAAGAGTTCAACTCAATAGGATAGGTATATAAATAAAATTCGAGAGACTCAGGGTTTACAAGATAGGTTTATGAGAGACCCTGAAACCGTACGTATACCCGTAAGAAGAGGGTTCACAAATTAAGCAATGCACGAAAAAGTGCATGCTTTTTTTTTTTTTTAAAAAAAACAAGGAGTAAATCTAATAAACAAGGAAGGATAAAGAAATACTCATGAAAAAGTGTTTGACCAACTATCCATCTAAGAACGATAAGAAATTATCTAGATAATTAGAGTTACTTTGTCAAGAGCATACCTACTCAATTCTCTCACAACTAGGTTTTTTGTATGTGAGATATCAACCTTGTGATTAATTTACACAAGTATGAGCATTTAGATCATTAAATGAACGTTGTTTTTGTCTATCCTTCTTTTGTTGACAAGCGCTCATCCCAGAGAAGTAAGACACTGCTTGTTTGGCATATATGTCAGAAGGCATTCTCTGAGGACTAAATCTAGGACCTCTTTCAACTGGTTCAAGAGGATCAAGATATAGAGGAATCCATTTTCTAGACTTAGATTTACCAGAAACAGTCTTATAAATATAGGGAATGCTCTTATTAGCAACACAAGAATTTATGCTAGAATGCACTCGATCCCTGTGATGATTTCTAGGAAGGAGATCATATTTATAAGCTTTCTGGTTTTCTGTGGGCATGTGATTCAGTGGATAAAAGCAAATTATGAAGTTTAGAAATTTGTTTCCTTCTTGCAAAACAATGGATAGCATAGTGATTCTTTTCCCCACATAAGGTACAGGTTTGTGGAGGAGAAACAATAATTGGCACCTGTTTTAACTTCATAACCATATGAGAAGATTGTAAGTTATGTAAACTTTTCTTGACACAACCTTCTTCTGGAGAATATTTCGTCATGTACTGTAATTCATGAAAATTGGTTTGTACGAAAGAATTTCTCCTTAAGACACAGTTTTCCTTTACCAAGGATCTGCACTGTTCATGGGCTAGATTAAGGGATGCTTCTAGTTTCCATTTTTCCACACGAAGTATGTTCAGAGTTGATGAATGCGTCTCGATCAAACGTTTTTCTCTACTTGAGTATTCCTTAATAATATCCTCAAGAACACTAATATTTTAACGCTGTAGAGTAGTTTCTTAGAGAAGTTTTTCAATATTCTTAGAGAAGGATTCAATGATGATGTAGAGATCATGTCTCGATCAAGAGACTTTTCAAATTCATCAACAAGTTGATCATGATTCTGAAAATCAATAAAATCAGCAGAGTTTTTTGAGATTCTAGTGAGCTCCTTTTCATCCTTTGCCAGAGCGTCACATGCCTCATGAGAAGAAGACATGTAAGCATCATATTGAACAATCTTTCTACCTCGGGATTCAGAAGAATCAACTAAGGAGTAACCCTTTGAGGTGTTTCCAAGACACTTGGCGTAATAGAAAGATTCAGGAGATATCTGGGTATGCGTAAGAGAGACTTTTTCCTCAGACTTAGATTGCCACAAACACAGACTTATCAGGTCTTAAACGTGTTTTCCTGCTCTGATACCAATTGAAAAAGCGGGGGTCTAACAACCATACCCAATCTTTCTCTTAGCAATCTATATCGACAAACTCCAATATACTAGAGAATCAACTGGACAATCAGACTCAATCAAGATAAAAGTACATCAAAGAGTTTATATTTCAATCTCTCGATTTGATCTATCCTTAAGCAAATAGAAATCTGCGAGTCTTTATCAAAGAGAGATAACTTGGACGGTACCAAAGACCAATATCCAAGTGTCAATCAATTTAAATCAACAACCAGAAGGTCGGATATTATAATTGATTGAAAAACGCACAACCTGTATTATTTCAATTATATAAAAAAATATAATGCGGAAAATAAATAACACAGACACACCCGAAATTTTGTTAACGAGGAAACCGCAAATGCAGAAAAACCTCAGCACTTAGTCCAGATTGAACACACACTGTATTAAGCCGCTACAGAACTAGCCTACTCCAAACTAACTTCGGTATGGACTATAGTTGAACCCCAACCAATCTCACACTGATCCAAGTACAGTTATGCTCCTACGTCTCTGATCCCATTAGGATGATGCATACTTGATTCCCTTAGCTGATCTCACCCACAACTAAGAGTTGCTACGACCCAAAGTCGAAGACTTTAATAAACAAATCTGTATCACACAGAAAAGTCTACGATAATAGATAAATCTGTCTCCCACGAATATACCTACGAGTTTTTGTTCCGTCTTTTGATAAATCAAGGTGAACAGGAACCAATTGATAATCCGGACTTATATTCCCGAAGAACAACCTAGTATTATTAATCATCTCAAAATAGTCTTAATCCACCCAACGAAAAAAGATATTGTGGAATCACAAACGATGAGACAAAGATGTTTGTGATTACTTTTTATCTTGCCTATCAGAGATAAAAATCTCAATCCAATTATTACAATTGTACTCGTACGATAGAAACAGCAAGATCAGATCACACAACTACAAGAAAAGTAGTACCGGTCTGGCTTCACAATCCCAATGAAGTCTTTAAGTCGCTAACCTGGCTTATAAGAAGAAACCAAAGGTTAAAGGAGAACCGACTCTAGATTAGCACAACTAGTATCACACATAATGTGTGGGGATTACTTGAATTTCTGCTATTTCAGCTCTATCACCTGCAATGTTCTTTATCAACACCTCAACCCATAACTCAGCTTCTACCACACAAGCAGCAACAAACACCTCAAGCACCAAATATGACATTATCTGTTCTTGAATTCAAAACCCCAATTTTTCTGTTGATTCTTTACAGCTCAAACCCTAGATTCAACCATCAAACCCATTTCAGCAGATCTTCCGGAGACTCAATTCGAAACCCATCCTGTAGTTCGAGCAGTTGAATATCTTCTCTATTTTAATGATTCTTCTAATTGCTGAATCAACTCAGAACAAAATCATGGAATCAAGTTGAATCGACACACAGTAGCCGCATCTCCTTCATCACGCTTCAATCTCGATCCTGATTCTCTTCAATCCCCCCTGAATCTCAACACAACAAAACCCTAATTTCAATCCGCCAATTCTGTCTGTTCTTATTTGAGATTTAATCAAAGCTCCATCGAAAATCCAACCATTTTCTGCTTCAATTTCTTCCTTTCTCGGAATTCCTCAATCGATGTAAATTTATGTCTTCTCTTACTCTCTGCAACAACAGTCGTCCCTCTCTCTGTCTTGAATTAGAGAACAATTATTGAGATACATCGTTATCTCTAAAATCTGGGTAGTAATAACAAGTATTACTACATGCACCCACTGTATTGATAAAGGCTACAAAAGTGAGCACTGTCACTTTAAGAGAACTGACTTCCTGTTCTGTTTCTCGCTCATTCTTCACCTCCTTGCTGCACAACCTTAGCCGGCTTTAAATGTGTGAATTTACAAAATATGATGAGTGTAACGACATTGTTGATGAGTGTAAAGACATTGTTGAAATAGATCTACTACTTATCATCAACTATGGAGAAGTATTGAGGAAATATTTGTACGATCTTCATCTACACACTCAACTCAACTACTACGTATTAAGATCATGTTGCTCACTCAAGATAACAAATATATTCTTGAATATTATTAATGAAATTAGAGGATTATCTTATCAATTAGATGCAGTTGGAGAGGTAATATCTGATAAAAAACTTTTGGTAATTACCTTGAAACCTATCAATTCTAATTACATTCTATTTGCTACAATCATACGTCATCAAAATCCAAATACTACATGGATTGAGTTACAGAATAAAATGTTAAGTATGGAGGCAATAGTTTCTGAAAGAAGTCAATCCATCAAAGCTAATGCTGACACAAAGACCGTTATATGTAGCTTTTATAGAGGTTCATACAACAACAATAATAATAGAGGATATATATAGAGGAAAGCCTTCAAGTGGAACATATCCAAATACTGCATTGTTCGGTTCCATCTGGCCGAAGCTACACTAAATCTAAAAGACCAGTGTGTCAGATTGGTGCCCCGTTTACACAACAAATTAATTACTTCTTTCCATACAATTAACTGGTAATATAATGGTAAGGAATTCGTTCCCACGAAAAACAGTGAGTTTCTAGTTGTTAAAAATATCAAAAAAAGGGTTTTTAAGGTTTTGAACGTAGTAAATATTAAAAGAAAATAATAAAGATTGATTTAAAAATTTGAGATGAAATACGATTAAGGTGTAACAACCCTCATTTTCTCTTAAATCCGATCGGTTCTTACGTAAAAATAATTAAGCCACATCCTTTAATGCAGAGACGCCTACAGAATCAAAAGAACTGGTACAACAAGACGCTATTGTGAAAAGGTAAAAATGTAAAAGAATGATAATAAAACGTACAAAGTTTTGCTGCCATTGGTTCAATTAATAAAAACTATGATCTTTTGAAATATTTTCTAACCAAAAATATTAACATAATTAAGATACAATATCACCAGTTACCCGCAGTGCCTCACCGCTAAAGTTCGAAAGACACTAAAACAACGAGGAAAAAAAAAATAGATGCCTACTCTTAGCTGGATAAAAATTGAGAAGCCACTCCAAAAGAGAATAATAAACAACCACCTCCTTGATCACTCGCACCTGTAATAATTTATGAACAGGAGTTAAACTCCGAGCAAGTTCTCAATATCCAGCTCCGCATTAAGACGAGAGTTAAAAGATACAACTTAACAACAAACACGGGTGATTATATTTATGAAAGACTATAAACTAATTAGTACACGCACCAACGTCCTTATTTAACTAAACTACTGATGATGAGGAAGCATCAAAGAAACTTAGAGTACTATTAGCAATCCAACCACAAAGTTATCTGCTCAAATACACAATAAACATAAGCACAACGGTACTTAGTCAACTTAAGTGAGGATACAAACAAAAGTCCAACAACAGCATCTACAGAAGAAACTAAAACACATCCCATACACTGGAATAAGGTAGCGTTATAAGTAACACATCCAAATGTTTATCACTATCTCAAATTAACCGTTCACTTTTCTAGAAACTCTATATCTATATTAGTGGAACGCATCTCATACAAGGATATAGACCAATGTCTTAAGAAACGCATCCCGATCGATGTCAACATCTCAATCTACACCACATCACGTCACTATCAGGGGGCCTTACACATTCCTTAAGCATCGCCACTTTACAGATTTGAAATGTTAGATACAATTTATCCAGGCTCGCTAGCTAGCCTTCCTTGCGAGCTAATAATTCACCTTAATTGTGATGGTGAACCAAACCATCAAACAAACCTGACTACCATCACGCCAAACACAATTAGATTTATGGTTAATCAAAAGTGGTTTCTGGAATTGACCCTAAAGACATCGACATCGGGTTAGTAAACATGATTAAATTTATTTTCCTAATGTAATCAATCTCAATCCCATAATTCCAATGGTAATTAAATAAATTGTCAACCACCTTTATCATACTTACACACAGAAGCTAAGAAACCCCGTGACAAACAATTCCTTTATCACACAGGCCATCACATAATTTCTACACTTCAATGTTAGCTCAACTAACCAAACTTAGTATACCACGGTGATTTCATTTCTCATATGCATTAAATTACAATAAAAATCATATAATCTACTCTAACAGTACAAACAAGGAACACAGTCACACACATCCAGACCTATACTAAAGAAACTACTATAATACGATGATCCCGTCATAAAACAGTAGAACATTCAACTCTTAATAATTACCGGCAATAATTCATCAAATCTAACAAGACCACGGATCAAAATCATATATGCTGGAATACTATTTATTTTCAGTATACCCTAGATATTTATGTAAAATCTGATTTAATGACTAGTTAAATTGATTCTTAAATCTGTCGCAATGAAGAGAGTCTAAAGAAAACTTACCTCAATCTTCCGATTCCAACAAAATAGATCATCCATGTCGAAATTCGTTCATCTATCAAGCTTGATGGCAGCCGAACAAAAAATCAGTCCCCAACAATTGAATATCCCTTGATTAATTTTTAAAGGATGAAGATAAACACTCACCTTCGTAGGTACCTATAGATCTCTATAGCGGCTAAATTTCCATTTCGTTTTTCCTTCACCGTCGCCTTGAATCGTTTCTCGTCTTTTCTTACAAAATCACGATTATTACGAAGTAAAACTTGTGCAGGTAAGACGGGTCCAAGAGCATATATAGCTCAGTGGTATCCCATCAATTTCAGTAAGGAGGAAATCAGGGGTTCCATCCCCACCGTAGTAGAGATTTGTATTTAATTTAATTGTATAGAGTGGTTTGGCGATGTTGGGTCTAGCAGTGGGGCTAGTCCGACTAGTTGAATTTGGGTAGGAGTCTGAGTCCGGCTCTAGACTATAAAAAAAAAAAAAAACTAAAACAAACTCTAGCAGGAGGGCTAGTCCAACTTGTGCAGGTCTTTTGGTTTCTTTGCATTTAAAACAAACCCCAAAGATATATATGACTAAGCATAGAACCAAAATTTGATGCCGGGCACCCACATAATCCTATAATAATCTTAAATTCAAAGGAAGAATTTGTAGAATATTACATAAGGGAATGGCAATAAGCTCTGCAATCCCCGGAATTCCTGTTGTCACTGGATACAGAAGCACTCGACTACCAGATTATATCCATCTGAGGTACCATGAATAAACTCTCAAGGTGTAACTCACTCGAATACATTATGCTTTGTGAATTAGGTTGATCCTATCATCAGACGCATAAGCTCGGTCTGCTTACTAGTGTAATCTCTATATAAAATTGCTTAACAGAATCTCTCTGTCAGCTTTTGCGATTTACTACTTCTATAAAGAATTGAGCGACAATTACACGTATCACCAACCCCAATACTAGTTGAAGAATTATTATTAGGTTAATTCAAATGGCCAATTGAACAACTCAATAGTAATCTTGGACACTAAAAATAATATAAATAATCGATAAGAAAAATCAACTTGAAATAAACTTGTAGAACTAATTAAAATCCCATTATTCGGGACTTTGAAATCATCCCTAATCAAAAATAAATTAGTTAGTCATAAATAAAACTATTTACAAAAAATAAAATAAAAATAAAAATAAAAAACTAAAATAAAAGTACTCTCTGGTTTGTCTTGTAGCCAGAGAAAAAGAACAAGAGAAGAAGTTATTTTTCCTTTTGGGTTTTGACTCCTATTTATAGCGTTCGAAAACCTAGGAAATCCAAAATATGCATATAAGACAGGGAACATAAGTTGGTGGAGTGCTGATAATTGGGTGTAGCATGGTGCATTCTAGTAGCGTTCTTATGGATTTTAAGCTGTTCGATCCGATGACAACCCATGAATTATAATCTTCACCGCCGATCTATCAAATTTAAACCAACACCTTTCTCTCTACGCGTCAGAGCTAACCGAAACCAATACAAATTACTGCAAAACACGGGCCACCATGTACTCGCTCAAATATATGTGTTATTATTTAAACGGAAAATGTGTCATTTGTCCAAATATTTTTAAATCACGGATCAAATGGACGAGTAAAAAATAGTTTGGGTGAAATGGCCAAAAAAAAATAGTAAGGATGAAATTGGTTTCATCCTAGCTTAAATTTAAAAAATAGTAAGGATGAAACTGAATACATCCTGTGTAAATTAAAAATAAGAAAAAATATTTGAAAATGGGCACGATGAAACTGGTTACATCCTGTCTATTTTTACATTTTTGTCCATTTAAACAGTATCAAAATCTAACGGTCCATTTCATCCAGGATTGTTGATTTTGGTCTTTTTAACCAATTTTGTGTTATTTAAATAATTTGACATAACGAATGTAAATGTCAAAAAATAATTAGAATAAACTCTTTTGTGAAATATACAAATAAGTTGTGTTCTACAATATTGTGTAATACTTACATATTTTGACGTGCTTCACCAGCGTGTTGTGCCACGTGTTGTGTTGTGCCAACAGTCTGGCCTGACACATCACATTAAGTTAACATGTTGTGCCGTATCGAGTTATCTCACATGTTGGGTTGGGCTGTGCTCGTACTGGCACGACCAAATTCACACCTCTATTTTCACACTAGTCCCCTTTGAAATGGATTAATATGGAAAATTTTATATATATAATCTAAAAAGAATATTTTGGAAGGCATATCTTAGCTAGAATTAGCGGGATCCAATTTTGTGCATACTCCCTAAAAGAGAGTAAACAAAATAAAAGCACCCTATTGATTGCTTTAAAATTAACGTTTTCTATTTGATAAATTTGATTTTTCTTTTATATGAATTTAATTTTAATGTCGAAATTAACATTCCTGCAACAGTAGAATTAGAAAAAGAAAATATATAGTTGTAACGATTTCTATGAGGATCTTAAATGATTAAAATTATAATGATTAATACTAATTCCTTCATTATTTTTCGAGTCTCTTCTTCATGTATGTAAAAGAAGTTGTTGGCTTAGGATCAATCAAACAAAAGATTTGATCAACGAGATTCTAGCAATCGGGTAAAATTGGTAGTGACACGGGCTCAACTGTGTCAACTGAAGATGGTCTTAAAGCTGAAGTTAATGAAGTGGTGCAGGCAGGTTAACAGTTAGTCATGTGACTGTCATGTGCAATTATTATATTTCTGTTAATGGACTTGTGTGCGCCTTAATTGCAAACTATTAGTTTAATCTATCGGATAATCATTATATAAATACTCATACAGAGTATTAAATGAATTTTATTCATCTTCTAAGTAATAGAACGATCTAATTTCACCATAAATTGATACTCTGTTATCATGGTATCAGATCGGTTAGGGTGGTCCGTTTTATCTTCGATGTTGATCTATTTTAGCTTGATCTTCTTCATCATCAAAAACTTATTCTACATGGTATTGGTAATTATGTTACTGGAAGATTGTTCTCATATCTGTGAATGATCCAAAATTTTCTTGATATACCAATCATGGTAAATACTACTGCCTTTTCTTTTTATCGTGCTTCATTAAATCATCTTCAACATTTTGCAACCCTCAAACTTAAAAAAGATAATTTCATTACATGAAAGAATCTTCTCAACCTTATTATTCAAAGATATAGGCTTATGCGGCTTCTTGATGGTTCTTATAGGTGTCGTGCAAGATTTACATCACCACGAAATAAGCTCAATAGAGTTGAGAATTCTAATTACTTAGATTGGATAGATGAAGTAGTACCTATCATCATGTGGCTTAATTCAACAATTTCATACATAGTCGTTCCATACTTTTGCAGATCTACCACTTCTCATCAACTATGGAGAAGTATTGAGGAAAGATTTTCCAGGATCATGTATGTAGCCCGACCACATCGTAGACGGCGCGTTAAAATTATAATGATTAGTACTACATTTTTTTTCGAGTATTTTCTTCGGGTATGTAAAAGAAGTTATTTTCTTAGGATCAATCAAATGAAAGCTTTGAGCAGCGAGATTCTAACAATCGAGTAAAACTGAAATTGACACAGACTCAACGGTGTCAGCTGAAGATGGTGATAAAGCGGAAATTAATGAAGTTGTGCACGATAAGGAGTATGCTGCCCCGTAGGTTAACAATTAGTCATGTGACTGTCATGTGCAAATTTTGTATTTTTGTTAATGTACTTGTCTGCGCCATACATGCGAACTATTAGTTTAATCTGTCGGTTAGTCATCGTATAAATACTCAGACAAAGTATTAAATTTATAATGAATTTTATTTATCTTCTAAATAATAAAATGATCCGATTTCACCATTATTAATAC
This sequence comes from Papaver somniferum, assembly GCF_003573695.1. Classification (NCBI taxonomy): domain Eukaryota; kingdom Viridiplantae; phylum Streptophyta; class Magnoliopsida; order Ranunculales; family Papaveraceae; genus Papaver; species Papaver somniferum. The sequence continues at coordinate 5,882,118 of NW_020620714.1, read as the reverse complement.
TCTGTTATCATGGTATCAGATAGGTTAGGGTAGTTACGTCTCATCTTCGATCATGATCTGTTGTCGTATGTTCTTCATCATCGTCAGAAGATTATTCCACATAGTATTGGTGATTCTGTTATGGGAAGATTTTTCTCATTTGAATCTTGATTTCCTTTCAAGATTTTCGTTCTGAAATTCTCATATTTACTTGATTCTTGTTACTTTGGTTTCCTATTTCGCCATCTTTCTTGCGATTCTCACATATTTTGTTTTTCAATCTTTTATTTTTCTTGAATCTAGATCTGTGAATAATTAAAGAATTTCTTGATATAGCAATCATGGAAAATCCTACAGCTTCTTCTTTTTCTCGTTTTTCATTAGATCATGTTCAACATTTCGTAACCCTTAGACTTAAAGAATATAATTTCATTACATGGAAGAATCATCTCAACTCTTTTATTCAAATATACAAGCTTATGAGGCTTCTTAATGGTTCTTATGAATGTCCTGCAAGATTTACATCACCATGAAATGAACTCAATAGAGTTGAGAATCCAAATTACTTATATTGAGTATATGAATATGGATCTATCATCATGTGGCTTAATTCAGTAATTTCTGACAAAGTCATTGCATACTTATCCATATCTACTAATTTTCATCAACTATGGAGAAGTATTGAGGAAATATTTTCACAATCGTCATCTACACACTCAATCCAACTACGTACTATAAACTCTTGTGTCTCACTCAAGGTAAGCACTCCACTCCGGATCTTATTAATAAAATTAGAGGATTATTAAATCAATTAGGTGCAGCTGGAGAGTTAATATCTGATAAAGAACTTTTGGTAATTACCTTGAAAGGTCTCAATTATGATTGCATTCCACTTGCTACATCTACGCGTCATCGAAATCCACCTGTTACATGTATTGAGTTACATAATAATCTGTTAAGTAAGGAGGCAATAGTTTTTGAAAGAACTCAATCCATTAAATATGATGCTGACCCAAAGTCCTTTATAGCTAGCTCTTCTAGAGGTTCATATAACAATAATAATAAAGGATATTATAGGGGAAAACTCTCAGGTGGAAGATATCCAAATCTTGTATTGTTTAGTAGAAACTTATCTGGCGGAGGCTACACTAAAACTGAAAGAACAATGTGTCAGATATGTCTCATTCAAGGCCATAATGCAAATACATGTACCCAAAGATTGAACTTCTCATATAAAGGAAGAACTCCTCCTTTAAATCACATTGAAATTTTAGCAACTACTGATATTTTTGATGATGAAGAATGGATAGCTGATAGTGGTGGTAATTGCTACTTCCTCTACTTCAGTACATGAACTTACACCTTATGATGGTTCTGAGGTCATCAAAATAGCAAATGGTAAAGGTATGATTATCATTCACAAAGGTAACTCTGGTAGAACTGTTAATGATAATTCCTTTGCTCTCAATAATATTCTTCTAGTACTTTAAGGATATCATAATTTGTATTAGTTAATAAATTTTCATCTGATAATAATTGCTCATTAACTCTTGATTCAAGTGGTTTCTCTGTGAAGGATCTAACCTCTGGGGAAATGCTCTTCCAAGGTCCACATAAAAATGGGTTGTATTCTATCAACTAAAACACCTTTATTCATGCTTTCAAAACCACAATAACTGACAATGTTCTTCTACCCAGAAGATTCGGTTATCCCTATTTCAAACACTTCAAAAAATCTTTAGTCGTCTGCATCTTAAGAATGTTTCTAATAATAAATTTACATGTAATGAATACAAATTCTATAAAAGTCAAAACCTTCCTTTTTAGATGTCTTGTAATGTTGCAAAACAATCTCTTGGAGTTGTTACACATGGATGTCCATGTCATGTGTCTTATGTATCCGGCTATGTGTATGTATGATGCAAATATAATAGATGATTACACAAATTATTGTTGGGTCTTGCCTTTAGCCTGAAAATCTTATTTCAAGCATGCTTTTTATTCCTTTATTTATGCGAATAGAAAAACTTCTATCTATTTCAGTAATAACCAGCAGAACAAACAATGGTGGTGAGTTCTTGAACACCTTTCTCATAATTTTTTGTGGTTAAAAATGTACTCCTCATGAGATTACTTAACCTCACACACCTGAACATAATGGTGTGGTTGAGGTCAAGCATAAGCATTTACTTTGTGTTACTTGAACATTGTAATTTCAATCTGGTATGCCAATTGTATTTTAGACTAAAGATCTAATTGCTACAAACTATCTTATAAATGGACTTCCCACCAGATCAATCAACTTTTCTACACCTTTCAAACTTCTTTTTCATCAAAATCCCGATTACAACTTTCTCAAAGTGTTTGGGTGTTCATGTTTACCATGGCTTAAACATATACTTCCAACAAACTTGACCCTATGAGTAAAAATTGTTTCTTCTCACCGGTACTATCTATATATATATACATGTATCTTTTGATGAATCATCATTTCCTTATATTCAACTCTCGCATCCTACTTCACCAGTTGATACAGTTGTAGCAGGATCAACTGTAACAGTTGACACAACTAAAATGGGATCAATTATGCCAGTTGACACAGACGTGGAAGGATCAACTTTTGTAGTTAATACAATCTTAATCATGTTTCTCATACCGACCGTGCTTCCTCCATTCATTATTCTGCTAATCCTATCACTAAGAATGATCATAACATGACTACTAGAGGTGAGAATGGAATTAGAATGCCAAAGTCATATTTTGTTACTAAGCATCCATTACATGATGCCTTTATTGTTAAAAAATAAAGTTTTGAGAGTTTCTTTGTGAATGAGTATAATGCTCTTATTCAAGTTGGAGCTAGTCATTAGTTTCACCATATGTTGATTATAATCTAGTTAGGTGCAAGTGGATTTTCGGAGTTAAACATAATGCAGCTGGAAGCACAGAGAGACATAAGGCCATATTGGATGCGAAAGGCCATCAACAACATGGAATTTATTTTGATGAAACTTTTAGTCGTGTCGCTAGATCAAAAACAATTAAAATAATTTTATTAATGGCTATACAGTTTGACTGGCATATTAATTAATTGGATGTAAGCAATGCATTTTTGTATGAAGATCTAAAAGAAGAAGTTTACATGACACAACCACCTGGTTTTGTTGATTCATCCAAACCAAATCATGTCTACAAAATACATAAAGCAATTTATGGACTCAAGGAAGCACTCAGGCATTGTATGACAAGTAGAGTTCAGCACTAACAAATCTGAAGTTTGTAAATTCAGTAGCACATCTTTCTCTATTTGTTCATATTGATGGATCTCAAAGCACAGTTGCTTTGATATATATAGATGACATTTTACTTACTGGTTCTAGATCTGAGTTTCTACAAAACATTATCTCTTAGCTTCAATTGCAGTTTCCTATTAAGAACCTAGGTGATTTGCACTAATTTCTTCTTCTAGATATTAAAAGATATACTGAATCATTATTCCTCTCTCAGAATAAGTATATTGTTGATTTTTTTCACAAGCATCATACGGAAGGATCCAAACCGTATCAGACTCCTATTGCATATTCAAAAAAGCTCAGTAAGGATGCATGGAGCTACTGGAGAATCCTACAGAATATATATTACTTGTTGGAGCTCTTCATTATCTTACTTGGACAAGACCAAAATTTTCTTATGATGTGAATTTAGTTTGTCAGTATCTGCAGCATCCAAGAGTTCCTCATCTTATGGCATCTTAGAGGATACTAAGATATATAAAAGGAACTTTGAGGTTTGGATTACATTTTACAAAAGGAACTTCCTTTATTTTGGGATTTTCAGATGCATAATAGGATTGTTGTGTTGATGACATGAAATCAACTGGTGGATATTGTATATATTTGGGCTCTACTATTGTTTTTTGGACATCTAAGAAGCAAACTATTGTGGATTGATAAAGTATAGAGGCTGAGTACAAAAGACTTGCTCATAGTGCTGATGAGATAGTTTGAATCTGTTATCTCTTACATGATCTACATTTTATAATCACTGGTATTTCTGAACTTTCCTGTGATAATATCAGTTCCATCCCACTTACATCAAATCTTGTCATGCATTCCAGAATGAAACATGTACATATGGACTATCACTTTATTAGAGAGCTGGTCCAGGGTAAAGCTTTTGATGTCTACTATGTCAACACATTTGATAAAATTGCGGACATCTTCACCAAACCTCTACATGGTCCTAAATTTTCAATGTTGAGATTCAAGTTGAATCTGATTACTCCTCCCATCAGCTTAAGGGGGTATATTGGCGCATGATAAGGAGTATGCTGCGGTGCAGGTTAACAGTCAGTCATGCGACTGTCATGTGTAGTTTTTGTATTTATGTTAATGCACTTGGGTGTGCCATCAGCCGGTTGATCATTATATAAATACTCAGATTCAGAATGAAATCTGTAAATAATTTTATTCATCTTCTTCTCAGTAATAGAATGATCTGGTTTCACTTTGTTATCAATTGGTTCTCCACATACAACTGAAGAATGAAGAAATACAACTGACTACTAATTATAGTCTGTAACTACGAGGAAAGTTGTTGATATCTTTGTTCCCTTTCCTTCTCTTCTAGCTCTTTCAATTTTTGATATATCATGAGGGCGTTATCCTTTCGTCTGCGTCGATCAATGTCACCAGCAATTCTGATTGATTTGATTTAGAAAATTCCAACCAGTTTTCTCCCTATTCAAATTAATTCTTCGGTAAAAAAAGGTATTATTGAATATGGGCATCCAACTCAAAACCAATTGACAATGAGTGGAGAGGCCCTAATGATTATAAACCGCAGGATCTTAAAAACCCAGACAATATGGGACTAATAATCTCAACAAAAGAATTATCTCGTTTGACCAGAGAGTTCATGATTACATTCTAGAGAATTACTTAGGGATTTTTTACATTACATTGTGTAATTCCAGAGGCCAGAGGTAACCTTGGGAATCCTTTCTATCTGGTTTGTGGATTAACCTCAGTCGTTGATCTGATTAGCTCAGAGACTGACTCAGTTTTACTCACATAACTAAGTCAGGAATCAATTGGGAGAAGGTCCTGTCCTTGTGTTCTCCCATGTGATATATATAAACTTCCCTCTAGTAAGGTGGTTTCTCCTGAGCTCCCTTTAGAGAATGTTGTGGGACGAGTCCAGCTCTAAGAGCGCACCCTCAGGTTCAAAGGGCGTATGTTATACACAAAACTGCTACACGTATTATCAAATTCCACGAACTATCAAGTTCATGTCAAACAACAATAATCTATTGGATTGACCAGAACAACTTGTTATGGAATTCGGTTACCCCGTAGCAGGTTGTCCACAACGGATATATATAGATTTGGATTCTGAAAACATATATGTTCGATTATTGGATTCACATACAAAATGCAAGTAGAACAGACCTATAATTGATGTTCAAGGTATTTTACTCGCGTTCTGTATGTTAAAGTTTGGATCGGTCTGACACAGTCCCATGCACAACCACCAATCAGAAGGAATAAGAGAAGCGATTTGCTTGCGAAATTTGGGTCATCAAGAACAAAATTTCATTCCACGTAATCAAAATGTTTTACAAACTCATGATTACAATAGCTTACAATAACTCTAGAAAGCAAACAAAAGGTAAATGGACTTTAGAAGCAGCGATGCAGCCTTTCAGACATTGGTCATCACATTACAATAGCTTCTCCCATAAACACTTATATCATTCTCGTACAACAACAATTCCTAATGCAATTTCCTTTTAACCAAGTTATACACATTCCTCCCATTTGGATGGTTCTCCAGCTCGCCTGAACATTTGCATAGGACGTCAACTAGTTGGCGCAATGCCTTTCCCTGTCAAACACAAATTTCATAAAATTCAGATCAATGCTATCCAAAGTTATATGCCTCTAAAAGTTTCATAAACGCAGTAGAAAATAGCTAGATAACACTGCTTACCTTACTAAGCTTAAGTGTTTTTTGGACGACATAGTTGCCAAACTTATCTTGAGCTAGTTCAACAAGCTGCTTACAATCAGATAGGAGTTGCGAAACTACAACATCGGTAGCATTCGATTCGGTACATTTTTCTACAACATTACTGCCATATTTATCCTTAGAAAGTCGAAAAAAGTGTCCCCTAAGCTCATTGCATATAAGGTTTGCAGTATTAGGATGGCGCTCTAGTACATGTTGCACCACAAAATTCCTGCAAAATACACAAAACAATAACACATCAAATACTTGCCAGATCAGAGTACATTAACCAGAATTTTTGAACTGAGATATAATGTTTAGACTTTAGTACCCGTATTCGTGTGCAGAAAGGGACACGGCCTGGTCTATGATGATTGATAGCAGCTGAAATTTGAGAGGATCGTCTATGGATTCAATAACAGCTTTGAGAGAGAAACATCCTTGTTCTGTAGTAGCGAGCTTATTGCAGTTTATCACTGCTATTTCATATAGATCCCCCAAGTACTGTCAGAGACAAAAAAAATTCGAGTCAGACACAACCCTGAATTTGAAAAATGAACGTCATGGAAATAACAAATAGGATATAGTTTACTCACCATATTTTGCACATGCTTGCAAAGTTTTTGAACTAGTTGGCTTCCATTCTGGTTCGACATGACAGAGAATAGGCTAGGCTTCATAAACCGTAACACATAGACGTTCAACGCAGGATTTCCCATGAGCAGTCTGATCATGAGACTTTCTATCGCACGAGACCCGTATTTCGTATTAACTTGGCTGGCGATAACATATACGACTGCTTTGAACAAATATACCGAGCTGCATAGTAGCTTGGTCAGTCGCGATGCTTCACCTTCAATGCATAGAGTTTTCATCAAGTACTTGCAGCCTAATTTATGTCTGCCCAACATGATTATATCATCTGGTTTCAGTTCATAAATAAGACTTGGGTCCTCATTAACGATTTTGATAATCCGATAATCATTCCAACCTTGCACCTTTAAAGAGAAGTAAGGGTGATGTTGAGAATTAACAAACGAATTCTCAGCATAACCTTGACTAATCATATTAGTTGAATGTTCGAAACTCGGGTACTTCGAAGAACTAGCTCCGAGTGAAGAACCCCAACCATTATTCATAAGATTATTAGAGTTCATAGTTCCATTGGTGAAAAAACTATGAGTACTGAGTTGGCTTGAAGACCTCAATATAGAGTTTGATGCACCATTTGAAGTATACACAACATCATATAGTTTCTGTTCTTCATCTGATAATCTTTGAATATAAAAGAGCAGTTCATCTTCAGTTGGGAGGGCTTTATAATCTGGAGAAGGAGCAGGAGAAGAACTAGCTCCCAATGAAGAACCCAAACCATTCATATAACCTTGACTGATCAGACTAGGAATAGTACTAGTTGAATGTTCGAAACTCGGGTAATTCGAAGAACTAGCTCTGAGTGAGGAACCCCAACCATTATTCACAGGATTAGATTTCATAGTTGCATTGGTGAAATTATGAGTACTGAGTTGGCTTGAAGATCTTAACATAGAATTTGATGTAGAAGAGAGCACTTCATCTTCAGTTGGGATGGTATTACAAGTTGGAGAAGGAGCAGGAGAATTAGGCTGATAATGGGTTTTACGATCTGCCATTGAACTAAATGTAGAGAGACGTAGAAGTGAAAAGAAAGCTAGCTATGAACTGAATAGAATGCTAGCTATGGGCAGGAGAATTAGGCTGATAATGGGTTTTACAATAATGCTCTTCTGACGTTGCAGCGGGACTGGTAAGTGCTTCATCCCAAGGTTTAGCTTCCTACTTATATAGGCTTCGACAACATTAGTAATTTGCAGAGTCTGGCGCGGAATAGGAAAGGCTTTCCTAAATTTGACATTACTGGGTATGAAATTTGAGTTGGTTTAGAAGTCGTTGTGTTTATAGATAATTTCTCGCTTTTCAGTATGTCAATAACGTTAATGTCACCCTAATTGTTTTCGGACACGCATCTGGACTCCATTACTAAGATTACGTACCTTCCTTCCGGTTTCCGGAGACACGGCGAAAAATTCGATCTTACTTGTTAACCCATATATTTTTTGGTTCGCTAGTCGTAATCCCTAGATCCAACGTTTACTGGAGTAGTGTGGTCCCTCAAAAAAACCATGTTTAATGGTCGAGTGCGGTCCTGGAGGAAGTCTTTGAAATGCCTTAATATGGAAAGTATTCTTTATAGTCAAAAAAGAGTGTTTGTCAGATTGGAAAGCATACCCTGGCTAGAATTACCGCGTGAGACCACCCCCCTATGGTCTTTCAAGGCTTACTGAAAATGGAAATTTTCAACTTGGTGAAAGAAAAGAAGCCATGCCATGCCATCCTACACAAGTTATTTTGGCATTAATGAAACAAGTACTGTAACTGCATTCCCCTTTCCTTTAATTTTTTGGCATTAAAGAAAATTTCATCTCATCTTCCTCTGTCTGAGATTCTCTTTATACTTGCGTTCTGTATGCACTCGTGTAATTGCACTCATCAAATACAATGAAATTCATGCTCCAAAAAGAACAAATCTATGTGGATTGGACCACCACCAATGACTAGTTGATGCAGTTACGCATCTGGTATGGTCGGAGCTAGAAATGCTATGGGGAGAGGTGAAAAAAATTTAGAAAATGCCAATGTGCCGAAATGCAATTAATCTTAAGAAAATGTCCACGTTTTAGTACATATGTGGCATTTTATATCAGTAGTGAAAACACTTTAACACCCTTAACCATGATTAAGTTCTTCCCCAGTCAAATCCCAAGTAATCAAACTCCCTATCATTGAAGAATGATTTTGAAAGCAACTATCAAATATTTGATATTATTAGTTCACTGATGACGACGAAAAATTAAATTAAAAAACACGTGTTTAAGGTAGAGATAGTACCAGCAGAAACAAGATGTTTGAAAGAATATGAACAAGCTTATCCAAATCTCGACTAAATGTACCCAGCTTCCCTAATTCGCAAATATTTCTTATATTGCCACACTAACCATGGATAACAGCTAACATGGCTAGCAGCTATTCATGACTTGGGGCAGAACTGGTGATGATTGTACTGCAAATTGAGATTCAAAATTTGAGTTTGTAAAGAACTGGTAATTGAGACATTTTCTCGAACAGCTTATATGCGCCATAAGAAAACTCCGTTGAATTGGCTGTCTAGCTTATTAGTTCTCCTTCCCTGCGACACTGAATGAATCACGAGTTAGAGAAGATGAAGTAGTAGCTACCCATTACAATCACTAACATCATTAAAACTTCATTCAACCTCAAGAACGAACAGAAATTGGTCAGATTTGGGTGTGAAAAAAGAGGGGTTTTCTATGGAACAATTGCTAGTCGTCAAGTTATACCCAATTCTTAAACCCAACTGAATTGTACAAATGAAACCCAATTTTAAAAAACACCCAAAAAAATTCCCCAATTTCAGAAATCTTGATTGAAGAAGATGAAGATATTTGGTAGCGGTGGTAGTGGTGATGCAAGAAAAGAAGAAAAAGATGTACGTATTGATTCAACTGAATTTTTTCATCCTTTAGCTCTTGTTTACCTAACGATTCCCTTGTGTACCGGAGAAACGTGATGCAGTAGTAGGCATTAGGGCTTATAAGGATAAGTAGGTAATTACATCACCACTAACAACCTGTTTGTTTGCAGCTGACTCGGCGCCTGGATCTGAGTCAACTCCTGACTCGAACCGAGTCAGCAGTCAGCCCGTTTGTTTTCCATTTTGAGTCAGATCTGACTCGACCTCTGACTCAGACATAACCCCTGACTCGGACCCATTTGAGTCAGGTAACAAAATACTCCTGACTCATGGGACCAAACCCCTGACTCACATATTTTTGAGTCAGATGAGTCAGATCTGACTCAAAACAAACATATTGAGTCAGATCCAGATGACTCAGATCCAGACGGATCAGATGAGTCAGGAGTAAACAAACATGGTAAGTCAGGAAAAAATGACTATTTATGTGGGACCTGACCGAACACCCGACTAATAGACCCATTTATTCATTTTTTTTTCAGCGTCAAACCCATAATCAGAAAAATTTATGCATCCATCCATTTTCTTTCCTTAAATTTCTGGTAGTCCTGTATTTTCTGAAATTTTATTTTTACTCTTTTGTTGCTTAAACCATATTTCTCATCTCCATTCCAATAACAAACCCATCTTTTTTTCGTCTGCATCATGGCGATAACAACAAACCCTAACTCCATAATCTTTTAATAGATATAATTGAGTTCAACCTAATAATCAAAATTCAAACCTATTTCTCTATCTAAATCACAAAATCAGTTAAAACCCTAACTTTTACATTCAATCCTCAATTGAATTTATTGGTTGATTCTTCTGTTAGCTCTAATCAATCCATGGAAGAAACCCTATTCACTGTTGGAGCTGGTCTATGAATTTCGGGCGGAATATAAATGATTCAGTAATTAGTGTGTTGTTGTTGGGTTTTGTTCTTGTTGTAAAGGATTTTGATTTTATTCAGTGGATTTGAGAGTCATTTTCTTTTGTCGGGGATATTATAGAACGAATTATTTCTCCTTTCTCCTTCCAAATCAATTATTTCCCATTTGAGATGGTCCAGATGGATATAGGGTTTGAAGTTGTTTCAGTCATGTAGAATAAGAAGAAGATTTGGTTTGAGATTCAGAAAATACAGGGAATACGAATGAAGTTCATTTGAGCTGGGATGATGGAAAGATCGATTTTGGTGCTTTTGTGTTGATAATTTGAGAATGTATGATACAAATTTGGGGTTTTCGGTTGTGAAATTGATTATGAAATCAAGGAGAAATTGGAGAAAGGTAATGGTCTTGGTGGGTGTATGGACGTATGTGTGGTGTCCAGAATTTTTGATTTAGGTTACAGGGAAGATAGTTATTAACAAGAAGATGATGTTGTTATGGCCAAGAGGGGTCAAAGAGAAGAAAACGAAGAGGAAGAAGATGATGTTGTTATGATTGTATAACCTGTCATGTAGTCGAAAAAATAAATGCATAACGCATATCCGACATCATGCATCGAGAAAATGGATGCATAACCACATATGCATCCGAAAATATGGTTGCATAATGCATTATGCATCAATTTTTTCTATACGCACTAAAACCAACTAGAACAATGGCTACATAACTTGCTATGCCGCCGGGAAAATGGTTGCATAATTTGTTATGCATCTGTTTTTTTTTGTTGGATTCAGGCATATACAACGCTTTAGGGTTGCGTAACTAAATTAGTAGATATACAGACCAAAATATGGGTGCATCAGGTGTTATGCATATTTTGTGGTGTCTGCATATTGTGTTTTGAATTTTTGCGGTGGCTGCATAACGAATATGTAATCAGTTTTCGAATTTTTTTCCTAAAAAAAGTATCACATTTTTCGTAAAATAAACTCAAATCTGATATTGTTGTTTATAATCGTTGTGTATATCTCATTACAAGCTTTCCAACGAGACAAAATTTGTAAATTTCCAAGACACGATTTTTTAGATGTGTTATATTTAAGTTTCCTTACCAATTACACACCTGAAAAAATTGGATACTTCACGAATTATGAAGGAATTTTTAATTATTTCAAATAATTTTGGGTGATACGAAAATAGAAAAAATAACATTTTTTATTGGACTTAGCCTAATTTCCCCCAAAGAGAATTCAGAACAAAGAAAAAAAAAAAAAAAAAACGGGGTCAATTTATTAATTATATTTTCCCACATGCACATTTTTAAAAGATTCCCTAAATAATAGGGTAAAAATGGGCTTCGTGGAATTGAAAGCCTATATTATTAGAAAAAATTAGGCTTGGGTGCCAGCCATATTTTTATATAATTACACTATAAAAATCTTGGATACCGTTAATAGATGAATTATCAGCCAAACATTTCATAAACATTTTGAGAAAAAAGAACAATGAACAATTTGGTTGATAATTCGTGTTACTTATCGGCCGAAATTCATTCTGTAACTATAAAAGGCTCCACGTTTTTATAGGGGCACAAATTCAAAAAAGTAAAGAAAAAACTTTTCTTGAACAAGACATTTTTTTGTTGGAAAAAATTAAGATTCAAAAATAAAAGGAATATGACGTTTTTGTTTAACAAAAAGAGACCCGGCTGCATTTATGGTTTCACTGGATCACCCTCTCAATAAATAGCGCACAAAACATGCAAATTCAAGTAACAATGAGTTACAAACAACGGAAGAAGACAAAAAAAAAAAAAAAACTTAAAAAAATAATACTTGGAAAACTCACAAACAAAAGAGAAGTTTGGCGGTAACGTTGTGTCCGCAGAAGCAAACTGCCTATTTCAAAATCTCTAAGCCAACTGGAATCACCCTCTAACATAACATAATACTTCGACAGTACACTGCTACATCACTACTATGCAACTTAGTGATCCCGTTGTTTTTAGAGTACTTATTTGCTCTTTTTATCAGGTTATACACATTCCTTCCGCTAGGATGATTCTCCAGATCACTCGAACTTTTGCGAAGGATGTCAACTAATTGGAGATATTTTTCATAGGTCTTCCCCTGTTGCAAGAGTTTAAGTTTCAAAATTTAGAGCAAGTTCATCATTCGGTATTAAAGATATAAACATATATATGCAGTAGAAATACGTAGTTCCACTATCAAAATCTAGATAAGTGCTGCGCGCTTACCTTTGTTTCCTTGAGAGCTTTTTGGATGACATAGTTGCCATACTTATCTTGAGCTAATTCAACAAGTTGTTTACCATCAGAGAGCAACTCCGAAACAACACTATCGACAGCAACTGATGAAATACATTTCTCTATAACGGGACTGCCATGCATATCCATAGAAAGCCTAAACAAGTTTTCCCTGATAATCTCGAACAGATGATTTGCAGTATAAGGGTGGTGATCAAGAACATCTTGCACAACATAATTCCTGCGGAACACGCAACAAAAACCCATCAAATTAACATTCACAAGACTAGACAACCTAGATCAAAATTTACATAGACAGATTCTGATCGGTATATATACCCGTAACGGTGTTCAGAGAGGATCGCAGCATTGTTTAGGATGGTGGACAGAAGCGCAACATGTAGGGGGTGATCTCCTATGGACTTAATAACAGCTTTGAGAGAGATACATCCTTGTTTGGTTGTTGCCAAGTCTATGCAGTTGATTACGGCGGTTTCGTATATATCCTTCAAATGCAATCAAACAAATCAAATTTTAGTACACCAATCTATTTCGCTTCTCAAAACTCAGCTGTTAACCCGAAACATGCATGAAAATTAATGATTGCACGAATAAGATAAAGTTACTCACCGTATTCCCTTTAAGATAAGGGCAGTGTAAGAAACATTGAATCACAGTCGAGCCATATTGGTTCACCATCATTGATAATAGTTGAGGTTTCATGACACGCATCACACACGCAATATGTGACGGCTCACCCATGACCAGTTTGATAAGATTTTTCATGGCACGCGACCTAAGATATGAAGGTCATCATGCATAAGCATAAACAAAAACTGAATAGTAAAAAAGAAAGGTAAAATACGGAAACTAATAACAGTATATAGGATAGATAGAAGTTACCCAAGTTGTGTATTGACTGCATCGGTGATAACATAAACGAGTTGTATGAACGCGTTGGGAGAGCGCAACAACTGCGTCACTCGGAATATTTCATTATCATTACTTACAAGTTCTAATATATAACGACAGTGAGAATTTCCAAGGTCGAAATTCTGAAAGGGTTGATGACCATGATTAATATATGAATTACCAAGAAAACCTCGACCCAAATTAGGACTACCAATGTGGTTCCGAAAATTAAGAGGGTCGACCGGGTAACTCAAACCATTCATATGATTGTAGGAAGTATCTCCATGTGTGAAAGTACTATGACCAAGTGGGATTGGAGATCTCGTCATTGGATTTAACCGGCCAACATATCTTTTCCTTTGAAAACCATTAATTATCAGTGCTGGTGTTTCTATGGAATTGGCGCCGTAGAACCTTGTCCCGATAGGTACACGATTAACGCCTGAATCACTAGCTGTTGATGATGATCTTGGTGCAGAATTCTGGTGTGCGGTATCAATGCTGTTACCATTAGTTGATAATACATCAAAAGAAGAGATAAGTTGATGATAATTGTTTCTGGAATCTGCCATGACTATTGTGTAAAAGAAATTCAGAACAACAACAAAACAAAAAAAAGACTCTGATAATTGCTCTGCTTTCTTTCCTAAGTTATTTATAGAAGAACGGGAAACCTCTTTTAATGCGGTAGTCACGTACTAGAATTTAATTTGTTCTATAACAGTTATTACAAGGTTTAGCAATTTGTGTCTTACTCGAATTTACGGGAAGAATAGAATTTCAGTTCACTTTGGTTGTTCGAATCCGAACCTGACTCGTTCCGAGTCAGCTACTCGGCTCATTTGAGACGGGACTCGGGTGCAATTTTATGCCTGATTCATCTAGGTAGCTAGAACATTGCAATAGGCAGATCTATGAACTATTAAAACATGCACTTCAGGAATTTGAAACCATTACAACATCAAACTATTACAGGAAATCATTCAAAATAAAAAAATGCCTCTAGATATATAGTTGAATTATGGAATGGGAGACGCGCTATCACTCTGAACTTCATAACTTAAAGTAGTTTAGGGCAGAAACGCCGTTGATCCCTTTGGAACGGCTATGACTAGTATATTCTTTAAATGCACAAAATCGGTTAAAAAGATCAAAAATCAACAATTCTTGGATGAAAGGACATTTAGATTTTGATACTGTTTAAATGGACAAAAATGTAAAAATAGCCAGGATATAAACAGTTTCATCCTACCCATTTTTAAATACTTTTTTCTTATTTTTAATGTACATCAGGATGCATCCAAGTTTCATCCTTGCTATTTTTTAAGTTTAAGGCAGGATGAATCCAATTTCATTCTTGCTATTTTTTTGGTGTCCATTTCACCCATGATAATTTTTACTCGTCTATTTGAACCATGTTTTAAAAATATTTGGACAAATGACCCATTTTTCGCTTTAAATGTCGTGGCTCTGTAAATTGGTGGATTGTCTTCAGAAAGTAGCTCTTGTATAGGACCATTAAGCTTCGTGGATGTGTTAATACTTGGCCTTACAAATCATGCCACTGATATGTTGGAATCTTGCAACAATAGAAGAAACGTCAGATGTATCAAACAATAAATATAAAGAACCGTATCAAACAACTCTACCACGAACAAATTGATGAGGGCAGAATCACAGGTTCAACAAGCTGTCCTTAACACATTAGTTTGCGGGTATACTCTGAAGTAATGCTAAACCCTAACGTGCGAAGATGTGTCCAGGATAAGACTGTCCGATATAACTTGAGTTAGCACAACGCAAGTTACCCACTCTTGAACTCAGCAACAGGGATGGAAGTTAAACGCTGCACAAAAAACAAGAAGAAAAAGAAAAGTAGACCTAGAGATAATCGCTGCTTGTGTGTTTCGAAAACAGAATTTCGAGTCATATTTATAGGATTATATACTTGCAAATCAAGTTAGGTTTTGGTTTTCTTCAAAAACAAGTAAAACTCGTAAAAGGAATTTCCCACAAATAAAACTCTTAAAATAATATTTTTATAATTAATTTCTTAAATAAAAATTCGCCAAAAATAAATACGAGTAGAAGAGGAACTTGGTGCATAATATACGCGCATGGGCATGGATCGAAACATGTATTTTCCACAATGTGGGATTAAAGGTTCCATTTCATTCACTCAAAAATGAGTGAGTATCCTTAGACTCTTAGGTCATGAGATCAAACCACACCAAAACCAAAAATCCATTTATTAAATAACTCATTTTCTCCAACATGATATTCTTGGTCCGACACGATTAGCAAGTACTCTTATGTTACACACTTTTAAGATTGTCATTGCTGATAAGCTGCACGAAAACAAGTGAGTGGTTGATATGATTCATTTTGATATGTGCAATTCTCAAATGGATAGCTAGCCTTGCTTTGTAGATACAATTACCTGAAGAATGTCACCAATATTTACAACAAATGTACCAGGGATAGGCTTGACATTAAACCAATGATTCTGATGCAGAAACTGAAGCCCACCAGTATAATCTTGAAGAAGAATAGTGAAGAAGGTTGGGTCTGAATGCTTGCTTGTACCTAATGTTAGTTCAGGACTTCAGGACATGCCGGATAATAATGACCGTTCATCGATAAACATTCATTACAATCCATTTTTCTTAAGTGATCTTTCCGCAAACCTAGAGCTTCAGACAACAATGCAGTAAGAGTATCTGACAGTGTCATCATATGCTTCCCATACTCGACCACTATATCTCTGAAATAAATCAAAATCGATTATTAGCTAATGAAAGCCAAATACAAACAACTAAACAGAAATTATTCCAATGCAATAATGAGTCACTAAATCAATGAATTACCTGCAAGTGTCTGGAATTTCTTGGGGATCTAGAGGTTCAGGAGATAACAAATTACACTTTAGTGTGTCTCTCCAGTTAGCATATTTGGATACATAAAGATCGAAATTGCTTCCAAAATTAACTCCACCGACGAGACCATTCAAGTGAAGCAATTTCTTTATATCTGTATCTTGCTAATGGAATCTCTTAACCCAATTCATACTCTCTGACATTACACTTACGGGAACTCCATGATTAGGGTTGTTCATGGTCGGTTTTGGTTCGGTTTCTAGCCAAACCAAAACCGAAACCAATACTATTGGTTTCTAAAAATCTAAACCAAACCAATCCATTAACCATTGGTTCGGTTTCCAAATGGTTCCAGTTGGTTTCGGTTTGTCCCAGTGGTTTTTGGTTAACCAATAATTATGTCAAACCAAAAAAAAAATACACAAATTTACAGATAAAAATCGTAGTTGCCGATAGTATTGGTTTACGCAAATATACAGACAAAAAAAGAAAAATCAAGAATAGGTAAAGCTTACTCTAATTCTAGAGATCAAAAGAAGATATATAATATATCTTAATTTAGTTATTGACAAATAAAAAAGAAGGAAGACGGGAAGAAAAAAGTCGAGTAGCAGCAGTTGTAGTTGGGGGTGGAGAAGGGAGGCGGCTGAGAGAAAGAGAAAGAGAAAGAGTATCATAATGAAATATTAGATTTAGGGTTTCTATTTATCCTCTAAATCAATGGATAAAATCTAATACTTTTAAATCGACGGTAAAAACTAAGTTTAAAAATTAATCGGTTCTCCAATGGTTTTTGGTTCGGTTTTCAGGTCAAACCAAAACCAAACCAGTAATATCGGTTTTTCAACTTTTTTTACCAAACCAATCCAAATCTAAATGGTTTGGTTCGGTTTCTTTCTTATTGGTCTGGTTCGGTCGGTTTCCAACGGTTAACCGACACCATGTTCAGCCCTATCCATGATTCACCAATTGAAAGAAGCCAAATGTCTCAGACGCACATCGAATTTCATGAATGATTTCCTCTCGCCTATCTTTCTGATCTACTCCTTGGAGGTCTACCTTTGGAGTTTCAAAGATGCTACTACCACTTTGTTCAGTATGAGCTGCTAAGTCTTCAGTGAGCTCATCTTGTGGTCGAACGAACATTCGTGGAATCTTTTGTATCCTAGCATCAACTACTCCTTTGACACCAGCTTTTGATTCTTCAAAGGCCTTCAATTCCTTGTATCGATCATAGATGAGATGCTGTCCAGCTCCGGTGTCCGTGGTCATCTCCATTATCTTCTATTTGTTTCAGTTACTTAATTGTATATAGTCTTCTCTCTGGAATCGATCGTCCTCAGAATCGTTTAATTATTCGAAATAATGCTATGGGATCTCGAGGCGCTGACTTCTCTTCTTCAGGATCTATTCCAATCTGAACAAATGAAGTCAAAATCGTCGTGAAGGACGTAATAATTATTTTATTTCATCATAAGTTAATTTGCAATCTCCCTGTCAAACTGCATTGGCATAAAAAATATTCTTTGTTGATGAGGTCGGTTGATTGTTATTCTTTGTTGGCATGATAACTATTTTATTTTATCATAAGTTAATTTGCAATCTCGCTGTCAAACTGTGTTGGCATAAAAATATTCTTTGTTGATGAGGTCGGTTGATTGTTATTCTTTGTTGGCATAATAATTATTTTATTTCATCTATTAATGGATACGGTTCACAAAAAGAGAATCGTTTTCACTTGAATGGATTGAAAACAAGAATAAAATAACAAACCAAGATTTTCTGTATACACAAAATCAATACGTTTTCAATTGAAATGTTATTTCCTTCACTGGATTGAAGTCTATCGTGTAGTTCGCAAATAAACTTTGTGCCCCATGTTGAGTCACTGTACTAAAATCAATTGGTAATCTAAAATCTGTGACGTGATTTACAATTTGTTTAGTGATAAAAGTTTGTGCTTTAACCCAAAATGGCCAAAAAGAATTCCTTGTGATTTAAGTATGTGCGACGAAACTATAAAATTTACAGGTGTTGTAGTTACACGAAATAGGATTCGCCACGTGTCGGACATAAAGAAAAGAAATACGGATAGAAAATCTCACTAAAATATTCCAGTCAGAAACTTGTCAATTCAAATGTCAGAATTATCTCGCCGATGATCGTCCCTGCGAAGTACAAAGAGAATGAGTGCGGAGACGAGGAAACTCGCACCAAGTTGAAGTACCCAATAAGATATCAAAGACGAAGTCATAAGGGATGAAGTAAGATTACTTGGCTGAAAAGACAATCCACGAGATAGATAAATTATGGAGTAAGAAAGAGACAGGTGTCCCGACAAGCCCATGTGAAGTAAGCGAAAGAAAGGGAAAAACTTTTCGGAAAACGGTTTGGACGAAATGTAAAGCATTACTGCGAGAACGCGACGAGATAAAATGAGTTGTGTTCCATTAGGGTTAGATGTCCTATAAATAGAGGTCCTTGGGCAATGTATAGGGGATCAAATTTTTGGAGAGTGGGAGAGCTTAACCTAGGGGAGAGATTAGGGTTTCCTTGTATTCAAGAACTTGTATCTTTGTTACTTTGAATGATTCATCAATAAGAATTTCCAGTGTTTACTTTACTTAAGATGTCTTAAATCTTGGTTACTATTACTTTGGGTGTGCTACTGGGTTTTCAGTAGTTACATTTTGGTGTCCAGAAACATGGAACTTAGATTGGGGATTCATCCTCATCTAAGGAGGGGAGAGAAGCTATAGTTTTAGGAGTAATAGATCTTGGCAAGACATCTTAGCTAAAGTTGTAGGAGTAAGAGATTTTAGCATACATCCCTTTTTAAGATTAGGTTTTAGAGAAAAACCAATATTTAAATTAAGGAAAATCGATGACTAGAACACCAGATCGGGCGGCACACGTGATAGCGACGAGGAGAAGAAAACGATTGGAGGCCAAAAGGGGAGGAAGAATGAAAAGAGGAGGAACATCGGCTGCAGGAGAAAGACAGGGCGTGAACCAGCGGCGGACTGAGAAGGCTAATGAAGATAATTTTAGAGAGGGATCTGTACACACTTCCGACACGAAAACCATCGCAGAAGAGGAGATGACTCGTGGGGAAATGTTGGATAATATTAGTGAAGAATACATGACGTTGGAACAGCTAAGGGAGACGCTCCTCGTTGAGAGGAAACGAGACAAGGATCTAGCAGACTAACATGCCAAATTAATGAGATAAAACGCCAGGTTGGTGTTGCAGAATCGCCAGCTGAACGAGGAAGCGGCAGCCGAAGCCACAGATTCAGAGGTGGACACGATATCATCAAGAGAAAAAGAGTTACGACTGGGAATATACACCAGCGAGGATGACGGAGGAGAGCGAAGAAGAAGGCGACGAAGAGAAAGCAGCGAAGAAAGAGAATTGAAAAGAGAATTGGAAATATCAAACTGGGAAGATCAAAGGCGAATGTACGAATAAGGACGGAGGCGCGAGGAAAATGGGAGGAGAAGATAAGATGAAAGACAACGCGAATTCAACCGGAAGGATGAGGAAGAAAGGAGATGTGGGGAAGGAAGGCTCAGTGTGATGAGAGGAGACCGCTGGGAGAGAAACATAGGGAACCTAAATCAAGACGTTTTGAATGAGCTGCGAGATATGAGAGCATTGATAAGCAATTCGCGGAGAGGCAACAGAGTGCAGCTGGCGGAGGCAATAGAAGAGGCCTATAAATATCCATTTACCTATGAGATAATGCACGCGGACATCCAAGAGAAATGCGTGTTACCAACGCTACCAAGCATATTCAGTAGATATGAGAGTTCTGTCCAGCACTTGAAGCAATACACCCTTTCGTTGATGCAATGGGGACGAAATGATGCGGTACTCTGTAGATATTTTCCCGTGAGCTTGGACGGGGAAGCATTGGCCTGGTTTGATGGGCTCCCAGAAAGATCGATTTCGTCGTTCAAAGACTTACAGAAGATATTCCTGACCACCTATATAACTAACAACATGCTGAGGCCAGGAATTGAGACTCTATTCAATTTAAGAAGGATACCCACAGAAAGCCTGCGAGGATTGGTGACGAGGTGGAGAACAGTATGCAGCGAGCTTGCAGGGAGAGTTGATGAGAAAAATTTCATTTTAGCTTTCGTGAACGCTTTAATCCCAACTGACCTGCTGTACACTCAAATATTCATTATCCGAAACTCTTTGACGATGAATGAATTAAGAGAATACCAAGAGGAGTACATAGCCTTGGAAAAAAAGCAGAGGCAAGTTAGCGAAGTAGCACCGATGCCAGCGAAAGAAGGAAATTCAAGTCTATTACCAAGGACAGTGCATGTCGTGGAGAATGATTCGAAACATGAAAAGGGAGAGCCTTCAACTCCAGTCCCAGTGAAGCTTGTTGTTGTATCTGGTGGCGATCAAGAATGGATCGATCAACAAAAGTATGAGGAGTCAAGACGAAGGAATTATGAGCCACGAAGTTACAATGCAGGGTATCAACAAAGGAATAATCAAGGGCCTAGATTTGGAGAGCGGAGACCAAAGCCACCAGATTTCGAGGATTTGAAGCTCCCTAGGATTAACACGACTGTGGAAAAGATATGGGAGGCAATAGTATTAACAGAAGAGATCCCACCACTCCCCAATCTGGGAAGAAATCCACCACTAGGAACCAGGAGTCATAAGTTATCCATATATCATCGTTTTCATGGACACCACACAAGGGACTGTTGAAACATTCGGCAAATCATACTTCGACTGATAGAGAAGGGAAAACTCGCGCATTTTCTGGAAGGCTATGTACCACCACCACCACTTCGTGACAATCAGCAGATATACCCCATTGAAATAGATCGGGGAGCACAAAAGACGAACTGTAATATGATAATACATGCAGCGAAGAGCATCCAAAATTTCCATGACAATATACTTAAAAAGGTATATAAGAGGGACTTTGAAGGAAATGAAATATTCAGCGTTACAACAAGAGAACCATTAGAGTAATGGCAAAAAAGAGAGATAACTTTCTCAGTAAAGGATGCACCAGAAGGAGGAAATTCTCACACAAACCCCTTGGTTGTAACACTGAATTTTGGGAAGTACTAAAAATGGGAAGAAGATCAAACCGAAAAGAAGAAAATCTGGGAAATTGACAGAATCTTGGTAGATACGGGAAGCTCGGTCGATTTACTCTTTTATCATACCTTTAGAACCATGGGGTACAAGAACTCGGATCTCGTGCCATCAACATACAACATATATGGGTTTAATGGAGTAGCATCCAAGCCGAAAGTAGAGCTAGTTGTAAAAACATTTGCTGGCGAGCTGGAAACGAAAGTCATAGTCTACGTGATAGACATAGAAACACCTTACAACGCTCTCATAGGGAGACGATGGATACACAGTATAAAAGGGATTGCATCTACATATCATCAGGAGATATGATTTCCCATGTCAAGTACGATTGGCGAGATAAGAGGAGATCTCCTGGACGTGCAAGATTGCGTCAATAAGGATGTCCATAACTATGAGGATAAGAAAATAAGGAAAATTTAGCAAAGGAAGAAGGCATGCGAAGAAAGGAAAGCGGAACAACTGATGGTGTTAACAATTGGGACATGTGAAGAGTTGGACACAACACAGAAGGACTCAGACGAGGAGGTAAACATGACGAGTGATGGTGAGAAGGAACGCGAGACGACTCTAGAAAAAGGGGGTCAAGATGAGGAAAAACAGAGTGGAAAGGCAAAGAAAGGGAAAACGGCTGAAGGAAGCGATGCACCAACCCCTAGTGTTAAAAAAAAGCGAACCCCACGAGGAGGAGAAAAGATAAACACTTCTAAACGTAAAAGGGCGTTGGAACAAGAGGCTGATGAAAGCGTCGAATTGCATGATTCTCTAGGGAAAGGGGAAAAGGCTTACGAAGAAGAAGAGAAGGAACGATTAAAGGAGGAACTCTACCAAGAAAGACGAAAGAAGGAAGACTTGGTGAAGGAACACATAAGGTTGGAAAAACAAAATGAGAAGCTTATAATTAAGAACAATCATTTAAAAAGGAAGCAAGAGGGGAGTAGTACACGAAGAGGAGAGTATGATCCGAAAGGGATAGCAGAAGGATGTCACGACTACCGGCGAGATAATAAGGGGCGTGGGGAACAAAACGAACGACAAGACTTAAAGAGAGCCATAGATAATAGCAGGAGGGAATTCCGAGAAAAAGATTATCTAATGCAGCAATCGATGTTGGCCGGCATGACAGGAAACAATACCCAAATAATAGAAAAGGCAACTAGGATGCAACCCGAATTAATGAACAAATGTGCAAGAAGCGAACCATTTAAACCAGATATAGCAGCACTGTTCTCGTTAAGGCAAAGAGAAAATGAAAATATGCAAAGTCTAGTGGCAAGATGGGACGCGATCTGCAGAGAACTAAAAGGAAGGATTTCAGAGGAAGATTTAGTGCGCTCATTCGTCTATGCGTTTTCAACTAGGCAACTTCTATTCAGGACGTTATTTAAGGTCGGAAACGAAGTAAAGATGGAGGAATTGAAAAAATATCAGTCTGAGTACATTCGCATGGAAGAAGAACACTGATAATCAAGGAAGAGTGATAAAATCTAGATGAACGTACTTAATTCAATCTATCAATTGATAATGTATCAAATTTCAAAAGGATACCAATGAAATTTTTATGAATTTTGATAAATCGTATCATGAATGTGAATTTGAAAAGAGCAAAGTAATACATCACATTAGAAGGCAAATAAGATTCATAAAATAAACAGTTTCTAGAGAAACTTAAAACCTTCGCCTAGGAAGGCTGAGAATCCACGGCATGCACCCTAGTTCGCATGAGAGTGCAAGAGGCAAGACCTAACGCATGTCGTGAAAAAATCTCAGAGAGATAAGATAGGGGAAATAATGAGACCTATCCGCTTAGGGTCCCTTTTTATGATGGCCTTCAGTAAGGGGTGCAGAAATATGACCAAGCGCCGACGTATTCGGTTGAGCTGCGGAAGCCTGAGACGTCTGGAGTGTTACCGGACATTTCCGTATGGCAAGTTTTCGCTACAATGCACTCGATCCAAAAGAAAACTCACTTAGGGTGTGGCTTCGTAACCCCAAGCCATAGCGGAGAAGGTGATAAGAAGCCACGAAAACAACTTATTGTCGTAATAACTGGATGGGAGGAGACCAACATGCATGTTAGGGTTAACCTCCTTGAAGGGGAAATCAGGGGGAATATAAAGGGATGGAACCCTCCATATTAGGGAGTTGTGTGACCAAAAAAGACGGCAATGTCATAGGGCTAATGTTCATAGGAACATTTAGGCATGTCACATTATCGCGGAGAAAAATAAAATAAATGTTAAGACGAGGTAGATGGATTATTAGCCGCAAGGGTAATAAGCGTCTCATACTTCATCGAGTTAAAATCCTTCAAAAAGGATGAGGCAAAATAAGACCTTAATTAGGAGGCGCACTAAGACCTTGTATAAAGTAACATATAACAATCAGAATGTGAATAAGAACTAAATGCGGAGAGATAATTCTTGGAAGGTAAAGGCAATAAGGTAGAGAAGGTAAGTCTGTCATAGGAAAGTAATATTTTATATTTTAACATTATCCATGCGAGACTTAATGTTTCACCCCGACGAGAAAAGTGAAGGAAAAGCCAAGAGACAAAGACAAGGGAAAACGAAATAAGAAAGTTGAAGATAGACACAACATGAAAGATGAAGGCGAAATACAAGATATGATGAAGTGAGATACTTCGTAAAGCACAGCTGGGAAAGAATTGATTAACTATTTACCCTGCCTCGAGAACACACAAAAGAATAAGAGGCAAGCATATACTTTAAATTTCATTATTCTTTTGAGTATTCCCTCGGTAAGTATATACTTGGAAAAATAAAAATCATGGAAATAAATTTAATCAAAGGTGCTGCCCAAAAATTTAAGATGTTTTTTCCCCCAAGCTTGGGAGCGCCCAGAAAGACAAATTGTTTCCAGAATAGTCAAGCATAAAACCAAAGTATGTTAAGCATAAAACCAAAATATGAAAGAAGAAAACTAAGACTGTTGTTGAGGAAGGACGTCGTCAATAACTGTCGCCCCGGGGATTTCATCACCCATTCCAGTAAGACCAGAACCAGTATTAGCAGAAGCACCCTTTGACTCTTCCTCCTCAACTTTTGTATGATCAACCTTCTGCTCATATCCCTTTTTAGAGAATCTATCCTCTTCACCCGAGATGACCCTATCATCCTTTGGTTGTTCGTCATCGGAGAATACCTCCAGAGGAAAAGTAAGATGAGGGATACCTTGCTCGTCGCAGTAATTTCCAAAGAGAGAGGTCAGGTAATTCTGAGTATTCTTGGGAGCTGGCTTCGCTACCTTCGCAGAAGTCTCAATCATCTCATCCATATCAACATTCAAATCATCGACCTTAGTATTGAGGAGAGAAACCTCCATGCAAAATTCATCCCTTTCTTGGGAAAGGGGAAGGACTTGAGTCTTGTGGCGCTCTTCAGATTCTGCAAAAGAAAGTAAACAGAATTTCATCAGAAACTGGAAGTTTGACATAATGAACGATAGTTTGCGTTGCACCTAAACCTACCTTCCATCTGCAAGATAGTGGTGTTCAAGGTTTCTTGAATGTCAGTATACAAATGATCCAGCTTGGAGATCGTTATATCCGACTCTTGAAGCCGGACACATAACTCGTGATATGCATTGTCCCACCCTTTACCATGACCAGACTTCGAGGTATCTTTGTCGGATTGAATGAAAAAAGCACCCTTGTTTTTGCGAGGTTCGACGTACTTGGCTTGAGAAGAAGATTTGATGGACTTTGGGCGAGATGAGTTATCTAATTTAGCCTGAAGGAGTTCCAATTTCCTTTTTAGACAATCAATCTCTTCGTTTAACCCGTCTACTTTATTACGAGACTTGCGAAGATCAGCCACTATCCTACTTTTATTGTTGATCACGCGCTCGTAATCTTCTTCCAGTCTCTTATAGGCAGCCGACGACGAGAGGTGGAGACCCCTCGAGGTAAGGAGGGAATTGTTGACTCGTTGAAGTTCCAGCTTGAGGTGCTCATTGTTATCATGAAGATGGTGATTCATCTCCTCATTAAGAGAACAATCAGTGGACAGAGGATCAACTTGCAAAAAAAGAGTTTCGACCTTCTCGTCTAAAATTGTGTTCTCAGACACATAGCAGTCATTCTGAGTCATGAGATTCACGTTCTCGGCACGAAGATCTTCTAACGAGGCAGATGTTTCGGAGGCACTCGTTTGGCATCGCATGCACCGAGCTTGACTAAATACGAGATAAGAAAATAACATAAGTAAAGATAAAGGCAAAGAACGAATCTGCGAGGTTAGGTAACTTACTTAGAAGCTTCTCTCTCTTCTGACTTTGCTTACTGGAGTACTCCTTCTCCTCTTTGAGCTCCTTTACCAAATTTTTGATTTGAGCTTCATCATTCTTGGCTTTCTCGCGGACCAATCTAATCTCCACGAGACTGGCCATTTGACGATTGACCTCCTGTGAGTCCAAGAACCAAAAGTTAGAAGTAAGCCTCGGAGCGAGAGGAAGGTCGAACTGAGAAGATACGAAGGATTTACCTGGAACATTAAGGAGAAATGTTGCTGGAGATACAGGTTCATAGAGGCGTTCAGCATCACAAAAGGATCTTGGGAAAGAAAATCTCCATCGTTAAAGGTAACTAATGATTCTAAGGAACGGGACTTCAGAGCTGGATCTTCGTGAGTTTTTTCATAAACCTCCTGAAGAAAATTCATATCAGGATCATAAATGAGATTAGACATCACCGACGAAGCCGCTTGCTTCTCCTTCTCGCTGACAGAAGGATCTTCAGTGGGCTTCTTAGAGCACTCAACCTTAGGAAGAATGAGAGGATCAACTACTGTGGGAGATGCGGTCGTGCGAGGCTGAGAAGATTGAGGCTTGGGAGGATTATAAAGGCTTGTAAGTACGATAGATTTCGGAATAGCGGTCAAAGCAGCTAGATCCAGGACCTTCCGTTGCCTCTTATGCTCGCCTGAAGGAGGAGCGTGATTCTGCGAAATAATAATATTAACACGAAAGATAACTGAAAGGTAGGAACAAGCGAGGAAACAATTATGACGAAGTAAAAACACCTGAGAAGAAGGAGGAGGCGGAGTAGGGTGGTCACGCCTTTTTTCGCCCCTTTGATGACCTCGAAGTAGACTGCTAAATGAGAAGAGTATTGTCCTATGAGGAGTTAAGAGTAAGAATTTAAGGTTATCACAAAGGAAGGATAATGGGCGAAGTGAATACCTGGTTGAGAAGGTTATCACAAAGAAAGTCATACCTTGGCTGGCACAGACCAGCGAAGTCTCCAGGGATCATAATCAGCGAGATATCAGTGTTTAGGAAGAGGGCCTTGACGAGGAACCTCCTTCTCGTCAAAACCCCAAACAAAAGGGCCACCTACCACCATAGGAAACGTCTCCCAATCATTATCGCAAGAAAGGCGGAGCTTGGAATCCACGTCTAACAGAGAGCTTTGATCGGAGTCGCTATAGTCTTTCGAACGAGATCGATGCCCCACTCATGATGCTCTCTCGTACTTGTGAACTTCGCCGAATAGTTGGCCACGAAGGAATCCACGTTAAAGTCACGACGATCAAACTCTTCGGCTGCTAATGGAACCTGCGAGATACCATTAGAAGAACGAATTTTAAACTTGTTGGAGATGCGGATTGCGTTACCAGAAAGCTGAAAGTCCCCGCATTGCAGGTTTCCCAGAATCTCAAGAAAGATAGGGTTGGAAGGATCGTAAAGCGGAAAAGATAATTCAGCCCTCAACTGACCGATAGTAATGATCATATTGTTGGCCGACCAGGTGCCCGAATGAATCCACCCATAGTTAAGTTCCATGTCCTGAGTAGCAGTAACAGGTGGACTCACAGAAGAATCGACATCATGAGTTAAGGTTAAGCCCATCTTCTGAAAATCTGCTTGGAAATCCTTAAAGGATTTGAGTGAGGATATAGTTGTGGAAACCATCTGGGAAGCCATAATGACAAAAGAAGAATAGAGGGTCTAGAAGGAGATAACAATGGTAGAAGAAGGAGAAAACGCAAAGACCAGATAAACACAGAAAGGAGGAAGAGGAGAAGAAACCCCAGACCAAAGTCAGAGTCGGAGAAGAAACGTAAAATTTACTTTTTCCTGCAAAATCTAC
Source organism: Papaver somniferum (assembly GCF_003573695.1). Taxonomy (NCBI): domain Eukaryota; kingdom Viridiplantae; phylum Streptophyta; class Magnoliopsida; order Ranunculales; family Papaveraceae; genus Papaver; species Papaver somniferum. The sequence continues at coordinate 5,854,363 of NW_020620714.1, read as the reverse complement.
TTCTCGATGCCAAGTTTTTTGTTGGAATATTTTCAACGCCGCTAACCAAAGGGGGGTCCTGGGGGGCATCGCCATTGATGTCTGTTGATGAAGGAACCTGACGTTTCGTGAATAGAAACCTGTTGGCGAATAAAAACCTATTCCCAACAGGTGCAAAACCCTTTATAAATAGCTTCTCCCAGTTTCGTTTAACATATAAGAAAAATCAATTTGTTTTCTCTGTTTCAAAAAGCATCATCAGAAATCAGAAATCTCTTTGTGTGTTCTTGATTGAATCAAGGGGTACAAACCTTGAATTCAGTTTTCGTTGCAGGGCTTTCATTGTATCCTGAAGGCAATATTTCGCATACCTGTTGTAATCGCCAATTATTATTGGGAGAGTAGAAATATTTGTCTAAAAGAAATTTATACAAGCCTTGAAAGTTTTGGAGTGCAACACTTTCTTCTCTGTGTCATTCATCCTTTGTGAAACCCTTTTTTTTCAACATTTTTCCTTGCTAGGATAATCGATGACCACTTGCTCGGCAGGGCCGGACGAATATTCGAACAAATTGGATCCGGACGAATGTTAATTAGTGGTGTTCAACAACTGGGGACCGTTTATCAATCAGCGTTGGATAGAATGATCAATTGCCTTCTAATTCGATCGAAATGGGAAGAAAAATACAAGTGACGGGATAAATTTCTAGTCACCATACCGAAAGTCTCCCTTCAGTCAATCAACCAAGGGCCGACTGCATCACTTTTGGCACATTGGCCGGGCTTCCTCTCTTAAATCCAGAATTGTATGACAAGTTTTATTCAGCACATGAGTGAATAGAATTTAATGGTCCCGGGCATAAATATTGAGGTGTTAAATCACACATCTGGAACCTTAGAAGTAGAGACACGTAAGTGTACCCGCCACTGATACTCATTTATCAGTAAGTTGTATGTGTGAACGAAAATGGTCCTTGGTACATATTGTAGGGTATACATGCAACCAACTGATAAATAAAAAAGTTTCGAAGTTGACATCACATATGCAAGGCACTAATCTTCTATCTTTATATGAACCCAGACCATTCATTCCCTTGAGCACTAGTGCGTTTTGCAAGCCACACTAAGATTTCCACAATTATTCTAGATCATCAGCATACTGCAGGCACGGCCATGGCTCATGCAATGAAGCTGAAGTCAAGTGCACTGCCGATATGTTTTATGAGTTTTTCAAGAACAACATAACCCAGCTCGTGAATTGTTTTCCAGAAACGTATAAGAGCATTGAAGTTATAGATCAAGGAGATGAACCTAGTGTTGGCAGTGTCAGGCTCTGGAAATATGAACTCGGTATGTAAGCTAATACGTACGTATACATATGTTTGTGCTCAGCAATTATAGTTTCTAAACTTAGATGCCTATAATTTGGTTTTAATTTCATGAACAGATGGTCATTTTATCACAACCAAGGAGGAGATGATAGCCGTGAACGGTGCAAATAAGTCGATCACTTGGAACTTTTTGGATGGAGATGTGATGAATTTTTATAGAAGCTTTCAGATCAAACTGGTCTCTGTTACTCCGATCGGTGAGGGTTCCTGTTTGGCGAAATGGTCTGTCAATTTTGAGAAAGACAAAGGAGATCTCCCTTATCCAACTGCTTTTATGAAATTGCTGCATAAGATTTCTGTAGATTTACCTTCTAAGCTACAGAAACAGGGCTAATACCTCTCTATGTACACATGAAACTGCCTTTATGAAATTGCTGCATAAAAGATGTGTAGAGATCCTACATTCGTACATCTAATTAAATAACAGCAGCATCATTCACAGTAGGATGGGATTCTAAGGCTCATACTGTGTCTTTTGGGACATTCGGCTTCCTTTCACGAGTCCATGTCTTCACATGACTACAAAACAATCTACAATTCACAATCAGCATCCACTGTATTATTATATTTTTTTTAAGAGACATCGAGCATCACAGTTAAACACTAATTGCAAACAGTTAACAAACATTTTATATTTAGGGCTATTAACGGTTGGTATCGAGTAAACGACCAACACCTAAATTTGATACCCAACATTTTAAAAATTAAGAGTTCGTACCTTGACCCGTCATGGACCGTTGAATCAAACCGTGGACCAAACTGTCTGTTACCTTTAGAATTAAAATTATTAATGGACATTAATTACATAACGATGTTAAATCACCTTCAGCACGTGCGTTTACAGAAAAATGTGTGACCATATTTGATTCCATCTAACGGTTACTAAAAGGTTAATCCAACGGCTAGAATTAACTTGGTCAAAAAATATTGCCGTACTTCCTCTCAACAACCATTATCTTCTTGTCCTCCCCTCTTGCCGCTGCAACTCTTCCATAAAAATTTTCCCTTCATTTTTTTTTTTTTAATTATCGAATAAGACAGAACATAAGAAGCGGGCTCCTTTTGTTGTATCAATCTTATACAAAATTCCCTTTAGCTTCCGATGATTGTTGTTTTGATGAAAATCAAGGTATAGAGAGAGAGCAGAGAGGAAGAAACGCGGAACGCACGACAGAGTTACATTGTGTTAACTGATTTGCACATTTTTCATTAACATAAAACTTTGCCTTTATAGGCTACAAAACACGATTCAATTAACCTGCCAACTATCCGAATTACTAGGACACAATATGGTTTACAGGACCACTTCGTACACCCACTAACAGATGTTCATAAACAACTTAAACAGCTCTTAGGACCAGGACTAATAATGACCCACTAAAATCATTACTCCATAGTTTCAGTTTAACCAAAACTCCAACATATATTCCCATCCAGACTCTCCTACTCCTACACAGTTAACATAATGTAATTTGTTTATAAGATAGCATCAAATATGTGGAAGTGATTACCATCCAAGGGGTCATACAATTTCAACTAGTCCAAGTATTGTCTAGGAAGATATATGTATTTGGAATCATCAACAAGACCACGACCCTGGATGAAATTTGATGATCAATAATTGGTGACTCGAGCGACATCAATCAGGTTATGAATGGACCGGTCACCGGTGTGAGCAACTTTTTATGCCGAGAGATAATTGGTTAAAATGAAACTTTAGTAGAAACTTTTAACAAACAGGTTGTATGCGAGTTTTGTTAATAGAGATTGTATTTTCGGCTGGTATACTATAATTGGCTCTTTTTATTGCTTAATATTTCTGCAATTTCGTATTCAAATACAACTCATCCATCATACTCTAGCACACTACTTCTGAATCTCATTCATTCATTTACTAAAATTAACGGTAAACACCATGAGTCTTCACTGTTTTCTCAGTATAAACCTTACCCAAATCTGTGCAGATTTCGTTTAGAATTCGAGTTTACAGCAAAACCCAACTTTCCTACGAAGACCAGGACCCTAGAAACTCATTAATCATAGTCATTCTTACCTATTTGAACGACAGCAACATCAGTTTTGTATTGATTTTCCATTAGCAACATTAACACAAACCCATATATGTTGGAATCATAATACAGATGCATAGGTGAAGTGAAGCACCAACCAATTTGATTAATAAACCCCATTGTCGTTCCTTATCATTCGTCGCAATTTGAATCATGGTACATCACCACTAGGTATTACCTGGTCATTGACATCGTCGTGTCTCTGACTGCCGTTAGGATAACTTGAGGGATTTCTATAATTCATAAGGTCAATAAGGTAATAACACTACTTCTGTTACATTAAATACAACTTTGTTAGGTCCTTGCATTGACTTGACAGTCAATGACGGGTCAAGGTACCAACCTTTTAATTTTTAAAATGTTGGGTACCAAACTTAGGTGTTGGTCATTTGCTGGGTACCAACCGTTAAATAGCTCTTATATTTAGAACCGTTTTCTGGGACCAACCTTTTTTTGTTTTATAAATCCCCCTACCCTACAATGTTAAGGGATATCCTAAAAATCATGAGATTACTAATTTGCCCTTTATCCTAATTAAAATTAACCCTAACCTAATAACTGCCTCTAACTTAATCTAAAACAAAACCTAAACCTAGCCGCACTAACCAAAAAAAAACATTTTTGAGGAGAATGTTTTCCCTCTTGTTCCCCATTTCAACATCAAGATTAATTGTCGATTCATAGAAGTTTCACTGGCGATTAATCAATCGAGTATAAGGATGGTTCTTCGAAAGAAAATCCCAAGACTCCCAGGAACAGGTCCCCCATTAGGACATCTAGCAAATCACAAACAAGTTCAAATTGAGGAAGAAGTGGAACCGGAAGTTATAGGCATCATCGAGTATCAAAGACGCAAGTCGAATCCTGATTCTGCCATGGGCCCAATCCGCAGGTATTTTCCAACAAACCCATAATTTTTAATTTGATTTTGATTGCTTCAATTCAATATAAATCATTAAAATAAGGTTCAAATGGAAGTTACAGTGCCTTGTTCGGTTAGGATGATTTTCTAAAAAAACCCTAGTTTGTTAACCGAACTTCCTGAAAGGAAGCACACGAAAAACAATTTGGTTCCAAGAAATTTAGAATTAGGTTACCGAAATCATAGTTCGGTTGGTTCGCAAAAATTGTTAAAACTGTTTTGCAACCGAACTTCACCTTTATTACCCAAAATTTATTTTTCTTGAAAATTTGTAACCGAACTCTGTTTTTTGTCCCACTATGTTGAGTTATGATTTAAACGAAATTTGTCCATTATGTTCGGTTGGTTCACAGAAAATGTTAAAACTATAATGTAACCGAACTTCACCTTTATTACTCAAATTATTTTTTTTGAAACTTTGTAACCGAACTCTGCTTTTTTTCCCACTATGTTAAAGTATGATTTAACCTAACTTTGTCCATTATGTTCGGTTGGTTCGCAAAGAATGTTAAAACAATTATGTAACCGAAATACCCCTATTAGAAAAAAAAAATTCCAATGTAACCGCACTGTGCTAATTTTCCCAATATGTTGAGTTATGATTTAACCGAACTTTGCCCACTATGTTCAGTTTGTTCGCAAAAAGCCTTGACAAACCGAACTCTTTACTAATAGCAAACTTCTGGAGTTCGGTTTGTTCACAAAAAAAAAAAAAACGGACTAACCGAACTCTTCCCTGGAACACAAATTTTTTTTAGAGTTGCCCTATTTTTTGTGAACTTTTGCTACTAACCAAACCTTACTACGAGAACCCTTATGTTACGTCTGATTTAGATAATCATTTATCGATTAAGCTAATATCTTTTGTTTTTTGATTAGTGGAAAAGCAAAAAATCCAACCAAGGATTAGTGGAAGATATGAGAACTCCCACGCCTCGAGGTAGATTACACTTAGGTGCCGATAAGCGTGGAACCCAAAATGCTAAGTTTAGAGGTGGTTCATTACCGGGTGTTGTCATCCAAGATGATGTCAATAGAGATAATGTTGAAAATGTAATCAATCAATTTAATGAAGAGATTGTGGAAGAGATGGGAAATCAAGAACATAATCAAGGTGGAGGAGAGGAACCAACTGAAGAAGAAGGAGGAAATGAGGATGACAATGATGACGGTGGAGAAGATAGGTAAGATGGAGATAAGGATGGAGATAATGAAGATGACGAATCATAGGAGGAAGAGGATGAAGAGGAAGAGGAACAAGTAGAAATTGTTCAAAAAAACCTAGAAAGACGCCTAAAAAGCCTCGTGCTAGATATGCATACATTCCTAAAGACAATTTGTGTTTGCCGCCAAAAAACCCAACTTATGGTACTCCAAGAGATGGAGGGGAGGTATTGCTTGGCTACAAAAACTCATGGGATGCCAAGATCTTTGCGACAAAGTTATTGAATTTTAACCATTAAGATTTTTCAGTCATTTTATTATATTTTGACATATATTAGTATATAAGATATGATGTTGTTTTTGTAGGATCATAATGATGTTGTTCGTGTTTTCAAACGTCAAAAGAACAAGATATGAAGTATAGAGAATGAGTGTGATGAGGTCCGGTTGTCTCAAAGTTCGGTTTGTTCGCAAATGTGCGATATAACCGAACTTTACACACAAAAATATTTTTGAAGTTCCAGAATAGTATTCGGTTACCTACCAAAAATGGCATGTAACTGAACTTTACACACAAAAATATTTTTGAAGTTCCAGAGTAGTATTCAGTTACCGTCCAAAAATGGCATGTAACCGAACTTTGGGCATCTAAATCCAGTCCTAATTTACTTAATGTTCGGTTACCTGGTAATTTTTTTGCAGGTAACCGAACTCTGTTGATCAAAAAACCAGTTTTTATGCACTCAAAGTTCGGTTATCTGCACAAATTTACCAGGTAACCGAATACTACTCTGGAACTTCCGATTTTTTTTGTTTGTAAAATTAGGTTATATTGGAAATTTGCGAACAAACCGAACTTTGGAAACTATGAGTTCGGTTACTAGAGAAAATATTCAAGGTAATCGGACTTATAATAGAGCCGTTAGACTGATTTTTTTTTTTGAAATGCAACAGAGTTCGGTTACCACGAAAAATCACACTGGTAATCGAATTTCGGCTGCATTGCACATTTTTCGAGCAATCCGAACTTTATTTTGAAAAAAATAGCCGTTACCTGCCCACCTCTGTTATATATAGGAAATTTTAAGAAAATGCCACACTTACAATTTCCGGTTTAATAAAATGCCATCATTTTTTTTAAAATATATAAAACGCCACACACGTTAACTATTCTGTCAGGCCCATTAAATCAGTCATTTAGCATTGACAAAGTCCAACGAATATGGTATCATTACCTAATTAACCCTGTAACAAACTTCCCAATAAAAAAAAATCTCGATCTCATCCCTGTCAAACCATTCTCTCTTTTCGTTCTTCTGTATACACAAGTTGTCTCTCTTTCTATCCTTATGTATATCCTCTTTTTATATATTTGGAATTATAGATCAGGTAGATTATTTAATGAAATGATGGATCTAAAAAACATACATATGAGGAAGAATAATCGTTCATTACAGAAAAATATGACCATGGCAGCATCATAACTTTGAAACTATTATATTATCTGTAAATCCTTTCGATTTGAGATTATGGGTTGCTGCTAATTTATGTATTTGATGTATTTCAATTTCAGGGTTCTGTCAATTTGTGGAGAGCTAGTGTCGTTAGTTTTATGAGATGAATGATATGGTTTGGTGATATTATTGAAGTTGTGTACGTTCAGGTTGTTGGACATATACGTAAAATAAGTCTTAAAACATGAACAGGAGTCTATATCTTGCTCACCATTAGAATGAACACATCTTGTTCGACAAAAGTCCGCTTTGAGTTCATATACATATACCGTACACAACATGTTTGTATTATAAGTTCACAACCAATTCAACTTTGAGTTTAATTGGGGAAGAAGATGGACTGCACTAGAGTTATGATTTCTTGTATTAAGTTTACAACCAATTAAATTTTGAGTTTAATTGGGGAAGAAGATGAACTGCACTAGAGTCATGATTTAGATCGGCACTAATTCGCAATAGGAAATGACTCACACTACTAAGCCGATTTGGACTAGTCCTTCTTTGATGATTGGGGGCTTAAATGTATTTTTACTAGGGTGATTTACTGCCACGTGGGCACTAACGGCAATTAACTGGTTTCTCAAAGAAACATGATGGAAAAAGTCAAAAATGTGGCATTTTATAAATATTAAAAAAAACGGTGGCACTTTTTGAAACATGAAATTCAAAGTGGCACTTTATTAAAATTTTCTTATATATACTAAAGAAGTTACTCAATTTTCATATCAAACCTCTCAAAAATGGCAGTGTGACGACCAAAATTTACACTTGATGAAGATCTTTCTCTTTGCAGGAATTATGTAGTCTACTATCCTAAAAGGGTCAAGAACGACGAATGAATGGCGTAATGTGTCAGAGTTATTGGGGAAAGATTCATGCGAAATTCTGCTCCGAAACCGGAAACGCCCATAGACGTGATCGTGCGGCCTTATTTATTCGATTTGCAAAGATAAGATATAGGGTCAAAGAATTTATTGGTTTAGTTCAAATAGTGAAGCGGTATCGACTTAAAGGTGAAACATTCTAGGAAATCGTAGAAAGATCTCAAAATGAATGGCGAAGGTGGAAAAGAAAAAATTTCAAATATGAAGCTCATTTCTATGTTCTTAAGAAGTTCTTTTGTGTTCATTTTAGATATTAAGTATGTTGTGCTATCAATATTTATATTTCATATTAGGATGTTTAAAATTTAGCTTTAGTATCACCCTCAACCTTTGTTTGTTATGTTGTTGTTGCATCTTAACTAATTATATAACTTTTAATTGTTTGGTTTTCATTGTTTTTCAATTTTAACTAAATTATAGAACTTTTAATGACCCAAAAATAGTCCAATTTCTCTGTCCACCTATAGGTTCGGTTAAATGTCCACGTTACACATCACACCGAACTTCTTGTTCGGTTCATACGCAAATCTTTTAAAAAAACCGAACACCACGTTCGGTAGGGTGCCAAATATCCGAAATGAACCGACTTTGACTGTAAATCTATGAAAAATAAAAGCAAATACAATATAATACACACAAATATAAGACCAAATTCCAAAAAACACAATCTTTAATTCATAATATGATGTTCAAAGCATACTTAGTTTAATTAATAGTACATTTAATCATCCTCAAGGGTAATTGTTTCCGAATCTTTCAAAGCTTTCCACATCTCCATGTTATGCTCATACATAATGCACCAACCCAACATTATGTCGGGGTTAAATCCAGGCCAATAAGAGTTTCCGCATATCGAAGGCAATGGAAAATTATCTTCTAGTCGGAGGCCAATAAAATGGTTGTTCTTAATCAACGCAATCACCACTCTCTTATGTTTAAGTTGCTCGACACATATGGTTGTCTTCGGAGTGTATGTGAAACTAGCACCTTTTGAGAAATAGTGAACCATGCAATTGAATGCTTAGGCGATTAAGTACCCACATATCGGCATGCCCATCCAATGATCCCTTGTGATTGGATTTCCCCCGTGGACACGGATTTGATACCTAACAAGCTACATATTGAGACTAGCATCCCCATCGGAAAACATTGTCTTTAAAAATTCCGGGTTCTCCTTTAGCTTCATCAACAACCTTTGCCGGACATAAGTGATTTGACAATCATTATATAGCTTGGCACCTTGAGGGAAAGTCCCTACTTGTTGTATGAGAACGTGGAAACAACAATTACCATCCAGAGGGACGTCACCGGTGGATATGACGTACTTTCTAATGTAAGGAGGTAACTCTTCCAAGTAGTTTTTATCAACAAGAGGTGGTATATCATCAATTGGCCGAATCCTTTCTTTGATGCGGCATATTGGACCCTTAAGCTTCACGTCTCCTTGAGTTGGTTGGCTAGTTTCCGATGGAGTAGGTTGGGTTGGTGGAAAGTGTAACATCAGTCATTTTTTCTTCATATCCGGTTCACTTTTTTCGCCCTTTTCCATAATAGTTTTAGCTCTTTTCATAGAATCTTCTTGGTACTTCGCCGCGGTATGCTCATGCTCCGAAGGATCTCTAGTAAAAGGGGTCATTTCACTTTTCCTCTTAGCCAACACCTTTGCATATTCTCTTACTTGTTTTTTTTTTCTTTGGTGCTTGGCCTACCTTTGCCCTTGCCTTTTTTTCGGTTCTTGGACATTCTCCGGAGTGTGCGGATAAACGATTTGCCGCATATCATCCCAAAAAAAATTTCTTTCAAGTTTGTTCATGTTCCGGTACATCTCGATAACGATCCTTCCCATTTTATTGTCAGCAAACTCTTATCCGACATCACCTTTTGGAGGAGAGACAAAACTTAATTGTTTCCAGTATGGATCTATATCGCTTAAAGGGATTATGCAATGTTCATATTTAACTATCATATGGCGACAAGGGAGTCCCATAGACTTCATCATGTTGCAAACACACACCTCGTCCGGCTTGGTTCCCCATATGTCAATCAAATTCACCTCTACCATTAACCTCTTAATACAAGAATGTGAAACATTCTTATGGAGTCCCTTGAACAACCGAAGTTCCTCCAATTTCTTGATGTTACCATCTTTTTGTACAATCTTTTTGTACTTCATGATGCGGCTTTTTTGAAAATTCTCTTTAATTCTATCAATATCGCACTTGAAGTAATTATCCATTGCGTTAAACACAATCACAAAATTATCGACACATCCAAAAAGATTTTTCTTCAACCGTTGGTGATCCGATTCTACCAAACTTGTCGCTTGGTTCCCAAAGTGTTTATGGTGGTTGGTAAATGCATAACCGAAGCTCTCTTTGTGCGGTTCCAACCATTTCTCAACCACATACGTTACAATATCCTCGGGATATTTGCGGATAAACCAATATTCGATAAATGCGGAAAGATATAAATTATACTCTTCTTCGGTGAGATACCAAGTCAATGACTCCCATTCACCGGAGAAAGCAACCCATTTAGTGTGATTTATAATATATTGTTTATCGAATTCCTCTTTTGCCTCCGCTTGTTCATATTCCGGTAGCTTACTAATCTCTTCAAATGCTTTCCTCTTTGGTGGACAAATTTGTGGCTTGCACCTATTCATCACATTACACCATATATGGAACGTACAAAGCATATTGTGTGCTAATGGGAAGACTCCCTCTATTGATTTCATTAATTCTACGTCATTTTCCGTCAATATAACCCCGGGGATGTCATCATCTCGGTAGATGGCCTTCAATTGTTGCAGCGCCCAAGTGAAACTTGGTTCTTACTCATCTTGTAGGAAACAAAAAACAACGATAAACGGTGACTTCATCGAGGTACAACCAACAATGTTCAACAATGGCATCTATTTGTGAGTCTTGTATGTGAAATCCATTATAATAACTTGATGGAAGCATTAAGCCAATTGAACACTCTTCGGATGCGCAATGAAGAGATGCGTTATTTCTTCTTCCGGACCTACCTTCTCTTGAGCGCAAAAAAACAATTGTTGCATAACTTTTCTATCCTTCCATTCATTGATTTTAATTGTCTCAATTGCATTGTAAATGGTGGACAAAGATGATACCTTATCGTTGTTATCATCCTTTAGTAAGCGAAGCATATTAATTAGGGAAATACCCATTCTCCTAAATTTAGCTATTTTCTCCATTTCTTGAGGAGTGAGCCTTGCGGCCATTGAATGTCCTTCAAGATCATCCAGACAAGGGTGGTTATGATGACCTACCACCTTGTCTATAGATAGAACCCATCCACCCTTTTTTTTTGCACTTACTAAATACTAGCTTGAACGGACATTTAATTTTCTTTGATCATGTTGTGTTCTTCCTCGTCGTCTTTCCTTTATACACATAACCCTTCCTCTTGTGACTAGATTTCGGATCTCCACTTCTCTCACAAACCATTTCCAAACGAGTTTTGCTTTCTTTTCCATTCAAAACTAATACGCACATGGCTTTCTTGGCATGTTCTCGGGCCCAATTATTGACATAGTGATGAGATGTATCTTCGAACAACATATCAACCGGAGAAGGCTGATTATCCATTGGTATAGGTGGGCATTCAATATACAAGAAATGGAACAATATTAACTTGCAATCACAAATAAGTTCGGTGACATGATAATTTTATCGTGCTAACCGAACAAGTAGTTCGGTTGTTAAGCATTTTCAACATGTAACCGAACACACGTTCGGTTAGATAATCTGATGGGTTAGAGTTTGCGATTTGACCGAACTTATTACACTTGGTATAATATAATTTTACGTAACGTTCGGTTAGGTAATTGGTTTGCATGAAGTATGAGAACCAACAGAACATTGTATACTAAGTAAAATTCTACTTTACGTAAAGTTCGGTTAGATATTGGTTGCGAACTAACCGAACTTCTAGACTCTAAAGTTCGGTGACATTGCGTTCCAACCGAACATCGCTCTGTAAATCCTATAAAAAAAAGTTCGGTAACATGTCTGTTAACCGAACGACTTAAAACCTCCATCATAGATCGAGTTTGGTAACCTGCGTGTTTGGAAAAAGAAACTGAACTACACTTTCATATGAGTTCGGTTACTTGTTCTTCATATAAGGTAACCGAACAAGCCCTAATCTACTCTAAAAATTTACATTTTTTTTGAAAATTTGGAGCAATTCAGCCAACATTATCTAAGTTTGAAGCATACCTGGGTACCCAAATACTCTTCCTCCGGTTGTGGTTGGTAAAATCCATCTTTTTCATCTTGAGATTGAGTTTGGGGAAGAATACAATCACCATCTAAGAGATAACTCATATCCGGATCATTGTGAAGATTAACAAATACGCTAGGAGAGAAAGGAGATAAAGATTCAGATGAGCTATTATCACTTGGATCATCACTTGAATACCCAATATTAGTGAACTCAAAAAAGTTTTTATTTTTCATGTTTTCCTTCTTCATCTTCTCTAACTTTACTATCTCAATAATTCAACTTCTTTAAAAAAAAACCCATCTAATTTTTAATCTCACTAATTATCTTTAACTTAATCATTTCACTAATCATTACACTACCTATTATTAACACTAACTAATCATTACCCAAAATTAATCAGGAGGGTAATTTAGGTATTAATATAAATATCTAGATAAGGGATGACCTAAATTTACTTCTAATATCTTATCCAAAATAAAACCATGGTTCCCAAAAAAATCATGGTGCCCAAAAAACCGTTCTATATTTACACCACAAAATCAGCGCCCTAAGAGATTGAAGCTACGATTAATCAGTGCAAGAACCATTTGATTTGAACTACCTTAAGCATCCCTATCCCACTTAGCTATGTGATACCACCTACTGAGGCCCAATGCCAAATTGTAATATATCGATTCTTGACTCAGATCAAGGCACCATCTGTTCTACAATTGAAAATTCTGTTTTTCATATTTATACAGATATCCATCTTCCATCGAAAAAATTAAAAATTTACAATGAGCGAATGGAAATGAGGACATTTCCACTTTCTCATTTCTGGATAAAAATAGCCAAGTGTACGTAGAGTGTACATCCAAACGATTAGTGTATATAGAGCGTACATCCAACCAACTGGTATATAAATGAACAATTTCTTTTTCAATTGATTTTATGATGTGCACAGTGCACGTCATCAATCTTCTATCTATGAATACATAGACCCAGACCATTCATTTAGTTAACTACTTGTGAGTTACTATAACCTTCACTTTCTATATAGATTCCAGTGCTAGTGCAGGTACGGCCATGGCTCATGTGCTAGGGGTAGAAGTTGAAATCAGGTGCTGTGCCAATAAGTTTTATGGGTTTTTTAAGAAAAACATAACCCAACTCCAAAATCACTTTCCTGCAATTTTTAAGAGCATTCACGTTATTGAAGAAGATGGACCTAGTGTTGGCAGTGTCAGGCTCTGGGAATATGAACTCCGCACTTAAGTTACATGAGGCACACAATCAGCTGTGCTTACTGGGAACTTTCTATTATAAATTCTTGTGTTTCCACTCAAAGATGCATGTATGTTACACTTTTTTTTTTGTTTTCTTTTCGGTGAACAGATGGACATTTTGCGACAGCGAAGAAAACGATGGTAGCCGTGAACAATGAGCGCAAGTCGATCACTTGGAGTTTGGAGGGAGACATAATGAATTTTGAAATCAAATTGGTCTCTGTTATTCCGATTGGTGAAGGACCTTGTTTGGTGAAATGGTCTGTGAATTTTGAGAACGCCATGGGAGATCTCACTTTTCCAACTGATTTGATGACCTTGCTGCATCAGACTTCCATGAAGTTTCCTTCTCAGCTACTCAAACAGGGATAAACCCCTCTACATGTACACATGAATGTAATCACCATAACCGCAATAAAAGCTGTGTAGAGATTCTACATCTAATGAATCAAAATAATTTATCAGCAGCATCATTTCACAGCATGGAAAATAGCAAGAGAATGTATATCGTAGTAAAATTCTAATTCCATAAGACTAAACTGTTACAGGAAATCAAATCGAAAACAGAAATATTTAGGTGCTCCCGCTAATATTTATCTGTCGTTGAGTTTATAGTCTGAAATAGAAAACCCCATATGGGCCATGGATGATGCTATCAACCAGTATTAACTTCGTAACTTGCAGACCTGAAGTAGTTTGAGGCAGAAACGCCGTTCAGTCCTTAGATTGGCTATAACTGGCATACTCTTTAAATGTAATCTCCCTGTACACAGGTGGGTTACCTTCGGAAAGTAGCTCCTATATAGGACCATAAAGCTTTGTGGATCTATTCATAGTTGGTCTGACGAAGCATGCCACTGATACTCTTGGTCCAACATGATTGACAAGTACTCTATGCTCCACGCTTTTAAACTTGCCATTGCTAATAAGCTGCATTGGAACAAATGAGTGGTTGATTTGCATGATTCATTTCGGTATGTGCATCTCAAATAAATTAGTCACAAATTTATAGATACAATTACCTGAAGAATGTCATCGATATTCACAACAAATGTACCAGGGATAGGCTTGACATTGAACCAATGATTCTGATTCAGAAATTGCAGGCCGCCAATGTCATCTTGAAGAAGAATAGTGAAGATACTTGGGTCTGAATGCTTTCTTGTACCCTTGGTTAAGTTCAGGTTCAGGACATGCGGGATAATAATGACCGTTCAACGATAAACATTCACTACAATCCATGTTACTTGTTGGAGTTGTGTGGCTCAATACACACATGTGAGTCACACATGGGGTAGCTAAAGATAGTCCCACATGGAGGAGAACAAGTTCCATATGGTGATATATAAAATAGACATACTCCCTACATAGAACCGAGACCTTTTAGATAAAACCCCACACCTAACCACAAAGTGGTCAAGTGGGGACAGTATCGGTGCTATGTGGTCGTGTCCGGAGAGGGTGCGGCGGTCCGTAGAGGTCCTACAAAATGGTATCAGAGTAAGTTGGAGCTACCCGGAGTCGGGCTGAAGAGTGGTCATGGAATGCCGGCAATCGGAAGGTCGCAGTTGGAGCCGGGAAGCTCAAAGTATGAGTGGTGTTCCAAGAGCATCTGGTGGCAGTAATCATTGTCCGATTCGTAGCATACGAAGATGGCCAGGTGGTGTGTATTCTCGCCAAGATGGAGATTGTTGGAATTGTGTGGAATACACACATGTGAGTCACACATGGGGTAGCTAAAGATAGTCCCACATGGAGGAGAACAAGTTCCATATGATGATATATAAGTTAGACATTCTCCCTACATAGCACCGAGGCCTTTTGGATGAAAACCCCATATCTAGCGTCAAAGTGGTCAAGTGGGGACAATATCGGTGCTACGTGGTCGTGCCCTGAGAAGGTGCTGCGGTCCGTAGAGGTTCTACAAAATGGTATCAGAGCAAGGTGGAGCTACCGGAAGTCGGGCTGAAGAGTGGTTATGAATGTCAGTCGGAAGGTCGCACGTGGAGCATCCGGTGGCAGTAATCGTTGTCCGACGATTGGTAGCATACGGAGGTGGGGAGGTTGTGTGTATTCTCGCCAAGGTGGAGATTGTTGGAGTTGTGTGGCTCAATACACACACATGTGAGTCACACATGGGATAACTAAAGATAGTCTCACATGATAAACAACAAGTTCCATATGGTGATATATAAGCTAGACATTCTCTCTACACATCACCTATCTCTGAAATGAAAATCAATTATTTGCTACAGAAAAATGAACTCATAAATAGAAATCGAAACTAGCTAGAACCAATTCTAATGCTGTAAACATGAGTCAATTGATTGTAGTGTATACCTGCAAGTGTCTGGCAATTCATGTGGATCTAGTGGTTCAGGAGATAACAAATTACACTTTAGTGTTTCCCTCCAATTAGCAAATTCGGTACATAAAGCTACTACATCTATGTTCAGTATGAACTGCTAAGTCCTCGTTGAGCTCATCTTGTGGTCGAATGAACATTCTTGGAATCTTTGCAATCCCAGCATCAACTATGCCTTTGACACCAGCTTTGGTTTCATCGAAGGTCTTCAGTTCCTCGTATCGATCATACACGAGACATTCTCTAACCCTGGTGGTGATCTCCATTAATGTCTTGAATTCGTTTTTAGAGAGAGTTCTCTGAAATTGGATATGCTGTGAATCTTAGCTGATATAATGCAAACACATCTCAAGGATCTCGAGGCGCTGACTTATCTTCTTCGGGCTCTCTATTTTAATCTCAATAAAAGAAGTTAAATCGTCATCAAGGACCTAATTATGATTGGAAATGCGCCTCACACGTAGTGCATGTTTATCATCTGTAGTCACTAGTCAGTGAACTAAATTTAATTCGCCTTGTGATCCACGGGAAGACTGTTTGTCTGAACCAAAAATCATTAACTGTGATAAAAGTTTGCTCTGATTAAGAATTTGGTAGTGACACGAGAAAAAACTTTTTTTTTTTTTTATAAGAAAACTTAGGCATACCGTAAATGGACTATATCCTGTTGACACAGTTAATGATCCTGTTGACACAGTTAATGATCGTATGCATACTATTATTACCATGGTTAAGATTTTAGATTATCTAAACTACGAATAGTTTTTAGATTAGTTAATAAAAAATTAGCAACTGTGGGCATCTCATCTCATGCTCCCTTCTACTTTTTTGATGGTAACTTAAACATGATTTTGCATTCTGGTATATCAATAGTAAAACGAATCAGAGGTTTTTTTTTACGGTAACTTAAACATAATTTTGCATTCTGGTATAACAATAGTAAAACGAATCAGAGGCTCCATGTTCTTGGCTTGGATTTCGGCTTTCGTCCACTCAATTTTGAACTTAAAATATAAATCCTTTTTTTTAAATCATGATAAAAATAAATTAAAAATGAGTTATTTGTCCAAATATTTTTAAAATATGGATCTAATGGACAAGTATTAGTATGAGTGAAATAGACACCAAAAAAATAGGGGGAAAATATGTGCAGCCTATTTATGTATTTTTCAGCTTCACAGACCCACAATTAAGTTTTTATACGTACAGAAACCAAAATTATGTTAGATTACGTGAATAACCTTTAGGAGTTATAAATTATAGATATTTAACAACAAATTAAAAAGTCAAAATATAATGTTAAATCCTTAAATAAAGTTTCGTGCAGTTAAAATTCCTTAAAAAACTCCCTAAAACTCACTCCATCGGTTTTAAAAACGGATTGGAAAATCAGATATATATCCAAGAATAGAATTAATGTTAATCCTAAAAAAACTCAATTCTATTTTCTGTTTACCATAATATTTGACGGTGAAAATTTATGTTTTGCATAAATCATTATAACCTACGAATTCTGACGAGTACTATGAAAATTCCAGTTTTCATAATTAAGTGACAACACCGATTTTCACGATCTGCAAACACTTTTTGGAAAAGCACAATTATCACGAGATGCGATTTGAAAGTTTGCAATTTTCACACTGGCTGATAATCGCAAACTTTCATTTTTTATAATCAGTTTCACCGAAAATTTTAATTCTCACGGTGAGTGATAATAGCAAATTTCACTCTTTATAATCATCTACACTGGAAATTCTAATTTGCACTCTAATTTTTTTTTTCTAAGCATGATTTGCACACTAGTTGATAATTGCAAATATCACTTTTTGTAAGTAACAGTAATTTTTACAACCTAATGAAAACCGGCATTATCACATTTGAGGAAATGATAATTGCACTTATCATATAAACGATTACAATAATTTTCACAATACAACAACCGTGACTTTAATTACCACGCAAAACGACAATGCAATTTACAATCAAAGTTAACCGCAATAAATACATACATACACTATAATGCAATATTGTATTCACTGTTAATCACAATCGGCAAGTATACATTACCATGGTCCCTGCAGATTAACCGTCAATAGGAATAAAGTACTGCGAAATCATTATAGGAAAACCAAAGAAAAATAAACACAAATTTCTGATAATTCGAGACGGAGATTAAAAGAGTCTGATTTTGTGCACACTCCTTAAAGAATATGCACGTAACATTTCAATCTTCACCGTTGATTTAATTTAGGGAGTTATGTAACGAGGGTCGTGATTCTAAACATAGAAGATAATGAGCCCAATAGTTTACTAATCAACCAATCAAAAGAATATGTCAAATACAATTTTTTTAGAGGAGTGTGCACATAATTGAACTCATTAGGAGAGAAGAACAATAATAATAGAGTGGGTGAACTGGACACCAAAAAAATAGCAAGGATGAAACTGGATGCATCCTGATGTAAATTTAAAATAAAAAAATGTATTTGAAAATGGGTAGGATGAAACTGTTTACATCCTGGCTATTTTTACATTTTTGTCTATTTAAATAGTATCAAAATCTAAATGTCGCTTCACCCAGGAATTGTTGATTTTGATATTTTTACCAATTTTGTGTAAAATTTTAAATTAGACCAAATTTAAACGGGCCATAAATAACAGCAAAACGGTTTAGTTCCCACAAAATTCGCCAATGACTAATCAACTGATTAGCTTTCGTTTTTTTTTTTCTAAATCTTTATTTGTAAATAGTACTATTTGGCTAAAGGTTAATATATTCATGCTTCAAAAAAAAAGGGAATTAAGTGACTCAATGGGAATTACTTTTCCCCGTGTAATCTCTATTTAGTTCCTTTTTAATATATTCATTCTTTAAAAAAAATAAAATTGTAGAAAGGTTAATTTGATCTCCTAAAAATGTGAAAATATATATTCAACTTAAAACTACTAATCTCAACTGTCGATCTTATCTTTTGGGCTACATATATATAACATCTTAATGATGGGTTTCTAAATGAGAGAGGAACCAAATTTGGATTCCTCAGAAATTTCCACCCAAAAAATAGCAAGAATAAATCTGGATTCATCCTGCCTTAAACTTAAAAAATTGCGAGGGTGAACTGGATGCATCCTGATGTAAATTAAAAATGGATAGGATGAAACTGTTTACATCTTGGTTATTTTTACATTCTACTCCATTTAAACAATATCAAATTTTACATGTCTTTTCCAATTGACCAATTTTGTGTAAAAAAATCTAGCATTGTGCCCGCAAATGGACCCCAAAACACTAAAATCTTATTCCGAAGGATAAAGATAAAAAAAATATCATCTTCCAAGAATTTATTGGACCATCCAAGTTGACCGAAAAAGTGGATTTTATATTCAAATTATTAATTATTAAAAAAGAATTGTTTAAATAAGAAAAAATATTGAACAACCTGTTCAATTAATATGTTAGTTCGCTGTTGGAGCTTAGATTAGCCTTACAACTAGTTGCTTATAATAATACTTTTCTTCTAATAAAAAAAAAGAAAAAAACATATAAATAAGATGAATATAGTACATAGTTGTGATCAAAATTAACGATGTTAATTTCTTTAAATGATTAAAAGAAAAGGTTGAAAAACCCAACCAGCAAAAGGTATGGAGCTTATTTAACCGTTCATTCATCCCTCCCATTGCAATTTAAAGCCTAATCGGATGCAGTTGCTAGTTTGTGGACAATGTCGAAGTATCCCTTACAAAATGTTTAAAAGATTAATACACTATAAATTATCAATCGAAAATTCCAATTATGGATGAGTAAAATCATTCCGAAAATAAATTTTGATTTCTTGAACTTGGTGTATATTCTTGGTGATCTCTATCACAATAGACCTGGAATGATAATCACAAATAAACTTCGTTGTTAAGCCATCTAAAATTCCTACTAGCAATTTCCTCTAACATCCTAGTTTTCGATTTTTTCTCTTCCTTGTTAAAATTTCTTTTTCCACTTTGGAAGTCGTAGGGAATATTGTCTCAAGCAAGACAACCACAAAAATGCATATAAAACATGAAATTAATATTTATACTCATCTATAGCATGTAAAACATGAAATTAATATTTTCATGAGTTCTAGTTTGATGATCTCTTGTAGTCACTGAAATAACATGTCCAAATAGGAAATATGTTCTGATTAAAGAAAGGATTTTCTTAACTTATATACTAGGGCACATGTTAAAGTAGGATAAAATAATACTCCATCCGTCCTAGTTTATTTGTCAAAATTGAGTTTTTTTAACAAAAATATACCAAAAAATTATTACATTTCCCATTAAAATTATCTAATTATCAAGAAAGAATAAAACTAGGATACAAAAACTTGTATATTAAACAAGTGATTTAAAAGATTGATGGTGTATGTGGAAGTAATTTGAATTTGTTTCAAATTTTTGCAAATCCTATTTTGACAAGTAAACTAGGAAGGGGAGAGTATTATTTTATATTGATTGGTGTAATTCTCGTTGGATCATTAATACAACTCATAATTGAATCATTATTTTATTCACAATTATCTCATTCTCCATTAACTCACAAAATTGAGTTGTAAATCGATGACGGTAACTATATTAAGGTTAAATGAAAAATTATTATTTGCAGGTATGCTAGACCCAACTGGGAGCATTCTTCTTTGTTTTGCAACTTCCCAAATTCTTTAAAAAAATAATAATTTTTTATATAAGTTTAATGCAGTTAGTGTCTTTGAATCTTTTACCGTTTGACTCATTACAAGAGTTCTTCTTGTTCTAGCCCACTCTTGTTATCCATGTTTGGAGTACTGTGCTCAACATCCACCATTTTCTACGTAGGTAATTAATGTTCAAATGGTGCCTTTAAGTCCTAAAATTAAATAACAAGTACGGAAGAAAAACGGAACAAAACAGAAACGTAAAAGAAAAAGTACACAAATAAAAATAGAAAAAGAAACGGAAAATGGATCATTTGTCTAAATATTTTTAAAACATGGTTCTAATGGAAGAGTAAAAAGTTAGTATGGATGAAATGGACACCAAAAAAATAGTAAGAATGAATCTGGATTCATCCTGGTTTAAACTTAAAAAATAACAAGGGTGAAACTGAATACATCCTGATGTAAATTAAAAATAAAAAAATATTTGAAAATGGATAGGATGAAACTGTTTACATCCTGACTATTTTTACATTCCAGTATCAAATTTTACATGTTTTTTCACTCAAGAATTGTCATTGTTGGGTTAATTGACCAATTTTTTGAAAAAAAAACCCAAAATGAGAAGAAAAAAAACTCATAAGTTGTTGATGTCCTAATTCAATTTGGTTTCATCAGGATTGCACTATATAGATTACTGTATGTCGGAGAACGGTGATTGTTGTATGTCCGAAAGAATGTAGGGCATGAAACATGGCCCCACCTTGGTAATTCATTTGACACAGGCAACTCCGGTTGAAGAAGCTGCTGATTTATCCATCGCTGCTTCCTAGTGCCTTGTTCTTGAATGAGTTTAGTTTCTTCGTCCCCAGATACTTTGTGTGAAGAAGCATTTGTCGAAGTTGATTGTCTCCTATCTTTTTCACGGTGTATTAACCTCTCTGAGTTTACCGACTTGGTTAGTTTACTGTAACATGAATTGCATACACGATGAAGCTTGTTTTTAATCGGTGCCAATGATGCATTAATAACCGTCTTATTCCTACATGCATTACAGTACGCTAACCCGCAATTGTAACAGTTATGCTTATTCCTGGTGAACCCGAAAACCATGCTACACAGACTACAACTAGATTGATGAGTAGAGAAAATAGATTTATGTTGACAGATTGCAGCTGTAAAATTAGACCCACAAATTACACTCTCTACTTGTCTCTGTCTCAAGGCTTCCACTGGAGTTGGAGAGTTTCTATCTTCAGTATCTCCCAACCCTAATCGTCCATTTGCACCTTTACCCCATGTAAAAACTTCTCCTCTTGATGTCAAAACAGCAATATGATAGGATCCGGACGAAATACCCTTAACAAATTCTCCTTTAAGCTTGCCTTCCACAATTGTTGTAGGAGTGAAATATCGCACATTCATTATTTATGCGAATAAAGGTCATGCTATATGAGTGAAGATCATTGTACATAGTAAAATGGAGATGACGTATTTGATGATGTCAGCATAATCACAAGTAAAGTGTGAAGATCTGTGCGAAGTGTAGACTGTGCGAATCTGAGTGAATGTACATGAGCGATTGTAACGCACAGTGATTCCGATAATAAAGGGTCTATTAGTTGTCATCCACTATGTAAGTATCCTATATAAAGGGAAAGGGCTGTCATGTAATGAGAGATCTCAGTGAGTGTGTTAGATAAGAAATTAGGAGAGAGAAAGTTTATTTGGAGAGCAAGTAAAATCTTTGTATTATCTTGTATCCAATTGAAGATTTGAATAAGTAAATATATGATTTTCACCATGATTTCTTAAACATTGCTCAGATAGTTATATAAGTGTGGTTGTAGGATTTCCTGCAACTACATCTGGCGCTAGAAACAGGGACTGGTGATAAATCTTGTTAGTTAGTTTATAGAATCTTGGAAACTTAGATCTAGAAATTTTGGAGAAAACAAAGATGAAGAGTGAAGAGTCTATAGAGAAAGCATGAACCATGACGATACGAGGAAGAGGAAGGAGTATACAGTGCAATTCTATAAAAAAAACGTCAATCTCCGATGCAAATTTCCAAGTAGGAATAACAAAAAGAATACCATGTGAGATACCAGAGAAGGAAGGTGAGCCAATTCAAGAGATTAAGGAATCAACACCAATGGGAGAACCAAGAGCGAATTTCACTGTAGAAGAACCAAGAAAAGAAATAAATGTTGGAACGGAAGAAGAACCAAAAATATTAAAAAGAAGAACCACAATGGATAAAGAAGAAGAAGAAAGAACAATAAATATTTTACGCGAGTATAATGACATATTCGCATGGAGTATGGAAAAGATGTCAGGAATAGGTCCAACTGTCGCATGTCACAAGTTGGATATTAAAAATAATGCGAAGCCATTTAAGTAAAGAGTAAAGAAGCAGAGGATCATGTAGAAAACTTGAAGGAAATATTCGAACAAATGAGAAAGTTCAATATAAAGGTAAATCCAGAAAAATGTGTTTTCGGAGTGTCGTCGGGAAATTTTTTGGGATACATAATATCAAAGGAAGCAATTGAAGTTGATTCTGAAAAGGTAAAAGCAGTGCGAGATATGCCACCACCTGCGATAGTAAAAGATGTTCAGAAATTAAATGGTTTGGTAGCTTCGCTGGGGAGATTTATTTCACCTTTTTCTGATAAGTGCAAACACTTTTTTAATATATTAAAGAAAGGAACAAAATTTGAATGGACAGATGAATGCGATAAATCTCTACAACATATTAAAAATTACTTAATGAACCTATCCATTATGCATAAAGCAAAGCCAGAGATGATATGTTGCTATATTTGGCATCAACACCGTATGAATTAAGTGTTGTTTTGTTATGATCGGACCATATATAATCAAAAGAATAGTTGGTAATGGAGCTTATGAGTTGAAGGACCCTGAAGGAAGAGATGTAGGATGCAAATTAGATCGTCCTTGGAATAGGTTACATTTGAAGAAGTATTATCCATAAACACTTGCGATAAGAATCGCACAGGCGACAATGATGCGAACTTACGCATACGAGTTCATATTTTGAACATGGATGTAAAATTCAATTCAATGAAAAAGTTTGAAGTCTTCGCACACTGCCAAGAAATTCCTTCATAAGAAAAAGGAAAATGTAAGACCTTGAAGTAAGACCTTAATAGAAGGCAATAGAAATAAAAACTCTAATTAGGGAGGCTAGGCATCCGAATGTGGCGTGCAACCTAGTTCGCATAAATGCTAGAGGAAAAAAGTAGTACCTATCGCACGTCATATTCGGGGGGAGTCCTGGTAAAGCATGACTCAAGGGAAAGCTACATCGACCCTGGAACTTGAGTCATGGATATTTGGGGTGAGAAAAACGAAAATTCCCATCCAGGAAAGGCACCCAAATCGAAAAATTAGGGTAATAAGATCTTTCCTAAGGAATGCAGAACCTCGATCAGGGCGCCAAGGTACACGGTTGAGTCAAGAGTGCCCGGGGCTTCTGGAGCGTACCTTGCCACTCTTGACAAGTCCTGACTATGATGCACTCGGTCCGAAGATACCCCACTTAGGATGCGATTTCGTAACCATAAACCCTATCGGTGGAGGGATAAGAGACTGCGAAATCAACTGGTTGTTGTATTACCGAAAGGGAGGAGCCAACCTTAACCCGGTAGAGGTAAGCCTCCTTGAAGGGGAAACCATAGGGAAGATAAGGACGACACCCTCCATTAGGGAGCTGAATTGTGTCAAAAGACGTAAATGTCATGAGGCTTTTTACTCACGGGAGTATTAAGGCTTATCATATTTACGCACATAAGAAACCTGAAGAGGTAATAATACAAGAATATGATAAGGCGAGATCAATGGGTCTTTACATTTAGGTGTAATGACCGCCTGCGATCTCGTCGCACAGAAATAAAAGATACATTCAGACAAAATAAAACCTTTACTTAGGAAGGCAAAATAAGACCTCAAGAGAAAAGTTATATATAACCTAATGTTGTTTTGCAGGGATCAAAGACTTCGAAGAAAAATTAAATTCGCACACTTTTTTGTTACAAGAAAGATAATAAGAGGCAAGTATGGGAATTAAAACAAGGTGATATTGTCATTCTTGATCAAGAAACAAGTTCAAAGTATGTCAAAATAAAGAAAGGGAATTCAGATAGTTAAAAAATAAAAAGACTACACATTGCCAGAAGGTAAATTTTGTTCAACCAGAGACTTTTCGGCATCAATCTTGCTTGGATTCGGGTCTTTAAATTCAGCACCAGCCTTATCAACAGAATCCACATTACCAGATTTGTTCTTCTCAAGTTGATCCTCTTCATCTCTATCATGTTCATGATCTTTTTCATCATCGCTTACAAATTCATAGTCACTATCTGCTTCAGGATATTTCTCATCTTCGCTTACAACAAGTGGAGGGACAATTACTGGAGAGAGGGAGTTGCTCAGAAGGATCTGGTTAACTAGAGTTTTATCCTTATCATGAGCATTGCGAATAACTTCTTTCTCAATATTTCTGGCATTAATTTCCATGAAATTTTGAAGATATGCGAATCTTCTTCACGCCCGGTCCCTCGAAGCAGTGAGAGAAACTTCTATATTTCTATAAGATATCTCCAGGTTCGCACGATCTTTGCGAACTTTAGCTAAGTCAGCCCTCAACTTGGAATAGTAGATTGATTTGACTTTTCGGAGCCTGCAAAAAGTAATATGGGATCATGATTTATAAGTAAGATTCACATTAATAAAGTCTAAGGTAATAAACAAAGAAGACAGGCAAAATAAGGCAGTCAACCTTAGATGACTACCTTCGCATAGTTTAGAAAAGGCAAGAGTGTTATTCTTCATATTTTCCATAACTCTATCAAAATCATCACCAACTAAGCCATTGAGACGGGATCAAATCTTCTTTTCATCAGCAGAGAGGGAATTATTCTTTTTCTTAAGGACATTATGAGAATGCTTCAATTGATCATATTGTTCTTGAAGATGGTTCATATTCACAGTTAAATTTATCTTACTCTAGATGAGTTTTTCGTTCTGGCTATTTAATTCTTTAAATGAAGCTTCGTGTTAAACCTCTAGTGTGCAAGCTTGTTCTTGATCTTCATTTATTTGCTGAAGAATTGAGTACTGACGCGAAAACATTACTTCCTTGTTTAGAAAGGAACGTTTCTCCATGGAAAGAATATGGTTTTCTTTTGATAAAGTTTGATATCTTAAATCAGCACTATGCAATAGTTTAGATAAGTGGGAAATCTGAGCGTTTAATATTTCAACCTCTCGAGAAAGATGACTATTTTCATGAGTTAGATTATTAATCATGTCAAGCGAGTACGAACATTGGTTATCTAATTGATTTAATTGGATCTGCAACTTCTCATTATTCGCACGGGTATCTTCAGCAAGAAATTGAAAAGTGAATCTCTCCGCAACTCGCTTCTGGTCTAAATCTTAATAAATACATGAATAAGTTTAAAGAAATGAATAAGCGAAGACATGCACTATAAGATGCAGTAAATAAAGAGAAAAATACCTCTAGTTTTTTGGTTTTCATTGCGAAGACCTTCGGAATCATGAATTGAAACTTGGAGTTCTCCTTTTAGTCTACTGATTTTTTTTGCAGAAGAGTGTTCTGATGCGAAAGTTCTAACTCGGAGAAGCTAGATTCAAAATTTCCTTCAGCTAAAATCATTCTACGATGAGATTTCTGAAGAAGAATTGAGATAAGGATAAGTGATAGAGATGATACGATCAAGAAAACATACACAAGAGGCACTTACCAATACATATAGAGCAGTATGAAAGCTTGGATCAATTTGAGAATGAATCTCATCCCTAGTAGCTTTGTCAGAAGGAAACCCGCATAACAATCTACTCAAGGCGGAGCAAATACGAAGTTGGTGAGGATCATTAGTAGACGATTGAGCGGAATTGATGATGCCAAGTAATGTTTGAGAAGCAAACCTTAAACTATCGAAAGATTTTTTATCAAGAGAAAGAGGTTCCAATAAAAAAGAGGAAGATGAAGAAGGGGAAGCAGAAATAGAAGGAGAAGGAATAGTGAAGTTCGCAGGGTTAGGAATATTTATAAAAGGTTCAGTGTTCGAGAGCAAAGGAGTGTTCCCAAAGGTTGAGATAGTTTGAACAACGTCCGAAGAAATCGCAGAGGCAGGAGTAGGGGTATCCTTTATTCCTTGATCATCACCCTTTGAAGTAGGTATATCCTTTGTTCCTTGATCAACAACTTTATCTTCGGAAGGAAAGATTTTTTCGAGAGTGACGGACAAATTCGCATCAGTAGGATGAGTATTAGCTTGAGTTGTCTTTTCTGCGAAAATAGGAGAGGAGACGTAGCAACACCAAACTCAGGAATATCAATATTTGAGTTAAGAGTTGTAGGCTTGTGAATTCTCTTAAGCTTATGTCATTTTCCACCACCCATCTCACAATCGGAATCCTGTAAGAACAACGAAGATAAGAAATATATGCAACAATATTGTTTGATAAAAATTAATATATTTCTTACTCCTTTGTTATGCGAAGTCTTCCTCTTGAGAGACTCTTTGTAGTTGGTATTTGAAGAAGATTTAGGGTTGGGAACAGTTACTTTGAAGCCATCTGAGGATGAGTTTTTCCTGCAAACAGTATGGGAATAAAGTTAATCATAAGATAAACAATTATGATCAATAATTGTGATTATCAAAAGAACATGAGATTGATTTTTATAAAATATGCAAACCTTGAGTCGAGATCCATGAAGTTGATAATAAAAGAACAGCAGCAGCAACAACAACAATGAATCAGAGAAGCAGTAACAGAAAGATAAAAATCTGGAAGAAGTTGGAAAGAAAAAACGAAACCAGAAAATAAGAAGAAGCTATTTCTCTAGGATAAATCAATAAATAGGTAAAAGAGATGACCGGTTAGAAACTGGGTATATCGGTAAAAAAGAGAAGAGTCGACACGTGCAGGTAAATAGACTGAAATTACGGAAAAATGTCGGTAAAGCAGAATATGAAAAGTTGAACATGTGCGATACTTTAGGATGGAGATTTCTCATATCGTTTACTCTATAAAGAGAACGAAATGAGAAGAGGCAGAATGTAGGAGTGAAATATCGCACATTCATTATTTATGCGAAGTAAAGGTCATGCAATATGAGCGAAGATCATCGCACATAGTAAAATGGAGATGACGTATTTGATGATGTCAGCATAATCACAAGTAAAGTGTGAAGATGTTTGCGAAGTGTAGACTGTGCGAATCTGAGTGAATGTACATGAGCGATTGTAACGCACAATGATTCCGATAATAAAGGATCTATTAGCTGTCATCCACTATGTAAGTATCCTATATAAAGGGAAAGAGTTGTCATGTAATGAGAGATCTCAGTGAATGTGTTAGATAAGATATTAGGAGAGAGAAAGTTTATTTGGAGAGCAAGTAAAACCTTTGTATTATCTTGTATCCAATTGAAAATTTGAATGAGAAAATATATGATTTTCACCATGATTTCTTAATACACTTCTCAGATAGTTATATAAGTGTGGTTGTAGGATATCCTGCAACTACAATTGCAATTGAATTATTCTTAGCTTGTGGATTCCCAAGTTTCCCATATGATGCAGCTCCCATCGTACAAACTTTACGTGAATTCATCAATCCAACAGTGAGCATCCTACCACACGATACTTGAACAAAATCATAATGCATAAATCTTGCTACACAAGTTGGTGATAGACACATTTTTGTGCCTGATATAATCTCAACTGTATATATTGTTAGTGCTCGATTTTGTATTTATTTTGGCTTTTTATGTCTTTGTAGGTGTTTTTGGAAAAATAAGATTTTGCGGCGAAATTGGCTCGAAAAGTGTTTTTTGCGTTCATGGGAGGACATTTGCTATTCGGACCCTCACTTTGGATAAGGGGTAACCTAATTACTAAGGGGAATCCCATTTCTAGGCATCTGCTAATCGCACCCCTACTTTGGATAAGGGGCAACCATCTTCAACATTCAAAAATCAGGTTTTGGCGGGAAAAAAAGTGTACTGAAAGAGCAGTTTTGGCAATCGTGATTTGGAGGAGTTTGAGGTCGATTAAACCTCTGATTTTCATAGGATTGACTCCTTGTGGGTTTAGGAATATGATATGGGTGTTTAAATCGATTAGATTGCGCTCAAACGACGGATTTTTCTCACAACAAGAAAATATGGAAAGTCATGTGTGTGACCTATTTAAGGGAATTTTAGAGTGATTAAAACGCTGTAAATCTTCCCAAAGATTTGTATCTATCTAAGGAAGAGTTTAGAATAAAAAGGAAAGCTCAGAAACGCGTAGAAATCCTAAAACAAGAAATTGTCGCAACTTGGCCGTGAAGAGAAGGAAAGAGATTTTGGAAGATTTGGGAGACATTTAATCGGTATTTTTGATATTAATAGATGTCTTGGTCATATAGAAGAGGTGTCGTCAGTTCGGGAACCTAAGGAGAGCCAGAGAAGAAGAAATCAGAGCTTTATCAAACTCTGTTTCTGCTGCTGCTGCTGTTGAAGAAGAAGAACAGCTGAAGAACATTGACCCTCGGTAGACAGTCGCAGAAAAGTGTCACTGTTTAACAGCTGAAGAACATTAAGCTGTTCAGGGCAGTCTTATTTTAGGGTCTTAAAATGAGCGACAAAGCAACAGTTTTTCTATAACAGTTCCATTGTAACAGCTGTTTTGCAACACCAATACACTGTTGCAAACAGTCTATGTTATTACTTTTCACTCTTTTAATCATCTTTTGAGCAACAAACACATATTTTGAGATCATGTTTAATATGAGGAGCTAAACCCCAAAACTGGGATGACGGACGAAGCCATATTTCATACGTGTGGTAATTATACTTAATTCTTTTTATGACTTTTTGCATTAATTTGATCGTCTTATGATTTTTCTTAATTAGTTGTGAAGTCGTATGATGATGTATGCTTGGTCTAAGTGCTTTTGATGCATCATGCTAGTGATTTACAGTTAATCTTTTTAAAATCTACCCTGGCAAAGAATTAGAGTCAATAAACAAGAGCTATAATTGTCTAAGAATTGATTTTTGAACCACATGGTATGAGGTTTGGTGGAATCCTGAGTCTCGGTAATCTCTCGACATTGTGACAAACCTTGTGTGTATATTTTCTTTATTTTTATTGTTTTCTATTATTAAGTCTGAAATTGAGTCTACACAAGTCCGAGTTGAACGGACTTTATTTATCACTTAAAAAACTACATCAATTTTTGGAGCCGCCGACGCGGATTTGTATTTAGATTTGTTTTAGGTTTATTTTTATTTTTATTATTTTTTGTTCTTTTTACGCGTTTTTGTATTTTTCGATTCTTTTCAGATTTGGAGCGAAGCTACAAGGAAAGAAAAATTGCTATAAAAGGAAAGCATCGCCAAATAAGGAAAGAAAAGAGGAATCCGAAAGGAGTGAAGAAGAAGATTTTATATATAGTTATTTTGTTTATTTTTAGAAACTGTAAATATGATTTTATTTTTGTAATTTTTCTTTTTCTTTTTGGACATTTTTATTTTTGGACTGGACATTATTATTATTTTGAAACCCTAAGGAAGGGTTAAAAAATTAAATATAAACTGTTTGCAGGGAAGGACGACAGTTACGATACTGTCTCGGCCCCTCGGGTTCGTACACTGACATAGGAGTCGGTGGCCTGAGTCGACTTCAACGGTTCATCGCCCGTCTGGTACGGGAGGTAAGACTCTATCCACCCACGAATCGCCCGTCAGTGGGTTTTATTTTGTGTGACAACTCACACCCCTGCAATAGAATGTCGAACTGGTATTACAATAGTCAATACAACGAATATCCGACTGAGTTTCAAAATGGACGTTACTACTTTGACCATAGTGTGAATAGTGGTTGGGAACATCAGCCTTTTGAAGATTATGGTCCATACCATGGTGAGCCCAATTACTATCCACATACGCATCGGTCATATGAGCAAAATTCTTATATTTCTCCTTTAGAAGAGTCTCTCAGGAAATTAGAAGAGTCGACACGTAGGATAGCTGAGATGAATAACTTAGTTTATGACGAAAAAAAACTTTTAATCTGAGCAACAAACATCTTTTGAGCAACAAACACATATTTTGAGATCATGATTAATATGAGGAGCTAAACCCCAACACTGGGATGACGGAGGAAGCCATATTTCATACTTGTGGTAATTATATTTAATTCTTTTTATGACTTTTTGCATTAATTTAATCGTCTTATGATTTTTCTTAATTAGTTGTGAAGTCGTATGATGATGTATGCTTGGTCTAAGTGCTTTTGATGCATCATGCTAGTGATTTACAGTTAATCTTTTTAAAATCTACCCTGGCAAAGAATTAGAGTCAATAAACAAGAGCTATAATTATCTAAGAATTGATTTATGAGCCACATGGTATGAGGTTTGGTGGAATCCTGAGTCTCAGTAATCTCTCGACATTGTGACAAACCTTGTGTACATATTTTCTTTATCTTTATTGTTTTCTATTATTAAGTCTGAAATTGAATCTACACAAGTCCGAGTTGAACGAACTTTGTTTACCACTTAAAAAACTACATCAGTTGGTAAAACCTTCCTCCCACAATCCAAATGTCCTAGTTTTCCTTTATCCCCATATCCCCATGTAAACAACTTTCCGGCAAGAGCATTTGGTTTCGGAGCATCAAACATGATATCAACAACTGTTGTTGTATGCCATGATCCACATGCAACAGATTTAACCCGTAATCCTTTTAGAGATTCAAGTTCTTTAGGCTTTGAAACACTTAGAATATTTCCATGCCCCAGCATGATGGTTTTCAAATAGTGATTGTAGTAGTGGTAAAAACTGGGTCTTTTCAGACTTGTGAAGGTAACAAAATTTCTAGATTTAAATAAAATTTAGGAAAAATAGCAAACTGAAGTAAAATTTTATGGAGAAATAGGGGTTAAGATTCCACCAATCAACAATACTTATGTGATCTAATATTTTTTTACTATGCAATTTAAATAATTGGGTTGATTCTAAAAATTGCCAAGAGCAGATTTTCCAAAATATCAAATGTTAATCACAAGTATAATGCATCAAGAGTCTAAAACTAAGCATGCATTATCAAGAGAAAACACAGTTGATTAATAAAAACCATTTAAATCATTTTTATCAATGCAACTAATCATATAAAAATATTGCATAAATTAATAAAATAGAGATTACCACATAATTATTGTGAGAATGGCTTCCTCTGTCACCCCTTGGATTGGGTTTAGCTCCTCATCCCAAAAACATGATCATAAGATGTATTCATGGCTTAATAATGTGTTTTTATTGATGAAAATGGTGTAAAAAGAAGTTTGCAACGCTGTATAAATGTTACAGCGTCACTGTTACAAAGTGGAAGGGTCTTAAAAACAACGATAGTAGCACTAACTGCTGTAAAACAACCACAGTTGGTTTTGAAATAAGACTGCTGAAGAACGACGGACTCTGCGAGTCTGTTCTTCGTGTTCTTCAGGTTCTTCAATGGCAGCAGCAGCAGCAGCACCAATTCTCTGTAACTTCCTCTACTCGTCTCTAAACTCCTCCTAACTCTCTCCTAAGGGTTTCTAACCCTTCTATGACTTGAAACCACTCTTATATAGCCCTCAAATCCCAAATAACTCGTATAAATTCCGACTTTTTCTTCTCTGCGCTGTTGAGAGAATAATCCCTTCTGTTGAGCTTTTTCACGTGTTGTTAGCTATAAAATAGCTACCAAAATCTTCCCTAGACTTGAATAAGACCGTGTACTCGTCAAATTCCTCCAGAAATCTCTCAAAAATCTTTGAAAGTGCACAACAGGACACGTCTCTCTGTTTTAACTTTGATTGCTTCTCCCGGATATTATAGCCCAATTAAGCCCATGAAATCATCCATACTAGAATTTTATATCCATATCACGTCCATCCCAATCAATTTCCGGTGTTTAATCTCCCTAAAACAGCTCCAACAATCGGATCAAAAATCAACAGCGAAATGCATGGCCTTTCCCGCCAAAACCAGTATTTGAAATTTGAAGAAGACCCCCCCCTATCCAGTTCTGGTGTCCCTTTAGCAGCTGCCTGGAAATAGGTCACCCCTTAGTAATTAGGTTACCCCTTATCCAAAATCAAGGGTCCGTATAGCAAGTGTCCTCTGAGGCATTTTCCGCACTTTTTTCGGGGTTCCTCCGGGGTATTTCTGGGATACTTCCGGTACACTTCTGAGGCGCTTCCGGTACGTTATCAACGGAGGTCCAAATGCCACATTTTTAGCCAAATTCGCCGCAAAACTTTATTCTTCTAAAAACACCTACAAATAAATAAAATATCCAAATAAGTACAATATCGAGTACTAACAATATATACAAATGAGCTATATTAGACACATAAATGCGTCTATCACAGCACGCCGAATGTTCCTTCTCCGTAAGCAAATAACTGATCCGAAGAGCTTATTATTGCCGTATGCCATTCCCCACACGTAACACTTGACACATATATACCATCCAAAGGACCAAATATTTTATGTTGCCACCACTTATTCCTATTGCGGAAAATGGGTCATTTGTCCAAATATTTTTAAATCACGGTTCAAATGGACGAGTAAAAAATAATTTGGGTGAAATGGCAAAAAAAAATAGTATATATGTGTCCGTGCAATTCATCCTAGCTTAAATTTAAAAAATAGCAAGGATGAAACTGGATACATCCTGTGTAAATTAAAAATAAGAAAAAATATTTGAAAATGGGCACGATGAAACTGGTTACATCCTGCCTATATTTTACATTTTTGTCCTTAAACAGGATCAAAATCTAATTGTCCATTTCACCCAGGAATTGTTGATTTTGATCTTTTTAACCAATTTTGTGTTCCTATTTCCCATATTATCTAAAATATCACCACCAACACAGTTCACGGCCCACGTATAAAGTTCACCAGCATTCGTCAGAGCACAAGCATGATGTTCACCGCAAGCAACAGATTCTTTATTAACCCCATGTAGAGTTTCAACAATCTTAGGATGAAACACATCCATATTAACTTTGTGTCCCAGTCTTCCTCCTTTCTCATGTCCCCAGCAGAACACTTCGCCTTGACCAGTATTAGTAACCAAGGCAGCATGTTTTCCTCCGAAGGAAATGTTCTTGATTTTAGTAGTTTGGGTAACAAAGAATCATGTCGGCGCACCATTACCACTACCACCCAAGTATCCGTCTTCTATTCCTTCTCCCCATATCAATATGTCCCTGAGAACGTTATTACATTCCGTTGGTGGAATTTCCGTATCTGCTACTCTTGGATCTGACGATGAGCAAATAATTTTGGAAGAATATGGCAACAAGGGACCGACTTGGACTTCCACAAAAGCTTCGCACCTAAATAGTCAAATTGCCAACTATCCAATGTTAGAATGAAACTACATCACAATTCACCAGATTATTGTGAATATTAACCGCTGCACAGTTTCGATACCCAAAAACAAGTAAAGGTATGTTTAGTAAACGAGATTCTGGCATTACTAGAATTAAAGGTCCTTGATGGGTATGTGGAAATACTGATCATATGGCAGTTCACTGTATACAACGTAAGGATAAGAAGAATAATGCTAACTTGGTTGAAAATAACAAAGACGAGTTTTCTGATGTGTTGTTTGAAGTTAACTTGGTGACCAATGTGATGGATTGGTGGGTAGACTCTGGAGCTACCAAGCATGTTTGTGGGAACAAAGACCTGTTCACCTCCTACCAGAGGATAGAGGAAGGCGAGAAACTCTACATGGGTAACTCATCTGCATCAGAGGTTGCAGGAAAAGGAAAGGTCGGTCTGAAGCTCACATCTGGAAAGACTCTCACATTGAATGAAGTTCTTCATGTTCCAGACATCTGCAAAAATCTTGTTTCTTGTTCTGTTTTAGATGATAAGGGTTTTAAAGTTACAATTGAGTCTGGAAAACTTATAGTAACTAAGGGCAATGATTATGTGGGTAAGGTTATAAGACTGGGGGTCTATATAAACTTAATGTCACCTGTCCTGAATTGAGATTGAATGATTCTTATTCTTACATGTGTATGTCATTGAATGTTTGGCATGGTAGACTTGGTCATGTAAATTACAAATCAATGCATAAACTGGCTAGTGTATGCTGCATACCCAAATTCATTTTAGATAAAAAATCATAAGTGTGATATTTGCGTAGAATCTAAGCATGCTAAGAAATCATTCAATAAGAATGTCCAGAGAAACTCTAAACCCTTAGACTTAATCCACTCATACCTAGTTGATATGAAGTCAGATCAAACAAGAGGTGGTAAGAAATGGTTTATTACTTTTATAGATGATTGTACGAGGTACTGCCATGTTTACTTACTTAGAGGGAAGGAGGATGCCTTAGAAGCCTTTAAGATATATAAACGTGAAGTCAAAAACCAATTGAATACTACCATTAAAACTCTTAAATCTAACCATGGTGGTGAGTATGAAATTCCCGTAGGAGATTTGTGCGAAGAACATGGCATAATACATGCGACTACATACCCTTATTCACCTCAATCCAATGGTGTCGATGAACGTAAGAACCATACCCATAAGGATATGATGAATGCCATGTTGATTCGTTCATGATTACCTTCGAATTTGTGGGGGAGGCTATCCTCTCCGCCAATTACATCATGAACAGAGTACCCTTTAAAGGATCAGATAAAACTCCATATGAGTTATGGAAAGGTAAACAACCATCTTATGATTACTTCAAAGTGTGGGGGTGCTTGGAAAAGCTGGGCATCCCTCCTCCTAAGAAAAATAAGATAGGACCCAAAACCGTTGATTGTGTTTTTATAGGGTATCCTGAGCGTAGCAGTGCTTATAGGTTTATGGTTGTGAGTTCAGAAATTTCTGACATAGGGTTGAATACTATCATGGAGTCTAGGGATGCTGATATTTTTGAGAATATTTTTCCAGTGAAACGTGATTCTCGAAAGAGATGTTTAGATGATCCCCTAGATTTTCCATCAACTAGTCAGTCATTACCTATAGAGAAAGATGAACCAGAAATAGAACCTAGAAGAGGTAAAAGGGTTAGAGCAGAGAAAACCTATCCTGGTTGCATTACTTACCTAGACGAGTCTGATCCTCAGACTTATAGAGAAGACATGACTTGTCCTGAAGCTCCTTGGTAGCTAAATGCTACAGAAAAATAGAACGTATAGATTTCATTGACACACTACAAAACAAGTAGCTTCTAGGGACGGCTGTTTTGAAAAAAACGTCCCTAAAGAAGGATATTTGGGACGGTGATGACCTGACCGTCCCTAATAGTCATAAAATATTTAAATCAAGGCTAAAATATGTCCTTCCCAAAAAGAAAACATGGACAAATAGTATTAGTGACGGTGGAACAGGGGGCGGTACATAAACCGTCCCTAATACCTCTTGGGACGGTTTTTTGTCCTCTTGGGACGTTTTTTGGCCGTCCCAAGAGGCCTTCTGTTTTATAGTGACACATATTTGCCAGTGAGTAGAATTAGCTCCATTATGATGTTAATTGCTATAGATTTTATCCAAAATCTGGAGATACATCAAATGAATGTAAAGACAACGTTTCTTAATGGTGAGTTAGATGAAGAAATTTATATGGAACAACCTGAGGGTTTTGTAGTTAAAATTTGTGAAAAGAAAGTTTGTAAACTGGTTAAATCTTTGTATGAATTGAAACAAGCACCTAAAGAGTGGCATGAGAAATTTGATCATGTGATGATTTCTAGTGGTTTTAGAATTAATGAATCTGATAAGTGTGTTTATACTAAACTTGTCAAGGGTGCCTGTGTGATTATATGCTTGTATGTTGATGATATGCTTATACTAGGTACAAACATGGATGTTATTAATTTCACTAAGAAATTGTTGAATGAGAACTTTTACATGAAAGACTTAGGCCCTGCTGATGTCATATTAGGGATGAAGATTAGAAAAACTTCTAATGGCTATAGTCTGAGTCAGTCTCATTATGTTGAATCCATACTTAAGAAATATAATCATTTTGACTGTAAACCTGTTTGTACTCCGTATGATTATTCTTTTCATCTCATGAAGAATAAGGGTGTAGGAGTTAACCAACTTGAATACTCGAGATTCATAGGAAGTCTGATGTATTTGATGAATTGTACGAGACTATACATTGCTTATGTTGTGAGTATGTTAAGCAGGTATACTTGTAATCCAGGGAAGATACATTGGGATGCACTTATTAGAGTGCTAAAGTATTTGAAGCACACAATGAATTTTTGTTTAAAATACGAAGGGTATTCGGCCGTCCTTGAGGGATTTTGCGATGCAAACTGTATAGCAGACTCAGAGGAGTCTAAGTCTACGAGTGGCTATGTATTCACTCTAGCAGGTTCGTCTGTATCTTGGAAGAGTTCCAAACAGACATGTATAACTCGTTCCACTATTGAGTCGGAGTTTATTGCGTTAGTTAAAACAGAAGAGGAGGTCGAATGGCTAAGAAACTTTTTAGAAGATATTCCTGTCTGGCTTATGCCTGTGCCAGCTATATTCATATATTGTGACATCAAATATGCAATAGCTAGAGCTAAGAGTAGCTTCTACAATGAAAAGTCTATACATATACGTAGAAGACATGATTCTTTGAAAATACTAATCTCAACTGACGTTATTTCCATAGATTGGACAAGGTCCAAGGAGAATATCGCGGACCCTTTGACGAAAGTTTTGTCCAAGGAGATAATTAGTAAAGCATCGAAGGGGATGGGGCTTAGGCTCAATAACAAAACTTTCCATGAAGGATACTCAACCTTGTTGACTGGAGATCCCAAGATCAAGGTTTCGAATGAGACAAATAATTTGTGGTAGGTAAAGGTAAACACTATCAGAGAATTTCATTCTTTGTCCTTTCCCTATGGTGTTGATGTGATAGGGTGACTGCATGTGGAGGATGACTTTTAAATAAGTCTTAATGAGTTCCATAGTTTCAATTTAAGATTGAAGCGGGGTGTAGCAATAAACACTCTTGATGGAACTCACCTATCTGAATGAGGAAGTGGGGCTGCTTCCGATGAGAATGAGCTGATTCTCTAGAGCATTATGAGAAACAGGACATGTCCAGGGCCAAATTGGACAAAACGGCACGAACTTAGCAACGCCAGGAGAATATCATGTGCGATTGTTGTCGCGAATTACACCAAATGCTATCAGTTCAAGACTAGGTTCACTGTTTAGCAAGTAGTTCCGGTAAATTCTCACTAAGTAAGGGTTCAAGACCTCATGGACACCTTTGCCTAAATGGTATTTTCCGTACTCTGATTTTTCGTTTTTACCGAGATTTCATTCATGTGGGGGGTTGTTGGAGAAAAATGAGTTTTTAATAAAAAAAAAGTTTTGGTTTTGGTGTGATTTGATCTAGTGACCTATGGGTCCAAGGATACTTGCTCATTTTATGAGTGAATGAATCTCTCTTTAGTCCCTCATTGGGTATAATAGAGAAGGAGTTCCACTATATAACCATATTGTTATGAATATATTGACAAACGAGGGTGGAAGGGGTGGCCTAAAATTTTTTTTGGACCAACCCATGTGTTATGCACGTATATCACACACCAAGCCTTGTGTATGCTCGAATTTATTTTTGCAAGTTTTTCTTTAAGAGTTTTATTTATGGGTGGATTCCTTTTACGCGTTTAATTGTTTTACAAGAAACAAAACTCCTTTTATATGAAAACTTAAACCTACCTTGATTTGCAAGTTAATTTTCCTATAAATAAAACCCGAAAAATCTCTTTTAAACACACAAGAAGCGACTATATTTCAGTCTTCTTTTCTTCATCTTCTTGCTTTTGTTTGTGCGGCGTTTTACTTTCCATCCCCGTTGCTGAGTTCAAGAGAGGGTAATTTGTGTTGTGCTAGCTCAAGTTATATCGGGCAGCCTTATCCTGGACACATCTTCGCTGTGAGAGGTTTATCATTACTCAACTCGAGTATACCCGCGAACTAATGTGTTAAGAACAACTTGTTGAACCTGTGACTCTGCCCTCGTCAAGTTATTTTGGTAGAGTTGTTTCGGATTAGTTATTTACATATTATTTTTTGATACATGTTCATTGTTGCAAGATCCCAACAATGAACAACAAGAGTAACCAACTACTTCATATATATAGGTGCATACAGTCCTCTAGCCAACACATATCTATGAAACCGAGTCCAAACTCAAGCGCCTTTCCTTGTTCCAAAAATACCATAGTAGATGATCCTCATCCTGTAACATGTACAATTATCAGCTATATGTGGCGCATTCTCTTTTATGGACATCTTGATGAAACAAGAAGAATATGAAAGACAGACGTTGAAAGCCTGAAATGATAGAATTTAGGCTTTCCTCTCCTTCCATACTTCAAAAATTGTGCACCGTTCTTCAAGGCTACAATTGCCTGCAGATACAAATCAGAAAATGCTTAAGCGCCATAATATATATGTTTCTGTCAAAAGATTTCGAACTACCAGATGAGGGCCAATAACTGAAGAACCTCAATCTCAAAATCATAGATTTGAACCCGTCGAACTTTTCGGGACTCGAAACAGGGTCGGCCCTGACCAGAAGTGCTTCTGCCATTTCCATATGTTTCCAATAAGGGTAAAGTGGTCATTTTCATTGTCTGTAATATTTACTTTACTTATTTTTGATAAGGGTAGTTTGGTAATTTTATAGTCTCAATGATAATTATTGCACTTATTTCCAGTAAGGGTAATATGGTCATTTTCAGTCTGTAATATTTACTTTACTTATTTTTGATAAGGGTAGTTTGGTCATTTTCATAGTATCCATGATATTTATTGCATTTATTTCCAGTAAGGGTAATATGGTCATTTTCATAGTCTGTAATATTTCCTTTACTTAATTCTGATAAGGGTAGTCTGGTCATTTTCATAGTCTCCAGAATATGTATTACACTTATTTCCAGTAAGGGTAAAATAGTCATTTTCAGAGTATGTAATATTTACTTTACTTATTTTTGATTAGGGTAGTTTGGTCATTTTCATGATATTTATTGCACTCAATTCTAGTAAGGGTAATATAGTCATTTTCATAGTCTCCATGATATTTATTGCACTAATTTCTAGTAAGGGTAATATCGTCATTTTCAAAATGTGTAATATTTCCTTTACTTATTTCCGATAAGGGTAGTCTGGTCATTTTCACAGTCTCCATAATATTTATTGAACTTATTTCCATTAAGGGTAAAATAGTCATTTTCACATTCTGTAATATTTACTTTACTTATTTCTTATAAGGGTTGTATGGTTATTTTCACAGTCTGTAATATTTACTTTACTTATTTCCTATAAGGGTAGTCCGATCATTTTCACAATTTCCATAATATTTACTACAGTAATTTCCATTAAGGGTAATATGGTCATTTTCATAGTCTGTAATATTTACTTCACTTATTTCTGATAAGGGTAGTCTGGTTATTTTCACATTCTGCATAATATTTTGTTGCACTTTTTTCCATTAAATGTAATATTTTGTAATATTTACTTTACTTATTTCCGATAAGGGTAGTCTGGTCATTTTCACATTCTTCGGAATTTTTATTGCACTTATTTCGATAAGGGTAGTCTGATAATTTTCACCGTCTTCGGAAGAAGCAGATATGTCAAGTCAAATTTCTATAAAGTCATGACTTGTTGACTTGGTCTTGATCCTGTTTTCTAATATTAAGAAAATTAAAAAGAAAAAGAAAATTGTGTTTTGATTTATAGAAATGAAATATAATTGTTAGTTTGTATGTGGAAAAATTAGTGACAAGTAAAATTCAAAGTGTTATAATTTTGGGGTTGTTTTAGATGTGGTGAAATATTTGGGTGGAATCATCACTTTGAATTATAATTGTGATTGTCTGTAAAATTGTCAACAAATATTATTGTGACTAATAAAAGAATTTAATATTTCTAATTATTATCACGAATACAAAATTTAATAACAGTTATAATTGTTGCAGGACTTATCACAGGTGTATCTGTGACTGAAAAATAAACTGTTACATGTTGCACTGTTATAAAATCCTGTTTTGGTGTAGTGAGCAGGCGAAGCAGTGCTTCGGACAACGGATTTTCCGGGGCATAATTATTTTTTTTTATCCCGTTGTCAGTTCAAAAGTCCATGTAAACTAAGGACTATTAAAGCATCACAAGAGCAGCACAAAAAAAAAAAAAAAAAAAAAAGAAGAAAATCTTCCGTAGAGAAATATATGGAGACAATGCTCCCGTGATTGCCAATTCAATTGATTATGAGTCATTTGACTGCTTTATTAGGTAATAGATGTCATGTACGCACATGACTCATTAAGGAATGAAATATATATTCTCTCGGTTCCAATTTAGATGATGTTTTAAGAGTTTTCACGCAGATTAAAAAGTTGAGAGAGATATAAAAAAATTCTATCCGTGCCCTTGAAAAAAGTTTTTAAACATTAATGGTTGTTAGTGTATTTAAAAATAAACTTA
Organism: Papaver somniferum; assembly: GCF_003573695.1. Classification (NCBI taxonomy): domain Eukaryota; kingdom Viridiplantae; phylum Streptophyta; class Magnoliopsida; order Ranunculales; family Papaveraceae; genus Papaver; species Papaver somniferum. The sequence continues at coordinate 5,813,308 of NW_020620714.1, read as the reverse complement.
TGATTCCAAGGCAAATTATGAGGGTATTGTTGGTAGTTTTGTGGGAAAAATATGAAAATTATCAAGTAATGTAGAACAAAAGAATAATCCTAAACATTCGTCTAAAATGGAACGGAGGGAGTATGCTTTATTAAGTAACTGGTGTTATGTTCACACGATTATGGAAGGAACAAACGAGTTTAACACGTTTCTTCATCAATTCTTATTATTTACCACGCGCCTTGGGCTCTTTGCTTAACAAGAAATATCCCTCTTTTCACTTCTGACCTCTTTCTTTTTAATTAGTCTTCTTCTCATTTTTAAACCATATTAGAGAATAAGAACATAAGGGAAAACAAAAAGAGGCAAATGATAAAGGTAATCACTAATTCTCTTAAACTAGTATTTGTTTACCAATCATCCTATTTTGATTAATCAAAGGTAATCATTATTTGATTATAAACCTATTATTAGAAACTTTGCATCGGAAAATGCGTGAAGAGCAATTTTTATACATAATCAGTAAATTTTATTTTTTTTCTTAGTTTATCTCTTTATTATATTACACTTATAATCTTGATTTAATGAAATAAATGGTCGCTTAATTTATTTATGGTGTTAAGAAAATGACCTAACAGTTTTTTTTCCTTTTGTATGTAGCCTGTATAGGGGCATCATTTCTTAGATTTACTTCGGGGCATCGGTAACTCAGGGCCGGCCCTGACTTAAAGAAAAGGTCGTTTTTAGTGATATTGGTGATGAAATTCTCATGGAGTCTACTTTATTATCCACTCTCATAGGAAGTGATAGTGAGAGTTAAGAGAAATGGAACTAACCTATGGAGGAAAACTAAAGGACTCCTCGGTAATGATGTTAGTTCAATATTGTAATGACACGTGGCTTTATAATGACTGATCAACCCAGTCTGATAGGTATGAATCACTTTTTTACAAGAAATGATAATCGTACCGCAGGATTATCCCGGCAGATAATCGGGCGTGAGGCAAAAAAAAGTAGTGGGCTCCACCATTTAACAGGCCCACCAAAAATTTGTCCCACGCGGGATTGTCACTCCGAATAATTCCGCGGTGGGTATAGACTCACCCCTTTTTTACACTCTGTTCACGGTTGGCTTTTTATTTAAGATTTTTGTCTTATTATTGGCTATGTCAGATCTGAATAGTGTCATAACATGATAAAGGTACAACGATTAATATAAGAATATAAGAATACAAATATTATTAGGGGTGATATCATTTTATCTAGGAAAAATAAATATTAACATATCATAATCGTCGGATCTCTTAATTGATATAGTCTCGTTAAGACTAAGTTTTATGGGCTAGATTGAGTTGCTAGATCAGCAGTTAAGTGTTGCAATTCAAAAAAAAATATGGCATAAGAGTTAACATTAGTTGTCTCTTAGCATTTGCTCGCAGTTGAACTAGCAGGGAGGTTGAAAAGTTGAATTGTTCAGTGCTAGGAGATTAATTTTCTGATCTAACGGCTGAGATTTAATGTGTTGAACTAAACAACGCTTGACAGTGGTCCCTGATGACATGGACTGTTAATCTAGCTGCTAAATTAATACTCCCATAGGACTTAGGAGTTTACTGTGGCTGACGTGGATTGCAAATTTAGCTGTTCACCATTATATTGATGATTTTGTGAACCAATTTATGAAAGTGTGGCCATGTTTTATAAAAAGAGACAACCCAAAATATATTGTACAACAACTATTCAACTGTTCACCATTATAGAGTAATGGAACCTTAAGGACAGATCAATAATCACACATGTAACCACTTTGCAGACTCGTTAATGCTTTTCTAACCATATACATATATATATTTGGTTCCAATTTTATGAATCATGTGTTAGTTAATGGCTTTCCTTGCGTGTACTGTTTCCTAACTTACCAACCATATTCCCTATTCCAACCAAATAATTTTCATGGAATCAGGTTCATGGTTGATTTGTTTGTTTCCATAATTCCAAAATGTTAACTGCTTGCGAATTTTTGTACGCGACTGATAATTACAAAGTTGTTCATCATTTGTAGATTCTGGGCATAAGTTGGTGACACCGGAAAACTAGGGGATACATTTTAGGTATATGTACATGTTATACTTTGAAAGAGCGTTCCCAGTGGAATGAACAAACTTAGAGTTTGTTCATTTTGCTCCCGTTATGAACTCAACAAATATGAAAAATGAATGTTCAAGCCAACAAATTTGTTGATTTGTTCATTGAGTTGGATGATCAAGAACGCACGTGATGATAGGCCGGGCGAGCGTGGAAAGAGCGAGCGTTGGAAGGAAAATCGCGGGCATTGGAAGAAAAAACCCTGGCGTGTGTTCCTCCCTCGCCCGGTACAAATTCAGAATCCCAACAACTACTTTACTACTTTTTTATTCCCTTTATCTTTTTTATCTCACTTTATCCAATTTTATCTCACCAAATATGTTATTTTATATTTTGTCTTTATCGTACAAAATATTTTATATTAAAAACAAATATTAATGGGACCATGGAAAATAAAATCGGTTCATTTTCCTCTAGTTTTCCATAGTGGAAAACACAGTTTGTTTTTCCACGTGGCTCGACAAAAAAAAAATTGTTCATAGCCATAGGAATTGCCCTAATGCAGTAGCTTCGTCTTTAATTGGTTCCCATGGATATTTCTTTTGACCGATCAAAGAAAATGGATTAAAAGGTACACATGCCGGGTGCAGGCGGATATAGCTGAAGAAAAGAGATATGTTCATAGAAAAAAACTACATAACAAAAATACAGCTAAAGCAAGAATATAGAAAGTATCATTTCTTCTTCTGAAACTTAATAATCAAAAAGCAACTTGCAAACCACAATGAAGATTGTTGCCCACTGTTAATTAGAAGATTTGTCAACATTCTTTATAGTTAAATCATTCTGATTACTTGCGAGATCGTTAAATATTTGTTCATAACTAGTTTTTAAAGATGAAAATTCTAAGCCCCGTCGTGAAGAACCAAACTGCACAAATATATGGGTAGAGATTTTGTTATGAACTTTAGGTTTAGGAAGTTTATTCTTTTTTAAACTTGAAATACTACCAATAGGAACATACCTGTAATTGGCTCAGACGAAATGGTTCACATGCATGTTAATAATTAGTTTTACATAATCATATTACTATGTTTGAATAAAAAATAATGTCCAAAATGTGAAATAATGTGAGAATAAAAGTGTGAATGGATACTCTCTCAGAAAAGTAAATCCAAACTAACTAATAAGGAAGATAAAGGTGTTCTTCGAAAGTGGAAAACAAATATAAGCTATAGAGTCTATTCTCGTATTTCGAATCCGCTAGATTTTTCATTTTTGTTAAAAAAGAGTAAAATGTGATTTGAAGTGAGCTAAAATCGTAGTCAATTCGTTAACTAGGGCCAACTGAATAAAATTTTATAACGGGGTATTAAATATCCTAACTAGCCACACAAATTCTTCACACACGTTTCCAAGGACAAATTTCATATTACTTTTTATTGTCTTCTCTTTCATGTAAATAGATCATGATGAACCCTAGAAACTACTACCTCCGTTTCAAAAAAATAAGTTAATTTATGTGCAAATTTACACACAAACCAGCCTATTATCTAGAAACGAAGAGAATATAATTTTAAAACTCAAAATACAAAAGCTTGGGGTATGATTTCTTAAACTCTTTTAAACTGACTAATACTAATATTAGTTAAATCATTTGTATCTCATCATCGAAAATCTCATATATATAAATATATATAGAATGGGAAAGGATTTATACTATCCAACAGATCCAATGAATTTAACATCACAAGGCTAAAATGTCTATGAAGAAATTATTATTTAAAGAGATATACTATTGAATCGTAACCTGTACTTTTTTTTTCCATTCATCTAACACGGGTAGAATCTGTGTATATTCTACTTCTACTCAATATATTCTCTCCTTTAATCAAAAAAAAAAGAGATATACTATTGAATCCTTGCTAACGGCATATTTAGCCACCTTATGTAAAGAATGGAGGGGGAGAAAAATGCTTAATGTAACTTTAACGTGTAGCCCATCCAAACAACCAATTGTACTTGCTACGTTTAATGCAAAGCATACAATCCGAGAGGTTTATAGGAAAGAGCCATTTTTTAAAATAAATTTAACAGGAATATTTTAGGGTTCTTCGTAAATAAATGTTATTATGAACGAAGAAGACAATAGAAAAGATTTTAAAAGTGTGAAAAATTATTGTGGCAGGTAAGGATACTTTAGACAAAATTACAAAATTATATTAGGTTGGTCCTATTTAATGAGTTGACTGCGATTTTCGCTCTCTTCCGATTATATTTGATTTCCTTTCGCTCTCTTCCGATTATATTTGATTTCCTTTTAACAAAAATCAGTCTTTTTGGCCCTTTTTTGTTCTTTTTTTTGTTTTATCGACAAAGAATTCGGGGATTGACAAGTTTATAGTTCAAGTTATTAGTAGCATCACCGAAGATTTTACCATTGTACACAACTAGAAATAGCTCGTGTCGTAACGACACTACGTGGAACTATGCAACATGAAGTTCCCGTAAATGTCGAATAAAAAAGATTGGTTGCGCATTAGTTTTTGGTAATTTATTTTATCATTTTCTTATGCATGAGCGATGACAAGGTAGCATTCCAACTACCAAGCTGCGCATCAGTTTTTGGTAATATACTAGACTAGTTGTTGCCTCCGTGCTTTGCACGGGATCAGATTGTTTCTCCCCTACACTTTACATATCTGGATTTTCTCGTAGCTACTTTTCAAGCATGCTAAAAAAAATCCTGGATTCGTTATTGTTTTTTTTTTCGCATGTCTGCAAAAAGTAACCTTTGAACCCTGGTCAACAAAGAGGAAGCAAGAAGAAATTAAAAATGAGCAAGGAGCTAACAAGTACAAAAATTGAATATATTTAAAGAGAAGTTTACTTAAAAAATCCAATCACATTTTAATCAATCATCACCAATATTAAACATTTCTATTTTATTTATCTAGCAAAAACCATTGATAGAACCACACAGTCTAGAGTGATAGAACCTAATCTAATGTCCATACTAAGCACTCGATAATAGAACGTAATCTAGTGTCCCCATATACCAAGCTATCATGTGAAAGTTACCAAGATCAACCAAAGAATGAGTTGAAACTAATTTGAGGACTACTACTTCATGAGACGGAAATGTGTATGTATGGAGAATTTTCGGTGATAAATTTTCGAAGGACATACCTATATTCTCCTGAGAATTATTGAGGCGGAGAACGTGCATACAAAGACATTTAAGCTATCTTGAAGTTATCAAGCAAGGTAGAATGCAGTTACCACAGTCACTACAAGAAAACCTGGATTAAGCAATCATGCATTCTTAGTTGCAAAAGCCCATTTTGAGTCGCTCTAACCATTATAGCCACTAAAAATGGAACTCGCTCTCGAGTTGCAAGAAGTGGGATTTGTATAGATCTAGAGCAGCTAGGCACTCGCTCTAAATATGTTTCAACTACCATCCGTGATTAACTTATATCATTGGTTTAAGTTTATTCCAATTATTCTAAATTGGGTCGCTCTAAATATGCTTCAACTACATCAGTGACTAGCTAACATTATTGCTTTAAACTTACTCCAATCATCCACAATTGAGTCGCTCAAAATATGCTTCAGCTATCATCAGCAGCCAAGTAATATCATTTCTTTACAGTTATTCAAACCATCCAAGCGAGTAATATGTTAAGTTGACATACGTTTTAAGCAACTTAACTGACCAATAATCAGTTGCTCAAGGTTGTTTGAAGTACCAGATTTTAGTCGGTGTAAACTTTGAACTCATCTGAATTTAGTTGGTCTAATTACTCATCAAACAGAGAATGTCCCGGTTCGCGGTTCGTTAAAAGACTTCCGGCCAATTTGACTCAAATTAAATAAATTAAAATTAATAAATAAAATAAATATGAACCAAATTAAATGCAAAATCAATTTTTGTTTTCGAAGAAGAAAAGTTTAATGCAAAATCAATTTGATTTATTATCACTAAATTCAATTGACAACATCTGTTATTATTTAGAAAAATTACAGTCTCATGTTTTACAAAAACCAAAATTAGATAAAATACAATCTGATATCTTTGATAAAATAAATTAGAATCTCATAATGGTAAGGAACAGCGTAAATACAACTACTTCGACTTTGAAGCACCCATCGAAGTTCTTTTAATCACTGGAAGAGCTTGAAAACACTGAAATATCATTCAAACTGTTCTTTTAGCTCTGATTTAGAGTACCCATTCCAGATCTAGTTTCTTCCTCCAAAAAAAAGTGATAAACTTTGTTCCTGCATATATACAAACAAGCAAATCAAAAGAAGAACTAACTATAATAACGTAATGAAACTTAAACAAAAATAGGATGAAGAACTAAATCAAGAAACCAATCAATGATATTTTGTACCTTCTTCAATAAAGCTAGCTGAGAGGAGAAAATCTAACATGATTTGTTCATTCCAAACCAAAAACACTAAAAATCAGACCCATTGAAAAAAATTCAAAGGATCCTAAGACAACCATATTCATATAGCGGCCAACAGAAATTAACAGTGTAGACAAAAAAAAATCACCATTGAAAAAAATAAAAGAATCTTAAGCCAACAGGAAGCATGAAGTCTTGATTAAACAAATCTTTATGGAAAACATGAGTATGAAGAGAGATGCATACAGATGAAGATTAGTATAGAGGAAGAAGAAACGGAAGTTGTAATCAAAGAAAAATCGTATCAACAATACCTAAACTTTGATAAACCAAACCAACATTCAAGATCTAAATTCCTTTACTAAGAAATGAACATCATTTATCAATACATCAACTCAATGAGCATCAATTAACAACCTTCATCATTTAGCACGAGAACTACTACGACAAAGTAAAGTTGAAGAAGAATATGAAAAGATTGTGAGAGGGAGGCGCATGGTTCAACTTGTTTTGAGAGAGATAAGTAGGAAAGATAAGAGGCTAAAATGAGTGGATAGGAACGGATTAGGGTTTCTATACGATTTCTATAGAGAGGCCAAATACAGACCGTAGGATTAGATGGAATAAAAACTAGATTGATGGATGGGGTTTATCTCATTGCCACGTCACGGAATATCTCTAGTAGGTTCTTGCTGCACATGTACCACGGGACATAAGCCCACGCGTCATTTTTCGAATTTTTTTTTTGTTTTGTTTTTTTTTAAAAAGGAAAATATGTGAATCCGTATGAGTATTTCTTTTGAGTTAGTGTCGGTTGGATTATATGTCCTAGTTTTCTATTGGTTGGACTAAAGTCATACAGATTGTGATTTTCATTATTTAAGTATACATGCTTCAAAAAGAAAAAGAAAAAAAATCATTTAAGTATAATTGTGTTTTTTTTCGTACGTCTAAATAATACGTGATAATTTCGTTTATGTAGTGATTAAATAATTTTTTTCATATGTAATTCGTGATAATTATCGTGATAATTCAATTTTAGTGAAAAGGGATTATAGTCCAGCTTGTTGCTCGGCTAACGACAAGTCTCTTGTCCGATAAGAATCTTTTATACTAATTGTATTTTTAAAGAATTGTATCTCCAAACTAAAAGGAGAAAAAAAAGGAAAAAAAAGATGATACTGTAACTGCTAATCTAATTCAAATAAAATCATTACTTGTGGGGTGGATTAAAATTCTTTTTTTGGACCAAAGTCCTCTTATATAAGGAAGGTATGCATACCCTTGGATCTGACTTTCACGAGATGGTAGTGATACGCATATCCCTCGATCTTGAATCCATGAACTAATCAGAGGTATGCATACTATTGATGGTGGATTTTTTACGACGGTTAAGTTTGTAGCATTTATAATTATGTATCTCTGACCACATCAAAAACATAAGAGATTTTATCTCTAGCAACCTGATAGCTGAGTTTGTGTACTTGATAACTAATTCCAACGAGGATTCATAAATTTTGATATTTTACCTCTCCAGTTCATCAGATAGCTAAATCCACCAGTGAATATCGAGTCATTCCGAGTAGAACCATCGAATGTTGAGAAAAATCGAATGACACCAACGAATGTTGAGTCAAACGAGTAAGTTCGGTAAATATTGAGTAAATAAGGGAAAGTACGGTATGCATACCCCTTAGGTTTAAGTTCGGGAATAGGGGAAGGTATGCATACCCCTTGGATCTGACTTTCACGAGCTGGCAGTGATACGCATACCCTTGATACTGAATTCATGAAATAATCATAGTTATGCATACCCGGTAGCAACCTGGCGCCTGAGTTTGTGTACTTGGTAGCTAATTCCACAGAGGAACCATTAGTTCTGATATTTTACCTCTCCAGTTCATCAGTTAGCTAAATCCACTGGTTAATAATGAGTCATTCCGAGTAAAATCGGAGAATGTTGAGCGAAATCGAATGTCATAGGGGAATATCGAGTCAATACGAGTAAGTTCGATGAAAAATTAGTCAATAAAGGAAAGTATGGTATGCATAACCCTTGGGTTTGAGTTCGATAATAAGGGAAGGTACGCATACCCCTTGGGTCTGACTTTCGCAAGATGGTCGCGATACACATACCCCTTGAGCCCGAATTCGTGACCTAATCATATGTATGCATACCCGGCAGGGGTGCAAACGGTACGGTTCGGCTCGGTTCTTGACGAGACCGAGTACTTGTACCTCCCTAGCCGCGGTTCCAAAATTTTGTACCGGCACCTGTACCTTGTACCTCAGTTCTGGTACCATTTGGTACACGTACGGTACCAGGTACGGTTCCGGTACCATTCGGTACTTTTCCAGACATAAATATATGTCTTCTTCTCTGACAATCTAAGTACCTGTTTTTTACCTATTTTTCAATATATTAAGTATTACTAATATCTCAAATTCTCATTCAAAGCAACAACTAATAAGTAGCAATATTACTAGCAAACCAAACAAACAATGTCTTGAAAATCTGAAAAAAAAAAGAAGTAGCAGTAGGCAGTAGCCACAGACACACACACTAAGTCTTGAAAATGAGAAAATCTGAAGAAAAAAAAGAACAACTAGCAGTGCAGCTAGTTCTGCAGTAGTCTTGAATCTTGATCTTCTAATCCATGTCAGCAGCATTTGTGGTGTCATCAGTGTTGATAGGACCAAGTAACGCTGCAAAAAAAAAAAGCAGTTAGTAACTATTAGACTATATCTATTACTGCAAAACACAAGTAATAATGTAATATGTTACCTTCTGCAATTTCAGCATCATCATCCGGTATGTAATCAGATAAAAGATCAAGTTGTATTAGCTTCCTTAGCCAGCTTTGTGTGCAAAGAAATGCCTCAACTGTCCTTGTAGTTAAAGAGCTTATACAAGGACTTAAGAATCGTTTTCCTATGCTAAAAGCAAACTCAAAGGCAACAAAAGACACAGGAATGGCTAATATGTCCTTAACCATATGTCCAAGTATCTTATACTTTGTACTGTTGGTCATCCACCAACCCACTAAGTCAAAATCCTCCTCATCATCTTCTCCTTCACTTTCTTCATACTCATCAATGAAATATTTGTCCAACTTTGTTTTTCCCTCATCATCATTTGGGATTTTCTTGAACCTTACTCCTTGACATCAACTCTTTCATACGACTTGGTCCTGTCCCTGGATAGAACTACTTGACTCCTCCTCATGAACTGAGTAGACATCCTTATATTCTTCAAATAAAATCTTAAAATCCAACTTAACAAGCTTCATAACAGATTCAACCTTAGAATAATTCTTCCCATACAAGAGCTCAAGAGCAAATTGTGGTCCTTTTTCTTTCTCTCTAGGATCTAACAACATGGCAAAAAAGGTTGTCGGGTTCATTTTTTCATAATCACCCCAATATTTGTTATACTTCTTAAACATTTTTCCAGGCATAGTAGCAATAAAAGGATCTTCATCTAAATTATCTCTAAACTCAACTAGTTGCTCATATATGATAACTAATTTCCATATGAAAGTGTTTGTTGTTACCTTAGTTGAGGCTGAAAATGCAACAGTGGCATCAAAGAATACTTTCAAACATTTGACAAGGCCTCTGGCATACAAAAACAAAAATCCGTCAATCTCAATCACAGGCATACAAAAATTAAAAACAAATCAGGTGATTAAGAAAGAAAGAAATAAGGAATTTTCAGTAAAGATTACTTACCCCATGATTAAGATTCTAAAATTTTTCTTCTTATTTTCTTAACATCGGAAATAGAAAACAGGCAAAAACTGTAGTACAAAGAGATACGAACTCAGTTTGATGAAGAAACAAAGATTTGAGGTTTTTTTTTTACTTAACTTTGGTAGAGATTGGGTTAACAAAGAAGAAGTTCTTCTCCTTCTCAGAGAGAGGAGACGAGAAAAAAAAGAAAGAATGGGAACCGAAACCCTAACCCTATTATGTTAGTTTATATACCCCCCTTTAATATAATGGATAATACTGATCCTTTATCCCCTAAATCTAACGGTTTTTATTATTCGGGACTTTCGGTCCGGTACGGCACGGTACTTGTATTGGACCGTGTACCTGTACCCCCAGACCTCGGTTCCTATTTTTTGGACCGGTACCTATACCTTGTACCTCGGTACGGTTCCATCGATTCCGGTTCGGACCGTCGGTCCAGATTGGTTCCTGTGCACCCTTAATACCCGACATGCATATTGTTGATGGTGGAGTTTTGACGACGGTTAAGTTTGTAAAATCGCATCGAGAATTATGTATCTCTGACCACATCAAAAACATAAGAGATTTTATCTCTAGCAACCTGGTATCCTGAGTTTGTGTACTTGATAGCTAATTCCACCGAGGAACCATAAATTCTGATATTTTACCTCTCCATTTTACCTGTTAATTCAAATCAAGTTTCCGTCCACTTCACTTAATTTTGTAAGTTATCTATCAATCTTACCAAATTCGTCCGCCTCAATTAGTTTCAGTCAGATTTCATCGTTTCTTTTTTCTTCTAGTTATCCATCATTTTAACTAAACGTCCATTGATTTTAGTCAATTTCACCCGTTATTTATCAATCTTATCCAATATCGCTCAACCTCACTCAGATTTTTCTGGATTCCATGGTTTATATAGTTACCTGTTAATTCTACCCGCTCCCTAGCATTGAGCTTGCTTGATTGACTCGAGTCTTCCAAGCGGATCTTAAAAATGACTTCTTCTTTTTTACTTTTAATCGAATACCACATCCACATAAACAATTTTTTTTCTTACACATTTGTGCATTTAGTGTTTAGGTGTAGATTTTGGGCCATATATGTAAACGTTACGATGGATCTCGATTCAATATTGCTAGTTTAGGGTTCCATTATAGATTTTTAATTATTATGTCATTGATGAAATTTATTTCGGTTCCAACCAATAGATTTATAATTTCGATGAAAATTGATTAGTGAGTGGTGAACTATACAAAATCAAATGGAAACGAAATAAACAAGCTTTATCCGAAATGTATATAAACGAAGTATGAAATCGATGAAATGTGGATAATTCCTATAGGGGAAGGAGTTAGATTTTTTCCCTATTTCTTTTTGAAGCACGAGAAGAAATTAGATAATTTGTTGATAGAGATCGGGATAAACTATACAAAATTGTCAAATTTCAACAATATGGATGAATTCGACAAAATGTTACCGAATGATGTAATTGAAAAGAACTAATATTGAAAATTTTCTTTTTGCCCGATAAATAAAGAAAATTACATGTAAATAAAAAAAACTGATTTGTCTACCGAGAGAATGTATCTTGGATTCTCCCATATCTCACACCAAAACTTGTCCCCCCTGTAATTCCTGGCGGTGGATCCCCGGGCTCCCTTATTTGTGTGAGACGCGAGAGAACCCCAGTACATTCTCACGGCCATTGTAGAATTATTATGTAGATAATCATTATTCCCGAAGTATATTATTAACAAGTAGATTCGACTTGTCATGTAGAAGAAAACAATGTGAACTCACCGAAAGGAAAAAAAGAGAAAAAAATATGAACTCATGGCAAAAGATACCAAGTACGATCCTTGAGATGGATACCCAACCAATAGAATACTTAAGTATTGAATCCGACGATTGGTATGTTAATATAAGACTTCATGCGGATTACCACTCAATCGGACGACCACAACTGCAGTTTCTAGTTGAGCGGCAAAAAAAAAAGAATTGGCGGACATTTTTGGCGCCAACTTTATTGGATGGTTTCAAATTTTCATTGCCCCCAAAATAATTTGATGTCAAATTCAGCTATTATAAAAATCCCTCTTGAGATCTAGAATTCCTTGTTTCTTTTCCTATCTTATCTTTTGATTATCTTCTAAACCCCAGCACACAAACAAATGAAATACAGACAAAAACATATGAAGCGAGATGATCATCCAAGAAAACTCCTAATATGTTGATTCAATATATGAAGCGAGATGATCATACAAGAAAACTCTTAATCTGTCGATTCAAAATATGAAGTGAGATGATCATAAAATTGATCAACTCTTGCTGTCATTTTTCTAAGTTTTGTTTTAATTTTGGGGGTTTTCAACATACTGAGTCCGCTTTTAATGGGAAAAATTAAGAGGTTTGGTAATTAATTTGAACAATCTGACCTTAAAAGAGCAATTTTTGCGTTAAGTTAGCATGAATTGTTCAGTGAAAAGTGGATGGTTTATATATTTTGCAGTTCTTCTATGGGTTAAATAGTTAGTTCAATTGGATTTTGGATGGTATAGTAAATGAATTTATTGAAAACATGAGTACCATTTGGATCAAATAGGAAACACAGTACCATTGATATGCTGTATATACGTTTTTGATTTCTGGTTTCTGCTTGTATTTTTGTTCTTATCTCTAGTACTGATATTGGGTTTGTGTTAGAATTTTAATTTCACCGTGTTTAGTTGAAATTTTGATCAGGCATATATAATTTTTGTGTTTACTATGCATAAAACTTAGTAACTAATTGGTGATATTGTCGTAGAGGGTCAAGTATCATCTATTAAGATTTAGTCATTTCAATAAAAATATGTAAACTTGTAATTCAGTGATGATGAATGGCATATCGGATGCTGATTATTATGACTTGAAATTGGACACCAACAATTTTATCTTGAGGTTTTGGAGTTAAATTCAACTTGAACAGGATTACACAGTACCTAATCACAACAAATTAAGCTGGTGCAAGGATTACATACACCACTTTGTTTCTCCTTCATCATAGCTCACATGGGGAGTGATTTATGCAAATCGTAAGATAAATTCTTTTGAAGTCTCGAGATCAAAACTGAAATCTCATATGGAAACTTCAAATACTGACCTCTCTTTTGAACGGGTGGTGGCTACAATTTGGTGGCTCATAGAGGTTTTACTGATGAATGATTTTTTAGTTGGTAGTCCTTACCCCTCAAATTAAATACCAACACGAGTACTTATGTAATTGCTCTTGTTTACTTGATTTAAATATCGAGCGACCAGATACTTTTGGTACTTGCTGAGAATTAATGGGTACATGTAAAAAGCAACAAACTTTTTAGGTAGTCGGAAAGTTAGTTGCTCGACTGTTAAAGCGACTCAAATTTTGGTATCTTGCTAAGATTTTGGTCGCTTAAGCTAGATTTTCTTGTAGTGAGTGAAAATAGAAAATTGAGATCAAGCACTTGTACGCAACTTATCATTTGGTTTCGTTAGATTTTCATTTTCCATATAGAGGAAGTGCATGTCTGTCCCCCTTATTAGCTCTATAAAGGTACGACCATATAAGTTAATTAAGATACAATTCAATAAGCTTAAGGAAATAACATTACCAACTAATGTTCAATGAAGTAATGACGTAAGGCGAGTTAAAACTGTTATAAGGGGAGTGAGTGAACTTTATAACAATCCAAAAAAAAATGTCAAGCTATTACCCTAGATCTACTAATAATATGTCACGAAAGACCCTTTTTCCTCCCAGGTCCTTGATTAGTTACCAAGAAATTTCATGATGTGAGATTTTCTTTCGGCATACGATGGAACAAACTGCCCTGAATATCACATTGTCAATGATTAGATATTATAATCCCCCATGCATAGTAAATAACCCAAATAAAGCTGAACAATGATCGATGCTCCCGTTCCATCCGTTCAAGAGAAGAATACCTCAACAATACCATCCATCAATTGAAGAATAACTTTTCCTACGTTATTTTTCGGTACAAACCCAAAGTAGCATCACCAACACCGTAAAGAAGAAACACCACGGACTATTTTTATACCTTCCTGTAGTGTCTTTTTCAAGATTCTAGTTCATCTATACGAATAAAAACAACGTGTTAGAAATGAACAGTATCTAAAATACAACTAAACAAATATTTATTCGCTCGTGAGATCGATAGACCAAAAGTTGAATAATGCCGATGAACACACCAACTCCCTGTGCAACATGTATTGGCATGCAGCATCAATGTACTAAGACTCTTATCCTACCACAATAACCTAAATATCATCTACAAAATCTTATGAGACAAACCTAATCGTGAATCAACGCTAATATCTTAGACAAACAATACAAAAGAGCGGGCATTAATCACAAAATTAATCCGGAGAACAGAATAATTAAACAAAAGAGCTAGTTAATTAGAAAGGGAATTAGGTTTATCAAAAATCACCGGAAATACTAGAATAGAGTTAGGGTAATTTTACAGAGTCGATATTCATGTTTCGGTTAAGAATTAGGTTTTTTTTGATTGAGACGCAAGTTTTTTATTTTTTTTTAGGTTTGATATTCGCCGGGTAGAAAATATGGTGCTCCCGTCAAAAAAAATATTAGTCGTGCGAAAAGTCCTTAGGTTTCTACTAGGTATCGTCCGGCCCACGGCCGGGCTTAACCTTTTTAGTTTTTCTATGATGCGGTAATTTATTTTTCACATTATAGGAAATGCTTGGTTGATTAGCTAGTTCCTCTCTTCTGATTAGTTCATAAACAATAACAACAAAAAAGACAAAAATTTTATTTGAACCGTTGTTTTAGACAACGGTAAAACTATTCATTCACACAAAATATAAATGGGACTCCCAGTTTGCTTTTGAAGGTGGTGGGGCCGGAAAATTCTGTGTGTGAAGCGTTTTGCCGTTGTTCAAAAGGGCGGTCCGTTAAGAATCACTCTAATGGTATAACTGTTTCATTTTACAGTGCAGTATATCTCTCAACTCATGACTTAAATTACGGTATTGCTCCCATCATGTCCTATGCCTAATTCACCCGCTTCTCCAAACAAACTACATCAATCCCACTTCAAATTTAGAATGGGGGCGTTTTTTGATGGCGAGGGGACCAAAAAAAAAAGTTGACATGTGCCTTTCATATTAATTGATTCAACTAATTGGGCTAATCATTGCTTGATCCCAGTTGTGATGCACTTACAATTTGGTTGTAGCCTGGAGGAGGAACAACTTTTACCATTGAACGTAAAGTTGAAATAAGAGAAATCTTCTTAAAAAAATTTATTACAGAAGAAAAAAAAATGAAGTCGGTTAATTATTTTATACACTAATCTTAGTAGTAGTTATTCATGTTTGCAAAATTTTCCAGAAATATAATCATTTAATTGGCGGAAGGAGAGGAGGTAAAATAAAAATGAAGGAGATCATCAACAGAACTTTTATTGGAAGTGTAATGACATCACTGCACACGTACATTAACAGATTACACTGCATTTGAAATGACTGCTGTAGATAAGCCTGGTTTACTGTCTGAAATCTCTACCATATAAAGCGAGTTGGCTACAATGTGGCTACTCGTTACATGGGGACAGAATATGTGCAACAACTAAAATGTCCATGGAACTGAATCAAAACGGAAATATAACTATAATAGACTCTTTTTATTTCTTTGTTATGCAACTTTTTTTAAGTAATATAATTCCATTAGGAAATATGTTTTAGTTTAGAAAGGAATTCAAATTAATAAGTAGGCCATCAGTATCTTGATTGTAAGTTTACATATAAAGAAAACCCATCCGTCAATGATAGATACCGCGCAAACTAAATCACTTAAAAAGGAAACTGCAACCACCATATCTAACCTTGGCTGCAATTATAAAACTTCTTAATCTTTCGATCCTTGGCATAGATCTCTATCTTGGGTTCGGAATTATATTTAGTCGACCCAGCTGAACTATAACTCAATTCTCTACCTTCGCGACCCAATACCCTTGCAAGTTACTCAAGAATAATACAATCAGCAAAACCATAAGTGTAACTTAACTGGTAAGGCAACCCAAAAGAGGATTAACCATGAGCATATGCCTTCTAGCAAAATATGACAGAAAATTTAAGGAACAACCAAAAGAAAATTCAGTGTAATATGTATATACAAAAGGTAAAAGAGAAAAAAATGGTTAGACTTACATCGTGATTTTTAGCCCAATGTTTTCTCTTAAGTTTAGTCAGTCTATCTTCATAGCTATTTGAGAATCAAAATCTGTCATTGAAGTCTTAAATTCCTACAAATTCAAAAACAGAGGAAAAACATAGGTGATCGAGAGACGTGTAACATTGCATAAAAAAATAGATGGGAGCGTCATTTGTTGTGTGCATTCAAAAACTGAGCTCCCTTTCGTAATGATTCTGATAAGGTAGTGAATCTGAAAGAAATTAAATCAATAAATAGGTATTTGTAAACATGCTTACGTGCAGCAAGCTGGTAATGGAGAAACACAACATCACTTTCTTGCTTCAAAATAAAAAAAAAAATCACTTCAACTACTTGCCAAAGGAATCAGTGATATCAATTTAGTGATCGATTACTGGAGAGGAAAGAACATTATTTCGAAACAAAGAAGACGAAAGAATGTAGCGTTTAACTATCCGGCAGAGTCAGCAAGGTAATTTAAGAATCCTACAGAGTCAAGGTCAGCTAGGGCTGAGGTATCATCTCTGCCGTCCACAATTTCGGGTGATCTTTTATGCATTCATAGACACCATTCTCTTTAGAACATTGATTGGTTAACTAGATTTTGTGCCTGTGCTACGCATCGGGCGGACCTCCTGAAAACCATCTACCATCATTTTTTTTTATTTTTAACCATATTTTTGATTTGGTGTGATGTAGCTTCGCCTCGATGCATTGTGCTTTATTTGGTGTTGCAGGGCTTCACCCGTCTAGTTGCGATGCCATGACTGCCATACGTATATTGTTACTATGAACTCTGCAATAAAAGGAACTTGAACTTTCCTACTTTCAAAATCTTGCCATAATATGCCACTGCTACACAAAATGAAGAATATAGATGATGGTGTTCAAGAGAGAGGGGCAAATCATCAGAAGAAGCCGAAAGCATTCTGATTTCCTTCAGTCTTTTACCCTACTTCCTTGACTAAAATGTCAGCCCATCACATACTATTGGAGTCTATTCACGTTCTCGCCATTTTCCGGAACAAACCTGCAATAATCAATCTACGAATTTTAACATAACTACATTTTACAGAAATGTTTAAATGGCATTATATCCTAAAACCACTCTCGAGACCACATATGGTAAACTTTCAAATAACATGGTGATGCAGGAATCGATCATCGGGGGCAAAGGAACTCTGATGTTTTTGAGATATATAAAGTTTAACGTATCTAGCTTTTGCAAATTTGATCGAACCAATATCAAAAGAGAAAACAATTGCAGCAGCTCCTATCAGATCCAGCGACATGCGCAACTCGCACAAAATATGAAGCTCAAGTTTTTTACAGCTTAGCAAGAGGAGACATTATTGTCCTAAAACCACCTACTTACAATGACAAATCCATTCCGGTGTAGAACATAAATATGTTTATAAGAGCTAGTTAAACGCAGAAGAAAAGAAATTACCCCATGTAGTGAAGGAATAACACCAGCAACAGCTCCAACCCATGTATGATCACTCGGTGTATTTGCTTTATACACATCTACAGAAAGACTAAAAGTCGCCGGTGGAACCAATATATTTTCCTGCAGCAGCGTTTCCATGAAAAAATATGTATCATATATAACCATATATAACGTTAGGTAAAGGGCAACCTTTCAAACAAAGGGCTAAACCAAACATTATCCGTGAGACGCAGTGATGGACATTGTGCCGCTTCACTAATCTCTGTAAGCTTTAAAATCCCTGATATATCCTTCCTTTCTTCGGTTAATTCAGGCTTTACGTCCACCCTCCACCGTGTTCCTGGTTCCCACTCTGGTAAAACAAAAAATATTTGCTCACTTCAGAATACTTAAAACGGTCACTTAGTTTATTTTTCTATTTCAGAAAACTGAACAGCAGGTAATCAGATTCTTCACTTGGTCGAATATAGTAACAGGAATATCCAATAGTAAAACAATAGTAACACAATCTATTCCAGCAACAGACACCACTGGGGCAGCTTTATCTGGTCATGTTGCAGCTACAACAACTAAAATTGGATCTATTGCAGAACCTAAAATTCACAAAACCAAATAAAGCATAAAGTGACATGGAAGAATACCAATGCAAAAAGTTGTGTGTTCAAACACTTAGGAGAGCCACTATCCAGCTCGCAGTGTTCTATTTGTATTTTTGTTTTCCTCTGCAAATGAACAAAAATACCAATGCAAAAAGTTGTGAGTTCAAACACTTAAGCTCAAGGCCTATCAAATTTCAATTAGGAAAGGAAAATGTTTATTATCTTCATCATCCATAATGTCAACTTGAACTTCATAAATCAACTCAGGAATATCCAATAGTAAATCAAAGTATACACACACAAAACATATATAACAATCAATATCAAACCTATACCAAGAACTGAACCCATTAAACTTTTGCAAAATAAGTAATATTACCTCCATACCTTGAATTGAACACGAAGAACAGAACCCTAGCCTTGCAGGACGAAATAGAGAACATCATAAACACCACACTCAGTAACTAAACTCAGCCAAAACCCTGCAACTGTGAAAACAGAAGAAAAAGAAAAAGATAATAAAGATTAGAGATGCTTACACTTAATGGCATTATCGGGCTCCTTCAAATACTTCGCAGGTTAAATTAAAATCAAAACAAAGAAGAATTAATCAGCAGAACATTCTAACCAAATAATAGAAATCAAGGATATCGTAGCTGGGGTTGAATGGAGGGATTCAAATCTACGCACCACAGTTGGTTTGGGTTTTCCGTTATTTCTTCATCTTCTTTGTCTGGTGAGCCGGCGAAGGAGAACAGATAGAGAATAAGATCATAGAAGGAAATCGGAGGTGGAAGTCGTTTTAGGTTTTAGGTTTAATTCTTGACGTAAGTATTGTCTACCTAACTGACGTAAGTATTGTCTACCTAGATGTTTTGCAGAATTGTACTTTTTTGAGATTCAAAATTTGAAAAAAAAATAGACAATACAAATAATAAAGTACTAAAAATTTATTAAAAGTAATCTAATAATAAAATTTAAAACACAAATAATAAAGTTATTAAAAAAAAGAAGTAAAATATAACGTCAACAAAATCTTTTGAAGCCTCGTTA
Organism: Papaver somniferum; assembly: GCF_003573695.1. Taxonomy (NCBI): domain Eukaryota; kingdom Viridiplantae; phylum Streptophyta; class Magnoliopsida; order Ranunculales; family Papaveraceae; genus Papaver; species Papaver somniferum. The sequence goes on along the minus strand of NW_020620714.1, from coordinate 5,793,769 downwards.
TCAGATAGCACAACTACTATTGAATCCCTAAATTATTTTTTGAGAATCTGATAGATAGCTAGCACAACTACCGCTTTGTGTTTCTAGCTAATTTGGGTTAGTGCTTATGCGACTAACCTCAGATGGTTCCAAAGGAGACATATAGAGATTAAACGTACATACACTAACCCAATTCAGTTAGGAGTGGTGTTCCCCTGCAAGGCTGCAACAGGCATTCTGGATTGCATATTAGCTTCTTATGTTCGCAAAACGTTAACATTACATAATCATACTCATATTTCCTCAATGGAGGAGACCATCAACACCAAAACACACAGTGAAACAGCATGGCCAGACATTGGATAATGTGAAAGCAGGTGAGGCACAGGGGTAAACCAAAGATAGATTTTGGCTAACACGGCATGTCAGGAGAAACAACTTACATGCACAAATGCCTAGGATATTTTTATGAATCAAGTACATGAGGGTCACTCTAAATTATCCCTAATATTCATCTTAATGAGCTGCAGGTTGAGTAAGCAATAGCTACAAATTAAGACGTACTCATCAACCGGGATCAGGATGAGCTGTCTCAAGCTTCACTGGGTTACAGCTGGTCTTGCAAAGGCAGTTCAAGATAGATAAGAGAACTTAGTGCAACCATAAAAGCTTCCTCAAATATCAAGTTATGATCCGGCCTTTTCATTTTCCAATCCCCGTTTATAATTTTTTATTTGCTTGACAAAATCATATGAATCCAACTAAACCATTTAAAGTTTAATGCACTATAATGTCTGGAGCAAAAGCCCATCATAGTTTGATAAATAGATGTATTTTGATAGTCATAAACGACCAAATATGAAAGAAAGAAATAAAAATAAAATAAAAAATAGGAAAGATATATAGAAACAAAATACTCAAAAACAGCTAGGAGATAATACAAGTGAGAAAGAACGAACGCATTGTTCAAAAATGATAGTATATTAAAAGAGATATCTAGGCTAACTCACCAACGCCACCAGCGTGAAACATAAGTGGATTTGCTGCACTTAATTATCTGCATTCATCAAGCTAGAGTTCTGGAAGTGGGTAAGAATGGCTATCTTTTCCTGGATTGGAGCATATGTCAAAGAAAGAACTATTTACTATTAAACTTCTCCATCTCTTCCCATTGAATGTTTGCAATAAAATAACAGTAAGGACACATTAAGAGAAATGACATTTGAAATTAGAATTTTCTGAATGTAGTTGTAAATAAAAAACCCTCCCATTAGCCATAAGAGAAAGACCAGAAACATAGACCTGTTTGGCTGAACTTGTTTAGACCAATAGGAAGTAAATCATTACCTGCTCATCAGCCATAAGAAGGCCACAAACATAGACCTATCTACTATCTAGCATGTCGTGTAGCCTAAAATAATCAAAGAAAATGCAAATTTCAGAGACTCAGGAACTTACGGGTGATACCATTAGGCAAAGAAAGACATGTCACAACTACTAAACCACACCGTACATTTAACTACCTAACCACATCGTATTGGTTTCTATGTTAACTTGTACTGGATGTATTAACATCACAACTTGCATTTACATAATACTGGTTTGTGAATTAGGCGATCCCGATTTGGATGATATTAACTGCATTATACTTACTCAAATTGTCGAGTACCCACAAAAGGCAGTTCACGGAATTCATTTCCTACAAAAAGAAATGGAGTCAATAGATAAGTAAAGTTGTGACACATGTTTAGCGGGGCTAAATTGGAGGTCCTGGAAAAATAATTGGGGACCCTAGCTACAGGACAAAAAAGGTCATGAAATAGTAATTGGGAGTTATCCCTTATCCCCAACTTTTTTAAATGGCTAAACTACCCCTAAATCATTAGTGGTAATTAAGTTAATTAATTGTTAATTAGTTTAATTAGATTAAAATGAGATTTAGGGATAAAATTTTGATAAAAGAAAAATTGTGTTTTTGTGTTGTGGAGAGGAAGAAGTTGAGTTTTTGGGGGATTCCAGTAGAGGAATCATATTGCTCAAAATGAAGGAACTAATCCTCAAAATGAAAAACCCGAAGCTCAAAACAATCAGGTAAACTTCATGTACTCTTCAAATTGTATGAATGATGCCTCAAGTGGTCGATTCATGTACACTATGCAACTACTCAGAGCGAGGGTCGTTAAGTCGAGAGGGTAATAAACGAACGACTCTAAGGAGTCGTCAATTACTTGACACAACCTTTGACGACTCAAACCTACAATTTTTACAGGTTATGAAAAATCGTCAACCAAGTGTGATATAATTGACAACTCCAGCTAGTTAGGTCATATAGAGTCGTTAACTTAATATGTTTAGAACCCAATGACTGTAATACTTTTTACTCTCTGAAGATGTTACTCTTAGGGTCGTTAATTAGGCATTCTTATATACTAACGACCCTAGCGAGCCATTTCATAGATCAAGGGTCGGCAAGCAAAATTTATAAAACCAAACGACCCTTCAGCATCGTTAACGACCTCACATGACGACCCTTCAACATAGTTAACGATTACAACCATTTGACATGACGACCCTTCCAATTTTTTAAAAAGGGAACAAATTTTATATCATATAGAGTCGTTAGCGATTTAGAAATCCCTAGACGACACTATTCTAGGGCAGAAAACCAGGTTTAGGGTCGTTATCTACTACACCCTAATGGTTAACTATTTTTTATCAATTCAACATGCATATCAAAAATCGTTGAGCAATAAAAAACCGTAGTTAACGACCTTGGAACTGTAACTGCAATTTTGCAGTTGAAAACCTAATTTTTTTTAGTTCACTTACGACGATGAATCAATGAGAATTTTTTTTTCTCAGAAGTCGTTAATGGAATGGGAAACAGTGGGAGAGAGGGACCGGAGGAAAAGAAGTTATTAGAAAAGGATAAAATATTTATTTCACCATCATTTTCAAAGTGCCGTATATTTTTTGGTGTGGGTATAAAATGTGTCCTGGCTCCCATTAGTTTCCATGGCGCCTAATTCAGTCGTGATGTTTAGATATAATAAACCTTTCCGTTATCATTCAGGAATGAATTCTTTTATTTGATATGTTTTGTAGAGTCATCATTAAGATTTGTGTTCCGAATTCAAGTTGATTATGTTCCCCATCTTCATCAGAGTAAGACGAACAAACGATTCCCAATCGTGGTCCTTGCAGATCGGATTATCGGTATAGTCTCTGGTTCAGATTTCATCAACCGATTCTTCCTAATTATATATTTGTTGAATTTTGTAATGGGAAATAGGAATTTGGGTCGCTTTATTTATTTCATATTTTGTTTGTTTGTATAACTTACTGATTGAAAAAGGAGGGGTTAATAGCTAAAATAGTGCAAAAGAGTTTGGAACCGGGGGTGCATGTATAAGCCGAAATCTTTCATGTTAGAATTTGGTGTTTCACCTTCAACTTGATCAATAGTAACTCTGTCTTTGAGAAAAGTTCTTATCCGTGTTTCTGTATTACCAAAAGATCAATTGAAAAAAAAGAACATGAGAAGGAAACTATACCAGAAGTTGTAAAACGGGAAAACAATCAATACCATCATAACGAAAAGAAAATATTTATGCTCTGCACTTTTGATTCCCGGTTGAAAAGGAAGGGAGAATAAGTATCCGACAGATTCAGGGTGTAATATTAGTATTACGGAAAAACTAATTGAGTTTTACTTTGTTAGGACTTGGAAAGAAATTGTTCAAAGAGAGTATTCTGAAAGATCTTGACTGATTCTGCAGAGGATTTTTTTTTTGATTTAGGGTTGCTGAAGAGATGGTTGTCTTTCTTTTTGTTTCGTGAAATTGATATCCAGGAAAGTGAGACGGTAAAAAAAAGACTAATGGGAACGAAAATACCAAAAAATTGGTGGTGGTAGAAAATCAAAGATTCCTATTGGTTTAAGTATCCTCCAGTGGGGCCAAAAGCTCTAAGAAAAAAGCTTGATTCAGCCTTCAACCAGAAGAAGATCACCTGAAATCATATTATTACTACTAATGTCTCCCCGTGCGTTGCACGAGACTAAGTTAATTGAGTTACTATTTGTGCTGAAAATGTAAAGATGGGCCTGTCCTATTGTTTTATGAATGCAGCATCTACTAAGGTTGTCTTACATACTTCCGAATATATTCATACATTTGGAAGTGCTAAGAAAATATAATTCACAACTGTTACTAAGATAGTTCTCAAACATTTACTTGATATTCAACTAAAAGTACTAAAAATAATAACTAAGAATCAAATTGTTAAGAAAGTAATTTTGCCGAAATGAACTAAGAAAGAATCACTAAGAATGAAACTAAAAAAGAAATTACTAAGAGAGAATAGCTAAAAATGAAACTAATAATAAAGCAATCCTACCCAAATCACTAACAGAGAATCTTATGCACTCTACGCATCCTCATCACCTTCATCTCCGTTTTCATCACCTGCACCTTCTTTTTCATCCTCGTCATCTTGTTTTTATCTATATCATCTGTCATTTTATTATCTTCTTGGGTATCCTCATCATCTTCTAAAAGCATCCGCCTTAGCCTCTTTCTTTTTTGCTCAGTGGTGGTCTTACTTTTTTTCACCACATCATTTTCATCTTCATCATCTTCTTCTTCATCTAAATACTCTTCCATTTCATCATATTCCTTTTCAACTACCATACGCCTTAGCCTCTTTCTTTCTTGATGCTTTTATATTTGGCGTGTTTTATCCTCCTAAATCCTGACCTTCTGTTGCTTGTCTTCTTGTGGTGTTTTTTGACCCAATTGCTCACTGGTGGTGTTCTTTTGTTTCACCATAGTATGAACTTTCAAGACTGTGCAACTGTCCGACTGTTTTTGGATGTTTTCTTCGGTCATCTTTAGCTTGAATCCAAACTTTTTTCCAATTAGTCTATCAAACAATTGCGTAGCTTTTTCTGGTTCACCCATCTACAAATCGTGTAACATTTCAGTTTTGTATTTTTTTTTTGGAAATAAAATGTATTAATCATAAGAGTAGATAAGTATCTTACCTTCTCACAACACTCAGCGTACGCAACATGTTCAGCCGCGGTATATTTCAGCATCTTCTCGACATTAAATCTGAAAATTTTTAAATCTGCATATTATGCGTTATCCTTGATCCTTATGGTGATCCGATATCAGTTTCAATGAATAGTAATTAGACTAGGTTTCGTTCTTTATCATATAATTGGCATGTTTTATATTATTCCCTTACTATGGCAGTACTTCTCCATCAAAGCTCTTTTTGCATTTTGGGAAAGTAGTCTGTCCATCCTTGTTTTGGACTTGTTTTTTGCATTTTTTGCAAGCTATGTAATAGTAGTAATACCAACCCTTTCCCTAGTTTAATCGAACAATAGATGCTTCACAGAAAAACTCTTTGTCCTATGTCAAATAGGAATCACATGAATTTGCATTTATATGTATTCTTAAATGTTTGAATTAATATAAGTCAATGTATAACTGCAAGATAAATTTGTATTTACTGTATTCTCATAGTCCATCAGCATCTGACAGGCTTCATACAGGGAAATTTTGTCTTCAAAAGGATCTTTCTCCTGTTCAAGGTGTATCTCTTATATTTCTCCATTTTCTTCTCCAAGCCTGTGTAGACAGTAGCATCGTTTAATTTTATTTTGTTTATCTATACAGTAGCAGGTTTTAATTTTATCGTGATTATCTATAAAATGCATTCATATTATGGAAAGATTGATTAACCCTGTAATAATAACAAATAAATTAGGTCACTGGTTTTAAGTTTTTTTTTTATGTATACATTATATGCATTTTTTACCCATGCGCTCTTTGACAAATGTTCCAATGACTATGATGATTACTGCGGCATTTTCGTTACTATCATAGTCGCTAATTCACCCCATAGAGTTATCTTCATCGTCTCTCCCCTAATACAGGTAATAGTAAGTGTTAGTTCTTTTTTCTTATAATCCGTACTAAATTAGTTTGAAATGAAAAAAGTAGTTCCCGTCATCGTTTGTGATGTAAATCTCTCGTATGTTGACATCTTTAGTTTCATCATGTTCCTCAATTTGCTTGATGACGATGTTAGATATGGAGTGCAATCTTCCTATTACATATGAAAGATAAGCCAACGTTATGTTATTATCGAGGATAAATTTTTTGATTGGTAATAGAACTTGGTTTATGCTTTTACTTGTATAGAACTGGGTTTCGTTTTTCCTTCCAGGTACCAACTCCAGAGGCAAAAAAGTGAATATTTCTGTTGTAAAAGTGGATGCATCCACTTCTAGACGTTGAATTTTGGCGTGCTTTCTGGACTTGCTTACCTGCAATAATGTTATAAAATTATATATACTCAATTACTCATCCACAATTGTCAATTGGAACAAATGAAATCTCTAAATAGCTCGATGACAGTTATAGTTGAAAGAATGATTGGGGAAGAAAGAGTATCAAATGAAAAAAAAAATTGTGAGGTTGCTTAAGTTGTACATCTATCATATATTAATCAAGTGAACAGAATGTGCTTCTGTAAATAACCCAAGTGGAATAGTATTTAGCAGACACTGGGTTAGAATTTATGCATCCAATCATTCCAAAAGTAGTGTGGATTATATTTCATGTTCTTCAGAAGTCATTGCCATTTAAAACAATATTGTCATTTATCTGCATAAAAGAACAAGAATGCAAATGGAAGAATCTGCACTTTTTTGAAATGATCAATGGATTAACATGGGTCGTTTTTGTGGTTAAAACTATCATATCCAAAAATCTTTTTAGTTCCATACACTATTAATATTGATAGTCATATTCCAGCAGATATGATCTTAAATACAGCGTATTTGGCATATAGTCTCACCTTCAACAACTAATATAAGTGTTTTTATTGTACAACCATTTTGGAGAGCTATCTGCTAGCATACAACTTACTATGAAGTTATATTTCTCTAATTATCTTTTTAATCCGAAGCTTAATCATTAATTGATTCAAATAGGCAAGTAACCTGTATATTCCATCTTTGTTTGTTGGGCATCCAACATCCGATAATACTGGGATCATTAGAACCTCGCTGCATGCCAAACAACCCTGGAAAAAATTAATTGGTTTTGTTACAAAGATAAAAGAATTATTCAAAAATAATTAAACACTTTATTTAATTACATATGGATTTTTATTAGAGCAGTCACCTCGGGTCTTCAGTTATGTCTTGTTAGCTTGTTTCTTTGCTTCAAGCTTGAGATGGTGCGATGTAGTTAATCATTAAGATCACTGATATGCATGATTGGTGATAATTTTCCCCTTACCTATCTCTAGAAACGATAAAAGTAAAAAAAAAAAGTTAAACACAAATTTTTATATATGAATAAAAGCCATAGAAAGGGATATTGAACAGAAAGTTGAAATTATTAAGAAAGTTCAAACCCGGAATCAAAACAAAACCTTCAAATATGTCCAAGAAAGATTATGGGTAATCACCAAATCATAAAACCTTAAATCTATCTCACCATCCCTAATAAACTTCTGCAACCTAATCTCAATTTCTTCTTGTACTATTAATTTTTTTTAAAGCATTATTAATGTTTTTATATCTTCGCTGATCTTTGGTTTGTTACAATTGGATTCCGCAATACAAATATCATACATATTAAACACTCCAAACCTATATATATGAGATATACATAGAGAGAGAAAACTTATACCTGGTTCGAATTGATAAAACACACCTGCAAACACAAACCCAGCTAATAAAGAAATCCAAAAGAAAAATTATTAAAAACCAAATTCCTATCTAATGTTTAACTCAGTTTATAAGAACAAATCGAACAAATAATAGATGCTAAAGTAAAATAAGAAGTCTGAGATTACCTGGTTCTCTTTACTTGCAGTGGAAACAACAACAATACCAATGCCATAACAAAAAAAAAAGCAGTATCAAATCCACACCCTATGATATAAGAAAAAAAAATGGATAATTGATTTGAGAACGACGAACGAAAAAGATAGAGGGATAGTAGAGAAGGCGTAGAAGAAAATAAAAATTAGGGTTTGAGAAAAGTTTCAACAACCATGGGTGTTCATCGCCAAATATTTTTGGATGCAGAAAATCGGCGAAGTAAGCTCTCAATCCCATTCTGTATGCGACAAAAATAATAATAAAAAAATACGAAAATATTTCAAATGCTCAATTCCTATTGGTAGGGGGCCAGGACCTCTAGAATTCAAGCTTTTGGCCTAACTTTCAATGTGAGGCCAACAATTTCTACTCAAATTATATACTGTATACAATTACTAGGTGTTGTGCCCGTGCTTTGCACAGGCTCATATTGGTTATCACAAATCTAACTAACTTTCATATCTTACTAGGTGTTGTGCCCGTCACCATCTGAACTTTTTTTTTGATACGGTTATTACCATCTGAACTTGAATTCATCAGTCCCATCTCTTTGTTTATATTATTTTCCGGGAATAACCCCTTCTATTCTGTTGATCTATATTAATAGCACCATAAACGACAAAAGGACAATGATGTTGTATAGCATAATGAAACACTACATGAGATAAATTTTACAAACTGCGTTCTCACAGAATGATAATATAACATTATACAAAAGACATGAAAAATATATCTCTGTTCATGTTTTATTCATTCTTTAACAAACCTCACTTCTTTGTTCATCCTAGTCCATATCATTGATGCAATTCCCTAAAAAATTCATATGCAACCAAATAAGATTCTCAATCCATGTTTTGTCCAATACAACTCTTGTGTACCTACATTTCTTTTCCAGATATGGTTGGGTACTCTTGCCCATCCTGGACGAATTCAGGATGTACAGATCAGACAGTCTATGTGAGTACTTCATCTTTCCCATGGCGAAATTTTTCTATTCATATTGGACCCATCAACTGTAATCTAGTAATCCAGTTCCCTCCCGAAGACCTTGAGTAATGCATCCTCTACTGCCTCCGTTTTTTTTTCCTGGATACATGAATAGGAAATTCAGTGACTTGAAAATATGTTTTAATGATACTTGAGTTGGATAACAATAAAATAAATATGCACATATCAATAATTTTTCCTGTATTAGTTTGCATGGTTACCTAATTTCTAGTCTAAGGGAAGATTATTGTTAGTCAATTTCTAGATGTTGCAGTTGTACCAAGTGGAGGTGCATCCTGTAATACAAAGCACGTAGAGAAATGGCTTCTGTTGCGTAAAAAAAAAATTGGACTAAAATTTTAGATAAAGAGGTGGGTCGTAATAGCCATGGGATGTATAAGTCTGACAAAATCAAAAAGAGACCTTATCAACTTCTCTTAGTATGTTATGCGAGGTTGGTTGTTCCCGATTAACGAACCTAAGATTACATGCAATTTATATACATCCGACATAGTAGTAGTTTGGAAAGTACCTCATGTATCTTTAAAAAGAGGACCTCCTAAACCTCCATAGCCATCGGCTACTCCCGACCTCTCCATTACAAGAAACACTATCTAGTTAAATCCAATAATGTTAAGACAACATTACCTGCAACAATATTAAAGTGTCATCACCATATGATCTCACTCAAAAAATTTGTCAGTATGAACCACAATAACGATATCGTTTCACTTTTTACGGAATGCACATTCAATTTGTCATCTACTGCCAAAGTAAAAAGTTAGACTTGAGATCCCTCTCTATCTCTTTCTGGAGTCTTCCATGAAACTGAAGTTCGCAAACTTGAATGTTGAAAAATATTGATGGAAAAAAAAGGTTTAAACAATAACATATTTCAAGAAGCTTTACAAATTTCAAATATTAGTAAATAATTTTGGCTTATGGTAGTGATGTGTTTTAAAGTTGTTGTAGTAGTATGATTCGTTCAAGACTTGTGAAAGCGGATTTTTAGATTTTTTTTAATAAATAAAAATAGCGAACTAAATCAAAAAGACGTTGTGAAAATTATGGAGAGAATAGGACTACGATTCCACCATTGGTTGATATTAGTGATTTAATAAAACAATGATTATGCAACTCAACATCCAGATTGATTCTAATAGTATTGCCTAGACATGTATATTTCCAAAAGAATAGATGTTAATCCAAGCATAGAATATCAAAACCCTAAAGCAAGCATATTCTATCAAGAGAAAATACACCTAACTAATCAAAATCATATAAACAATTTTTAGTTCAATGCAAAAATCATAATAGAGTTGTTGTAATTAATTAATAAAAATCTATCACTTTTACCGAAACAACGGCTTCCTCCATAGCCCCAAGGATTGGGTTTAGCTCAGCATATTGGAAACACACTCATAATAATTTTTCATTGCTCAAAAGTGTTTACAAGTGATGAAATGGGAGAAAATAATGATTAAACCGGGTTTGCTCTAAACGACCCCCAAACTCTCCATCCTCCTTCTATGTGATCCTAGGAACCTATTTATACCCAGTAGCACCAAGAAATCTCGCTATAACTCAAGATAATTCTCTCTTAACTCGGCCTTGATGAAAAATACTCTGGGAATATTTTCTTTCCATTTTCACACGTCTTCTGAGTTTTATGGTATATCCAAATCTACTCATTTAATTGAGCCAAATAATGAAGAGAATATCTTCAATTAATTCCGTGAATAATTCCTTCCCTGTTTTCGAAAATATCCAAAAGTATACGATTTCCTTCCATTCAAGACATGTACAAAATCTTACTGTCATGGTAAGAAGATAATCATGTCTTAAAGACACAAATATCCCCATAATATCATGACCAGAATCTCACACAATTGAGATTTCTTTTCCCGCCAAATATCTTTCCCGTGAATAAGAAGATGGGTGCCCCCTACCCGGTCCTAGGGTGCGAATAGCAGATGCCATGAGGGATGTCTCTGATCAGCTGCTTGAGTGCAAATATCCTTTGGGTACCTCTTATCATTTGGGCGCCCCTTATCTACAAGTGAGAGTCTGAATAACACGTTCCTTCCGGTGCTTTAGACGACTTTTCGAGCCGATTTTTCCAAGAATGTTTATTTCCAAAAATACCTAAAAACAAATAAAATACCATAATAAGTACAAAAATCGAGTACCAACAATACATGAAATTAAGGACAACGTAGACACAAAAATGTGTCTACAAGGTAGCGTATTTGAACTTATTCCGCAATGCTTATGACATCTCAACAGATTGACGAATTCCTGAAAAGTGCGAGTTGCTCAGTCCAACGGATTACAAATAAAAGCTCCAAAAACCAAAGATATGGTGCAAGAACTGAGAAGAATATGAGCAACTAAGGTTGGATACCTGTTCAGTGGCAACCCTGTTACTTCTTCCCATGTCTTAATAAATGGAAGCACGCCGCTCTTGAACTCTTTGTGAAAACCATGTTGTTACCCAGTCTACCTGTGACTAAACCATGTCAGAATCCTCTATAGCATCCTATCCAGATCTTGCTAATGCCCGACATCCCCCATATAATGCTTCAATCTTGTGGTTCTCATCATAAATTTCTCTTTGCCATGTCCAAGTTCCTACAGTCAAATTAAATTCGTCAAACTGAAGAAAAAGTAGGAAATCCTACAAATGTGGCATTCTTGGTTAATTTTGTTATTGAAAAAGGATATAGAGCGTAACCTAACTATTTTCTAAAAGTCAGTGTAATAGAACAAAGTATGTCTAACTCCATCACATGAAATGAGACATGAGAAAGGGATATGACAACATTAATAGTAATGCACAAAAACTGAAGGAGGAACTTGAACTAAGATGTATAAAAAGATTACTGGATTTTATTTTATTTTTTATCGATCAAAAGTTTGCCGGATTAAAATCCTAGGATTTCACAAATAACACCATATTTTAAAAATTTGTGCGTTCTTTTCCCTTAGCGTAAACACTCACCCATTGGCCATTGATGTAACATTCCATTTCTCGTGAACTCATTGTCAACTGAAAGAAGTTGTTCATACGAATCACACCTGCATCTAAAGAGAAGGAATATAAGAATACAACACTGAAAGTAGCAATTATACACTTTTTCATACTTTTTTTTTTTGTTTATTTTCTTAAGCAGAAAATATCTGCGTCTCATAGGGATCAGAATCAGGTTTAATTAGCACAAATAATTTGATCCCGTGCAACGCAAAGAAAAAATAGTTATAAAAACTAAAAGCATCGGTGATAAGAACACGATTGAATAACCAGCTTGGCTAATAGTAAGACAAAAAACAGATTCATGTGCGGTTGCTGCCAACCGAAAGAAACAGATCTAAGTGATAGAAGAAAAATAAATCAACAGGACGTCATGGAAATCGTAACACCAAATAAAAAAATAGAACAATCAATAGAAAATCAGAACCTTTTCTTTGCAACATATATCTCCTTTGCACATCCAAGTATTATCACCTGCGAGATAAAAATAAAACAATTAGTAGAAAGTCAGAACAACTAGAGGAGAATGGAGAAGAAACTGCGAGTAAATTGAGGAGAAAATAAAAGGAGAGTAAAGGGTTTTAAGTAAAAAACCTAAAGTGAAGATTAGAATCAGAAAAGGGAAGAGAACAGAATCGAGGGAGACGGCATAGAGAGGGAGGCAGCATAGAGGAAATAAAAGAGAAGGGAATAGAATTAGGGTCTTGGTTTTGCGACTAAAACCACCGAAAAAATCTGAGAACACGTTATACCTATTGGTATAAATGTTTTCTGTGGGGCCAGAATCTATATTATTCGAGCTTGATACAACTTTTAACCACAACAACGTATTTTCACCTGAAACTATGTATATAATATGGCAAGAAGCTCTAAGAAAAGAGCTTGATTCAGGTTTCAACCACAGCAGAGGAAAATCACCTGAAATCATATTATTATTATTGTTTATGTGTGGCCAGAAGCTCTAAGAAGAGAGCTTGATTCAGTTTTTAACCAAAGCGAAAGAAAATCACCTGAACTCATATTATTAATATTTTATATATATTATATTTTAAGTCAGATCGTCATGTAGAATATATTAGAATGTGTTTGAAGGATATAAACTGAATTCTTAATGCCGAACACACATTTCTAAAACGAATTTATACGTACGTATACCGTTTTGAAATGGAGCCCAAAATGCTGACCGGATTTTTGACCGGACCCGAGTCACAAGAATCTGTATAGTCCCGTGCGTATGTCACCCCGAACTTTTCTCGGTACCACGAATTGCTAACGAGGATCACTATCTTTAACCTAAATATTAACGTTCACAAGAAGCCAGCGGTTGAGGAGATCAAAGACTTGAGGAGATCAAAGACTTCAGGCCCATCAGCTTAACTAGCACTATTTACAAATCCATCTCCAAGATTCTTGCCGAGAGACTCAAGGTAATGTTTCCTAAAATCGTCTCTAATCAGCAAGCTGCTTTTGTTAAAGGTAGACAAATCCTAGATAGTATTCTAGTTGCGAATGAATGTTTGGAATCTAGACTTAAACTTCGGTCTCCTGGGGTTGTTTGTAACATAGATTTGGAAAAAGCATCGAAAACGTCAAATGGTCTTTCCTTATGGAGGTTCTGCAAAAAATGGGTTTTGGTTGTGTTTGGAAAAAATGGATTTATGGTTGTATTGCGAGAATCCCCTTTTCTGTTCTCATTAATGACTCTGCGTTTGGTAAGTTTACTTCGGAGAAAGGTTTACGCCAAGGTGATCCTTTCTCTCCTTTTCTTTTTCTTCTTGTGTCTGAAGTCTTGACTATGATGTTCCAGAGAGCTGAAATGGATGGGTTATTAGGGGGTTTTCTTTCTTCTTCGTCCGCTAATGCTATTAAAGTTAGCCATCTCCAATTTTCTGACGACACGCTTGTTTTCCTTGATGATAACTTTGATCAAATTAGAAATTTGAAGTACATTCTTCTTTGGTTTCAGTGCATCTCAGGCCTTAAGACTAATTTCTCAAAGTGTAATCTGTGTGGTGTTGGTAACGTCCAGGATATTGAAGGGCTGGCTGAAATTATGGATTTTTCTTGTGATAGTTTCCCCCACACAATACCTTGGTATGCCTTTGGGAGATAAATCCAATTCTGCTTCTAAATGGGACAGGATCGTGGAGCTCTGTAAAGCTAGATTATCCTCATGGAAACGTAAAACTCTCACTAAGGCTGGTAAGCTCACTCTTATAAAAAGAGTTCTCCAAAGTATCCCTATATATTATTTTTATTTGTTCATGGCTCCGGCCAAAGTTATAGCCACTATTGAAAAATTTATCAGAAATTTTTTATGGGATGAATCTGTAGACACTAAGAAACACCATTGGGTAGGTTGGAGAAATGTTTGCAAACCTTGAAGATCGGTGGCCTTGGTATAAGAATCTTAAAGCATTTAAATCGATCTCTTCTTCAAAAGTGGTGGTGGAGACTTGGTAATGAGCCAAAAGCGCTGTGGTCTAGGGTCGTAAAGGACAAACATGGTGTTGCTGATTTGGGTTGGAGAACAAACAAGCCTGTAAGAAAACAAGGTGTTAGTCTATGGAGGAACATTTACTCAACTGTCGAGGACTTCTTCAATCTTTGTCAATTTAAGATTGGCAAAGGAGATAGAGTTAGATTATGGGAAGACAAATGGTGTATTCAAGGTCCCATTTCCTCTCTTTGTCCTAATCTCTTCAATTTATCTAGTTCCAAAAATATTTCTATCCTTCATGCTCGTCATATTAATGAAGATGGTTTTAACTGGGATCTTGGCCTTAATCACAGAAGAAGGTTGTATGATGTGGAGATTTCTAAACTTACTATTTTGATCCCGCTATTGGAGTCGATTGTTCTTATTCCTAATCAAGAAGATCAACTTATCTGGCTTGGCGACAAGAATGGAATTTTCTCTGTTAAGGCAGCATATGATAAGCTTTCACAAGGTACAAACCCTATTATTCCTTTCCCTAGTTCTAAAGTTTGGTATAGAGCATGGCCACATCGTGTTGGCTTTTTTTTATAGCAAGTATGTTTGAACAAACTCCCTACCATGAGTAATCTCCACAAGAGACGTGGTGCTCTCGATTCCCCCATTCTATGTTATCTCTGTGGTACCGTGGAAGAAACTGAAGATCACCTTCTCCTTCAATGTCCTGTAGCTTCTAGGGTGTGGAATTATTTCATACGTCTGGTAGATGGTGGTTATTTTCTTCAAAATGTGAAGGATTTTATTGTTGGATGGAAAAACTCTCCCCTCTCTGCACAAGGTATTCAACTTTGGAAAAGGTTGCCAGCAGCCATCCCGTGGGGAATATGGAAAGCTAGGAACACGATTGCGTTCTTTGGTAAATCTTTCAAGTCAGATGAGGTCATTAGGGATATAAAAATCGATGCTTTCAACTGGTCGAAGGGGTTGGATTGTTTTAATGGTATTAATACCTCCAATATTATCGTCGGTTAGGCGAATTTCTTTCTAAATCCTCATTGATTTGTATGTTTTTTGGGTTTATCTTTTTTCTTTTGGGTTTCATGTTGCTGCTCTAGCTTTTTTACCTGGTGGGTTTTGTATTTTTTTCATTCTTTCGATATAAGTTCCCTTCTTCGCTGAGCAAAAAAAAAAAACTAACGTTCACAAAATCAACTGGTCCCAAGTGAATAGAATGAAGTTGCTCAACGGTTTAACCATCAGATTCCTTTGGTAAAATGGTCCTTCAAGCGAGCTTGCACCTATATCAACCTTGCGAAAGAAAATTCGGTTACGTTTTCTTTTTTTGTCCGTTTAAATTGATGGTGAAAAGTGTAGCTCTAAAGTAGGCTAGCTCCCTTTTTGATCGTAACGGAGCTGCATTCAGACCTTTTAATTACTCTCCTGTCGAACAAAAACTATTGTGAGATCTGGTATCACTTTCTTTCCTATAGACCTATAGTAGTTAGAATTTAAGAGCAGATTTCAGTTACTTATCCAAGGAAACATGGTGTGTAACCATATAAGACAAAACGATGAACGCCCCTGCCAATGATTGTGGAACTCACTATTCATCAGTGATGGTGCTTGCCATTAACCTATAGGAAGACATACGCCTAGTGCATTGTAAAGTTTTCTACTAACGTGCATCACACATTTATCACAAAGGAAAACCTTTCGGTTATAAACTGTAGCATTCTGCATTTGCTTGTTCGTCGTACGTATGGAGTTTGACAAAGACGCTAACTTGTTCATCTCATGGCCATAAGTCATCTATTATGTAGATGATAATTGTTTTAATTATACTAGGTATTGTATCCGAACGTGAGAATCATCATGCCGCATTTCCATGTTTAGTAAGACAAATTTATGATGTTCTCGGTGATGACTTAAAAATTACCGGAAAAGGGGTCATATGACCATAGGCCCCTAAAGGCTGGTAGCAATGGACTGTTAAAGTATGTGTCTGGGTGAAAAAGACATACAACTAAAGAAACCGTCATACCCTCCAGCTATCTTTTCAACCTCGTTCAAATCGTCCTCGCAACATATCTCTTTTCCTTCTTCTTCTTACGTTTACAAAAAAACCCAGGCTTCTTCTTCGTCGTCGTCGTCCCCATAACCACCACCATCACCAACTTCTTCTTCTTCTTCTCCACCATCAACGTCGACATTATTTCGAGAACTAAGAAATTCATAAACACCATCTTCTGAATCAACTCCAACAACATAGATGCCTCTAAAATTCTCAATTCAAACCCGTAAAGATCAAATAGTCTGTTTATTCCGTGAGGACGAGCACCGAAGGACCTAAAACTCGTAAGCTCCTAACCCTATTCTTTTTTTAAGTTTTGATTTCTGAATTAGGAAATGGAACATCAGGTTATCAATTAGGTATTTATTTTGAAATTAGGTTCTGTATCTATTCTGAAATGAAACTTTGGGTGTATCAATTGGTTGATTATTAGTTTGGTGAATATACTGCATGATTAGATTGAACTTGGTTAGGGATTTGAGACACACCTGGGTACATCTTTGGTATTTTTGGCTATGTTTAGTTTTCATGTTGCAGTAAACTCAGATGCACCTAGGTGAATGTTGGATAAATTTGGGTAAGTTTGGTTTGCATATTGCACCTGGGTGTATCTTGAGTAATTTGGAAATGTTTTGCTTGGTTTTCATGTAGCACCTGGGTGTATCTTGAGTAAATTTGGAAATGTTTTGCATGGTTTTCATGTTGCACCTGGGTGTAAATCAGGGTGTATTTTGAGTAAATTATGTTTTATTGGGAAATTTCAACAGTACTGAGTATTTTGATTATTTAGTCTTTGACGCTTGGTCTTTCTTCTTGTCTTGCTAATGGTTTTGTAAAACTACGTGTTAACAATTTTCTGAGTAACACCATACAGTTTTCTTGCTTGGCCTTTTTGTTAACAGTTTTCTTGTAGGCGCATCAGTTCGACCTGGTCAATTAGTGGCCTCATCAATATAGTGTAAGGCATACCAAAACTTCTCATTGATAATGGTTTGACTGAGCAATTGTATAGTAGTGCGAAATGTTACATAATGAACTAAAATCAGTTCCAATATTGTTTTGATCTTTTCAAACATGTAAAATTCTTGGCAGGTGATACTCAGATGCACCCAGGTGAATGCTGTTTTTTTTTTTGGCTTTGTTTAGTTTTCTTGTTGCAGGTGGGTGTATCTTGAGCAAATTTGGCTATTTGGTTTTGATCTTGGATACATTTTGTTGTTTTCTATTGTAGGAAGCAAAGGAAAGAGGAAGACTTCCGAATTAAGAACGAAGAACAAGCACGATGTTAATGTCCATGTGGATATCGCAAATCAGCGAGTGGAAAATCTAGTCAGTACAAAGGAAGTAAGTAAAGTGTTTCGATCAAGTTTTTTACCCACAATGACTCTACTAAATTCATTGACAATAACATCAAAGCAGCAGGAAGTGTTGATGAAGACTGAATTTGGGCCTATGATTGTTGCACTCAAAGAACTAGATAAGACGGAATATTGGAAAGCACCCAAAGTTTTAGATTACATCATTAGTAGATTTGTTAAAGACAATACTTTTAACATTGCTGGTGAAACTTTAGAGACAAGTGCAGATAAACTTGCCGTCATATTTTTAATGAAGAGATTCAAGATGAGTAAAGCAGATAGAGAAAGGTGTGGGCCAAAGGATGATCCTATTCTTAGAGATTCTGAGTTTTACAAGAGAGTATTTCCTAGCTGAAGAAAATATTGAAGAAGATGAAACTGAAGAAGCTAAGAAGAAGAAGAAGCAAAAGAAGAAGAATGTTGAACAAGAAGATCAGAACATGAAGCCAGAGAAGAAGAAAAGTGAAGTGAAACTTGAGAAAAAACGCATCTATGAAGGAATAAAGCATGTTGCTGAACAGGAAGGCAAAGAAGAAGATTTTGTGAAGCTTTTGGTGTTATACATGTTCGGCACATTGTTTTTTACGAACTGCAATGCCACGTACATTCACTATAAGTATCTGAATTGTGTGCAGTCAGTCGATACAATGAATATGATATCATGGCCTGACGAAATCCACGAGCATCTGATGGAAAGCATTGCTTCGGTAACAAGAAATAAAAGTAAAACAAAAACTGTGACTGGTTGTACCGTGTATCTTTTGGTGAGTTCCTCAGCAACATTCTTCATTATAAGTACTATTTTATTTGCTATTAGTTTCTTCAACCTAACTTGATAGGTAATATTCTTTTCATTGTTGCAGCTTTGGTTTCTTGAACATGTTAGAAACATCAAAAGGAAACCAAACACCGACAACTTACCAAGGTTCGCTAGGTGGAACTTGTATGACGGATCATCCGAACTTGAAGGCATGTTGGATAGTCTTTCTAAAGAAAAAGTAAGACAACAACTACTTTTTATATGTTAGCTTTACACTTTGCAAACACTTAGATACACCTAGGCACAACAAAGTTCTCAAAGTATGTTCAAAGTTTTTTTTTCAATCTTGTTATAAGCCTAGATGCACCTGGGTGAATCATTTGTTTTAAATTTGATTTTCATGTAAACTTAGATGCACTTGTGTGCAAAATTGGTGTCCATAGTTATATAAACTAAGATGCACCCGGGGGAAATGTTATGAACAGGTTAGTCAAGAATTTGTGGTTGCTTTTACTGATGAGGAAAAGAAGCTTGGTCTTTTTGAACAAAGTGAGGTTCAAACTTTGAAAGCTGAAGTACAAGAGTTGAAAAATGAAGTTAAAGTAAAGGACAAGATAATTTTTGATTTGAATGGTGCAATTGAAGCATTGAAGAGTCGGATAGAAATGTTGAGAGAGAATCAGTCCCCGCGAAAACCACTTCTTAGCGGTTCTCCACTTCCAGTTGTTATTTACACCCCTACGACTTTCAATCTGAACGTGACTCAAGAGATGAAAAAAGTGGTTACACCTGAAGAACCGGTAGTCGGAAACATCCAAGTGGATCCTGTAGCCGAAGAACCAGTAGCAGAAGTACCTGTAGTCGAGGAACCTATAAACGCAGTACATTTAGCTACAGTGAATGAGATCGATTCCATTGTGAGAAATGTGAAGCACACTTATGCTACAAGGAAGAAGATAATTTTTGACGGTTTTGTTACAGGTGAACTGAAAAAGCAAAAGACTGAATAAAAGATGAAGAAGTTGACGAAGATAAACATATTGTGGCATGATTACTCAACTCAAGAGACGAAACAGAATGAAGTAAAGTTGATCCAAGAGTACTACAAGTCTGCAAAGTTAGGGTATGCGAATCCTTTTGAAAATATGTTTTTCTTTTATATGGTTTTACGCAAATATTTTTGTTAAGTTTAAACTGGGACTAACAATTTGAATGTCAAAATGATGGTGAAGCGACTACGTGTGGAAGTGCTTGGAAGGTACTTACAGAATTTTCATTACAGGAGAATACATACAACAGATGTTGTTCAACCAGTCGTTGGACAATGAAATCATCGAGTTCAAGATGCATAAGTGGATGCAGAAGTTTGAAAGCACAAGCGATTCAGATGGAAGTCTCCCGACCGTCTTTCTCAGCACACTTGCATGGGTAAATTTATATCTGTATCCTTAATTTTGCTATAAGCTTAGTTGGCAGTACATGAAAATTGGTTTTCATATTTATATAAACTAAGATGCACCTGGGTGTATAAATGGATACATTTGGTTAACTTAAATGCACCTGGGTGCATGTTGTGTACAGGTTAGTCGAAACTTTGTCGTTGAGTTCACTGACTACTGATCTTGTGTCTTTAGTTCAATGTAACCATAGATGATGAATCATTGGAGACAAGTAAGACGATAGATGATGTACTTAAGAATTTGGATTTCAAGAAAGTGGATCACTTATTGATTCCAATGAACCATCATTGTTCAATTCCAGAAAAGCCTGAATATAAAGAACACTTCACATTTCTTCACTTTGACTTCCAAGATCCTACTTGGCGGCAATACAATTCACTTGTCGAGTATACAGGAAGCATATGTCTTCAAGATGCTGAGATTATGGAAAGAAGAGTGAACCAGGTGCTTTCCAAATTTGATACTCCAATGGAAGTGGTTGTGAACAAGGTCAAGGTGGAGCTGCACCCAAATGGATGTCCACAACAAGAAGAAAGGTACGTAGTTTTTATTTGTGTTTCATTAATTTACCTATCCATCTATAATATCAATGAAATGTTCTTTAACTCAAGAGTTGATGGTTTTGCAGTAGTGATGATTCCGGAGTGTATGTCCTTTATTTCATGGATTGGGTGATGAATGGTGGGTTTGAATTTCCAAGCCAAGAAACTGTAATGGAGAAGGTGAGGACAGAAAGGGTACAAATTGTGTATGAAATTCTCCAAGATGAAGGAAGTTGCTGGAAGAAAGAAGACTAGAAATGTTGTTTAGTTAGGTTCAGAAGTGTTCTTCAGATCTTGTTAGACATTTCTTTATTTGAGTTCCTGTAAGACTTGAACTATGAGTTAATTGTGAAGAAATATGCTTATTAATGGTTTCTTATGTCAAGTAAAATTTTGGATTTTTTTTGGCAGATAATTAGCACTTTAATATTGTGAATCTTGTCATGTTTGTAAATGGTGAGTCTTGTCATGTTTGTAAATGGTGAATCTTGTCAGGTTTGCTCATTATCCACCCAGGTGCAACTTGCAGAAAAGTATTTTCATGTCAGATTGTGCATTATGCACCCAGGTGCAACTCAGCAAAAACCAGAAAATTCTGACAGAAAAGTATTTTCATATCAGACTGTGCATTATGCATCCATGTACAACTCAGCAAAAACCAGAAAATCCTCACGAAAAAGTATTTTCATGTCAGGCCGTGCATTATGCACCCAGGTGCAACTCAGCAAAAACCAGAAAATCCTGGCAGATAGCCAGCTTCTTTCAAGTACAAAAATAACTTACAAAACACACATAATGACTGAAGAAGCTTCTCGCAATCATAAAAAAACTACATTAGAATTCAAATCTAGGGCCTATTTAACCAAAAAGCTGAAAATTTACTCATTCTGGTTCTAAAAGATAGGTTGGCTTGTGTACAAATAAACGTAGTACATTCTAATCCAAAATGGGCTCCGACATACGGTCCAAAGAAAAGACGGTCGCTATACCGATTTCAGGTTCGTTATACATAATTTTCCCAAAAAGGTTCATCATTCCCATGTGTTTTAGTTTGGTGGAAAATCGACCTCTTCAACATTTTTCAGGTTTGTCGAGCCCGGTTCATTCAACGCTTTCAAGATCGTCGAATCATTTACCCTCCCACGCAGGAGATGTAATTCAGGGGTAAATATGATTTTTAATAGGAAGGATAACTAACACCTAATACTTAACTGGATGGAGTTTACTTTTTGAATAAAACACGATATTTTAACAAATTTCAAAGAAACTTGGATACTTTTTTTTTGTTTAATACTTTAATGTGAAATGCAGGAGTACCTTGTCAATTGTCCTAACTCAATGTAGCCCAACACTTATGAGACCATATATTCAAGTTAGTACAGGAGATGGACCTTGTATTCTAATTCTTTTTTTTTTTTTGATAAGAATAGAGAAATTCATTAAGGAGATAAGAATTTACAAATGTCTACAACAGGTAGGCAGAAACAAAAGCAAAAAACAGAAAATTAGGAGAATACCGTCTTCCAATTGGATACAGTATAAGAGCAGTTCAGGTGAAGCTTCTTTCCACAAGCTTCTTCCCATGATAAAACAAGGGACTTAACATCTGTAGCAAGGTCTGCATCTGTTTTGAATCTATAGTTTTCTTCAAAAGTACGACAGTTACGCTCTCTCCACAAAACCCATATGACTGCAGCTGGTAACAAGTCACACACTACTCTACCTGAAGGGGACAACATATTGAAAGACCATGATAGAGCAAAACTAAACATGGTTCCTGGAAACACCCAAGACCAATGTTTCGAAGGAGTAAAAGCCATCCAAATATTGTGAGCTACCTTACAATGAAGTAAAATATGATCCTGAGACTCGGAACTATCCCCGCAAAGAACACAAGAGATGTAGATGTCCATACCTTTGTGTTGTAACATATCCAAAGAATTCAGTTTACCATGTACTGCACACCAAACTAGGAAGTTAACTTTAGGAGGAACTCCGGCATTCCAGACAAAATGATATGGAAAATCAGCTACACCCTCAGCAGCAACAAAATTCTCATATAGAGAATTAACAGTGAAACAACCTGAAGTATGAAGAGCCCACCTTCTCGTATCCGGTAAGTCATCAGTGGATGGTGGATTACTTCCAATGACACATAACAGGTCAGCAAACTGCGCCACTTCTGAATTATTAAGGTCTCTCTTGAAATCAAATTTCCAAGCACCATCAGGTGTAATATGATCAGCCAAACTATCACACTGTAATCTATCTAATTTGGAAAGAAGATTGAAAGTTTCTATAAGGGATGTATTCCCGACCCATTTATCATTCCAGAATGGATACCCAAAGTTGAATTTTTGGTTACCAGAACACTGACCTCAGAAATTGTTTTCCAACAAGATACACCATGGGGTGAAGTCACCATACCCGGTACCCAATTTGAAAAATTGCGGCCATATTTCTCCTCTATAAGCTTGTACCACAGGTGAGACTTTTCTACTCCGAATATCCAGAACCATTTAGCTAGTAGAGCTAAATTCATCAATCTCAAGTTCAACACACCAAGACCTCCCGTTTCCTTGTTTGCAAAGACCACGTTCCATTTAATCAAATGAGAATAATTACTACCACCCCAAAGGAATTTCTTCATTTTCTTCTCTAGAATCTTGATGACAGAAATCGGAGCTTTGAAAAGAGAGAAATAATACATTGGCAGTAAGGTTAAGATGCTTTTCAGAAGAGCTAACTTGCCTCCTTTGGAAAGTGATATTTGATTCCATACAGATAGTCTGGCATCAAATTTCTCAATAATTGGAACCCAAATAGCTTTAGAAGTAGGCTTCGCACCAAGGGGCATTCCCAGGTACATGAAAGGCATAGTATCTACTGCACATCCCAACTCAACAGCCCACTCACTAATAAGAGGCACCTCGCCAATAACAATTATTCTTGTTTTAGCTTTGTTAACTTTCAAACCTGCAATGTATTCAAAACAACGAAGAATATAAAACAAATTTGTGAGTTCCTCCTTGTTGTTGTCTACAAAGAAAATAGTGTGATCTGCGTAGTGCAAATGATTAACCACTATACCATTCTGCACCATAGAAAAACCATTAAATAACTGAGAGTTAGCTTCTCTATCAATATATCTTGAGAAACCCTCCATAACAATATTAAAAAAAAGTGGAGATATAGGGAAGCCCTATCTAACACCTCTTGAACTGCTGAAAAAACCAAAAGGAGACCCATTGATGAGCACAGAAAAGGTGGCAGTAGAATAACAAAATTTAATCCAATTGATCCACTTCCTGCTGAAACCCATTTTTTGCATCATGAGCTCTAGATAACTCCAATTGATTCTATCAAACGCCTTCTCAAGATCTATTTTACAAATAACTCCTAGTTTCCCAGCTTTTAATCTTGAGTCCACTAACTCATTTGCAATGAGAATACCGTCTATGATATGTCTACCCTCAATATAAGCACATTGTACAGGTGAAATAAGTTTTGTCATAACCAATTTCAATCTAGTAGCAAGTACCTTAGATAAAATTTTATAGACACTAGTAAGAAGGCATATAGGTCTGCAATCTTTAATAGTTTCTATATAATCTTTTTTAGGGACCAAAGTAATGAAAGTGGTATTATGCTTGGTATCAATGCAATCTGCTTCACAAAATTCTTTCATCGTATCCATAATGTCTGTTTTAATGAAGCTCCAACATTTATGAAAGAACATAATTGGGTAGCCATCCGGTCCAGGAGCCTTATCCTGACCAAGATATTTAATTGCCTGTAAGACCTCAGCTTCAGAGAAGTTAGCATCCAGTATATCAGATTCAACAGAATTAATAGAATCAAAATCAATTCCTTCCAACACAGGTCTGATAATCTCTTCTTCCTTGAAGAGATTCTCATAAAAACCAACAATATGCTCTTGCAACTTGAATCTGTCATCCACCAAAGTACCTTCAATGTACAACTGCTTGATTTTGTTATACCTTCGTCTTGCACTTGCCTTTCTTATGAAAAAAGAAGTATTTTTATCACCTTCCTGAAGCCATTTAGTCTTGGATTTAATCCTCCAAGATACCTCCTCCATAGTTGTGACTTTTTCAAAGTCCTTTTTATAGTTCACCAAATCTTGAATTTGGGAATTAGAAAGTGGAGACTCTTCAGCTATGTTGTCGAGACCTTGTATTTCTGATAACAGGAATTTCAACTTTGTACTTGTGTGCCCAAAAGTGATCTTGTTCCATTCTTTAAGTTTCTCCCTCAGAGCTTTTAGTTTGTGCCATAAAACCGAGCTAGCAGTACCTGCAAAACAAAAGGAATTCCACCAATTTTCCAATAATTCCATGAAACCATTCTCCAAGAACCACATGATTTCAAATCTAAAGGGACTAGGGCCCCAACTAGGGTCTGAAGTATCTAAAAGAATGGGGATATGATCTGAGGTAGGACGGGATTTTGCTAATTGGGACAAAAGAGGATAATGGGACTCAAAGGAAGGAGATATTAAGAATCTATCCAGCCTGCTCATGATTGGATTAGACTGCCCATTAGACCAGGTATACCGAGCTCCTTTGAGTGGGTGATCGATAAGGTATTCTAATTCTAAGTCTTTCGAAAAAAAATAAAAGGTTGACAAACAATTAGAAGACCATATGTTATGTGATCAAAAAAATAAAAGGTTGACAAACAAGTAGAAGACCATAAATTATGGGTCCAAAAAAAATAAAATAACAAACACAAAAAAAAAGCCTTGATCTTCGAAGTGAAAACCAACCATAAAGATATGCATTTGACTTGTAAGTTGTAATCGAAACTCGAAAGTCTGACCTGAAGAACTACCTGTACTTACCCCGGTTAGTTGGGCTTAAGGACGTTATAGCATCTTTGGCCCATTAAGTTTCATCCTAAGACGGGGTTCTTGAAAGTAAAAACTACAGGGAGACCCATTCTCCCAGATTTGTCCACTGTCAAACCCACGGACAGAAAAGTTCAGACGCGCACCCATTTTCCCGTCAAAAATTCGTACCAGACCCATAATTTATGAAATTCTGCTTCTCAGTTTTTAAAAGGCCAAACTACCCTTTTCTTCGAGCGACGAACAGAGAGAAGCGAGAAGAAAACAATGGTGAACTCCGATTCTTCGTTTTTAACATTTGGATTTTTCCCTTTGACAAATCTTTTCCCAAATCCTTTTCTGAATAATCTTCTCAATAAAACTAGGGTTTCTGTTTCAAAATCTGCGGTTTAAATCTGGGGACTTTGGGTTTCTGTTGTCTTTGATTATTCGAGAAGTAAAAAGAAATTAAAATTGAAGTTGAAAAGGATAAGAAGTGTGTTGTAGTATTTCGATATCAACTGAATTGGAAATTTTCATACCTTATTTGTCTCCATGTTTTTGATTTCAATCAGAAATTTATGATTAGATTTGAATTAAAGATGTTATGCATAATGTCTTATGCATAACATCAGTTTTGTTTAGATGCATAAAACATCATGCATTATTTTGTTTTAGCTGCATAATGTCTTATGCATTACTTTTTCACTTTTCTGGTTATGCATCAGTTTTGTTTAGATGCATAAGACATTATGCATTATTTTCTTTTAGCTGCATAATGTCTTATGCATTACTTTTTCACTTTTCTGGTTATGCATCAGTTTTTTTTAGATGCATAATACATTATGCATTATTTTTGTTTTAGCTGCATAATGTCTTATGCATTATTTTTT